>NC_048600.1:114733416-115333416 GCF_003668045.3 Cricetulus griseus
AGAGAGAGAGAGAGAGAAATGTCATCTTAAGGGCTTACTTTGGCAGTACATACAGTAAAATTGGAACAATAGAGATTAACATGCCCCTGTATAAGGATGACAAGACAGAGACAGAGAGAGAGAGACACAGAGAGAGAGAGAGAGAGAAATGTCATCTTAAGGGCTTACTTTGGCAGTACATACAGTAAAATTGGAACAATAGAGATTAACATGCCCCTGTATAAGGATGACAGAAACATTTGCGCACTGTTCCATACATACATATACATACTTATATAACTAGATATATGTATATACATGTCTATAACTATATATACACACATATCTATAACTATAAATGTATATATGCATATATACCTATACATGGATATATAACATATCTAATTGTACACACCTATGTAATTTAACTCTGAAAAGATGAAGAAGGGAGCCTCATACATGGGCTACAGAATTTTCTGGTCTTTTTGTTGTTGTTGGGGTAAGGGGTTGAGATAGGGTCTCAACACTGTAGCCCAGGCTGGCCTTGGACTCACTTACATCCTCCTGTCTCGACCCTGTAAATGATGGCCTTTAGCTCTAAAATAATACTTTTTTGAGACAGGGTCTGGTGTAGCTCGGGTTACTGCCCTGCTACTATGTATCTAAGAAAGACCTTGACATTTGTTTTAACCTCCAGAGTGCTGGGATTGCAGGAGTGCCGCATCATGCCTCAGTGCTGGGATGGAACCCTAGTGTTCATGAGCTGGGCAATCACTACCAACTGAGCTACATCCTGGACTCCTTTTTATTATTGTATATGTGGGGTAAGAACATGACAGAGAGGGCAGTGCACATACAGAGGTCAGAGCACAGCTTTGCAGTGTCGATTCTACTCTTCAACCTTTGTGTGGATTCTGTATATCGAACTCAGGCTTTCAGTAGCAGCAGCAAACGCCTTTATCCACAGAACCATTTGGGTGCCCTGCCCTGGACTTCTTAACCACATTATTCCATGAGAATTCAATAAGCTTTCTTAACCAACTGTGTGTTGGTTCCTTCTTTCAGTGTGAACTTATATGACCTAAAAAAAGGAATGGGCTAGCCATTGCCACATCTAGGTGGAACAAACCATTCTGAAGTGTAGGGGTTTAGCACAAGAATCCTTGCTGGTCTTCAGCTGGCTTTGTTAGTGATGCCACAATACTGACTGGTTTCCAATTCCTTGCAGCCCAGTTCCACCCTTGTTGACTCTGCTGCCTGCCGGACTGGAGAGGCAGCAGATACCCAAGAGAGGCTCCTCTGTGAAAGCAGAGACCAGTAAAATATCAGGAAGCCTCCGCAAGCACATGCTCACTTTGTTCTTTGTGTTACAGACCAAAGCAAGGCACTGGGGAAAGCCCAATGCCAGGAGACAGGAAAGGGTACTCCAGCCATGATGAAACTGGATGCTGGGAAGTGCTGGATGTGTGAAGAGTCCTGGTTTGGAGACTGCATAACCTGGGCTCATCCCTCTAGTGTTTACCATAGTGACAGTACCTTCTGGACTGAGTCCTTTATGGGGTCAGAAACCCTGACAGGGCAGGAACCCTATCTCCTTCCTCTTCACACCCCTTCCCTTCTCCCAGTGCTTGGCACCAAGCCCTGCCTCACGAATGACTCTGCAATATTCTCCAGTGCATTCCAGTCTGACCCTTCAGCCTCCCCATGTGACTCATGAAATACAGACCAGCCTATTGAAGGTTATCACCTTCCGTTCAACACTTACCCCACAAACTGTAAAGAGACTGTACCCTTTGGAGCTGAGGTCTGTGCCCAGAAGTGTCTGACACCAAATCCTGAATCTATTGCCTCCCACCAGAAATCCCAGAAGAAAGGGCTAAAGAGCAAAACAGGTTAATGGCATCTCCACCTCCATTTGAAGTTGGATTCTCAAACCTAGCTTTCAGGAGGACTGGGAGTTTGAGATCAGCCTGGGCTGCACCGTGGGTTCAAGAACAGCTTGAACTACATAGTGAGACAGGGTCTCACCTGTCTTGGGACCCCCCTGAAATATTCTCATCACCTGAAATGTCCTAAGAAGAAGGCGTCTAAAGGCACAAATCTACTCAGTGACCAGCTCAGTTAAGAAGAGCTCCAGGCATGAGCTTGCCCATCAACACCCTCCCACTCCTTTCAAGGCTCCTTGGGGCACCTATCCAGCAAAAGCAAAGCTCGTGCTCTGCTGCCTTCCTAGGGGACATTTTAAAGGGAAACCACTGAGGGAGGATTATGATGAGCCCTGAAGTAGGCCACTGCTACCAGGCTCAGGGCACATGGGTGGAAAGGGTAGCCTAGGGCAGTGAATCGTGACAGTTACTCCCTAGTCCCTACAAAGGGTTATTCAATGTCTAGCTGTTTCAGGGTTAGGCTGATAGAGGGCAGGGATGGTGAGTGTGTCATAAGCTGTTTTGATTATAATATATGTGGATGGTTTTAGATCTTGTTGTAAAAACTGATGGCCCCTGGCCTCCAGGCCTTTGGAAGTGGATTTTTTAAATGAGGGAGAGACAAGAAAAATCTACTTCTAAATAGTGTAGGGATTGGGAAGTAAGGCCAGACCAGAAGAGTGGTTATCAGATGAAACAAAGCATCATGTGTTTCTTGTTTGGTTTTGTTTGGTTTGGGTTTTTGATGACAGGGTTTCTCTGTATTGCCCTGGCTGACCTGAAACTGACTCTGTAGACCAGGTTGGCCTCAGACTTAGAGAGATCCGACTGCCTCTGCCTCCCAAGTGCTGGGATTTAAGGCATGGCCCAATACTGCTTGGGTCAAAATAATAGTTTATGTGTCTTTAATTTGTAATTTCCCTTCTGAGCCATCAACGGTGCCACCAAATATTCAGACCTAATCAGTCTACAGCTGTGGAGGAGGGTTCACTCCTGCTGAGTGGATAATTGACCTGGTAACCCCCAAAGGGGATGAGGGCACTCCAGAAGCAGACACCGTGCCCTTGGCCTTTAGAGGCTAAAGCACAGGGTGAGTTGAACCAAAGCTCAGGCCAGTAGAACTTGGGGTTGGGGATGGCTGAGTAAAAGCATTTGTTGGTCAAGCCTTACCTAAGTTCCAGCTCCACATAAAGCTGGGAAGAGAGAGAAAGCTATATAAAATCATCCACAGACCTCCACACACACATAAACAAAATAAGTAAATTGGGGTATGGAGAGGCCTATTATCCAACTACTTTGTTTTAATTATTTAAAATAATTTTAAATTTAAATATACTTTGATCATATTCTCCCCCCAAGTCATTACAGATCCTATCCCCTCCCAACTTTAAGTTCTTTCTCAAAACAAAAACAAAAACCCAATGCTATAATAATACCAAGAAAACAAAACAACTCTCCAAAAGAAAAAAAATGTAACCAAATAAAAGCAAACAAAAAACTGTGGAGTCCATTACATGTTGGTCAACTACTCCTGAACATGAGGCCTGCCCTGGAGTGATTGATATACCCAGTGTCACTCCATTGGAGAAAACTCATTTTCCCTCATCCAGCTGGTAATAAATGACAGTTCAGTTGTTAACCTTAACCCCAGTGACTAGGTTTTCATTCATTTTTAAATTTATTTTCATTTTTATGTGCATTGGTATGAAGGCGTCAGATCCCTGGAACTGTAGACAGTTGTGGGCTGCCAGTTAAGTCTGTACTCTTAACTCATTCAATTTTTAAACATAACTAAATATAAGACAAAGCAAAAACTATCACACTGAAGTTGGATAAGGAGTCAAAGAGAAGGCACAAGAATCCAAAAGCTGCTCATTTGCGCACTCAGAAATCCCATAAAAACATAAACTGGAGGCCATAATATAAACATAGAGGACCTGGTGTAGACCCATGCTCACAGTTCCTAAGGGAGATGGGAATAGATCTACCTCAAAATCCAGTTATACCACTCTTGGGCATATACCCAAAGGATGCTTCATCCTGCCACAAAGACACTTGCTCAAGCATGTTCATTGCTGCTCTAGTCATAATAGCCAGAAATTGGAAACCACCTAGGTGTCCCTCAGGAGAAGAATAGATAAAGAAAATGTGGTACATTTACACAATGGAGTATTACTCAGCCATTTAAAAAAATGACAATATGAAATTTATAGGCAAATGGGTGTAGTCAGAAAAAAAAATCATCCTGAGTGAGGTATCCCAGACCCAGAAAGACAAACATGGTATGTATTCAGTTATATGTGGATATTAGATGATAAGTTAATGATAACCAAGCTACAATCCATAGAACCACAGAGCATAGGTACAGAGTAAGGGAACAGACAGATTTTGTTAGGAACAGGTTGCAGATGGATGAAGGAATGGAGGAACCAAGTGGGGAGGGGAGAGGGAGCTAGGGGAGAGACTGATAAGATTAAGAAGCATTTGAGGGGTAGTATGGGAACCTAATACAAGAGAAACTTCCTAAAACATATACATACATGAAGGCAACCCAAAGGAAATCTCCAAATAATGCTGGAGACAGAGTCCCACCTGGCTATATCTTGTCACCAAATGAAGCTTCCAGTACAGGGAGTGGGTTATATCTAATTCAGTTGTTGGCCAAAGCGAACCATGGGAATCCTCAAACAACCCAGTCAAGACTATTATGTAGCTCTCCACAAACTTACAGCAAGGTCTCATTGCTGAAGACAACACCTACACAACCCATTGAACCTGCAGATGTCAAGCTGGTGCCTTCTTAAGAGCCTGAATTCACCCCTATGGTCCAGCTTCTTTCATACAGGAAGGCAGTTTGCACGTTACCAAATGTGAAACCAAACACAAAGCCAGCCACAAACCCTTTGATCTACAATGACCACTGTGTGCAAGATACGACAGGGCCATGGTGGCCAAAGCTTGTGGGAGAAACCAATAACTAACTGACTTGACTTTGACTTCATGAGATGGAACCTGACATGCTTGGGGTGACCAAGAACCAGAGACTAGATAGCCCAGGGTAAAACCAAGTAATACTGGTCTTAAAAAAAAAATGTAGTGATAGCCAGGTGGTGGTGGTGACGCATGCCTTTAATCCCAGCACTTGGGAGGTAGAGGCAGGCAGATCTCTGTGAGTTCAAGGCCAGCCTGCTCTATAAAGTGAGTTCCAGGACAGGCTCCAAAGCCACAAAGAGAAATCCTGTCTCAAATACAAAACAAAACAAAATGTAGTGATGACTCCTAATGAAACTCTGCTATACTCATATAGATCAGTGCCTTGTTCAGCCATCATCAGAGAAACTTCCTCCTGCACCAGATGAGAACAAGCATCGAAACCCACAGCCAGACTTATGCAAGAGAGTGACAGGCCTTGGAACATGCAACCCTAAATGGGATGGCTCCATCAAATCCCTCCCCTTGGAGCCCAGGGAACAGCAAGGAAGACACAGAGTCTAAGAGCTAGAGGGGTTGGAGGACACCAGGAAAACCCGGCCCTCTAAATCAACATGAGCAAAGCTCATTTGAACGAAGAGACTGAAGCATATTTACCATGCACTTCGAAGGATTGTCTTTAACAGGCCCCACCTCTGTGGCCCGCACTTAGTTAGGCCCTAGGTTCCTTCTGGGCAAAGTCTGCAAGGGTGCAGTATCTACACCGCCCGCCCTGCCTTTCATTAGCTGCTCACTACTTTCAACAGTTTTCTTCGGAATCCATTCGGAAAGACAGGTGTCACTTTCTGTCATGGAACAAAAGCAATTAAACGGCGAGAAGCAGAAAAGCATGTCCTTCGGGCTTCATGCCTCAAGGGGCTGACCGCAAGCAAATTAACACATCCAAGGGAGCGTTCCGGGAGATCACGTGGTTTAAGACAAGTCAAAACAACTGTTTCCTGGCTCCAGAAAACCAGACCGTAGGGTTCCACTTGGGTCCAGGATCTGCTCCTTGGGGCACCGAGTTAGTGGTGCCACAAGGGCACATCGTGGTCTGAAGGAAACCAAACGACAGTCCCAAAGTCGCACGGATGGGGTTAAGGGTCAGGCCTGACGCAGATCTGCTGGGTGCAGGCGGCTCGAACGCCCCGAGGGGCCCCGCCTCTCTGAGCTACCCAGAACCTAGGGGTCGGGAGCCGCGGGGCCGCTCACCTGCACCGAGACCCCCAGCCTACAAGGCCGGGGCGGGGAAAAGCCACCGGCCCCGCCCCTCGGCTTCTCCGGGCCTCGCGATTGGCTTCGCGGGCCGGAGGCGTGGTCGGAGCGAGGAGCCAACGTGATGGCGTCAGACGCCGCGCGCCGCTTCCTGTTGTCAGTGCCTCAGGAGCCGCAGCTTCTGCTGCAAGGTGTGGGGTCGCCTCGCCCGGAGCGCAGCCACCTGCTCCTGTTCCCTGTGGTGAGTCTGGGTCCGGGCGTGAAGGGAAGCGAGGGGAGGCAGGCCGTGACGCGAGCCGGCGGTGAGCCTGCAGCCTCGCGGCCACTCGCGACCTCTGGGTGCCTTAAGACTTGGGGTGGGAACCTCGGCCCTTCGCAGCCCGGGCCTGCTCCCACCGCAGCCAGCGGCCACCCGGTCTCACCCCCCCCCCCCCCCCGTCTCCACCGCAGCCGACCTCAGCCCTCAGCCGGGCCCCCTTCCCACCGGTCTTGCGTAAGTGAACCCTCTTTAGCCCGGTTGCAATCCGACCCGAGTCACATCGCCTCTTACCTCAACATCACGCTCATCCCTCAACTCGTCTGAACCCTTCCCTCGTCCCTCCTTTCTGGCTCAGATTTACTATCGCAGCCTGTCATGCCCCGGCTCAGCCCCGCGAGGTCTTCTCTCTCATCCCGAACATCCTACGTCTGTCCCTCCCGTTGACCCACTACTAAAGTGGTCTCCCGCTGAACTTGCCCCTTTCTTGGTAACTGTCATCTCAGCTTTATCGCCAGTCCTGTGCGTATCTTGTCCTTGTCGACTCTTACCCTAATTTCCTAGCTGATCATAGAGGTAATTTCTCTCTGGCATTATCCCGAGAGATAATGTCGCCTAAATCTTTTCTAGACTGTCTCCAACTCTGCTGCCTCAGTTCCTACCACCTTTCCCCCAGTCCCTTTGTTATTGTAGACTTAATAATATGTACTTATTCTTTGAGAATTTCATACTTGCATGTAATGTACTTTGATCATATTAAACCCCCCCCCATTCATCCCTGTTAGTTAGGTTTTTTTTTTTTTTTTGAGACAGTGCCCCTCTCTTTAACCTTAGCTGTCCTGGAACTCACTAGAATAGATCAGGTTGGCCTCAAACACATGGAAATCCACTTGCCTCTGCCTTCCAAGTGTTGGGTTTAAAAGTGCGGGCTACTACTCTTGGATATAGTTTGTTTTTTGTTCCTTTGGTTTCATGCAATAGGGAGTAGGTGTGGGTGTTTGGGTTCTTTGTTGTTGTTGTTGTTATTGTTTGTTTTGAGACAAGGTCTCAATAAATAACCAAAGCTAGTCTTGGACTCCTGGTCTTCCCTGCCTCCACCTCCCAAGTGCTGGGATTGTAGGCATGAGCCACCATGTCTGGTTTCCAGGAATTACTATTAACTAGATCTAATTGACCTTTGTCGTTTCCTTCCTTGACCCAGCTGTCTTTCACTTTTAGAATTTAGGAGACAGCTTCCTACCTGTCATACCTGTTATTCTTTAACAGCCATGTCTGCTCCTTTCAGAGCCCAGCAGACTAAACAGCTGAGTTGGTGTCTGTAGGGACTCAGGTGGTAAAAGAGTATAGCGCTTACTCCTTCGATTCTTGAGTGAGAGGATTTTTCCTGGTGTCTGGCCTCCTGGACATGTCTCCACAGATGTCCTTTCTGGCATTCATATTAAATCATTTGTGTTGTAATGTTGGGTGTCACTCAAATACCTGGAAGGTGAGAGATGGCCACTTACCCAGCTCATTCATCCTGGGGCAGTGGAAACCAGCCCTTTTTTTTGGCTGGTGTCCTGGCAGTACATAGCCTCAGGGAGCACTGTGGAGTTGGTTGTGATCACAAAGCCCTGCCCATGTGTCCTAGCACCTGTGAGGAACAATCTTCCTATCGTTCTTCTCTGTATAGCTGAAGGCAGACCTTTCCTATTATTGAACCCACAGACATGATGGCCTTCAGAAGCATGTTGTAAGTCATGAAGAGTATAGACAGTGGGTCCTGGGTAGGCTGAAAGACTAAGTGGGTACCTGTAAAATCACTTCTCTTTTTGTAGGTCCTGGGTCATTTAGTCTTAGCCACTGGGTTTGTAGGAACATGTAAGGGTGAGTTAGTTACCTGTTAGTAGTTGAGGTAGATGGGTGTCTTTAAGGTTCTATGCTCAGCACTTATAGGCCCCCTGGGGGCTTGCAATGTATATTTCCTCCAAGTTCTGATGGGCTTGCTTCAGGAGGATCAGCTATCTATGATGGCAGCCCCTCATCCCCGCCTCACCCCCAGTACTGGCGATTGAACCTAGGATCTTATACATACACTTCCAGTCCTATTAGCAATGTAAGGGCCCTAAGAGATGATCACTGCTACAGTGGTCTCTTTCTTTGAAGGCTGTCTTTAATATCCTCTCATGATGATGCAACCTTCAGAAAGGCTTTTGACTTATTGACCAAATAGCGTACTGGAGGAAATTCCCCAGTAGCCCTACCGTGTCAAAACAGTATGCCTCAACTTCCCACAGTCTGTCACAAAGATATTCCTGTTCTGTATGCCTCACCTTTATTTATTAAGTCATTCAAGAGTGGGGTTTGGCCAGGTGTTGGTGGCAAACACCTTTAATCCCAGCACTCGGGAGGCAGAGGCAGGCAGAGCTCTGTGAGTTCAAGGCCAGCCTGGTCTACAGAGTGAGTGCCAGGATAGGCTCCAAAGCTACACAGAGAAACCCTGTCTCGGGGGAAAAAAAAAAAAGAGTGGGGTTTGTTGTTGTTTTTTTTCCCTTTTGATTTTTTGAATATCACTGTGTATATTGTCCTAGGTACTAGATACACAGTGATGATGGAGCCGAAAAGATAGTTCAGTGATTAAGCGGACCTGGGTTCAATTCCCAGTACCCACTTGGCAGCTCACAGCTGGTCTGTAACTTCAGGATCCAGCACCCTTACACACAGACATGCATATAGGCAAAACACCAATAAAATAAAAGTAAATTAATTTTAAAAAAGGAAACATAGTGATGAATGAGTTGCTCAAAATTCTTGTTTTCATTCATTCAGAATATATACATCATTAGACTCCTACAGCAAAGTTAGAGTGATACCCACCTGTAAGTAACCCTAGGTACTCAGGAGGCTGAGAATGGGGAAGCTTTCCCAATGAGTTTAAGATCTTCCTGGGCTACATATTGAGTACAAGGTCAGCTTATGCTACATAACAAGACCTTTTCTCAAAAATAAAAAAATAAGTGATATGGCTTAGTGGCAGAGCACTTGCTGAATTACAAAGCCCTGAAAAATTTAAAAGCCCGGAATAGTTGGCTAGGCCTTGTAATCTCTGCATTGATGGAGAAGAGAGTGGGAAGTTTGCTTTAAGTTGAGGCTAGCCTGAGCTACGGGAGTGAGGTCCTGTCTTACAAAAAACAAACAAAACAAAAACAACAACAACAAAACAAAAAACAACCAAAAAACCTAGAACAAAACAAAACAAAACAAACAAAAAAACAGAACAAAACCTAAAAAGGGTAGAGGGAGGAAGCCTATGCTGTATGGAACAAGAATATGGGAGAGATGGGTGGTGTTGGATGAAAGGCAAGTTGGAAAGAAGATGTGTCGGGAGGGACAGATGCTCCACCCACACTAGTATCTGTGTGGTCTCTCACCTTCCAGCTTCAAAGGTTCGATCCCTTTACCCCGTTCTACACTCTCTAGAGATTCAGCTTTCTTCAGAGGGAAGGGCGTGCTGTTTACTCACTCAGCATTCACATGCCTGAGAGGTCAGCTGCCTTCTGAATCAGGAGATAACTTTGTCGTTCTTTTCCAATGGAAATAATATGACTCACCAACTGGTCTAGCAGCTGGACGGTACAAGTTCAGGGCTGTTCAGAACAGCCAGGTGTGTATGTGACCAGGCAGTAGAAAGAGGCTGAGGAGTGGCTGAGGTGTCTAAGGAGAAACCCTTGCCGTTTACTGATGGATGTAGTGTTTTGAGAGCAGTAGAGCCATATTATCCATTCTTTCAATTCTCATCTAAGCCATTTTTTTCTTTTCTTCCTTAAAGTGTAGATGAAGTAAGGTGACCACTATACTAGCTAGAACTGGGACAAATCCTTCCTGTGTTGAATATTTAAGAAAGGACAGTTCTGAAACTTGGGTATCATGGAGAAGACCTGGACTCAGCTGGTTGGGGCTGTAAATCTGTCTGGTAAGACAGTGTCTTACTGCCTTTAGTTCTTATTTGATAAAATGGAGCTCCTGAGTTCTTTTGACCCAAGACAGCTTGAGCTGGAAAAAGGACTAAGGAGACCTGAGATTTCTGTTTCTTACCTGCTTCTACTGAGCCTGTGTGCTCCTCTAAAGTAGAGACAACCATTTCTCCCATGACTGTTCTAAGACTGTTCATTCTGGAAAGCCATGGGAGGGTGAATCAATGCCTGGGGTAGCGGCAGAGTTAGTACAATTTGGGTTTGCCTCTCCCTTGCTAACCTCTCCCCAGAATGTCGGAGGCCCTCAGTATTGTTGCCCAAGTCTACTCCTTACTCCTTCATGGGTGTCAGTCTTGTTCTTAGTATTAGTGAAGAACAGCTGAGGAGAGGACATGACATCAGTTCTCTTTGAGGTCCAAGCCACCAGGTAGACAACAGATCACTGATCCAACTTCCATGAGTGAGTGCATCCTGTCTCCCTGAAGCACTATGATTTAGACACGAGTAACCAGTTTTTTAGCTTCTTTCAAAGAAGGGTAAAGGTACAGGGTGTGGTGGTGCATGTCTTTGGTTCCAGCACTGGGGAGGCAGAGGCAGGAGGATCTCTGTGCATTTGAAGCAAGTATGGTCTGCAGGACATCCAGAACTACATGACTCAAATGTGTGTGTGTGTGTGTGTGTGTGTGTGTGTGTGTGTGTGTGTGTGTGTGTGTGTGTGTATTTTCTGAATGGCAGTCTAAACCTGAATTTTTTTTAAACCTATTTTCTGAATTGTGAAATGGTTGCTTTGGACTCCTGAGCTAGTATCAATCATTTTGTGGCTTTTCTGACAGTTTCATGCAGTGGTTACTTTTCTCTGCTTGGACCCTGTGTACTCTGACTTTCTTAGCTTCCGTTTATTTTGGTTTAGTTTAGTTCAGGTTTTGTTTTGTTTTAGTTAATTGATTTTATGTGTATGTGTGTACCTGAGTATATGTATGTGTACCCTATGCTGTGACAGAAGAGGGTCAGGTCTCCCAAAACTGGAGTTGCAGGCTGCTGTAAGCCACCATGTACATGCTGGGAACCAAATTCCCGACTTCTGCAAGAGTAAGTGTGCTTAATTGCTGAGCCATTGCTCCAGCCCCTAGTTAGGTTTTTTTGAGATGGAAGTGTCTGTAGCCAGGCTGGCCTGGAACTTCCTACAGGGCTGAGGGTGGACCTGAACTCAGCAGTCCTCTTGACTCAGCCTCCTTTCCTGAGTGCTGAGTTTACAAGAATGAGCCCACAAAGAAATCCTGTCTCAAGGGTAGGGGGTGGGGATGAGCCCACCTGGGATTTGTGTTTTGTTTTAGTGTGGTTTTGGTTTTATGAGGCAGGTTGTAATGATGATACTGAACCCCTAATTCTTTCAGCTCTGCTTCCAAAAGCTGAGATCACATAGCCTGGGGTGCCTTTAGTTGGTTTGTTTTTAAAAGCTATTACTGAGCCATAGTCCTTATTAATAGTGCCCCCACCATGAGTACACTATTACTTTCAGCTAATTAGTTCCAGAGCTTTTATTGACCTAGGCTATTATTTACATTGTTGAGGTCTAAACCCTAGGGTCCTATCCACCCTGGCTGAGAGAAGAGCAACTGGAGTTTGAGGACTATGTCTAGGACAGGGCTGAGAATGAGAGACTTGGGCCCTGGAAGTATGGGGGCTTGGAGCATCAGCCGCTGGATGTTGCCTTCTGGGCTGCATAAGGGTATTGTGGAAAGAACTCAACCTCCAGGACAGACATATTGTGAGGAGTGACTGCTTGACCACAGCACATACTTCCTTCTCGACCAACCTAGAAACCGAAATTTGGAGCTGGCCTTCTGAAGCCTTGAGAATGCCTGGGGAGGTGGAGCAGAGCCTTTGTAGCCAGAGCCAAGAGCCCTTCCTGGCAACCTGTCTCCATGAGGCCCATGCTCCTTCACACACCTGCCTCCCTTGACAAGGCTTGTCTTAAGAGGTCCACCCTGGGTGCTTTTATTACTGCCATCATGGGAAGGCAGAGATTGGCTTGGTCCCATCATTGAGGACCACCCTGTTTCTCTCCTTCCTGGGCCTCATGCTCCACTTCTGTCTTGTAAACCTTGCCTGCCAGACTGGCCTGAGTGTTCCTTGGGACTGCAACTCAAGTACACTCTTCCCCTTCCCAGCCCCACTCAAGGTCTAGTTCTGAGATTGGCATTTACTTAGGAGTCTGGGGTTTCCTCTGAGCTGGGGTTGGCATTGCTCTGCGTGGTGAAGCCAAGCCACTGCTGTGTAAATTTGTCCCTAGACCTGCTTCAGCTTCCTTGTCCTTCTTCCTCTGTCAGGAAGAAATAATGAAAGGCATTCATAGGGTGATCATAGGAGTCGTGTAAGCCAGGCAGTCTGTTAACATCCCTTGCTTGTGTTAATGTCTTTGTGCCCTAATTAAGCGAGACCGTATAAATATTTGCTCTGTTGTGTTCCCTAGAGACTTGTTTGCATATGAATGTGCCTACCTAGCCAGAGAGCTCAGGCTTGGGC
This sequence comes from Cricetulus griseus, assembly GCF_003668045.3. NCBI lineage: Eukaryota > Metazoa > Chordata > Mammalia > Rodentia > Cricetidae > Cricetulus > Cricetulus griseus. The sequence continues at coordinate 114,746,241 of NC_048600.1, forward strand.
CAAGGGAAGAAGGCACCTGGCCCTTGGAATCTTCAACTGTGGATAGATACATAATACATTGTGGGCAGTGGCATTCTTCATATTATATATTTGTGGCTACATCCACCAGAATTACAGAAACCATTTATACCCAAACACACCATCTTCAGACTTTGCACCTGAGAAATAAAATCCTATGTTCCCTTGATCCTACCTAGATAGGAGCAAATTGTAGTGTCAAACCCATGTTAGCTTGTGACACCCAGGCTAAAGCTTTGCAGCCCAGCAGAAGCAGAAGTGTGAAGAGGGTGCTGTCTCCTGGAGCTGCTGCAGGTGTGCTTAAAACCCTGGACTGGGTCAGGAGTTGAGTACAAGACCAGCTTGAATGTGAATTGTGAGGTCCAGCACCTGGTCCCCACCAGTTCTTAGCATCTTCAGTGAAAGCCCCTCCTTCTGAAATTTTCACATTCACAACCCCTTTTGTCTGAGAATTTTTACATGATCTCATAGGTAGGTGTATAAGGTAGACAAATCAAACAACATATAATAATAAACCATAAATAAATCTATTTAAAAATGTCTTTGGTATACATACAATTATTCTGTTTATTGAAAATGAAAGCAAATTTGCATACTGATAAGCTGGCTGAGCTTGTTTATCAATCCAATTCAGGCTATACTAATTTGATACTTCTATTTGCTAAAAAAATATTCAAAGTCTTTGTTTTCATAATTAAACCATTATGTTTCTAAAAAACAGAAAATTTTGTACTGTAAACACTGCAAGTTGTCTCAAATATGAGCTGAGAGCTGGGTGCAGTGGTGCACACCTTTAATCCCAGGGCCCAGGAAGCAGAGGCAAGATCTCTGTAAATTCTAGGCCATAGAGTTCTGAGACAGCTAGAGCTACATAGCTGTCTAAAGTGTATGTGTGCGGGGGGGGGGGGGGGGGGGGGGGGGTGTGCTGAGGTTTTCCAGTCATTGCTCTTTGATGATGTATGATGATGTATGATGAATTCCTGTGTAGTGCAAAACATGTGTTGCATGTTCAGAACAGCAGTTGAAGTCATGTGATGCAACTCACGTGAGCTCTGCCAGAAACACTTCAGATTCACTAGACACTGCTTTTGAATTAAGTTTTAGTTGCACATTCAGAAACCCACTGAGTATGCCACTCCATAGGGACTTCAACCCGCTGTTGAAGAAGCTTTGCAAATTCCTATCTCATAGGCCCTGGCTTTCTGCACAGGTTTTGGTGCAAAGAGCTCTTGCCTCCCATTTGTGGTGCAAGGGTTTCACCCCTCCCAAGAACTGAGCCTTTGGTCTGTTTCCTTCCTTAAAATCCAGTCTCAGTTTTTCCTTTGTGTTGCTCAAAGGCCTTTCATTTGCAATTTGAGTGGCCTGGCCTGACTGCCTGCTGCCGGCTGGGAGGGGACTGCGATTGTGGGGGTAAATTGGGAGCATGCTCATCTAGCTTCCTTCTTCTGTCCTTGCAGGTGTCATGTGAGTCTCCTTGAGAGCTGCTGCCTGAGTGGAAATGCTCTCAGTGGAGAATGGGCTGGACCCTAGGGCTGCCATCCAGGTATGTGGGCAAAATAAGATAAAGGGTGGGAAGGGCTGCACAGGGCCACCATTTCATCAGGTTTTCCTCTTAAATTTTTTTTTTCTTTTTAGATAGGGTCTCATGTAGTAACCTAGAAAGGCCTCGAACTCACTTCATAGCAAAGGATAAACTGATTCTCCTGCCTCAACCTCCAAGGTGCTAGAATTTCTGGCATGTATCACCATATCCAGCTTTCATCTACTCTTCTTATTTTGAAATAAATATGTCCAGAGAGAGGCTTCAAGTGGAGAAAAATTACAACAAAAGCAGGCTTCCAGGAGCTCCTGACCTTTCTAGATGAGAGAGAGAGAGAGAGAATCTGTGTGTATGTATCTGTGTCTGTGTCTGTCTGTATGTGTCTCTTTGTGCCTGTATGGTGTGCCCTATGGCATATGTGTGGTGGTCAGAGGAAAACCTATGGGAGTCTGTTTTCTCTTTCCATCCTGGGTTCTGGGGGCTAAATTAGGTCAGGCTTGGCACCAAATACCTCTGAGCCTTCTTGCCAATCTCCCACACCCTCTTTTTGAGATGGGGCCTCTCACTGAACCTGAAGGTTGCTGATTTGGTTAGACTGGCTGAGCGGCAGGTCCTTGGAATTCTCCTGTTTCTTCCGCCCCAGGGCTGGGATTGCAGATGTCACCATGCCCAGTTTTTTATGTGGGTGCTGGGGATCCCAACTCAGGTTCTCATGCTTGTTCAACATGCACTTTACAGTTTACTCAAGTTGTTCCAATAATGGGGGTAAATTGGCAGCAATATCTTTGAACAGGTACTATTTTCTAGGAATTTTTCAAGCAAAGATGTGGCCAGTTTAGCAGAATACCTCCAACAAGCCCATTTCCTGTGCTTGTCCCCAGACTTGCTTAGGCACTCTGGACTGGCTGTCTTGTGTTCTTGGAAAGGCAGGAAGTCAGATAGCTTTGGGGCTCAGTGGAACCCTGTCGTGGCATTTTTGGAGTATCCTTTCCTCCCAATACCAGAATCTTCTGTCAACACGGAGCTGCAGCCCTCAGAGAGCTGCCTTCCCTCTCCTGGCCACTAGAGGGTCAGCTCTACCCATCTCCCTTCTGGCTTCCAGCTAGGCCTTTGCAAGTTATCCCTGTCCCACCCTGGGCCCTCTGGAGCTAGAGCAGATCCCTGGTCTCCTAGCAAGAGCTGCACAGATCCACCCCTTGAGGTGTCTGGTTACCTGCATTCCCTGACACAGCACCTGATAGGCACTCAGTTGGAAATAGTTTATGCTTTTATACAATCTAATAATATATTTAAAATAGCATTTAAAATTCAACTCCAAGATTAAAATCTTTGCTTCAAAGGACACTATTCATAAAGTGTTGAGGGAAAGATGAAAAGATACAGTCCACAAAAAAAGAGAAGGTATTATCTCTGATAAAGGTCTAGTAGCTAAAATATATAGAAAACTACTTCAACCCAGCAATTAAAAGATAATCTGGGGGCTTGGAGATGGCTGTTCAGTAGTGTGTGCTGGCATAAAGCCCTGAGTTTAGATCTCCAGAACCCACGTAAAAGCCAGTCCTGGCAGCCTATGTCTGTAATCCCAGGGGGGAGGGTAAGGGCTGACAAATCCTCAGAGTTCATTGATCAGGTAGCCCATGAATTGATGAGCTTAGGTTCAATAAGAGACCTATAAGAATAATGTATAGAATGACTAAGACACTCACCATTGACCTCTTGCCTCCACACACGTGGGCACTCACCTACATATACTGACACATATAAGCACACACACCACACATAAAAACAGGTTGTACAGTGGACAAAAGATTTCTCCAAAAAAGATACACAGATGACCAATAAGCACACAAAGTAATTCGTATTACTGTTAGACCCGGAGAAATGTAAAGGAAAGCCTCGGTCAGGTGCTACTTCACGCCATTTGGGTGGCTGTAATCAGAATGACAATAGCAAGTGTCGTTGTTAGTGTAAAATAGTGGTTACTTGGGCAAACAACTTAGTGTTTCATAGAAAACTTAAATAGAGCTTTTAGGGTTTTTTTATTTCTTTTCTTTTTGGTGTTGGGGATGAAATACAAGATCCCACAAATGGAGGCATTGCTCTACCCCAGCCTGTCATAGGGAGCATAGGTTTTGTGTGATTTAACAATTCTTTGGCTTTTCAGGCAGGTTTTACTTTGTAGTTTAGGTTGACCTGCAACTTACTATCAAGATGGCCTCCAAACTCACATGAAAGTCCTCAGCTTTTAAGTGTCAGGACTGCAAGCCTGTGCCATCGGGCCAACTCTGTGTCTTATCAATTCTAGACCTGGAAGCATGTCTGCATAAAAAGGTGAAGACAAGCATTCAGAGCAGCACTATTCTCAAAAAGTGGGAACAAGCCAGGTGTTCATTTTCTTATGAATGACCAGATAAAGCATGGTATACTTGATTGTAAAAAGGAATTAAATACTGATATGTGCTATAATATAGATAAAACTTGAAAAAATGCCAAGTCAAAGAATCTATACTCAAAGTCACATGTTGTATGTTTCCACTTCTTTGAAATATCCAGAATAGATAAATCTGTACAGGCACAAAATAGATTATCCTACAGCCACTCCACCCCACTCCCAGCCACTGATACACACTTTCCTTCAGTGGTGTTAAAATGTTCTAAAATTAGCTAATGGTAAACGTTGCACCATTCTCTGAGTATACTAAAAACCACTGTGCTTTACTTCCTTTTCCAGAACTTTCTACATTTCATTAACTTTAAATCTTCAGTTCAAAGAAATTCAGTGAACTCTAGACAGAATAAATACAATAAAACCATCAGGTTTTGGTATTGTTTGTTTAGGAATATACCTATGATTAAAGTGATGATAAAAATATAAATAGAATGCTAGAAAGATGGCCCAGCAGTTAAGGACACTCACTGCTCTTTTTTTTCTCCCTTCCTTCCCTCCTTCCTTTTTTTCCTTTTTTTTTTTTTTTTTTGAAACAGTCACTCTATGTAACCTGGCTGTCCTAGAACTCACTCTGTAGACCAGCCTGGCCTCAAACTCAGAGGTCACCTGCCTCTGCCTCCCACATGCTGGAATTAAAGTCATGTACTATCATTGCCAGGCCACATTTTCTGCTTTTGTGTATACTATCTACTAAGCTCATTTAGTATTGCTCTTTTGCATATGGGAATGGATAGCCTATTAGTGCTCATCCCTGTAGAAGACTGATTCTCCTCTCAACAGCCATTGTAAATAAATCTTTTTTGTTTGTTTGATTTGAGACAGAGTCTCACTGTGTAGCCCTGGCTTCAAGAAATCTGCTTCTGCCTCCTGAGTGTTGAGATTAAAATGTGTGCCACCATGCTCAGTGTCAATAAATTTTTAGAAAAATTAGTGAAAGTAAAAGTTACTAAAATTCAGGAATGTGTTACTTCTGGGCAGGACCAAAACCAACAACAGAAAGAACACCCCCCACCCCCCCACCCCCGGGAAGTTTGTAGTTTAAATGGGAGAATTTAATGTGAATTATAATTTGTTAATTGATTTTTTTAAATTCAACTTTCCAAAGAACACTTACTATTCAGACTAAGTCAAAATAAAAGTGAAATGTTTATCTATAACTTAACACATGCTGCAAACCAGTTTTTTGCAGTTCTATCTAGTTCTTTGCTAGCACTAATATGACTTTAATACACTCATAATTATGATTATATACATGTTATGCTAAATTTCTACAACCCTTGATGTACATTTTGTAATTCGTACCTTCTATATGTGTACCAGGCACAGTGGCAACTGTTGGGGACACAGGGAGAAATGAAACCCAATTTCTACCCTCAGTCAGTGGCCCTTGCTGGGCTTGATGGTTCACATAATCTCTGAATTTGAGGCCAGTCTGGTTTACAAAGTGAGTCCAAGGCAGCCAGGCCTACAGAAACCCTTTATCAGAAAATAATAATAATAACAACAACAACAGATCTCTGAATTTGAGGTTAGCCCGGTCTACAGAATGAGTTCCAGGACAGCCAGTTCTACAGAAACCCTTTCTCAAAATAAATAAATAAATAAATAAATAAATAAATAAATATGAAAGAAGAAGCAATGTCCCAGGGTTATAGATCACAAAACATTGTTTCCACTTAATCTTTAGGGAATTGAGGCTCAGAGAGGTTAAGCAAAGTGTCTGCAAACAGAGCTGGTACTGCCTTTGGCTCTAGGCCTGGGCCCTTAGCTAATGTAATTAGGCATCTGTGGTCTTGACCTTTACCCCCACTGTGTTGGGGGTCTAACCGGGGGCTTGTGCCTGCTAAGTATACTCTTTAGCATTTGAGCCACACCCCCTAATTCTTTCTTGGGTTTTGCGTTGAAGAAATATTCTCTGCCTCTTTAGCTTATCTCTGCAGAATGCCCCTGAACTGCGATAGCTGTGATTACATGGATCTGGTATCTAAATATAAGACTAAAGTTTCATTAAAAAATAAATAAATAAATAAATAAATAAATAAATAAATAAATAAAGATGGGGGTTGAGAGATGCTTCTGTGGTTAAAAGCTCTTGTTTTTAAAGAGGACCTGGGTTCAATTCTTAGCATCACAACCATCTGTAACTCCAGTTTCAGGGGATTTGATAGCCTCTTCTAACCTCAGACACCAAGCACTCATGTGGTACACATACATACATGTCAGCCAAACACTCATACATAAAATAAAATTAATAAATCTGATTTTTAAAAACTATGTGCAAAACCATTTCTCTGTGTGCTGGATCTTCACTTGCCATAGTAGCTAGCTTTGCAGGAGTCTTGGGTTCTCTATAAAGGTGTGTATGTGGTTACACACATTGAAAAACAGGCCATGGACTACATTCTACAGACTTCATATAGGATTTACCCCTAAAGTCTGACTGTGCGTTTGATTGACTCCACTTAGGTCATCAAGAAGAAGCTAGTGGGATCTGTGAAGGCCCTGCAGAAGCAGCATGTGTCTCTGGACACAGTGGTCACCAGTGAAGATGGAGATGCCAACACCATGTGCAGTGCCCTGGAGGCCGTGTTTATCCACGGCCTACATGCCAAGCACATCCGTGCCGAGGCGGGAGGAAAAAGGAAGAAGCACACGCATCAGAAGCCTCTGCCTCAGCCTGTTTTCTGGCCCCTTCTGAAGGCTGTCACCCACAAGTGAGAGGGTTGGCATCAGGGAAGGGCTTCAAGTGCGGGGCACTCGACTCTCTTGAGGATGGCAAAGCCAGAAAACAGTGTTCTAGTGTAGGCAGTGTGTGAGGTAGGGCTGGAGGCAGCCTTATAGAAAAGCTTATCTCCAGACCTTGAGACACTCCACACTCATTAAGAGCCTGTGGCTGCTCCTCACCCCGGCACTGTTGACCTTTGACTACGGTAGGCTGAGTCATGTATTACATTGTGAGGCTTGAAAAGACCAAAATGTTCTCTGGTCCTTTTAACAGGACCAGGGTTTGCTGACCTTGCCTTTGACTAATTTTTCTATCATCTAAATTTAATTTAAAAAAATTTTTGTGTATGAGTGTTTCCCCACTCATACATTCATATCTATACATACCATGTATGTGCCTGGTGCAGGGCACACACGCCAAAAGAGGGTGCCAGATCCCCTGGGACTGGAGCTAGAGGTGACCAAGCCACCATGTGGGTGTTGGGAATCAGACTTGGGTCCCTGCAAAAGTAGCCAGTGCTGTTAACCAGTGAGCCATTTCTCCATTTCTTGTTTTAAACTTTATACTCATACTGAATTGTGTCAGGCATTTAGCTAAGAAGCCAAATAGTGGCTGAATATTCACCCCAAGCTCTAACAGCTAAGTGTGGGACCCTTTGTCCTACATAGTCTGATCAATTGATTGTCAGGGCCCCATCTATTATTGCCTGGCTTTGTGACCTAACCAGCCACCCTCCACCTGTTGTAATGGGAGCTCTCCCAGTCTCCTGATAGGTCTGCTACTTTTCTGCCCATTGTGTCTTTTTCTCTAATAGTCCATTGTGCTGAAAATTTATCCTTTTTTTTTTTTTTTTTTTTTTCTGGAAAGTCTTCAGGGCCTAACCGAGACACCGTCCTTTCTAACCAGAAGTGATGGCCCCACCTCTCACTCCACCAATGATAGGACTGACCTTTATGTATTTCTTTCAGTGGCAGTTACCTGGGGCTGAGAGCATAGCTCAGTAGCGGAATGCTTGCCTAGCATATGCAAGGCCCTGGGTTTATTCCCCAGGAATTAGGGGTTGGGAGTTTAACAAATGTGTTGAGTTGGTAGATGTATCTGGTAGCTATGGCTCAACAGCTCAGTTTTTCTGTATTCCCTGAGATGGAATCTGTTGTGCTTAGGTATGTTTGTGTTTGCAGTACTTAATTACTGGTTCTTGCTAAGCAGTGGCTTGAACCACATCTCTGAGATTTGAGGTTGTTTCTTGAAACACATCTGCTCTGTCCTCCTCTAGACACATCGTCTCAGAGTTGGAGCATCTGGTCTTCATCAATACAGACGTAGGCCGCTGCCGGGCCTGGCTGCGGCTGGCCCTCAATGATGGTCTGATGGAGTGCTATCTGAAATTGCTCCTGCAGGAACCCACACGGTTGTGCGAGTACTATCAGCCCACGGCCCTGCTGCGAGATGCCGAAGAGGGCGAGTTTCTCCTGAGCTTCCTGCAAGGACTAACGTCCTTGTCCTTTGAACTCTCCTACAAGTCGGCCATCTTAAATGAATGGACACTCACCCCATTGTCTCTCTCTGGGCTTTGCCCCCTCTCTGAGCTTGACCCTCTCACTACCTCTGGGGCAGAATTACAACGGAAGGAGTCTCTGGATTCAATTTCCCATTCCTCAGGCTCTGAGGACATTGAAGTCCAGCACTCTGGCCATAAGATCCGCAGGAACAGGAAGCTCACTGCCTCTTCCCTCAGCCTGGATACAGCCAGTTCATCCCAGCTATCCTGCAGCCTAAACTCTGACAGCTGTCTGCTCCAAGAGAATGGCTCTAGGAGTCCAGACCGTTCTGAGGAACCCATGTCCTACGACTCAGATCTGGGCCCAGTGAATGCTGATGACTCTGACAGGTCTCTGCAAGAGTGAGTATCCTCCTCCAACCTTTGCTCTGCCTTCCTGTACAAATGATTGTCACTGTACTCTGGTGGTATATGAAGAAGTCAAAGGAGACAAGGGGCTTACTGTAACTGAGGAAATAGCTCAGTGGGGAGAACAAATTGCTTTGTTTTTTGAAATGGCTTCCCTCTGTAGTCTAGGCTATAGTACCTGGTTCTCCTGAGTGCTGGCATTAGAGGTGTGAGCATCACTCTCACCTGGAGAATAGATTTAGTACTCAGAGTTGGCCTGAGTCTTTGGCCTTTCTGAGGTCCACATAAAATATGAGTTTTCCATCTAGAGGGAAGGAACTTGTAGTTCAGAGTGCATATACAACTTCCAGCAAATATGGTGAAGTAGAGGGCATAGACTGTGACCTTTCATAACACCTGACAGACACAAAACCTGAGACAAATGGGGATCAGTGAGTGTATAGAGTATGTAAACAGACTCTCTTAACTCACTTTGCCAAAGGGGAGCATGAGGCTGAACTCCGCTCCATCTGCAGTTCTCAGTTGTCTGCATAAAGCTGCATCACCAGCCCTAGCCCTTTCTCTTCACACCCCCACACTCCCATGCAGTGCTGGGAGTTAAACCAGGGCCTTACATGAGCCACACAAGTTCTCTACCCCTGAACCACATTCCCAAGCCCCAATGCTTTTGGGTTTTATTTGATTTTGTTTATTTTGGTAAGACAGGGTCTCATACAGTAGCCCAGGCTGGCCCTGAACTCTTTGATCCTCTGCTTCCACCTCCTGAGTGCATATGCTTCCAAGTTCCTAAATGTATCTGTAGCAGAAACAGTGTGTTTTTATGTTATTATTTTTAATTTTCTTCCTGTTTCTTTGATTTCCTACAAAAGATAGCATATGTATATTGCTGGTGTGTCAGAGCCTCTTCATTCTCTTCTTATGTCTATTGTTCCACTCAGTAGACATTGAGTTCAGTCAACTCCTAGAAGCACTGATTTGTAGTTTCCACAACTGCTGTCTATTAACACTGTCAGGAATGTCCCCGTGATCTCTCAGTCTTACCAGTGGAAAGTATTGTCAGGGTTGTGGGTATTTGGTAGTTGTTTTGTTCCATAAAACTCATGTCTAGGACCTTTTCATTACTACTGTGCACCCTACATCCTTGGTTCAGGTCCTTCCAGGTTGCCACCTGGTATAGGATGGAATCAAACCCAGTGATATGTGGGCAGGGCTCACAGAAAACCTAGTTTCCAGGCCTACTCCAATCAAATTGCTGCTGACTCTTCTGAACCATTTCTCCATCTTTAAAATGAGATTTCTCACAGATCTGAGAGTCAAATCATTGTCTGTTCAGTGAGTGTACGCAAGGAGGTGCCAACATGATTGCCCCATGCTATGGCTAAGGGGAAGGTTTTTATTGTAAATAAAAGAGAATATCCAGAGGTATCTGGAAGAATTCAGAGCTGAGAGAGAAAGAAATAGACTGAACAAAGCCAGCAGACTGGACATAGCCAGGTCTACCTGTGAGAGAAGGGAGAATAATCAGACATAGAGAACAGAGAAAGCATAGTGAGAACAGCAGCAGCAGGGGTGGGGATGGGGCGGGGCACTTGTCCTTATGGAGAACAAATGGGCATCGGGAGGTGAGAAGGTCTAGGACGCTCTGTGGACTTTGGAATGTGTAATGTGTACTTTGATGCCGAGGGAGCCTGGAGGCCAGTGTGTGCTCTGATATGCAACTTCAAGTACATGTCCATGGAGCCATAGGTCCTTCTGCTGGAGGTCAGGGAAATGACTCCTTTTGGTAGATGCAAACTGGTTTTACAAGTTCCTGAGGAATACTGGCTTTTATCTAACCACCAGAAATCCACCTATAGTCCAGGTTCCTGGATATTTGGACAGCCTTTTGGAGTTTGGGGAATTGGCGTTTCCTTTAGACCTGACAGTGAGCTGCTCATATGAGAATGGTAGGCTCCAGAGGTAGAGCACTGAGTCCGTGCGATGGCAATTTCAGATGTCAAGTGAGGAGCTTAGGTAGAGCACACTGGAGAGAAGTTCTGGGGTGGAGTGATACAATATTACTTAGGCTAGCTCACCTCTCTCAGGCCTTCGCTTTGTCATATGCCTTGCCTTTATCTCTCATGAGTCTCATGACTGAAAAATTCCAGTATAAGGTCTTTGAATCAGTGGCTATCCACCCTGTCTTGGAATCACTGACGTGGTTCTTATGGGGAAACTCAAAAAGAATTGAGGGTCAGAATTGTGAGTAACTGGAGAGTCCACACACGCAAATGCAGGACCAGTGCTGTTCACAGAGCTGGGCCTCAACCTTACCCTCCGGTTGGGGAGGGGAGCAATACTACACTCGCATGTAGAGGTCAGAGGACAACTGTCAGGAGCTGATTCTCTCTTCCACCATGTGCATCCAGCAGATCCAAATCATGTCCTCAGGCTTCACAGCAAGCGTCTTTACTTGATGAGCTGTCTCCCTGACCCAGCATTTTTCTTTTTAATTACAGGGTCTTACCATATATTCTGGGCTGGGCCTGAACTCTTCATCTTCCAGAGCAGGGTTCAAAGAAAAGCACCACCACACCTGCTTGTTGTTAGCCTGTAAGCTGCAGAAATGAGCATTTCTAGATCCTCAGCAGCACTTTGGTTGAGTTTATTCTTTAATGATACTTGAATATTTAAGTTAATTAGGCATAAATATCCTGTCCTTAATGTTTCAACTCTTAAAATACCTTCAGGTTGGACAAAGTACAAAACATGATTTCAAATGAAACCTTTTCATTTGCTATAAGGGGTTCTATTTTGCAGAAAGTAAATTGTAGCTTGCCTTGTGGGCGGTGGACACAAGGGTCTGTGCTATGGTTATGGAAGGTTGTAGACTCAGGCACTAGACAGCCTGGGTTGACCATTTACCAGCCTTCTGTTTCTTTAGCACCATCCCTCCCCTCTGGCTCTTAACAATCTTTCCACTGCAAAACTCTGTCAGTATTTGTCAGGTGTCACTTCTCTTTGGGAAATGACTCAGCTTTAGAGTTCACCTCTGCACTTTCTTCAGTGGCCTGTACCTCAGCGTGACACAGAACCACACTCCGCCAGCCTGAGGGTTTGCAGGGTCACAGAGTCCAAACCCTGCCTGGCTTGGCAGAACTGCTCTCCAAAGCATTGTTTACACACTTTTGTGAATACTCGTGTCCAGATGCACAGACAAGGATGCTGGGGAGAGCTTGTTTGATAAAGCACTTCTGTCTGAATTAGGTCCTCAGAACCTGTAGTGAAAACTCTGGGAGTGGTAGTGCCTATTTTTACTCCCAGTGCTCTGGAGACAGGGGCAGTGGATCCCTGGTGCTCACTGGCCAGCCAGCATAACTTACTAGGCTAGCTCCAGGCCCATGAGAGACCCTGTTTCAAAAAACAAGGTAGATGATGCTTGAGGAATGACACCTGAGGGTGTTCTCAAGCCTGAGCACATACCTGTACCTGCACATACATGATCTCCCCATTTCTCCCACACCCACCAAAAAGTGAGGAAGAGAAGAACTCAGCATTTTCCACCCCCTAGAAGTTATGTTCTTAGATTTTTTTCTTGATTTTTTTTTTTCCTTTTGGGTGGGAGAGACAGTACTGGGGTTGAACCTAAAGTTCAAATTTATACTAGGCAAACTCTACTACTGAAGTATATCCTTAGCCTTCCTGGATCTCACTGTGTAGCTCTGGCAGTCCTGGAACTCACTATATAGACAAGGTTAGTCTCAAACTCAAGACATCTGCCATCCTGTGCCTCCCAAGTGCTGGGATTAAAAACATGCACCACTATGCTGAACCCTATTTGAAATAGGGTCTTCCTAGGCAGAGGGGTCTCCCTGAACTCATTGTGAAGTTCAGGCTGGTCTTGAATTTAGGATCCTCCTGCCTGGGCAGTGTTAGAATTACAGGTCTGATGGGCTGGAGGGATAGCTCAGCCGTTAATGGCTAGGTTCACAACCAAAAATATAAGAATTACAGGTCTGAGTCACCAGATTACCCTTCTTGATTTTATTTATTTGTTTGTTTGTTTATTTTTGAGCTAGCATCTCACTTTGTAGTGTTGGCTGTCCTTGGAACTCTCCATGTAGACCAGATTGGCCTTGAGCTCAGAGGTACACCTACCTCTACCTACCAAGTGTTGGGATCAAAGGCCTTGAACCACCATGCCTGGCTTGATGAGTTGTCCTCTCACTCATGCCCCCACAACACAATAATAATAAGAAATAATATTTAGCCGGGCTTGGTGGCGCACATCTTTAATCCCAGCACTCGGGAGGCAGAGGCAGGCGGATCTCTGTGAGTTCGAGGCCAGCCTGGTCTCCAGAGTGAGTGCCAGGATAGGCTCCAAAGCTACACAGAGAAACTCTGTCTCAAAAACCAAAAAAAAAAAGAAATAATATTTAAACATTTTTCATTTTGGCATTTCCATGCATGTGTATGTGCGTTGATCACATCTCTCTTCTGAGATACCCTCTTGTCTTTCCTTTCTCTCTGGTTTTCTTCCTTTTCCCATTCAGCAGCCCTGTGATCTTTTTCCCTTTCTGTTTTCAATGTCTTTTTTAAACCTAGATCCTACATGTGAGAGAAAAATATACAATGCATGTCTTCCTGAGTCTTGGTTCTCATAACATAATTGTCTCCAGACCCATCCATTTTCCATAAATGGTGCGGTTTTCCTCTAGTTTACAGCTGTATGTCTACCATGTTTTTCTTACCCAGCCATCTGCAGGTGAGTAATTAAGCGGCCTCTGTGACTTGGTTGTCAACAGCGCTGCACAGGGGTTTGAGTCCTTGGGATCTACCCAGGGGTAGTATGGACAGAAGGATATAATTGTTCTCCATTTTTTTTTTTTTTGAGGAATCTCTATACTGATTTTCATAGTTCTAGACTAACACTGTATAAAGGATCCTTTTCCCCTCACATCTGCCACTTACATATTTTTTTACGTTTTTATTTTTTGTATGTGTTTTGCATATATATAAAATAGTCCACATGTGTGCAGTGCCTATGGAGGCCAGAAGAGGGCACAATACCCTATGCATCTAGAGTTATAGACCATTGTTATAGAGCCACCATGTAGGTGATGGGAATCAAACCCTGGACTTCAGCAGTGCAGCCAGTGCTCTTAACTGCTGATCTGTCTCTCTAGCCTCCCACCTGTCTTTCTTATGAAGGTAAGATATTGAGTTCTTACATCAAAAAATGTAGTTTGTTTTTTTTTTTCACATTTTTTGAGACAGGATCTTGTTATGTAGCCTGACATGGAACTTACTATGTAGACCAGACTAACCTCAAATTCATCACAATCCTTCCGCCTCTGCTTCCCAAATGCTGGACTTACAGGCATAAGCCAAAACGCCCAGTTGCAAGATCATTACCCTGTAACTCAAGAACATATTTATTGTCAGGAAAGGAAAAGGCAGTGCATTTGCTCTGTATCTGCCTGTTCTGGACATTTGTACAAACAGAGCCTTGTAATATGTGGCCTTTTATAGCTGGTTTCTTTTTTTTTTTTTTTTCCGAGACAGGGTTTCTCTGTGGCTTTGGAGGCTGTCCTGGAACTAGCTCTTGTACACCAGGCTGGTCTCGAACTCACAGAGATCCGCCTGCCTCTGCCTCCCAAGTGCTAGGATTAAAGGCATGCGCCACCATCGCCCAGCTATAGCTGGTTTCTTATACTTGTATAATATTTCAGAGTTTACCCACACCAGAGCATGCATCATGTCTGAATAATACCCCATTTGGTGCATCTGTCACAATTTGTTCATTCACATGTTAATGGGCTGCTCTTCAACTTTTGACTATTAAGGTAATAGAGCTGAACAGATAATGGTTACCAGTCATGTCCAGATTTTGTCTGCACATGCTTTGGTTCTCATAGGTGTGGACCTGGAGAAGAGTTGCTGGGTCACATGGAATTCTGCTTAACTTTCTGAGGAGCTACCAAACTGCTTCCTATAGCAATGGTACCATTTTACATTCTCACTGTTAACATACAAGAGCTAATTCCTTAGCTGGAAATGAGAGGTAGAGGCAGGAAACTCTGAGATTCAAGGCCAGCCTTGGCTAAATAGCAAGTTTGAGACCATGTGTACAAAAAATAAATTTTAAAAAAGTTAATTTCCCCAAATCTTTGCCAATACTTGTTATTCTCTTTTTTATTGTGGCCAACCTCGTGAGTATAAAGTGGTGCATCGTTGTGGCTTTTGTGCATTTCCGTGGTGGCCAGTGATGCTGACCGCCTTACCATGTATTTATTGGAGATATCTTCACAGAAGTATTTTTGATCTCTGCCCATTTTAGCTTTAGTTATTTGTCATTTTACTGCTGGGTTGTAAGAATTCTGATATTTTCTGGGTATTGAATAGTACAACTATTTCCCCCTGTGTTGTGAATTGTCATTTCTATCTTTCTTCCCTCAGGATGGCAATCAAATCCAAGACTTTGCATATAATAGGCAAGTGTACTACCAAATTGAGCTGTACATACCAGCCCACAGTCTCTCTCTCTCTCTCTCTTTTTTTTTTTTTTTTTTATTGTGTGAGTATGTGTGTTGCTGTTGTTGTGGTTTTCAGACAGGGTTTCACTTTGTAGCCTGGAACTTACTATGTGGTCCAAGCTGATCTCAGGATTTATAGTCTTCCTGCCTCAACCTTCCAAGTTTTGGGATTTAGGTGTGCACCACCCCATGGAGTCTGGCTTCACTTCTTTTGTGGTTTTTGTTTGAGACAGGGTTTCTTTGTGTAGCCCTGGTTGTCCTGGAACTCTCTGTAGACCAGGCTGACCTCAAACTCAGAGATCTGCCTGCCTCTGCCTCCCTAGTGCTGGGATCAAAGGTGTGCACCACCACCACCTAGCTACTTTTTTTTTTACAGGATTTTACGAATCATAAAAATTTGATTTTTTTTCCAGGCATGTCAGTACGTGTTTATAACCCTGTCACTCAGGGAACTGGAGCAGAAGGATCAGTGTGAATTATCTGACAACACTCAGTCTCACACAGAGAAGTTTTTAATCTTGATGAAGTCCAGTTTATGGTTTTGACTGATTGCTTGTGGTTTAGAAGTCACATCTAAGAATTACCTAATTCATTATTTTACCTAACGTAAAGATGCACTTATATCTATATTTTCTTCTAAGAGTTTTATAGTTTTAGCTCTTACATTTAGGTCTCTCATGATTTTTTTAAGTTTGTATATGGTAATACACCTTTATTCTTCCATGTGATTGGCCCCTTTTCGAAGCACCATTTGTTGAAAAGACTGTTTGTTCCCTTACCCACTGAACTGTTCTTGTGTCCATGTGAAAATTTGTAATGGCTTGGTTTGGTGACACCTGCTGACTCTATTGTCTTGGAATGTCAGTGGGATTGGTATGTAGGCAAGAGCAGAACTCTGGTGAGCAGGCAAACACTTTGCATTCTGAGATCAACCAAAATTAAGGGGCACTTACTCCACCTAAGCCAGTGTGGTTGACTCGGGCCATCTTTAGACTCCAGGCAGTCTTGTTGCCCTCTGAACCAGTATTTATCCATAGCTTACTTGTTTTGTAAATGGAAGAGGAAATAACAAATAGTTTATTTTTAAAAGGTGACTTGGATTCCCAGAAGCCCAGGAGAGGGAGGAGCAGTCACTAGCCAGGGCACATTCCAGAAGAACCAGAAGTATACATATATGCGTATCAAGGCAGTAATGTTGACTCTGTGGCCCCTCTGAGGGGACAAGGTATAGTTACCCCACAAAGAGACATTAGTAAGTCACCCCTTGTGTGCTTGTACATACCCTGCCACACCATGTGGGAGATCACCGGATTCCAGCAGTGGTTTGGAGGACCTGTATCTAGTTGACCTTTGAGGGGCCTTTGTACCTCACTACAGCCCTGGTGCCCCATGGCTGTCCCATGGACAAAGTATGTCCTCACTTCACCTATCCCCTATCTCAGAGAGTGGATTCTCAGTGCCTCAGTTCTTAGCTGTTGAGGAGCCCCACTCTGAGGCACCACCTGTTCAGGAAGCTTTGTCACAGATGACACTAGAGAAGCCACTATCCACACAACCACATTTGGCCAAGTAAATTCTCCAAGCCCACAATTAGCCTGTTCAGTTTGAAGTCAGTTCCCACTCAGGTTCTTATTTCTGTCATGTGAATGTGCCACCTGAGACGCCCCCCACACACACACACACAGCTCACCTGCCCACCCACTGTGCCGCAAGTCCTAGTGTCAGTGAGGAGCATCAGAGGAGGCCTATGTGGGAGCTGAGGGATGGCGTGAGTAATTAGAGTCTTGTTTGGTTTGGTTTTAAAATAATCATCAGCTTTCTGTTCTTACCACTGCTCCAGGAGCTGTGGACATCTTAGCCATCAACTTGTCACACAGGTTTGTTTGTTTAAAAACTTCTAGGGTGTTGTCAGAATTCAGCAAAGCCCAGGTTAACTCTGTGCCAAGCAGCGGACCAAGCCAAGAGACAGAGACCTCCACGTTCCAGACCCCTCTCTCCCTCCACAGCCTAGCTACTGGCACACATGTGCACTTGGAGGGGCCTGCAGAGCTCCTTCCTGCCCACGCATCCTCTGGGACCCCAATTGGTGGCTACAAGCATCAGCTACTTCCCCAGGAAACCCCAGATGTGCAGCAGCTGGGCACTGCCCAAGCTGCCCCTGCAGGGAGCACTTCAGACCAGCAGCCTTCAGGTCCCGTGGGCGGAACAGCAGGCCAAGGGAGTGGTCAGCCGAAGGCCCTGCAGTATGGCCGAATTGGGCCGAAGCTTGTGGTTTCCTCTCCTACCAGTCCGGTGAGTATGAAGGCTGTTTTGGGGAGTCTCGGGAATGACTCAAAGCTGAAGTTTCCCCATCTAGTGACCCAGAGTAGCTCTGCCCTCTAGTTAGCTTCCCTGTCCCCATTGAGGAAAGCATGGTAATGATGAGCTGATGTGTCTTGGTGTGTCAGTAGTGGAGAGGAGCCAGGTATTATAAATATCTCTTCTCGTCTTCACAACCACTCCATGAAAAAAAGGGATTCCCATCTAATACCACACTCTGCTTGGCTTTTTGTTGGCTTTTTGTTTTTAAGATCGGGTTTCACTATGTAGCCCAGGTTGGCCTCTGATGTGTGCTCTTTCAATACCACCTTGGTCTCCCAAGTGCTAGGATTACAGAGAGGCGCCAAACAGCATCCAATCTGTGTCCCTAAACTACCACCACTCACTAGTTTATGCCCTTGGAAAAGCCATTTCACATGCCTAAGACTTGATTTTCTTTTTTAATACTTAAAACTAAATTTTCATAAGATTCTGAAATATACTGGATATACTGAAATATCCTCTGAAAATGCTCGTTTTTTTTGTTGTTGTTGTTGTTGTTTTTGTTGTTGTTGTTGTTGTTTCTTAACATGGACTAGGTCATAACTTTGTGGTCAAATGTGGCAGTCACTAAACCAACAGTGGCTATTGGGCACTCAGATGGTCATGGTCATGTAAAACTATAATCTCACTGCTCTGAGGTAGAAGCAGGAAGATCTTGAATTTAAGGCTACATAGTGAGATACTGTTTCAAAAAAAGAAAGAAACATATGGCCAGTCTAGATTTAGATGTGGTACATAAAATAAGCACTGTTAAATTGACTTATTGGGGTATAATTCACACATCATGTAGAAGCATAATTCAGTGATTTTTGGTTGTTTTATGACTATAGAGCTATCACTTCAATATAATTTTAGAACATTTAAATCTCCCATTTAAAGAAATTTTATTAGCAGTTGATAATTTTATTATCAACCTCTAATAACCACTGCTTGATCTCAGTAGATTTGTCTGTTCTGGAAATTTCATAAAAATGGGATTGTGTTTTTGTGATCAGCTTCAGCCGTTTGTGTATATGTGCACATGTATGTGTGGAGCCCAGAGGGATGCTAGTGCATCCACCTTTTTACATGGGTGCTGAGGATCCTAAGTTAGGTCCTCAGGTTTGTGTGGCAAGCATTTTACTGACTGAGCCATCTTCCCATGCCCCTAAGCATGATATTTTAAGAATTAATTCAGTTAAGTGTGATGGCTCATCTCTATTATCCTAGCACACAGGAGGCAGAGGCAGGAAGATCATGAGACCAGCTTAATAAGAAGAATCTACTTCAAAACCCATGTTACAGCATGTATCAGTTCTTCATCCCTTCATCCCTGTTACTGCAGAGTAATAACTACCCCATGGTATTTTCCATTGTATGACTAAGTCATGTGATGGGAACATATGTTGATGGGAAGTTGGATTATTAACACTTTTTGGATATTACAAATGATGTTTAGACATGGGTGTCCAAGATTTAGTATGGGCATATGCTTTTAATTCTCTTAGATACTTAAAATTCTATTAGTAGAATTTTTGGATCATATAGTAACTCTATTTTTAACCTTTTGTGGAACTGCCAAATTGTTTTCCAAAGCAGCTGCTCTATTTTACATTTCCACCGATGCATTTCTCAGCACCCTTATCAACAGTTGTAATTATCTAGTTTCAAATGAATCTATTATTAAAGCCATCCTGGTGGATGAAAAGTGGTAGTTCATGGTGTGTTTAATCTGTATGTTTCTGGTGATTAAAGAATGTCCTTTCATTTGCTTATATAAGGCTATTTTGTCTTTTGTGAAGCACCATCACATTCTATTTTGTTTTAATTTTTATTTTATGTGTATACATGTTTTGCATGCATGTATGTATGTGTACTGCATGTGTTCCTGGTGTCCACAGAGGCCAGAAAAGGACCTTGGATTCCCTGGAACTGGAGTTACAGGTGGTTGTGAGTCACCATGTAGGTGCTGGGTATCAAACCAGGGTCCTCTGGAAGAGCAGCTAGTGCTCCTAACCACTAATCCATCCCTCCAGCCCATTCTTAAAATGAATTCATGTGCTTTGGTTTTTGTCTGTTTTGGTTTTTTTTTTTTATTTTTGTTTTGCTTTGTTTTCTGATATTTGAAACAGGGTCTCTTTTAGTTTAAGCTGACCTTATATTTATTGATCATGTACTAAGCCTAAAATGACTTTGCATTTCTGATTCTCCTGCTTTCACTTCCCTGTGTATAAGGTAGCAGTCAATTTACATCTATTGACTGAGTGTATGTGTGCTTGTGCAGGTGTGTATGTGATCACTTAAGTGTGTTACAGCACACAAATGGAGGTCAGAGGGCATCTTCTGGGGGTTCAGTTATCTGCTTCCACCATGTGTTTTCTCAGTATCAATCTCAGGTTGCCAGGCTTGGCTGCAAATTCCTTTCCCACTAAGCTGTCTCTCTGGCTCCAATTTATATTTTTCTATATAGACATCTGCTTGATCCAGCTCAAAGTATTGAATGTGACTATGAAAATCATGTAATTGCATAACTGGGTCATAGTCTTTGTATTTCCAATTCAGAAGATGGTTCCAGATTTGCTTCTGTAAGATGCATTTTTGTGAGGTCTTAAATGAAAGGGAATCATAAAAGTATGCTGAAGGTTGGAAGGTCTGCAGCTCCTGCCTCAAACTGCAGAGAGAAGGGCACTTTAAGAGTGGCTGTCTGTGTCCAGCTGAGCTCCCAAGTGTGGCCTTGACCATGCCGAGTTCACACTTGCCGAGGGTCTGCCTTTTGCTTTTCAGGTTCAGACATGGTACCTCATCACAGACATGGTACTTCATCACAGACATGGTACCTCATCACAGACATGACACTTCATCACAGACATGGTACCTCATCACAGACATGGTACCTCATCACAGACATGGTACCTTATCACAGACATGGTACTTCATCACAGACATGGTACCTCATCACAGACATGACACTTCATCACAGACATGGTACCTCATCACAGACATGGTACCTCATCACAGACATGGTACCTCATCACAGACATGGTACTTCATCACAGACATGACACTTCATCACAGACATGGTACCTCATCACAGACATGGCACCTCATCACAGACATGGTACCTCATCACAGACATGGTACCTCATCACAGACATGGTACCTCATCACAGACATGGTACCTCATCACAGACATGGTACCTCATCACAGACATGGTACCTCATCACAGACATGGTACCTCATCACAGACATGGTACCTCATCACAGACATGACACTTCATCACAGACATGGTACCTCATCACAGACATGGTACCTCATCACAGACATGGTACTTCATCATAGACATGGTACCTCATCACAGACATGGTACTTCATCATAGACATGGTACCTCATCACAGACATGGTACCTCATCACAGACATGGTACTTCATCACAGACAGACATGGTACCTCATCACAGACATGGTACCTCATCACAGACATGGTAGCTCATCACAGACATGGTACTTCATCATAGACATGGTAGCTCTTCACACATATGGTAGCTTGTTACAGACATGGTACCTTGTCAGGGTCCCAGAGATGATGAAACTGGGTAGCTTACCTCTCAACATAATTCTTCCCCATCCACAGAGTTTTGACCCTCTAGCTTCCCATCAGCTCCCTAGATAAAGCAAGTTCTTTACAGGCTCCAGCTTTTATAGTAACTATTCTTTATGCCTGGATCCTTCTTGACTGTCCCCTGTACCTGTACCCTTCCTGACTGTCCCCTGTGCCTGTACACTTCCTGACTGTCCCCTGTGCCTGTACACTTCCTGACTGTCCCCTGTGCCTGGACTCTTCCTGACTGTCCCCTGTGTCTGTATACTTCCTGACTGTCCCCTGTGCCTGGACCCTTCCTGACTGTCCCCTGTGCCTCAGTGCTGTCCCAGCTTACTCTGACCCCCCAAGGTCTGAAAAGCACCATCCTCATGACTGTCCTTGTTACCTATTCTACCTTGTTTAGAAGGTAGAATTCATCATTCCCTCTTTGGTTGTCTTTTGTTGTTGGCAGGAGTAGTCTAATCACCATCAAGCTTTTAAAGCCCTGAGAACCATTCAGCCTTTCTTTTTCAAATGTTTTGTTTGTAAATCATTCAACATAAAGCATTGACTGTGAGCCAAGCTCCATGACAGATGCTAGGGATACAGTGATGAAACAGGACAGACAAGAGCCCTGGCCTTTGGAGACAGTCATCAGATTAGACAACTGATGATGTGCATTATAATTACACTAGAGCTATGTGCTAGGGATGAAGGGCATAGGGAATGGGGAGCTCTTGGGGGGTGACTAAACCTGGCCTAATAACTGCTCCACTACCTGTGGCATGGGACCCCCCCCCCCTGCATTTGTACATACAGGCAGTTCCCTTGCCTGGCATGATAAGGACAGCCTGAACAGAAAGTCCAGTCCTTTTGACAATGGTCCAGAGAGCATTACATTCCTTAACAATAGCCTCCTGATACCTAATAACGCAAGGCGACATTCCTCTGACTTGGATCCCTAATGGCAGATACTTCTCTGATGTAGATCCCAGGTCAGTGGCGATCTTGAAGTTTGAAGGAACAGGGCCAGATATAAGACCCTGAACAGGCAGATACGGGAGGATGGCAGAATGAAGCAAGAGAATGGGAAACAGATGGTGACCATGAGATTGCCATGATCCATTATTCTTTCTCTGCTTCACCCCATAAGGCAGATAGATCCTCAGTGCTCTCTCAGTGGAATTTTCCCCACTGTTTCTCATTGTTGTTTGTGAGGAACAGAGCCATTCTCTAGAGAATCATCTCCGGTGGCTGCTTTGAGGTCAGTGGACTATGTTTCTTAATAGTCTCCCTCTCCTCGGTGGATAGAGACACAAACTCCCCATCCCATCCCTAAATCCACAGTTGTGTCCATCCCTTCTGATCCTTCCACCCACCTCTGTTGTTTTACAGTGACGGCATTTGGGTAGTCAGGAGTTAGTCCTTTGGGCTGGAAGATGGCTCAGTGAGTCAAAATACTTGTCACACAAGTCTAGCAAGCTAAGTTTGATCGCTGGAACCCAAATAAAGGTGGATAGAGAGAACTAACTCCACAGAGTTGTTCACACACTTGTACAAATGAAAACAGTCTCCTGTCTTTCATAACTCAGTGCCATGTATTTTGTTTGACATTATCAAGAAAAATGATAGTTTGGAACAGCCTTGTAGGATGGAGGTGAGCCGGGGATAGTGAGGTGAGCAGCGGACAGGGTGATATGCTGCCTGGGAGAGAGAGGATTCAGGCAGGGGCTTGTAGAGAAGTGCCCCCTGGTGGAATCCTAAGGGATAGTGCCCTCTCTCACTAGGGCTCGCACAGGGCAGGATCATCAGGTATGTATGAGGTCACCAGGATGGCCAGGTGGCTCCTGGGAGCTATTCCTCACACCCATTTTCCTCAGGGAATCATCTGGGTCTTGGTGACCCAGACGGTCTTTGTTTAGACCAGTTTTGCATGGTCCCTAGCAGCTACCCTGACTAACACATCATCCTGCCCCTAGTAGAAGGAAGTGCCTGCCAGTTCTCAAAGTCACATGAAGAGGCCCCGGGGCCCCATTCTGGAGAGCTCCCCAAGTGCCTGAATCAGAACTTGCCTTTCTTGGCTTCACGAGTCTTGTCACATCTGAATATGTTAAACTGTCCAAACCAACCCTCTGATGCAGCCGGAGCCTGAACCCTCCTTCTCCCTGTCTACATCAGTAGGGAAGGCAGTCTTGATTTGGGGGTTAGAAATAGCAATGTCAGAGTGAGATTGGTAGCACTTAACAGAGCAGTGGGGTGGATCCTGCCCTTATGTGACTCATTTCCTTTGTATAGACAGCCACGTAGTGCAGCCAGCCAGCTTCCTTGCCTCTGCTCTTCCATGTTCCAACATAGAAAGGCAGAAGAAATTACAGTAGTGAAAAATAGGAACTAAACAATATTCTCACAGGCCGCCTGGTTCCATATATCCCCAACTTCCCCTGTCAGTGAGCAGCTTCAGACTTACATAGGAGATTGGGGGAGGGGAGGAGGACTTCCCTGCTATGAGGCTTCAAGACACCTGTATTTCCCCTGCAGGAGAATCAAGTTGTACCCCTTCCTTACATCTTACACAGAAGTTGGCTCAAAATGGGTCACAGATATGTAAGAGCTAATAAAGCTCTTAGCAAAACTGTAGGAGTAAATCTTGGTGACATTAGTTTTAGAGGTGGCTTCTGAGATAAAAACAGCAGGAGCACAGACAGAAGGAAAACTGGCTAAATTAGGCTTGAAATTATAGCATCTCTGTGCTGCAGAAGGCACCATGAAGAAGGAAAACAGAAGCTGGGCATGGGGACTCATGCCTGTATTCCCAGCACTCAAGAGGCTGCTGCAGGAGGCTGATCCAAAGCTGGCCTGGGCTATGTAATGAGTTCTAGGCCAACCTTGCCTAGAGACAGTGTCTCAAAAAGAGAGAAGGAGGGAGGGGGATAAAGAAAACAATAAAAGACAATGTAGAATAGGAAGAATTATTGGTCACTCAGAAACCTGATATGGTTCTGGTGTCTAGATTCTGCTCAGAATGCTTGTAATTTTTATTGGTTTCCTAAAACAGCTATCACAAAGTACCATAAGTTAGATGGATTACGACAGCAACTGTGTATTCCTCAGTAGTACCAGAAGCCTAGTACAGAGCCAGATGTCCATGGGGTTGGTCCTTCTACTGATTCTGAGGAGGAGCTTCTTCCCTGTCTTTCCCTTAGTTCTTAGTATTCTTGGCATTCTTTGGCTTGTAGGTGCATCATCACTCCACTCCCTCCCTCCCTCCATGACCCCAAACTTCTCCCTCCACTTGACGTTTTCCTCTGTGTGTGTCATCTCTTTTTGTCTTTGGTTTTGAGCCAGGATCTGGCCTGGAACTCATAGAGATCTGCTTGTCTTTGCCCCTAGACTCATGGGATTAGAAGCATGTTGCCACTATGTCTCCTTCTCTTATAAAAACATCAGTTGTGTTGGATGAAGGGCTCATCCTGTTCCAATACAAGAGAATCTGAACTCATTCCATTTGCAAGGACTCTGTGCCTAAATAAGATCACATTCTGAGGGGTTAAGATTTCAGCATGTCTTCTGGGGCTGGGGACAAAAATCAACCCTAACAACAAAACCATAAGCCCAATTAAAAATAAAAATCCAAAGAAAAGATAGAGGTAACCAATATGAAAAGATGTTCTCTTGCCATTAGACATTAAGAAAATGCAAATCAAAACCACTGTGAGACACTACTTTACAGGCCAGCATGGCAGAAAGACCTAATGACCGAAGTTGGAGAGTTTAGAAGGAAACTAGAGGGCTGGCGAGTGTTCAGCAGGTAAATAAAGCTGCTTCCCACTCAAGCCTGGCAACCTAAGTTTGATCCCCAGAGCCCACATAAAGATGGAAGGAGAAAACTGACTAAAGTTGTCCTCTGACCTCCATGTGCACACCTTCCCTCCCCTAGTAATATCAGCCTCATACATTGCTAATGGGAATGTAAAATGGTATAGCCACTTTGCAAAACAGCATGTTTATCTCAAGTTAAATATGGAGTGTAAGCATGATCTACCAATTCTACTCCTAGGGGTATGCCCAAGAAAGAGGTATGGGAGATAGACACATCTGCTAGTGGGTAGGGGGTTTATTGGGTAGGGGGTTTATTTGTTTTGTGGGTGATGAAATTATTCCAAACATAGATGGGTATACATCTCTATGAGTATACCATAGACATGGAGTTATATACCCATTTTTGGTTGTGAGCCTAGCCTTTAACAATAGAGCCACTACTCCAGCCCTGCATACACATTTTTAAGGTGTTAAATTGTACTTTATCCATGTAAGTGTACATGCATGTGCGTGCAATTGCCCACAGAGGCCAGAAGAGGGTATCAGATTCCCTGGAGCTGGAGTTACAGGGAGTCACCCAATGTTGGATCTGGGAACCAAACTTTGTTCCTTCACAAGAGTAACAAGTGCTCTTAACCTCCGAGCCATCTCTCAAGCCCCATATACATTCATATTTTTAATTGTATTATATGTGAACTAACAAAATATTTTTAAACTCTTTTTTTAACTCTTAAAAGACTGCCCTGTTACTTTTTTCTTATAGAAAAACAAGTGCTGGATATCTGAAGATGACTTCTGCCGACCTCCCCAGAAGCGTGTTCCCAAGAGTTCTTCTGACCTCTCCACATCTCCTTTGCAAGGGACTCCAGAGTCAAGGCCTGCTCTGCATAGGTGTTTTTCTCAAGGACCAAGAAAGAGCTGTTCCCTGGGGGCATTAGACAAAGCTTGTGTGCCTTCACCAGGCTTCGGGAGTGCCAAAGCAGCCCCGGCAGCCATGTTGGCACAAGATCATAAAAACTTCTGCGTGGTGCATCGGAGGCAGATGGGTAGGTGTCTCTATAGAGTCCCATCCCCCGGGACTGTGAGTTTAAAAAGGCAGCTCTCAGTCCTCTCTGCCATTACAAACAGGTAGTGTGTTCTTCCAGAGTGTAGAGGCAAGGTGGCTCTTAGGCAGGAAAGCACTTCCAAAAAAGTACTGTACTCACTCACATGGTCCACTAGAGCAGTATAAGAACTGCCCACAGGGTGCCATGCTCAGGAGGCTCAGCAGGACCATCCAGCCAGGCCACCTGTGCCTCAAAAAAAAAAAAAAAAAAAAAAAGAACAAACAAAAGACCTGATTACAAAATATAAAGATGCTTTTTTGGTCTTTTGAGATAGGGTCTTGCTGTATAGCCCTGGCTTGCTTAGTACTTAATATATAGCTGAGAACGGTCTCAAACTCATAGCCTCTGGAGTGCTGGGATTTCAGGTGTGTGCTACCACTCCTAGCCCATGTCATACATTGAAATGGAAATATTGTCAATGAAATTTAGGATGGGCAAGCCCAGCTGGGTGCCATAGACCTATAATCTCAGCTGCTCAGTGGGTGGAAGCAAGAGGATCTCAAGTTCATAGAACATAGAGTGAGTTCAAGGCTAGCTTAACATTGCCTTATTTCAAAAAAGTGAAATGACATACTGGGGGTATAGCTCAATGGTCAAACATTGACCTACGTGTGGAAAGCTAAACCAAGATATTTAGGATTGTAGAGCCCATGATTCCCTCCATAACTCAGGAGAACCAGCCTTGAGGTCAGCTGTTCTAATGGCTCCTTCTAAAGGTTTTTATCTTGAATGGCTCAGGGAACAGTTCATGCAGGCTTTATCAGACCTGTGGTCAGTTTCAGCCCTCCATGTACCTGTATGTACCTCCATGTACCAGCTTGATCTCCATACCCTGAACATTCCTGAAAGGTTAATTAATCCTCGATTAATTTTTCAGTGACCCTCAAAATGTTTTGGTTTGGTTTTTGTTTGTTTTTCCAAGACAGGATCTCACAATGTAACTCTAGCTAATTTAAACATATATTATTTTATTATTATTTACTTATGTGTGCATGTGTTCACATAAATCCACGAAGACAGGTGAGAACAGCTCGGAAGAGGGTGTCCATGGAGCTGAGGCACAAGTACTGAGCCTCAAGTGCTTCAGGCTTAGTGGGTCAGGGAGGTGAAGACTAGAAATGAGGGCTTTAGGGATCCTTTTTGGATTGGCCACAAGGTAGGCTTTGGTGGCCTTGAAGGAGCAGTTGTAATGGCATGAGGAGATAGATGAGAACCTAATGGGACCAGGTTCAAGGAGGAGTGGGAACAGGGAAGCCAGAGACAAAATGTGGGTGTTTCCTCGTGGGTTTTGGTAAAGGAGACCAAGAAGCAGGGTGGTAGTTAGAGATGGGCATTTCTAAGCATGGAAGAAATGACTTCATGTGTGCAGTGGAGGAATCTGAGTGCTTATGTCTTTTCAATGAAACGTTGGAGGTGATGTCACCAGATGTGGGGATGAAAGATGGAAATGTGCAAAAAACACTCCATCTGGCTTTTAGGGTTTCTTCTGAAAGTGCTTCTGATGGCAGTCACTCTCCTATGGAACCAGTTATGGCTTTAAATTGTAAAGGGACAGGCCCATAGTCTAAAGTGCCTCTTTTCTTCCAATAGGCCTGTCTAACCCATTCCGAGGCCTCATGAAGCTGGGCACAGTAGCCCGGCGAGGGGCCATGGGCATGTGGAAGGAATTCTTTTGTGAGCTGTCCCCACTGGAGCTCCGCCTCTACCTGAGTGATGAGGAGCGCACCTGTGTGGAAAGCTGTTCCTTGCTCCGATGTGAGGCTGTAGGACCAGCCCATGGTGATGGACGATTTGAGTTGGTCTTCTCTGGCAAGAAGCTGGCACTGCGTGCCTCCTCCCAGGATGAGGCTGAGGACTGGCTTGACCGTGTACGGGAGGCTCTGCAGAAGGTGCGTCCTCAGCAGGAGGATGAGTGGGTGAATATCCAGTACCCAGACCAACCTGAGGATGTCCTAGAGGCTCCACCAGACAGCCTTCCCTCTCATTCAGCCCTGCTCCCAGAGCCTGCAGGGGCCCAAGGCATGCAGTTGGACTGGACATCTGCCCAGGTTCCAGAGCCAGATGCTATCAAAGAGTCCCTTTTGTACCTGTATGCAGACCGGACCTGGGTCCCCTATATTTTTTCCCTGTCCTTGGAGTCTCTGAAATGTTTCCGTGTGAGAAACAATGAGAAGATGCTAAGTGATAGCCATGGAGTGGAGACCATCCGAGACATCTTACCAGACACCAGCCTTGGGGGCCCAGCCTTCTTCAAAATCATCACAGCCAAGGCCATCCTGAAACTGCAGGCCAAAAACACTGAGGAGGCTGCCCTGTGGAGAGACCTGGTCCGAAAGGTGCTAGCATCTTATTTGGAATCGGCTGAGGAGGCTGTGACACTCGGAGGGAGTCTGGATGAAAACTGTCAAGAGGTGCTGAAGTTTGCCACCAGGGAGAATGGCTTCCTGCTACAGTACCTTGTGGCCATCCCCACCGAGAAGGGTCTTGACTCCCAGGGCTGCTTCTGTGCAGGTGCTGACTAATTCTCCCACCAACCCCAGCTGGCTGTGCTCTTCCTCCTGTGGGGTCCTCATTTGGGGCTCCCCACCAAGGCCTTCATCCTTCCCATATCTGACACAGCAGATGGCACCTGCCCTGCAGCCTCTGCTCCTCCACAGTGCCCTCTGTGGACACCTTCTGCCCTGTCACTTGACACCTCCTGATGTTGGGTGGCTCTATGGGTAGCAGTCCTGCTTCCTAAGCCCTTCATCCTTCCTGCTTTATATCATTGCTACACTGAGTGTACTTTTGTTGTAAGGGTATGGGATCCTTCCAAAACATGCATGCCTGCATGCCTTTGTAAGACATGCTATTCAGTGCTGTCTAGTAGGGCTTCTATAATGATGAAAGCATCTGGTCTGTTCTTTCCAGCCATAGTTATAGGTTGCATATGGCCACTGAATGCTTAAAGTATATACATAACTAAGAACTGAATTTCCTATTTGCTTAAATATATAGGGGACTTCTGACTTTGAGCCACTGTGTTGGGCTCCACAGTTTGGGGGCTCATCTTCCCCTTATGTCTCACATAGCCCAGGCTAGCCTTGAGTTTGTTATGTAACTGAAGATGACCTTGAACTCTTGGTCCTTCTGCCTTCCTAAGTGAAGGGTATAGACCTGTGCTACTGTGTCTCCCCTCACCCCCCATTTCTTTCTTCCTTCCTTCCTTTTTTTTTTTTTCTCCATACAATCTCACTGTATAGCCCAAGCTGGTCTTGAATTTTTGCTGCCTCAACCTCCTAAGTAGTGGGATTACAGGCATTTGTCCCCACACCTAGTTGGCTTTTCTGTCCTTTTCTCATATGCATAATATTCATTTCGAAGGATTCTGCTATGCCAGTATCATGGTGGGGGGGGTCTGATCTTGTGCATGGCACAAAGCCAGATGCTTTGTTTGGAGTCAGTCTCTCTCTCTCTCTCTCTCTCTCTCTCTCTTCCTCCGTATATCCTTGTAGAGTTAGGAGCTACTATTTTCTCTGCTTATAGTATTGGTGAGGAAACTGGAGCCCAAAGCTAGTAACTTGTGCCAGGCTCTTAGTATATGCAAGAGGCACTTTGCAAGAGGCAAAGTCCATCAATTGGACTTTGATGATTGTGTCCCAGAACCTGTGCTCATGGGCATGACACCAGAGGGAGTTCCCGTTTCATGATGCTCCCCCATCCACCTTCCATTGGCACCTCTTCCCACCTATCCCATGGACTTGCTGTCCAGGGGAGACGTCAGCTGCCCTGTTGTAGAACAGAGTAGAAAGCGAGCTGTCCTGATGGGGTGTAGCCCATGGGACATAGAGGAAAGCCTGCTTCAAGTGCCTTCAGGGAAGTGGCATGTGGCAAGCCCCTGGAGGGTGGGTGAAGTGGTTGAGCAAAGCTTCCTCCAGAAGACACCTGCAAGCCTCTGCCTGCCCCAGCACTCACACTCTGCTCTTGCTGGGGGGAGGTTCCTGTCTGTGGGTGTGAGCACTATAAGGAGAACTCTTCCCTGTGGCTGTCACCTGCCAGCCTGCCACCTGAGACCTGTAAATCTGAGAAATTCAGGCTTTCTACACTGCTGCTGTCCAGTGGTCAGAAGATGCCAACCAGTGATATTTGTGTTGAAACTCATAGTTTACAGGGCACTTGTATTATTTACACTTTGTCATGACCTCATAAAATAGCTAGCGGTAGCTAAGTTGTACAGTGAAACAGTCTTGGAATGTAGGTGAGTGTCAGGGTAAGGCAGCTGATCAGCAAGAAAACCAGCTCTTTGGTCCTGAGACCAAAGGCACCCCCTCCCCCATTGCCAGTGGGAGGCAGGGAGTGATTAAGCACTAAGGTAGATGTTAGCTTTTTGCCCTGTTTGCCCTGAGCACTCCTGACTCTCACTGCTCTCTGGTATGGAGAAGTACTGACCAAGTGACTAAGGCTGTCACGGCCCACTGTCCTAAGATAGGCTACTGTAGGCTCAAGCAGACACCATGTTATGCCTAGGTCATGCTGTTCCTGCTAGCTTCCCCATCTGCTTCTGTGGCCGGACCCCTCTCCACAGATCTGTCACTGCTGGTCAAGGTTCTAGCTTTGTTACTCTTGTTTCTGAGCCCAGTGGAGAGGTAGGAGTACAGGTTGGCATTGGGGAGCCAGCAGTGGAGCCAGTGAGCAGAGGTGGCTGTGGAGAGTGCTGGCTTTGTGACCAACCAAGCCCAAATCTGAGTGCCACCTATCACTTAGTCTTGGCATGACCTCACCAATGTCTTCCTGTGAGTTTGTTTTGCACAGGTCCTTATTGTGTAACTCTAAGCTGACCTCAAACGCAGAGTCCTCCTCCCTCAGCCTCGGAGTGCTCCCAGAGCCAGAAGTCATCGTTTAATAGTATGCTGTCCAAATCAGCAGCTTTGCCGGGTGTGATGGTGTTCATGGTGCAGGCCTTTAATTCCAGCACTTGGCAGGCAGAAAGCAGGCAGGCAGGTCTCTCTGAGTTCAAGACCAGCCTGTTCTACATACATAGTAAGAGCCTGTCCAAAAAACAAAAAACAAACAAAACCCAGTTTTGATTTTAAGTGGTAGAAATATGAGTGATTTAAAAAAGAATGTTTTACATGTTTATTGAGAGAAAGAGGTCAGAGAACTCAGTTCTTTCTTTCTACCATGTGGGTCCCAGGGATCAAACTTGAGTCATCAGGCTTGGTGGCAAGTGCCTTTTCCCACTGAACCATCTTGCCAGCCCATGAGTGATTGTTGTTACCTTTATATTAGCAGGACTTTCCCACTGTAGCAAATTCCATGTTACATGAAGCTGACTTTGGCCCCACTAACTCTCTCACTCACTCACTCACTGTGCCTTCCCCTAGGCTGCTCACGGCAGATTGGCTTCTCCTTTGTACGACCCAAGCTCTGTGCCTTCTCTGGCCTGTATTACTGTGACTTCTGCCATCAAGATGATGCCTCAGTGATTCCAGCCAGGATCATCCACAACTGGGACCTCACAAAGCGCCCGGTAAGTCTCGGCCAGGCTGTCATCAGTCACGCAGAGCTGCTCAGTGACTGAGAAACATTCTCCCCTAGGGCACCTCGGTTTAGTCCCTAAGATGTGGAACTGATAGCTTGTTGTCTATCTGCAGCCCCTGAACAGGGCTCTGTAAAACTCTGTCCCCAGTGGCTACCTCAGGACAGTTCCTGAAGCTAAGATAGTAACAGAGTTGTTTAAGACCCCGGCAGTAAGGTTGTCAGTAGGAAAGTTAGGGTAGAGTAGATTTAATACACCGATGATTAATGGACCGACAGACAGATGTAGGTAGACAGCTAAACGGGCTAGGCAGCAGGCTGCATCCCTTAGACAGCTTGGCTTATGCTGCTCCTTGGGGGCCAAACCAACTGCACTTCACTGTGGAGAAAAGAAAGCCTTTTTCTAAGTCATACAGTGTGGTCATTGCTTGACACCTGCAACTTAGAGAAGCCCAGAGTTTTTAGCCTCTGAGCATCAGTGTTTCTGGCTGTAAAATAGCCATGCTAATTTTTAGAGTATTTTGAGAGAAAGCCCTTCCCAGACTCACCTTGCCTTACCATATTTGGTTTCTTGAATATTATATCTTGTGTACTTTTTAATTACTCTGTGTGTGTGTGTGTGCACATGCACGTGTAAGCACTCTCCTTCCACCATGTGTTTCCATAGACACCTTTACCTACTGAGCCTTCTTGGTGGCCCTTGGGCACCTTTATTAGTGTTCTTCTGAAGTAGATTGTTTGCTTGCTTGTGATAGTCTCTTAGTGCCTGTCAGCAGTGCCTTTCTGTCCTCATAGCCTGTTACACCTCCGTCCCTAAGGCTACTTATCCAGGGTCTTTCTCCAAAGGGACAGATTTGGCTTTCTCCCAAGGGCATACACATCGAAACACAAGAAAGGAGCTGTTTGTGTCTGTCAGAGCCTTCAGGCTACACAGTGTTGGTTTTGGATGTGCCCCACCGCACAGGGATGGCCACTGAATCAGTTTCACCCCTGTGGTGAGGAGAAACCCCAACACTGGCTTTGTTTGGGCCTTCTGTTGTTTACCTTGTCTCCACCCCAGCCCTCAGCATTAACTATTCAACTACAAAGAGGAGTATAAACCTCAAAATTCAAAGATACACAAGAAAGAGCCCTTTAACAGTAAAAGAGTTAGCACTCCTCGCCTGGTACTTTTATGGAGAGCATCATTCACTGCTGGAGTCTCTGTGCCTCATCTTTTCCCTCACCAGGACACTGCAGTCCTGGTCCAGGTGCTTCTCCCTTAGCAGTCACTGGCCTGGGAAAGACAGGGGAATTCAAAACAGAGTAATTGGCCCAAAGATTTGGGACTTCATTGTTTGCTGCTACTGCGCTGGCTGACCCACTTGTGCTGAGATCCAGCTGGCACTTGGCAGAGTGTCAGCCCAGGACAGGGATTCTGCTTTGGCCTGTCTCTTACATGCCCACAGGATACAAACAGCCTCTGGGGAGCATGAAGCCCCGTGTGCAGGGCTGGGCAGTGTTTAACACACATTGCTGGATGTTATTTCAGCTGAGCCTTGCCTAGGGCCAGAGACTGAGTTGTGGGAAGAGCTAGGCTCAGTCTAGAGGGTAGCAATTTGACCCCAGTCACCCCAGGGTTTGCCACTGGGCTTTGCCCAGACTGGGGGCTGTTACCTCAGTGCTCTGGCACATGGGAAATGCAGTTATCCATTGCTGGGGGAGGTGATAGCTGACAGTTGGGAGATAGCAGATCAGAGGTCTCTCCAGCCCCCAAGTGTATGGGAGCTTTCCTGAGGATCCCATCATATATCCCATGCCCCTCAGAGGCCGATGGGACCAGGGTGGCTCTTGCACTGTGCTTTTTATGTGAATGCAGTATGCCAGGCCCTGCGCTAAAGCTTACATCCTTTACTCTAAACTCAAAATCATGTCATGAAGTGTTCTTTGATTTTCCTCTAGCAAACCTTAGCTCTTGGCTATAGAAAACAGAATGTATGGCAGCCCCATGTTGAGGGACTATGGCTGTTTGCCTCTGCTATCCACAGGCAAGTGGATGAGCTACTTTAGCTTCTCTGAGGGATGGTTCTGAAGATGAGAGAATACAGAGGGACCATACTTCTCTAAGTAGAGAGCACTGGCAATTGAGACCCTATAAGACCCTCCTGAAGTACTGGCGAGAGCTGAGGCCACTCAGGAATGTCATGGAGCTCTGCTCTGTAGCTTCCTGTAGCTGGGGCTTGATGGCAGCGGAGTCACCTGGTTCCTGAGTTAGGGCTCAGAGGACAGCATGTTTCCTGTAGGCAGGAAAAGGGGGCTGGGAGGACAGGAAAGTATGGGAAGTCAGTGAGGCCTATGGGGAGGGAACCCCTCCCTTGTCTCAGCATGGTCAGAGTAGGACAACAACAGGGTTTGAAAGGCAGTCTGGTTTCAGACTCCACCGTTGTCTGAGCTGTGTGACCTTTGTCAAGTGGCCTTAATTCTCTGACCTTATTTCCTGGTCTGTAACTTGAAGAAAGTACCAAGTGGGGACAGGCTGCAGGCAGGTTTGAACTAGGTAACACAACATTCAGCCAGAAGCCTTGGCTGACTGGGCAAGGTCTTCCCTGGATTTTTGCAGGTCTGCCGGCAGGCCCTGAAGTTCCTGGCACAGATCCGGGCCCAGCCCCTTATCAACCTGCAGCTGGTGAATGCCTCTCTGTATGAACACGTGGAGCGCATGCATCTCATTGGCAGGAGCCGGGAACAGCTGAAACTTCTGGGGGACTACCTGGGCCTGTGCAGAAGTGGTGCCCTGAAGGAGCTGAGCAAAAGGTGAGCACTCCTCATGTGCACACGCACCTGTGCGCACACACTAGCCAAAGCCTGGGCAGCTTGTCTGCTTGGGAGATGTCAGAGCTGAGCTGGTGACTTCCCACTGGGCTGTGAAATCACTGTATCCTTTGAGGGTGGTGTGTGGTCTTGTCCACATGTTCATTCATTTGTTTAACAAACATTTGTTGAGAACAACTGTTCCAAGCACCTGGTGGATACTGTGCTGAAAACGGCAGACCCAAGGCCTCCATTCAGGAAGCCACTGATCTGGCGGGAGGCAGGTGAGCCAGCAGCACCTCCAACCAGGGGCAAAGCAGGGGAGAGGAAGGATGCTCCAGATGTACATAGGAGACACATCTGACTGAAGGTCAGAAGGATATATCAGAAAGACTTCTGGAGGGAGTGACTTCTGAAATGAGACATGAAAAGTAAACAGAAGTTACAGAGGAAGGAAGAGAAGTGGGTTGGCTGAGGAGTAGCACACAGGGCCATGGAGGAAAACACCATACATGGAAAGCTCAGGGAGAGCTTTGTCAGAAGAAGGAAGTGGGCAGAGTGGTAAGGGGCAGAAGAAAGAAGGTGGCCTGGCTCATCCCTTGGCTGCTTGCTGTTGTCTTTGGCAGCATTCCTCTCTAGATCATCTACAGCATGAACAATTGGCAGCACTCTTGGGAGGCCCCCCACCCCTACCCTAGATCTTTTAGTGCTCAATGGATAAGAGCTAACCTTGAACTTCAGGATAGTCTTATAAGGTCTCTCCGTGACTGCCTCATAAACCTCCAGGCCCTATACTTATGACTGAAGATGTGACTGTGGAGGGGCTGTACTCTCTGGGGCACCAGAGGCAGGCCTTGGGGAAGAGCAAGGTGCATGGTCCATATGGACTTCGTGTCTGTTTTGCTGGATTTTGGAGACTAGAGGTGCCTACAGGCTGTCTTTCCCTAGCCTTGCTTCCCTAGGGGCCAGCACAGAGCACTATCTGAGCATGTCTCCTCAGGCCCAGGCATACCCCAGTTCTCCCGGAGGTGTACCTGCACTGTGCCTTAGGGATAGGTATGTCCAATGATGGTCCCCTGGATCTTGGGTAGGGCAGAGGGAACACTGACCTTTTTCTGCCTAGAACAGCCAATAACCACCCCCCCCAAGCTTTATCTCCTTCCACAGGGCCTAGAAAAAACAGACAGCCTTTTGGGAGGCTCTGCCACCTAAGATCAGCACACCACCTAGGCCTTTTTTTTTTCCATGAAGTTGACCTATTTTTTCCTTTCAGGGATTCCAGGGGCCAGGGCACCAAAGAATATGTGCACCTGCCCAGTGATAAAATCTCCAGGTGGGAGAAAAGTCTCACTGCCCTCTCTGGAACCCCAGAGACCTGAGGGTCTGTGTAGATGCATGACTATGGCATGGCTCATAGGTGCTGGTCCCATTCACCTTACCTGCTGACTCGTGCCCAACAGCCTCTGGTGGGTGCTCAGGCAGCCTGTCTCTGTCTCCATTTTCTTGACTTGCCCTGCCTTGCCTTGGCTCAGCCCTGCACAACTGTCTATTAGAGGGCAGGTCAGGCTTGTGAATGTCCTATTTTAAAAATGTATTTGTATGTGTGTATATATGGTATATGTATGCATGGGGTTAGGGAGATTGCACACACCTATGTACATGAATACAGAGGCCAAAGGGCAGCCCTGTTCAGTCTCTCTTTGTTGTATTCATTGGAGACAGTCTTTCACTGAACCTGAAGCTTGCCATTTTTGGTTAGACTGGCTGGCCAGTGAGTCCCAGTGTTCCCCCTGTCTTTGTCCCCCACAGCATTAAGGCTACAGCCATACCCCAGTGTTTTATATGAGTACTGGGGAATCCTAACTCAGGTCCACATTTCTGTGCACCAAGCATTCTTTCCCCCTGAAAGTTCCCTTTTAGACAAAGCTCAGAGCAAGGGAAGAGTACAGGAGCAGTCCCTGCCCAACCTAGACCACACCATGGCTCCGGGAAGTATCTTTGGTGCTCTGAGCCTGTTTATCCATCCAAAAGATGGACCACTGGTCTTGGTTATATGGTTTTCCTAAGTTGTGGTGAGGGCCACATGAGAGGCTCAGGGGCTGGGCCTTAACCAGCCATAGAAAGGCAGGCAGATGGTTGTATCCTGAGGAAGGGTACCCAAGCCAGCCTGGGCAGAAGGGCCCAGAGGCTGGGAAGCTTCCCGAGAAGTGGCCAGAGGAAAAGTAGGGCTTTTATGAAACAGGTAAAATTCCTGGCCACCCATGCAAGTCTCCCTCATCACCTAGCCTTGGCAGGGAGGGTTCCTGCCTCCTTTCCTAGCCAGTTAACTTTGCTCCAAAGCACTGAGCAGGGTCTTCTCATTGTATAGGGTGAGAAACTGAGGCACAGGATAGGCTGTGTCCATCTTTGTATATGTCCTCAACCAAACCTTACAGAAAAATCAGTTGCAAGGCCACACTGAGAATGGCAGGCAAAGGGAACAGTAACTCCCAAGGAAGTCCCTGGGCCTGTTGGCTCCTAGGACTGGACAGAGAGAAAATGACAGGGATAAATTTCCATCAAATCAGCCCCACCCTTCCTGCCAACTCAGGATCAGTGTTTGTACCCCCTTCCATGTTTTCCTGGCTATAAATGACAGCTTCCTGTTCCCAGAAAGCTGGAGGCTCACTGGGGGCCAGTCAGAGTCCTCAGCCACAGGGTACAGTGTAGCCTGCTTGGCTGTGTAGGATCCACCATCCTAGCCCCAGATTGGGCTCCCTGTGAATCAAAACTGAGGCCATTGGCTAGAGTGTAGCCAGTCTCCCAGGGGCCTGGCACTGTCCCATCCTAGATGTTCATAGTATCGAGATAGGACCCCAAACCTCCCCAGTTTGGCCAGCCATCCACACCAGTGCCCACACACATGGCCAGTTGGGTTCTGTGCCAGGGATTTTCTGCACATGTTTTCTCTCCCTCCCTCAGGATGTGAGCTGGGGTCCCCACCATTTGTCTGTTAGGAACTGAGCAGAGCTGGTGTCCTGCCTTCATCTTTTGCTGCTCATCCTGAAATAGGATCTGCTTTGCCTAGAGTGTGAATCAGTTCCTCTCAGAGATCAGGGAAACCAGACACTTGAACATGACCTTGGGGTTTGAGGGACTGCATCCATGTTCTTAGACCTCTGTTTCAGTGCTGGCACTGACTCAATGGAGGGGATAAGGATACAGTCAGACTCCTGTGTTCAAGCTCAAGCTCTGATTCTTAACTCCGTGACCTCAGGCAAGTCATTTAACCTGTGTTTCCTGTCTTCTCAAAATGGGAGTTAAAATCAGACTGGCTTCACAGGATTACTACAAAGACTCGGTACTTAGCCCAGTTCCGGGTACCAAGTGTCAGCACACGTCATCCTCATCGCTTGGTAGTCATGTGTTTTCAATGTACTGAATGTGTTCTGTCAATTGTTTGATCCTCAAAACAATTCCATGTCTCCCGGGAGGGTACCTGAGGTACCAAGGGCTAATCAATGTCCCAGGTAGCAGAGGTCAGAGCTCAGGCTGACTTGTGCTCTTAGCCTGCCTGGTAACCCAGATCTGTATTTCTGGCTGGTAGGCAAGGCTGAGGGGAAGAAAACCAGGAGCTGGAGGCCTAACCTTGGAAGCCCTTCTGAGGAAGTGCTTGTGTTGTCTTTGCAGGCTAAGCCACAGGAATTATCTCTTGGAGTCTCCTCACAAATTCAGCGTTGCTGACCTCCAGCAGGTGAGCATGTTTTGCTCCCCACCCCTAAATCCTGAAGAAGTCTCAGAGATACAGTGGTTAACCCGGGCCAGGCAGCAATCTTCAACAGTCCACCCTTCAGAATGGCCTCCCTTTTGCTCTCTACCTCCTGAGCAGTCACTGACCCCTACCTCCCGGGGCTCCAGCAGCCCAACAGTGAGTAGAGGCCTTTCCTTCAAGGATGACAGAGTAGATTGGGATCTCATCTGTAGTCTCCATACCCCAGAGACATCAGGTGCAGGCTGATGCCCGCATCAAACCACCTGATGCAGGGACTTCTTGCCCACGTGGAACCAGGGAAGTTCTGAGGCAGTGCCATGGCGATGCAGTGGTGCTACCTAAGACTGGTCTCCACTTGCTCCTGCAGATTGCAGAGGGGGTGTATGAAGGATTCCTCAAAGCCCTGATTGAGTTCGCCTCCCAGCATGTCTACCACTGTGACCTGTGCACCCAGCGAGGCTTCATCTGCCAGATCTGCCACCACCACGACATCATCTTTCCCTTTGAGTTTGACACCACAGTCAGGTATGAGGAATACATGGCCAGCTACTCCCACAACCACAGCCTTAACCTGTGGTAACCCTCATCTTCTTATGCAGGGGCACGCTGGACATCCTCGTGCCCAGGATACTATGACTGCCCAGGGATGCCTGGCTCACAGTCCCCCCCCCCCCCCCCCCCGCCCCTTACCTTAGAGAAGAGCTGCTGCTGTCTCAGGAAGTGGGCTGTCTTAGAGCTCAGTCTACAATGGGTTGAGGGATTGATGGTGTTTTCCTGGCCCTCAAGCACTAGCATGAGGCTTAGCCCAGTGGGCACCTGGTAGCTGGTACTTACTATGGCCCCAGCTGCAGTAAGTGGTAATTCTTGCCATCCATTGCTGTACATCAATAGAAGCCCCTAAACAGGTATATTCCCATCTTCCTTTACCCCAGGTTGGAATGGAAAACTGAGCTACAAGGATCATCCACTTTTCTTCAGTGGATAAACCAACTAGAGTCAGCCCTGAATGGGCCTGGGCTGTTTGAACTGCTTTAAAGATAGGCGAGAAGTCATAGAAACACGCAGGCAGCATTGATCACAGAGAACGAAGTGGGACACGCATTATCAGCGGGCATGGGGGTCACTTGGGTTCAGTGTCTGAAGTGCTTTCCACGAGAATTGGCGGGCAGCGCATGTGCATGTGGGCTGCAGACAGAACGCAGCCTCTGTGGGTTCTGTCCAAGGCCCTGTCCAGCCTGGCCCAGGCACATCTAGATGACTGGCACCTGACGCTCTCTTCTCAGGTGTGCCGAATGCAGAACTGTCTTCCATCAGAGCTGCCAGGCTGTGGTGAGGAAGGGCTGTCCCCGCTGTGCCCGCCGGCGCAAGTACCAGGAACAGAACAGTGTCAGCTAACCCTGCTATCCTGCCCTTCCGAGGCCATCCAACTGGGTTTGTCGTCAGCCTAGGCTTCTCTGTCTCCCTGTAAGGAAGACTCTCAGGTGTGCCCAGAGCTCTTGCCTCCAGAGAAGGTCCAGGAGTCTCAGTGATGCCCCATGGCCCCTTCTAACCCTTCTGCTCCAGGAGGTGGGGACCACCAGGTGCCTCTGCACAGGGCCTGTCATTGGCAGGCCTGGCTTGTTTAGTTGTCATGGCACCTCCATTAGGGCTGTTCATACACTGTGGAAAAGAGGCTTGGTGAGCACTTTCAACTCACATTCCTGATTAAAAGGTCTAGTTTTTTAAGGTGAGTTTCCCCCCTTCATATTTAAACAGAAAATATTTTTTTATTCTTGACCCTACCCAAGTCACTAAGAAATGCGACCCTTCATCCAAGCAGATGGGCAAGAGCAGCCCCAGCCCAGAGATAGGC
This sequence comes from Cricetulus griseus, assembly GCF_003668045.3. NCBI lineage: Eukaryota > Metazoa > Chordata > Mammalia > Rodentia > Cricetidae > Cricetulus > Cricetulus griseus. Next base: position 114,786,153 of record NC_048600.1, read on the forward strand.
ATGGGACTGAGTGGACAGGCCTTTCCTTTGTCCTCTCTGGCACATACTGCCAAGAGTGTGTTATGTGCCAAATAGCCCATCACTGCAGGACTGGTCAGTTTCAGCCCCATCTTCCCCTCCCATCTCTGTGCTCTCACCTGGAAAATGTCCCCTTCCTCTGTCAGAGTCCCTGGCTCCTTTCTGGCTTGGGACAGGGGGATGACCAGCACCAGCACTGTCAGCACTTTGAGCCTTCCTTGTTCAGAAAGTCCCTGGTCTTGCCAACCTCATCCCCATGCCCTCCTTAGTCCTACATAGATGGTAGAGCTAGCCCTGCCAGGGTAGAGCAGGCTAGACACCAGAGAGGCTCCAAGCTCCAAACTGGAGAAGAGGCACCATCCTTTGGCTACAGAGAGGTAGAGGGATGTGCCTAGAAGCTGCCCTGTAGAAGCTTCATCAGCCCTAGTCTCCCAAAGCCCTGCGTTCATAAACCTTCAGTTTTTACCTTGCCCAGCAGGACACTGCAGTTCCCAGTTGAGCTCCCTAGAAGCAGGGTTACCCTTAAGAGGCTCTTGGGCTGGTGTAGCATCCCAGAATTGTTAGCAAGGTCATGTTCATAGCCTTGAGGCATTTAGGAGAGTAGCTATGTACTATGCTATCCTCACCTCTCCTGGACCCCACAGCCCTTCTGGCCATCCCAGAATATTCAACTTAGAGCCAGTGGCCTCAGGTGGAATGGAGGGCCTCCCTGGAAATGTGCCTCTCATGTCTAGAGAAGAGGTTTCCCCTCCCTCCCTGAGCTGAGTAAGCTGACTCACCTCCTGAAGCTTACAGAATTGTGCAATAGACCAGAGGAGGCAGGTGGCAAGTGGCAGAGGCTGCCTGCCACAGTTCGTCTGTCCCCATCATGGAAGGCGTGCTCTCCAGTGGTTGGGAAACCAAAGCTTTCAGAACCACGCAATGTATCCATATCTTCACCCCACAGCCAGCATTAACACTTCTCCCAAACCACAGCCTGATCAGAGTCTCCTTGCTTTGGATCTTGAATGGGTAGGAGTCAGTCCCTTGTGGGCTGAGAGTATTCCAGAACCCGCCTGCCTGAGGCAGCCAGAGCCCTTCCACTGCCTGGATTGTACCCTTTGCTGAGCTGCTGATGTGCTCAAATGAGTCACTTTACCTGCCACCAGAAGAGCTCACGTGAACCTCAGCAGTGCCCACACTAGTTCAAAGATTTTTTTTTTTATGCAATATTCTGACAAGTGGGCCTTGACAATATGGAGAAGGAACTGCTTCTGTGGTATTTGACTGATTTTGCAGTAAAGAACTGGTCTTTCTAATCAAAGTGTGGCTTCTGAATCTCAATCCTTTGACTGCTGGGGAAAACACCAGCCATCCCACCCACTCCCCTTCATCCTATTGGGGATTTTAGGGCCCATGGAGCACACTTGCCAGCCAACGCGGCAGGGGAGAAGAGGTAAGTGACAGAATTTAGGTTGCCCTAGGTGGAGGTGATAGCCTTTCAGATTTACACCACTGGACTGTAATAGCTGAAGCTCACTTTTCCACCTTAAATGCCTGAACACACACACACACACACACACACACACACACACACACACACACCACACACACACACACACACACACACACACACACACACACACACCCTTGTAAAAGCTTAGGAATCTGGGTGTGGAGAGGGGCTCAGAGAGGGCAATCGAGAAGGGCAAGCCCTGGCTTCTGGACTCATGGATTAAAGGCTCAAGAACCTGTGTGCTGCTGGCCTTCCCCTGAGGTTCCAGGAGAAGCCCCCCACTGCCCATGCAAGAACAAAAGAAGGAAACAGACTAATTCCTAGGGAAACCAGGTTGCAGAAAAATGGGACAGAAAAAGACAACATCTAGGGCTACGTTTCCTGACCTGGAGGACCTTCAGCCAGTGAGTGGGGTGCTCCTTGGTCATCTATGAGCCAGATTCTCCAGGGGCCTAAAGAAAGAGAAGAGGAACTGGGTTTGGAGCTTGGGGGGGTGGTGCGGGGGGGGGGGGGGGGAGTAGGAGAGGAGCCTGACTCTTGAGCTGATGCTGTCCATCCTTGGCTCAGGCTCTCAGGCTTTCCACCTTCAGCACAGTGCCTCTGAGGGCAGCTTCTGCTTTCGCCCCTGGTCTAGAGGGGGATGGGAAAACTGGCGTTCTCATCCCCAGAAAGCACCTCCTATAATAAAAGCAACAACGAATAATAAAGTGTGTGTGCATACCATCATTGTGTTTGGTGGATGTCATTTAACTTTCCCAGCAAGCCTATGGGGTAATGAGGGGAATTGAGACCCAATAACTAAAGGCCCGCTTGTGGCAGAGTTGGGCATCAGACTGCTGTATCCCAGACAAGGGTGGAGGGACAGAGTTCATTCAGTCTCTTTTTGTGCCGTGTGCCTTCTCTGATGTATCTTAAGATACCCAGCACAGTGGACTCATTGGTGGGCAAGACTAACAAAGCCAAAGATACAGAATGGGAATTCAAGAAAATATGGGAGTGGGTGTGTCCAGCCGAACCCTCAGCCCTGGAGGGACATAGGCCTGGTGTCCAGGTTCCCTTGTCTGCTCAGGAGCCTTAAGCAGCTCCTGGGTGGAGCACCTAGTTGGACCCCACGCTTTTCTTGGAAGCCAGAGAGAGTAAGTACTCTGGTGCTGGGGCTTGCCCTTGTCAGAAATCACAGGCACAGCCCAGAGTGGTAAGGCTGCTTTCCCAAGAAGCAGGTAATTCCCAAGATGCCAGGATCCTGGAACTATACCCAGGCTGCCCGCCGAGTACTGGATGGTGACACTGTTCCCCCTACGACGATGAGGGTCAGTGGGAGTGGAATCTGGTCAGAAGTTGAGAGAAACTGCCTCCCCCGCAGATCTCCATCCAGGCCCGGCCGCCTCCTCCCCGGATCAGGTGTGGCCCAGGATCGCAGGGAAGGAGGGGGAAGGGTGGCGTCTTTGCTCCTAGAGCTCTGGCTCGGCCCAGAGGGGACAGGAAGCCAGGACACCGGGGATTGTCTCTTGCAAGCACAGCCCAGCCCCAGCCTGGGAGGAAGTTCTGCTGAGCGCTCTCCGCCGGTTATATTGTTGAACAGGAAACTGGGCACTGCGGGAGCAGGGCCGTGGAGCAGGCAGCACCGGACGCGGACCCCACGCGCGCGTCTGCCGGGACAAGTGGAAGCTAGGCCAGCCAGCGGGCGAAAGTTCTGAGGTGCCCGGGCCGGGCTGGACTGAGGGAGGGGTGGTAGTGGGGAGGACGATGCTGGGTCGTGGGAGGGCGAGAAAGGTGCCCCAGGTAACCCTCCCCACCCTGGAGCCCCGCGCACTGCCTGCCCTTCTTGCTGCACTGGGACTAGAGCCGAGCGAGCCTGGAGGAGGGCCCAGAGGCCAGATCCCCTGGGAGGAGCGTTAGGCGTGGGGCGAGAGGGGAACCAGCCGGAGTCCCCCAGTGCTGATTTAGGCATTGGTGACGCTATGGCGAAGGGTGACAGGGCAAAAGATGCAGGAAACCTACTGGCTAAGGGTGCGTTCTTGCTTCCAGGGATCCTTCCCGCTCTCGAATCCCTCCCCTTCTCTTCGCTCTCCCGGATAAAGAAAGGGTCTGAGGCACAGGTCCCCTTGCCACACAACCCGAGACACTGAGCTCCTGTGAGCCTCTCTGCAAGGGAGCTCTGATTTTTCCAGGCCGGGATGGGCTGTGCCTCAGCTGAGAGGGCGGAGGTGCGCCAGGAATGGGTAGTGCTCTGAGTCTGTCTGCAAAGGGCTCGCAGTTCGTGATTCAGGGTGCAAATGGCCTCGCTCAGAATGTGCGTGCCGGGACGAGACAACCATCTCCAGGCATTCTCAAGAGCATCGCGCCCGCGAAACGCAGGGTCAAAGGCAGCAAACTCCTCCGGGGATGGAGGGGAGAAGCAGGACCTATTGACTCTTGAGCTCCGCTCGCGATCAGTCAGCACCCTTTCCACGGCAGCTCCTCCCTCGTGCCTTTTTTTTTTTTTTTTTTTTTTTTTTTTTTTTTTGAGATCCAGTCTCTCACATCTCCCGGCACAGGGATGATGGCTGGCTCCTTCTCACCCTCCCAGACAAGCTGGATTGGGGATTGGGGACAGCCCTACTGAGCATGGGTCTCCTCTCTTCAGCTCTGTTCTGCGCCGTTCCTTCAATCTGTCCTTGGAAGTCCCGCCCACAGAGATGCTAGAGACCTCATCGGCCACCCTCCGCCAGCCCCGCCCATCCAGCCCATGGGCACCCTGAGACCCTCCCAGGTAACGTGAGTGCGTGGGGTCCTGGGGAAGGGGGCGTAACCCGAGTGTCCACACTCTCAGGATTTGCTCGCCCAGCCCTGGTCTAATGTGATACCTCCTCCCGGGCTCAGGGTGCTCAGTGACTCAGTTCACACCTTTTCCCCCATCAAAGAATTCTTGAAAACAAGAAGTCACCCTCAGCAAGAGGATGGACTCCCCGCTGCTGGTCCCCAGGCCACCTTGTAGGACAGTAAACAGAGTGGTCAGTACTTCCGCAGTAGGCTTCACTTTGTTAAAGGCACACAGAATCCTCCCTCTACCCCCTACATCAGGCACCAGACTGAGCAAGCATTGGGCGGGGGTGGGGTGGCTTTATAATAGTCACTCCAAAGAACTTTAGGGGACCCTGGTGATGCTATCGCAATGCATTCTTTAGGAGCTACTCTCCCGGACAGGCAGGCAGCGTAGGGAACCCTATTCAGGTGCGCACACCAGGAAGCCTCCCCGGTTGGAGGCCGCCTTGGGAGCTGGAGTGAGTGCAGGGGGCGGTGCCGGCCGCGCTGGGCGGGCGGGACTCCTGGTTCACGTGTGCCGCGACGCCACTGGGAAAGGAAAGAGAAACCCAGAGAACCGGTTCTCCAGCCTTAGCTGTCCAAGCCCCTTCGTCAAAGTCCCTGGGCTAAGCAAGGCAGGGACACCCCAAAGGAAGAACAACTTGGGGGCTGCCCCAGGGCCTGTGCCCCAACGCGAACCTCGCCCGCCCGGAGCGCAGGCTCCTAAAGGGAGGGGGCAGGCACTTAGGGGCTCTCCACCGGCTCCCTGCAGGCTGGAGGCGTCAGGGTGGGCGGGACGGGGACGGGGGCGGGGGAGCGGCGGGAAAGGGACCTTAATTCACAATTCGCCGACCCGGAAAACGAGGCTCAGTCCGCCGTCAGGCAAATGTGCTATCTACCTTGCAGTCCCCGCAGGTCTATGAGCCAAGGTTTCCCGGAGGGAGAGTAAAGTTAGTTCCTATCGTCCTCAGTTTCCTCGCCGTGGGATCGCAGCGGGACGACACACATCTCACAATCCACGTCCCAGAATGGAGCCTTAAGAATGAGAGCTTTGGAGATGATTTTATCCAAGTCCCCAATTCAGAGATGGAAAAACTGAAGCCCGGATGCCCTGGGCAAGGGCAGGAGAGGGACTGGAACCCTTGTCTTTGAGCCCCAGGCGCGGTGCTCTTCCCGGCTGCACGGTCGGCCCTGACTTCGGCGGCTCCTCTTCTGGTTACCCGCAGGGAGGCGCGGTGGCCGCGATGGCGGCGGACGTCGAAGGGGACGTGTACGTGCTGGTGGAGCACCCCTTTGAGTACACCGGCAAAGACGGGCGCCGCATCGCCATCCAGCCCAACGAGCGCTACCGACTGCTGCGCCGCAGCACGGAGCACTGGTGGCACGTGCGCCGCGAGCCCGGGGGTCGCCCTTTCTACCTCCCCGCGCAGTACGTGCGCGAGCTGCCAGCACTCGGCGACCCGGCCCCGGCCCCGGCCCCGCAGCCTTCCGCGCCGCAGCCGCGCCCGGCGATCCCGGAGCCTCTGGCCTATGACTACCGCTTCGTGAGCACCACCCCAGTGGGCGCCGATGGGTCCTCCACCGAGCCCCGGGGCCGCGCCAGCTCCCTAAGTGGCCCCGCGCGACAGCGCGTCGGGGGTCCGCGCAGCAGCCTGGCGCCGGGAGGTCCCGCCTGCCTGTACGTGCGGCCCGCAGCGCCCGTACGACCCGCGCAGTCCCTGGACGACTTGGCGCGCGGCGGCACCGCGCCCCCTGCCGGCCTCCTGGGCAGCGCCGGCCGCTTCAAGGCCTCCAGCGTGGCGGGCTCCTGGGTTTGCCCGCGGCCCCTGGCGCGCAGCGACTCCGAGAACGTCTACGAGGCCATCCCCGACGTGCGCTGCTGCCCTCCGCGGGAGGAGAGACCCAAGCAGGTAGGACGCCGCGAGCGAGGGCACGGGAGGGGAGGTCACAGTCTCGGAGAGCCCAAAGGATTTCTTGACTGAGGTCGTCGTTTGTCCCTTCGTCGTGAATATTCAGGTTTTCGTGCAAAATTGCAAATGGACTTGATTGCTGGGTGCTGTCCCGAACCCTGCCGGGAGATGAACTAACCTAGGACAGGCCCGTGCACCGAATAACGTCCCTAAAATGCCACTCTGACTCTTGTTCCCCTTTAGAAGCTCGAGGTGGAGGTCGGGTCAGATGAGATGGTAGACGGGAAGGTCGAGCATCTGCTTCTCTTTGAGGCAATTTCCAGTATTTCGGTTCCTGTGAAACAAAACAAAACTCTTTATGGGCCTTTTTTTTTTTTTTTCGAGTTCAGTTACAGAGAGATCTCTCTTTCGGAGTCCGATTGTGTTTATCTGAGACATAGGAAAACAGCGCGTTTTTAAACACTTGTAGCCTCGGAATCCTCTTGCTGCGTCCTGTCATCTTAAACTTTAGGGAGAGATGGCCTGCAGGAGGAGGGGGGATACCCCCAGTGGGTTAACATCTGCCATTCGCTGTGGCATTACCCACAACTCACTTCCTCTCTCAGGCACTGAGTCCCGGGTGCCCTCACCCAGGAGGTGCGACCCCATGGGCCAGCTACTTGGCCTTGTGGCTTGTCCTTGCGGCAGAGTTCAGGTTTTGCGGCTACTGAAACTCGAATTTGACTCTGCTGGGTCACCTGCCAGTTGCTGACGAGCTCGGTGTCCTCGTAAGTAAACAATACCCAGTGAGGCGTGGAAGCGCTTGGCACCAGCCAGGGGGAGCAGCTAGGGTCCCGCTGCCTCGGCGCTGGCAGCTGCTTTGAGCCTCTGCGCTCAGGTTTCCGAGGATCACCCCTCCTCCTGGTGGCCACTTCGGAGAACAACACTCAGCCGGCTTAAGTATCTGTGGCCGATCAATAGTCGTTCTGTTTATCCCCCAGCCCAGGCGTCCGTCCGTGGTATAGACGGCTAAACGCCCGCCCGTGCTTGGTTCTCCGGAGCCCTTGAGCTGGCTCCCTTCCTCTAAAGAACTCCCGGATCTTCCCATGAGTTCCTTATCTGTGGTAAATGGCCCCGTGTGCTGAATTCTGGCCAAGGGATTGCTCACACTGTGTTAAGAAGTGAGGAGCTGCAACACCTTCTCCTATGAACCAGGACTATGAAAGTCTGTCCAAAGGCCGTTATCCAGGCTCTGGGACCAAACAGAAAAACTATCCCCCAGATGCTAGAATCTCCTGGGAAATCTCAGCTACCAGAATCCCTGACCTTTCTCCATCCTTCCTCCAGCTCCCTGCGGGTTCCCAGGTGTGAGTAGTTTGGGACGCAGTTGAGGGTGGTCTGGTACTGACACAGAAGGAACCAGTAAGTCTGCCAAAGAGCTGGATGCTGGGCAGATAGGCTGCTGCTGGCTCTCATTAACTCTGTGGCCCTGCTTGCTCCCGTGTGCTGAGTATAACAATAGCACATTCTCTGCTGACACCCTGTCCCCAGCAGACTGTAGGGATGGTGAATTTGTTCTCCCTTGGGAAGGAAACCCCACCCCTGCCCTTCCTTGTCCCAGGCAGCATGGGAAAGAATTTCCTGAAAGGTGAGCATGGCAATTTTCCAGAGGGCATAGATGCGCGCGCGCACACACACACACACACACACACACACACACACACACACACACACACACATCCCTGTTGCTGGCAGTTTCTTGTCCCACCATGTCCTGCCACACTTCAGCCCCAAATAAACACACGGATGCTATATTAATTATAGAACTACTGGCCGATGGCTAGGGCTTCTTATTGGCTATCTCTGTCTTCATTATTAAGCCATAACTAATAATCTATGCATTTCTACATGGCCTTATCTTACCAGAGAACGCCTGGCGCATTCTCCTCCCAATCTCCACATGGCAACTTTCCGAGATCCCTCTCTGCCTACCTTTCCCAGGATTCTCCTCATCTCCTAGTACTGCCTATCTTCCTGCCTCTACTGGTTATTGGCCAAATAGTGTTTTACTCATCAACCAATAAGAGAAACATATATACAGAATGACACCCCCCATCATATCCCCTGCTCATACTCCAAGTTACTCACACTCCCCACCCTCACTCTTACCTCCTCACAGCCCTCAGCCGTGACCCCCCAAGTCCATCTGCTTACTCTTGCTTGTTCATTAGGCATGAATTGATCAGATACCTCCCAAGTGCCCCAGTGAGCCTTCAGACCTAGGGATGATGATAGCACAAAAAAACAGCCCTGAGAGGTACCCTGCCTGGGATAGTACCCCCATGGCAGACAATAGATACTCCTGTCCCACGTAGTTCAGGCGGTGTGGAGCTATGCTGAGGGGGCTGTGGAGCAAGAGCGGAGGAGAGGTGTGGACAGGCCTTCACGGAGGTTTCATAGTTCTGTCTTAACCCACGGTTTGCACTGGCTGTGGTATCTACCATCATGCAGGGCTTTGTGGGAATTTGGACTTTATCCTGCACCTCCTGGAAGGCTCGTAGTAGGGAAGGGGGCGGGCTTGAGAAGGTCTCCTGTGCTCAGGGCTATAATACGTGGTGATAATGGGAGGGTCACAGAGTCTGAGGCCAGGGAAGAGCAGCTGGGCGGCTGAGGCCTAGCTTGCCACTCACACTGGTAGGCAGGCAATGACACTATTTCAGAGGCATGGGGTAGAGAAAAATGGGGTGCACCTGAATATAACTTACAAAAGGAGGAAAAGAGGAACTCAGGGGGAAACAAAGGTACCAAAGAGGATAAGCAGAAGCCTAAAAGCCAAGACGAATGCGCAGAAGTTCAAGTTAGACAAAGGCCATGGGACATTAGGTGACATGGCCACCAGAAGGCCAGCTTGTCAAGGGACTGCAGAAGACATTGTGTGTCAGGAGCTGAAGGGGATGCCGAGGGGAGGCAGACGGCAACTGTTAGGTAGACGAGAGGGAGGTACGCTGTGGTCAGGGTGAGAGGGTGAAATGATCAAGGTATCCCAAAGTCTAAGTCACCGGACAAGGCCAGAGCGAGGAAGGCAGAGGCAGAAGGAATGGGGGTGATGCTGAGGCAGGAGGGGCAGGAGGGGTGCTGAGTCTGGAGGATAGAGCTGGGCAGGCTGAGGCAGGAGGAGGGATGGTTAGACTGGATCCCTGGGAGAAGGGAGTGACTGGAAACCAGAGCAAAGGTGTGAACCACGAGGTGTCAAAGGTGAGAGGGGATCAGATGGGTGTGTCCATATATCAGCTCTGTCCTTCAGGCAGGCCACCCAGCAGGCATACCCAGAGAAGAAGGGAGCCTGTACCACATTTAGTATTTCGTGTTCACAGCTCATGCAAGTACTCCACACTACATCTGGGGTATGCTGGTCACGGAGCTGGACACAATGGACCCAAGGTGTAGTAAGACACAGCCCCAGGGACTAACAGTCCAATGTCCTCTCACTCAGAGGCCTGCACACACAGCTCAGCGCCTAGCAGCTCAGAAGGAAGCATGGGACACCCTTTTGTCTCCAAAACAAACAGGACCATAGAGGAAGTGTGTTCAGATCAGACCCAGGCCTCCAGACTCCAAATCCCACCCTAGCCGGGCAAGTTTAGATTCAGGGAAATGGCCTTCAGAGGTGGCTAGCCTTGTTCCTCTGGGCCAGAACAGTGCGGGGCAGAAGACAAGCAAATCCACTTTTTCTGAGCACAGTGCCCAGCCCTGCAATCCTTCAGCCATCACTGCAGACATCCAGGTTACAGCAGGGAGATTAGATAGTCAGGAGGCCACAGCCAGAGCTCCTGACAGGGTTAGGCCCACACAGGAAGCCAAGAGACAAAGAGGCCTCTGGGGCCATGTCTGTAATCCCAGCTCCTCGGGAGGCTGAGAAAGTAGGATCCCATTTTCAAGGGTCCTTGGGCTACAGAGTGACTACAAAGCCAGTCTGGAGCACTTAGTGAAACTATCAAAATAAAGGGTAAAAAGAGAGCTGGGATGTATACAGCTTAGTCCACACCTAGAATGTTTAAGACTCAGGGTTCAATCCCCAATGCTGCCCTCCCCCTGTGGCCTCTGGCCTCCTTAGCTAGTAGATTTAGGGGTGTGGTCAAAATGCCGGCCTTAGTCTTGGAGGTGGGAAGGCCCAGGGCACAGATGGACTAGAGCCCGCCCCTGTTGCCTGGGCATTGGCTACTGGCAGGACAGGTTACAGACCTTGCTGGGAACTTATGCAAACAGCCCGGAGGCACTGCTCCTGAGAGCTTGGATCTAGTCGGAACTAGAAGAAGCCCCCTGGGCCCTCCCATCTGAGCCTCAGGAACTGTGAGTGATCCCTCCCGGGTATTGGGATTCCTGGGGAAGACTCACTGGCCTCCCTCCTGAGTTCCCCACCTGAGCCCTCCCTGTCCTGTATACTTCCTGGGACAAACGTCTCAGGGACAGACCCAAGCAACCTTGAAAAACTGGGGAATCAATAAAGCAGGGAGTAGAGGCCAAATTAGGGAGATCCAGTGAGATGTCCCTGTCCTGTCCCAGGTCGCTCACATCCCCCCCCCACACACTCCACCCCACCTCACCCCACCTCACGTCTACCCAGTCTCCTAACAGTGATTCTGGGTGGCTCAGCTGGTCTCTCTATACCCGTCCTGGTCTTTTCCTTCCTGTTGACCCAGGGGTCCCAGGACCTAGCCCCTGGCTAGGGGGAGAGCAGAAAGAACAGGTCCATCCCCCGCTCCTGCCCCCCAGCCTTACCTACCTGGTTACTCAGAATGCTCCTACTCACTGCCTTCACCCCTGCAAGCTGGGTGGCTATCCTGTGTCCTCTAGATCCTAGAGGGCTGAATTCTTGCTCATTCTTGGTCTCCAGTTGCCTTTAACCTCTTAGCCTTCAAGCTGTATCTCAGGACCAGCTCACTCCTGCCCCTCCCATCCGAACTCTGGACTTTCCTTTTCCCTACCCTCTGTTCAAGAGTGGGAGAGAGGGGGACAGTCCTCAGTGCCAAATGTCAGCTGGATGGGTGATCAGTGCTGGATCCTGAGGTTCAGGAAGGCCCACGGTCGTAGTAGCCGGTAGTCGGGAATGTGCTCCAGGCTCCATGCCAGAAAAGGGTCTGGGCTGGTGAGCAAGAGGACAGTGGCCGTTGGTTGATGTCTGGGGAGCTGGAACAGCTAGGCCTGTGGGCCTGGGGCATAAGAATGCCTGGTTAAATTTAGGAAGTTCTGTTTCTAAATTGAGGAAGGACTGTGATGTGGAGGGGATTCCCAGATCTGCTCCTGGGGGTCCCTACTCTGCACCTTTTTATTCTGGCTGGAGGTCTCCTGTGAGACATACAGGTCTCTATCTAATCCTGGACCCCAGCCTCCCTCCTCCTCGTCCCTAGGCAGGAACATTCCCTAGCCTGTTTGAATGTGCGAATTACTGTACCCTCCCTGGTAAAATGATTTGACCACCTTTTAAATGCTGGGGTAACAGGAAATTGCCATCTATTTCTGCCAAATTTGGGGTCCTCTTCCAGCATCTGCTTCCCCAGTCTTCCCTGTTGGGAGTTTGCCACAAGGCAGTTCAGTAGGCTGATGGGGGAAGGCCTCTCCTGTGGCTGTCACTCATTAAGTCAGAAATGGTGAGAACTGTATTGCACATCAGGAAGGCAATGAGAGAAGCCCCGGTTGCAGGTAGCTTATTGTCCAGGAGGCAATACACACCAACAAACGTACCGTCAGGAGCTGTGTGTCAAACACATCCCCAAGGTGCCATAGAAGGTGTTAGAAGCTGCCTCTCTGCAGTGATGGGATTGGCAGATAACATCTCAGAATGCTTCCTGAAGGAAGAAAGTGGTATCACAGATAGTCATAAAGGTTTCTGTAATTTCTTCCTGTGAAGCCTTCTAGAACAGAGCACTTTCCTAAGACAGCTTTCCCCCATCATTGTCAGTAACAGTCTATTCCAGGTTTTTGGGTTTTCTCATACTAGTTGACTAGTTAATTTTAGCTTTTTGACATTTTATTAGGAAAGTATTCATTTTTCCATAGATTTGCAAAATTTCCACTTCTGAAATTTAGTATAAGCTGGAAGAGATAGCACACACCTGTCGTGCTAGCATTTGGAAAGCTGTAGCAGGAGAGTCACAAGGCCAGAGCCAGCCAAAGCAGTGTACCAAGAACTCATCTCAAAAACAAAGAAAAGCCAGGCCAATTGCTTATCTCTTAGCAGGAACATTCATTCATTTGACAGCTGATTGCTTCTGCTGGATTTTGTTGAGTCTGGATTTTATTGCCGTGTTTTGCACTTCTTGTTTAGCCTTGTGTCTTCCCCCTGGGGGGTGGGTTGTGATTGGCTTCCCTTTTCTTCTGTCATACTTTCCATTTTATCCGTGGCTTCTGCCTCCATCCTGGCATCCCTAACTAGAGTTCTACACCCTGTCTTGACACTTATTGGACCTGCTGCGAAGCACACTCTGTATTGTATGTATATCATTTCCTTTATGTTTTCTTTCGCTTAAGAGTTAGTTCTCCCGAATGGGTCCATGGGTTTATCTTTTTTCCTATCCTTTTGTAGTTGTGCTATGACATTGGAGAGAATTTCCTCTGCTTGTACTTGAGCCCACAAATTTGAATCTGGTGGTGAATATCTTTTATTCAGTGAGTACAATATATTTCCAAGTCCTTTTTAACTCTCCTTACTTGATCTAACTCTCCTTAAGAGTTCCCATTTTTTGTTTAAGTTGTGATTGCATTGACCAGCCCTTCCTTCTGGTAATAGTCTTGAATTTTTTAATGGAGCTATGTATGCAGGATTTTTTAAAAATAATTCCCCCCGAAACACAGCTTCTCTGTGTAGCCCTGACTGTCCTGGAACTTACTATGTAGATCAGACTGGCCTTGAACCTGAGATCCCCCTGCCTCTGCTACCCTAGTGCTAGGATTGAAGGTGTGCACCACCAGCTTTAAAATAATATTTTAAATTTTATTTTATGTGCACATTTGTCTGTGAAGTGCATCAGATCCCCTGGAACTGGAGTCACAAACAGTTGTAAGACACCCTGTAAGTGCTGGGAATTGAACTCAGGTCCTCTGGAAGAGCAGTCAGTGCTCTTAACCATTGTGCCATTTCTCTAGCCCTAAAATAGTATTTTAATATCTGTGTATGTAGTAAAATTTTCACATGCACCACTCCTGCTTTTTTGCCTGATTTCTGTTGGCCACAAGTCACAATCTCTATTCTCTGTTTTGTTTTCTTCCAGTTTCATTATAAAAAGACAAACTAATATGAATAAAAATTGGATAACTTCTTTTTTTTTTTTTTTTTTGAGATAGGGTTTCTCTGTAGCTTTGGAGCTTGTCCTGGAACTTGTTCTGTAGACTAGGCTGGTCTTGACTTACAGAGATATGCCTGCCTCCTCCTCCTGAGTGCTGGAACTAAAGGTGTGAACCACCACCATCCGGCTGGGTCTTAAGTGTCTCCTACACAGAGAAAGTTATAGGTTTGTGTACAGTGACATATGTCTTTTAAAAATTATTATTTTATGTGTATTGGTATTTTACATGAATGTATGTCTGTGCACCATGGGTGTACAGTGGCCAGAAGAAGTCATTGGGTCCCTTGGAATTGGGAGTTGCTGATGCTCGTGAGCTGCCATGTGGTTTCTGGGAAATGAACCCAGGTCCTCTAGAAGGCAGCCAGTACTCTTAGCCATCTCTCCAGCCCCTATAATTTTACTTTTAGTTGACATAGCAGTCATATACATTTGTAGCACACACAGTGAGATTTCCATACATGTATAAAAAGTATGATTGGTGTAACCATATTGATCATCACAGACAGTCATTATTTCTTTTAATGGGGACATTCAAAACTGTCTCTACTAGCTATTTTTAAATATCAAACATAGGTGCTCTTCAGTGCTCTAGAGTGCAGAAGTTAATTCTTCCATCTACCTGAGCCATTAGACCCACTAACGATTCTTCTCTGTAACCCCTCATACACACACCTCCCAAGTTCTGGCAGCCACCATTTTGTGTTCTGTTTCTTCAAAGCCAACTCCTCAGTTCCCACCTTGACGTGGAACACACACTGTTTGTTGTCCCATGCCTGGTTTGTTTCACTTAACACAGTGTCCTCCAGTTACATTTATGCGTGTCTACAGAATTTCACTCTACGGTGGCTTTGTAGTATTCCATGGTGTTTAGTTTTCCATTGTGTGTCTTCTTTATTCACCCACTGGTGGACAATTAGGTTGGCTCTGTGTGTTGGCGCTTGTAACAGAGCTACAATGATGGTGGTAGTGCAGATGTCTTCTTAACATACTGACTTCAATTTATTTGAATATATTCCCATGATGAGGTGGCTGCTGTGTATGCAGTTCTATTCCTAGCTTTTGGGGGAACACCCACATGGATTTGCATACTGACTATGCTATTTACATCTCACATACGTGCTACAGGGGAATTCTGATTTCCCGATATCTCACTAGCATCTGTTACCTTATTTCCCTAGATTTTAAAATTTATGTGTATGTGTGTGTGCCTGTGTGTTTATGTGCACCATTCTCATGCAGATGCCAGCAGAGGCCAGAAGAGGGCATCAGATCCCTGGAACTAGAGTTACAGGCAGGCGTGAGCTGCTTAGTGTGGGTGCTGGGAACCAAACTTGGATCCTCAGAAAAGCAACACCGCTCTTCACTGCTGAGCCATCTCTCCAGCCTCCATTTATTACCTTTAGTTTTATAAATTTTCTTTTCAACTTCAATTTTATTTTCAGTGCTAGAGATCAAATCCTGTCTAGATGTTTTGTTTTTAACCAGACACCGTATCACTTACTTGTGTCTGTTACACTCTGGAAACCGAGGCACAAGGATCATTTGAACCCAGGAAATTGAGACTAGTCCAAGCAACCTAGTAAGACTTAGGCAGGTGTGGTGCATACCTTTAATCCCAGCACTCCAGAGGCCGAGGCAGGTGGATCTCTGTGAGTCTGAGGCCAGCCTGGTCTACAGAGTCAAGGATCCATAGTAAGACCCTGTCACAAAACAAAACAAAAGGCCCTGTCTCGGCCTTGCAATTTAAAAAGAAAAAAAAAAGATTTCTTTAATGACATTTATGTAAAGTCCAGCAGTTTGCTACTCAGACTCAGTACTTTGGAAGACTGAGGCGGGAGGATTGAAAAATGGAGGGTAACTTTGGCAACTAATCAAGACTGTCTCAAAATTAAAAAAAAAAACAAACTAGAATGTAGCTGATCAGTAGAGCCCTTGCTTAGCCTCCAAGAAGCCTTGAGTTTATTCCCAGGTGCCACAAAAAATAAAATAAAATATCAAAAGTATTTTCATTTATTTTGTGGCTTTTAAATTTTGATGCTGTATTATAGACTTAGTTAAACTGTTACAAATGTACTAAGATTTTATGTATATACACACAGTCATGTGTCACTTACCATGAGAACACATTCTGTGAAATGCATTGTAAGGTAGTTTCATTGTCTTATGGGTGTCATAGGGTGTATTTGACCAAACCTAGATGGCAAACAGGTTGGTCACTCGGCATGACTTTCTGATGTGATCAAGAGACACAGTAACCAGATGTGTGAAGCTACCAGCCATTTCACAGGGAAATTTCTGTCCTAAGCAAAGGAGAAACTGCAATTACAATAGAACACTTAGGCTAGTAAGCACATTAGTTTGTCAGATACTGTGTGCTGTACATTCTACCTAGCTGCTTGTGCTATAGGTTTATACAGCTGCCCATATCATATGTTTGTTTACCCTAGCATCACCAGGAGCTGTGACTAATGCATTGTGTTGTCACTTACCAGTGGTGCCAGGGAATAAGGCTTTTTCAGCTTAAAAAGAAAAGAAAAAAGAAAGATGAGAGAAAAGAAAAAGAAATTAATCTCAGCTCCATAAAAATCTCACTAGATTATTATCATTGGTGGTTATTAATCAAAGTGTCCATATATGCAGCTGTATATATGTGCACTAAAACTGTGTGGATTTTTCTTTTTCTTTATTTTTTTAAAAGATTTATTTATTTATTATGTATACAGTGCTCTGCCTGCATGTTTGCCTGCACGCCAGAAGAGGGCACAATATTTCATTACAGATGGTTGTGAGCCACCATGCGGGTGGATGCTGGGAATTGAACTCAGGACCTTTGGAAGAGTAGCCAGTGCTCTTAATCTCTGAGCCATCTCTCCAGCCCCCCTTTTTTCTTTATTTTGCATCAAATTCTGCCTCAGCGTCTTTGGTGCCAAGATTACAAGACATAAGGATGTAAACCACCATGGAGGGGGAGGTGTTTGAGACTCTCACTCTCTCTCAGCACTAAGTTTATAAAACACTAACAGGATCAGTGTAATCAAAAAGGAGGGGTGGGTGGAGGTTGGAGGTGAAGCCTCCATGGAGATCCAGGTCAGGGAAGCCAACTGGAACAGGAGGCCCCTGAGCCCTGCACTGAAGCAAGGGAGAAATCTGTGGAGTGCGTGGGTAAAAGACAGCCCCTGGCCACACTTTCCTACCTCTGCAGTTTGGCTCAAAGCCACAGTCTTATGGCCAGCCTAGAACTTCCTTGATGGGCTTTGCAGGCCCTCTGCCAGTATTACTTCCACTGTGTAACAGGGAGAAGCCTCACCCAGGTCTTGCCCACCCAGGAGGAGCAGGCCCAGCAGGCAGCTCTATAAGGTCATACAGAGGCTAGGGCAGAGTCCAGTGCTGGGGGTGCCCTATTCGAAACCCAGAATCAGGAAACCAGAAGAACACCCTGCTTTCTCACCAGGGCCCTGTGGGTGTGGGAACTCAGCAGCCAGCTGGGCTTTCACTGAAACCAGCCCTGGGGGCAGGGAGGAGGACAGCACCATGCTATCGTTAAAGAACTATGCTCCAGAAATTTCTTGCCCAGTGGTGGCGGCGTAGGTGCATGCCTTTAATCTCAGTGCTCAGGAGGCAGAGGCAGGTGGATTTCTTCGAGTTCAAGGCCAGCCTGGTCTACAGAGTGAGTTCCAGGACAGCCAAGGCTACACAGAGAAACCTTGTCTCAAAATAACAAAAAAGAAATTCCAGCCCCACACCTCTGGGTGATCTGTTTTCATTCTGTGTTTATCAGGATAATTCAGCCCTAAGCCCATTGGGTTTAGGATGCAGATGAGGTAGGGCACCTGGCCTGGGCCTCACAATCACTCCAGGTAGCAGTGAAATGCTCTGCGTGGTCTAGGACTGCAGTGAAACCTCCTACTTTGCTCCCCCATTGCCCCGTACATCAGTGAGCTTGTAGCTCTCAGCCTGGTCTAGGCAGATACAGAGGGAGACTCCAGTCTCTGGCCCATAGGAGGTGGAGTAGGGGAGGGGCCCACTGTGTGACAATATTAAGGCAAAAAAGCACAGTTCCTTCCTGCCATTCCTCTACCCAATCTGGGTGGCAAAGAGTGGGCCTGCTCAGTGAGTGGATGGAGGCCAGTCCCTGGCTGAGTCTGATTTGGGTCCTCTCTCTCTTTCTCCCTCCTTCCCCTGTCTCTTTCTCTTTAGAGAGAGATTTTCATTAAATAGCCAAGAGGCTACCATGGACAAACTCCAGGCTGTCTTTGAATTTACAGCCTGCCTCAGACTCCTGAATGCTGGAATTATAGGCATGTGCCATACATGCCCTGTGTTTGGGGTCATTTATTTTACTTCTCAACCCAGAGGGCAAGATTTTTCTCTTGTATCGTCTCCCAACCCCATCCCCCTGGGAGAGGCAGATGGAGTGATAGGCAGCTAGTCTGTGCTGGTGGCTCTGGCCCCTCCTACTCTGTAACTCTCAGCATGGTGTGCTTGTGGGCACCAGCTGTGGTCATCACTTCCGCCTATGGGGGAAGGGAGCCACTTTAGCTTGAGAGCTAGGCTGTGCATCCAGAGCGGTGCTGGCTTTCCAGTGTGACTGGTGGGACATGTGGCCAGGGGACTTCTGGTGGAGCAATGACACAGGTGCCAAAGGGCAAAGGACCAAATGTTTCAATTCTATGCTGTGTCTTCATGGGCTTTCTGAAATGAGAGACCAGGCTGCAGACAAACTGGGGACTTATGGAAACAGAGCCCATGAAGGAAGGGCGCCTTGGAGAGGGGTGGGATAGACAAGCTAGTGTCCAGGGACTTGGTGGAGCAGCCACAGCTGCTCACCTGGGGTATGCTGGGCCCACGGGGTGTGGCTGGATTGGAGTGTCTGCCTGCATGAAGTGGTGGAGGGGTTGAAACCAGAAGGGGGCAGCTGCTTGGTGTCCTCCTTTCTCTTAGTCCTCAGTGGAGGGTGGGCAGTTTCACACACGGATGTAGACACACCTATGGGGATGGGTGTGTGTGGCCACCCAGGCGGAAGAGGGCAGATGTGGCTTGGTGACCAAGTCTGGAGGAGATGGGGCCAGGTGGTCAAGTGGGAAGACAGTGGTGTGGCCACTGTCCCTTCTGTTTTCATGACTGGCAGAGTCTAGACACCAGCTTCCCCATACATACCACATGTATCCAACCCCTTCCTCATCTGAAGCTCCCGCAACCTTCCCGTTCCCCTTCGCACCCTCCTGGGCCTTGGGGGAGTCCACAGCCACTCACTCCGTACCCTAGGCTAGCCCAGGCTGAAGCGCTGTCCTCAGTCTTTCTGTCACCTGTCCTTGCATGGGCCTCCTCTTCCATCCCACCTGTTTCCTGGTACAGCTGCTCTGAGCCGAACCTGCATGTGGGCTTTACACCTCCTCTGTCCCCAGAACACTGAGTACAGGGACACAGCCAGCGCAGTCCTGGAAACATGAAAACACCCCAACCTGCGCCACCCCCCACCCATCAGGCAACTTCGTCTCAGGCACTTCCGCAGCCCTGACAGGAAACCAGTCACAGTCTCAGCCTCCCGCCATCTCAAGGCAACTTCTTGTTTCCCAGTTGCCCTGTGCCAGCCCAGAGTTGTGGTCCTGGGCTCCACCCCCTAAAAACTTCCCAGGCAGCATCCCAGCAGCTCAGAGGGGCCGGGATGGTGGACATGATTGCAAAACTGGCCAGGAGGCAGAGCCGGGCCCTGCGGGCACAGGTAAGGATAGAAGGACTCGGGGGCAGGCTTGACCTCTGATGGGGAGGCCTTCTGGGTTCAGAGCTGCAGTGGCCCGCACCCCACCCACTCTTTTAGGAGCTGATTGTAGAAGCTCAGAACAGTTACGTCGGTCGGCACTTTTCTTCTTCGAGGCCTTTCCTGTCTAAGGGTGCACAGAGAGATCTGAGATCCCCAGCTTGGGGCAAGAGAGACAGGGCTTCTACCACTGTGGATGAGGGGAGTTGGGGGGGGGGGTGGAAGGCAAGGAGTGCACTACCATGAGGAAGTGAAGGAGGATCTCTGTGGTGAGAGTAAAGGTCTCTCTTGGCTCAGTCCTCTGACCTGAGGTGGGGAGGCCTCTTCCTCTTCCTCACTCAGGCCCTGTGTCTATACGGAACAACTTAGGAGCCCTGGATACTATTTTTAGGCTGTGGCAGCATGTGGGTCTCCAGAGTGGGGGCCAGCTTGGCAGGCCCCTCTGTCTCCCCGCTCAGAAAAAAAAACACAGTGAGGGGCCTACTCAGACCCCAGGAGCAACGAGAGCCCAGCTGGACCCTGCCAGATGAAAGCCCCTTTAGCTCATGGGAGGGAGAGTGTAGTACATGGAGAGGTCCAGAGTTAGATGGACCAGTGAGCACTCAGCTCCATGGCTGCAGCTTCAAACGGGGGTGGGTTCTGCCTGATTGCCTCTATGAGGGCCCCTCTCTTCCATCCCAAGCGCTTGTCTCTGGGGCAGCACATCCTCCTAATGCTTTCTGCCTCCACCACATGGTTCTGCATCGTCTCTTTTTGTGGTAGCCCAGGGACCCAAACCTCTCTCTCCTCAGTATCACCCAATACCTGCCGGCGTGTCCTCTGTTGAGATCCCGTAGCTCCAGTAGCCTGTCAAGCATAGTCCCTGCTCCAAAGAGCGAGCCCAGCAGCAAGCACCACAGCATCTCCCCACCACCCACGAACCCTTCCAACCCCCACCCCCGGCTCCTGAAACACTCAAGGCCACTGCCCCTTGCGTGCATGCATGCGTCTAGGTGTGGGACAGGAGGTATATCTGGCCTCTGCGATCCCTCTCATAGTGTCTGTCCTGTCCCCATGAATCTCCTGGGCTCTGTGGCTCAAACCTTCATTCCCAGCAAACCCTTTCTCACATTCTGTTCTGTGTGTATGGGTTTGTTTGTTTCCAACATTTGCCGTGGAATTGACTTGCATATTAAAGCAGTGTTTGGATAGATCTGTTATGCTCCAGGGCATTGTCTCACCTGATGGGGGCAGTGGCAGCTGACACACCATCTTACATCCTACTCACAAGAGACGCATGCCTTGGGCAAAGGGGCGAGGTTCAAGCATGAGGCCCTGAGAGTTTGGATCCCTGGCACCCATGTAAATGCTAGGAGGACTTGGCAGTCTGCCTGTAATCCCAGCTCTGGGGAGGCAGAGATGGGGATTTCTAAAGCAAGCTGGCTAGCTCAAATCAGTGAGCTCTGGCTTCAAGTGAGAGACCCCACCTCAATATAAGGTGGAGATCGATCAAGGAAGACAGCCCTATCAACAATATACACATGCAGACATATGTGCACCTGCATTCACACACACACACACACACACACACACACACGCACGACGCACGCACGCACGCACGCACGCACGCACGCACGCACGCACGCACGCACGCACACACGCACGCACGCGTGCACACACGAGCACACCATATACACAAGGGAAGAGAGAAAAAGAAAGGAAGGAAGGCAGTCAGATAGGTGGGCAGCTACCCAACTTCCAAGGCAGAATGCTACTGGACCCTACCAAAGTAATGAGTGTCTTAAACCTCTCCCCTGAGAGGCTGTGACCTGAGGCACCAAAGGGAACAAAGTCAGCATGGGGAGAACAGGAGAGAAGGACAGTCAGGCCCATGGGACAGCCTGAGGAAGTGGACAGGGAGAAGTGGGTAGGTGGGTCTTCTGATGAGGAGGGATAGCCTGGGGTAGCTGAAATACAGGAATACACGTGAGGTTTGGGGTCCGGGAGAAAGCAGTGTGCAGAAGGCCCTGTCTCCACCTCATGAGCCTGGAGGGTAAAGGACAACTGGTGTACTCAGCCCAGCACCTGCATCCTGGGGGCTAGCCAGTCAGAAACTGTAACCTTCCACGTCTTTCCATGCCTTTACACTTTCTTTATTCTGTTTATTGATTGCGTGCACACATAATCATGTGTGCCTCAGCACAGGTGTGGAAGTCACAGGACAACTTGGCAGAGTCAGTTCTCTCCCTCCACTATATGGGTCCTGGGGTTCAAACTCAGGTTGTCAGGCCCGGTGGCACATACCTGTAACGGCTGAGCCCTCTTGCTGGCCCCCACCTTTGCGGTCTTTCTCAGCAGTGACATCACTGACATGCTGCGCTTGCCACACTCTACACCTGCCATGTGTGCCTTTGAGGCCAGTTCTGCAAAGCAGGGACTTGTGTCCCTTTGTTCTCTGCTGCATCCCCAACCCCATGGCTAAGTTCCTACCACCTGACAAAGCATGGGAATCTTTGTGAGATGAGTGACTTTGGGAGGGGGTAATCTTTACTTATTTTTATGTGTGTGGATACAAATACTCATGTAATTACATGCATCGCATGTGTGCCTGGTGCCCAAAGAGGTCAGAAGCGGGGGGAAGGGGGGCATCAGATCCCCTGGAGTTGGAGAGTTGCCAGCCACCATGTGGGTGCTGGGAACTGAACTCAGGTCCTTTGCAAGAGCAGCAAATGTTCTTAACCCACTGAGCCGTCTCTCCAGCCCCCAGTGGATACTTTTTATGTTCCTTCCTAAAACCCAGGGAGAAGCCACATTGAGTAGGACACAGGAACGTTTGTGATGGTTTGGTTTTATCACATGAATTGTGAGTGTGTCACAGCACACACGTGGAGGACAGAAAACAACCTGTGCTAGTCAGTTCTCTCCCTTCACCACGTGGTTTGATCCCAGAGATCAAATGCTGGTCATCAGGCTTGGTAACAAGAGCCTTTATCCACTGAGCCACCTTGTCAGCACATTTTGTGTTTGAGACAGGTGGATCTCTGTGAGTTTGAGGCCAGCCTGGTCTGCAGAGGGAGTTCCAGGACAGGCTCCAATAAAGTACAGTGGCCCAGAATAAAGACTATTCTCATGCAGATGCTCCTTTTTAACCATGGCTCACACCTTTAGTCCCAGCACTCGGGAGGCAGAGGCAGGCAGATCTCTTATGAGTTCGAGATCAGCCTGGTCTATAAGAGCTAGTTCCAGGACAGCCTCCAAAGCCACAGAGAAACCCTGACTTGAAAACCTTCCCCCTGCCACACACACACAGAAAAACAGTTACTGTTACAAAAATTGGAATCTCCAAAAATTTTTAAAGAAAAAAGAAATTGGAGCTGGAGCTCAATGGGACAGTACCTATTTGCCTTCTGTATTTGAAGCTTAGGGTTCAATTAGCACCACCACCACCACCCCCAAAAAATAACCCTATAATCACACTGCCCATATAGACCATCTGTCAGCATTTTGTTTGATTTCAGTCTTTTTGAGACAGGGTCTCATGTACCCCAACCTGGCTTCAAACTCCACATGTAGACAAGGATAGCCTTGAACTTGTGAAGTTCTGCGTCTGTCCTCTGAGTGCTAGAATTACAGGCATGTACTACCATGCCTGGTTGTATGCAGTGCTGGGAAAGGAATCAGGCAGGGCTCCCTGCATGCTATATGAGCACCCTCCCCAGCCCACACATATTAGCTTATTGAGGTGTATGTGTTGCTGGGAGCATTGTGTATTCTTAGAAAACTGTTAACCCTGCTGCCTTGGCCGTCTGCCTCTCTAGAGGGTTGGCATTGCTGGGCTGCGTGATGTTGGGAACACTGGAGGGATGTGGGGAGAGTCTCGGGACCTGAGTCCTGAAGCACAAACGGGGTGAGCCAGGTGGAGTGGGAAACCCAACAAGCTACGGAGGAGCTGAAGGCACTGGGCCCCAGAAGTTCCAGCAGAGAGGGGTGCAACAAGAGCTTAAAGTTCAAGGCCAGGGGCAACAAGGAGTGGCAGGAAATAGAGCCCAAGTCCAGGCAGGTGATGGATGGCCTCTGCAGGCCTCAGACTTTGCCCATTGCCCACGGGGAGGAAGAAAGTGTGAATCATACCAGCTTTTCCTCTGTGACTAGCCAGGTGAACCCTCTCCTCCCCTCTCCTTCCCTGTCCCCATCCTCCCCCACTCTCCACTCCCTCCCTCCCTCCCTCCCTCCCTCCTCCCTCCCTCCCTCCCTCCCTCCCTCTCTCCTTTCCTCCCTCCCTCCCTCCTTGGGGCTCTCAAGGGTGGTGGGAACCTTCAGTGGGGCTATGCACTGCAAAAGGACCCCAAATGAGGCCCACGAAAGAACAACGGGTCCCAGGCCATTGGTCTGTTGCTGCCAGTGCCTCACGTCCCCTGAGTGCAGACTCCTGAGAGCCGAGTTATGGTTAGATGATTAACAAACTGAACTTCCCGTCTGTGGCACACGCTGCTTCAGGCAGCACCATCAAAAGCGTTGACCACAGTGTCTGGGATGGGCAAAGCATACATTTTCCACCCAGGGTAACTGAGTCAGAGAAGTAACCGGGCTCGCGGAAGACTGCCCAGTTTGCAAATGTCCAAGGTCACACTGTGCGACTCAGGAGTTGCCCCAAAAGTTGTCTCCTTCGGCTCCCGCAGGTGGATGATCCCCCGGAGCCAGTGTATGCCAACGTAGAGAAGCAACCTCGAGCCACCTCGCCGCGCTCGGCTGCAGCTCCTCCTCGGCTCAGCCCGGTGTGGGAGACCCACACAGACACGGGCACTGGGCGCCCCTACTACTACAACCCCGACACGGGCGTGACCACCTGGGAGTCACCCTTTGAGGCCTCTGAAGGCGCCACCAGCCCGGCCACCTCCCGGACCTCTGTGGGCAGTGGGGAGAGCCTGACAGAGTGGGGCCAGTACTGGGATGAGGATAGTCGCAGGGTGTTCTTCTACAATTCCTTGACCGGTGAGACGGCCTGGGAGGACGAGACTGAGGACCTGGAGGAGGAACCCCAGGAGCAGCTGGAGATGCAACCCAGCCTGAGCCCTCGAAGCCCAGGACATCAGAGGGTGAGGGGTGGGGCCACCCTGAGGGCCTCTGATCCCACCTCCTGCATCTCAGGGATCAGATAATAGGGATGGGATAATGGGAGGGGAGCATTTCTCAGCATATTTGACCCCTCCTCGTGATAATCAGAGACCAGAGAATGGGGGCGGGGCCATCTCTGACCCCACCTCTTGCTTCTCAGGGACCAGAGAGTAGCTGTCTCTGAGGACCTCTGACTTCTTGCTTCTTGGCCCCAAAGACTAGAGAGTAATAGACGGTTCTGGTACGAAGTGGAGAGACAGGAGACAGAGAACCGCTAACTGCATCTTCTGGTCCCTGCAGCCCCCGACTCCTGAGACAGACTACCCCGAATTGCTGGCCAGTTACCCGGAAGAGGACTATTCTCCGGTGGGCTCCTTCAGTGATCCTGACCCCACTTCTCCCTTGACTGCACCCCCTGGCTGGTCCTGCCACGTTACCCCAGACAAGCAGACGCTCTACACCAACCAGTTCACTCAAGAGCAGGTAGGACATCACTAGCAGGTGACCTAGACAGCCTTGCTGTCTCTCCTTCCCCAGACTTCCTCAACTAGGACCTCCTCTCAAGACTAAAGCGCAGACCCTGCGACATTCAGTACTAAGTTGGGTGCTCCAGTCCCTAGTACCATGCTGGACTCTGGGCTGAGGGCCCTGACCATCCCTGTGTCCACAGTGGGTAAGGTTGGAGGACCAGCATGGAAAGCCATATTTCTACAACCCAGAGGACTCCTCTGTTCAGTGGGAGCTGCCCCAGGTAACTAACTGGGGGAGGGAGAGAGCTAGGGAGGATGGAGGGGATGGTAGGTGATAGTGTCTCTCTCCCCAGGTCCCGATCCCTGCCCCTCGAAGTGTTCGCAAATCCAGCCAGGATAGTGACACTCCAGTCCAGGCTAGCCCTCCAGAGGAGAAGGTGGGAAAGGGCCATGGAGTCTGGGGTCAGGCATTGGTGGAGTATGTTCTTCCCTTCCCTGTAAGCCCAGCGTAGGGGGAGCATGGAAGCCCTGGAGGAATCGCCCTGTGCCTCCCTCCCAGCAGGTGGGAGGGTGACAGGGTTCAGTGAGCCTCAGGCCTAGCCTGTGGGGGAACTTCCAGCTGAGGAGATGCTAGCTATGTCCCTTGTTGCTTGTCCCCCTTATAACCATTCCCGATTCCCCCCCATTCTCTTAGATCAAGACGCTGGACAAGGCAGGAGTGCTCCATCGTACCAAGACAGTGGACAAGGGGAAGAGACTTCGGTGAGGGCCTGTCAAGTCCCTAACCGTGGCAGAGTGGGCCACTTACTAATCCTCGTAGCGACTTCATAAAAAGTCCTGTGAGGAAACTGAGCCGCCTAAGGTTCCTTGGCTACCAGCTGTTAGGGGTGGGAATCCAACTCTTTTGGGCCAGTGCCCCAAGCTATGTTCTTAAAACTCTATGTCCTGGGGGTGGGAGGTCCTCCAGACTAGGAGCAAATCTAAGCCCCGCCCACCCCCACTTCCTTCTATACTTAGGAAGAAACATTGGAGCACCTCCTGGACTGTGCTGGAGGGAGGCGTCCTCACCTTCTTCAAGGACTCAAAGACCTCAGCTGCAGGCGGCCTGGTGAGACTTTTCCCTGAACAAGGGACACCTTCTGCTCTTTTTTTCTAGCCTGGCTTGGGAAACACTAGTCTGAAAAATGGATACCCAAGTACCAAGGAGCTATATATTGGCAAAGAGGGGCCATGACGGCAGGGTCACTACAGTACAAACCGTCCAGACACTTGGGGCCTGAAGAACAGTCCTTGGGGATGGACAGCTCCAGTCAGGAAAGCTGGGAGGCTGGGAGGGGTCTGACATACCTGCTTACAAAATGGGGTTGGGCTCCTTCCTTCCAGCAGGCCAACAGTGTCTAAGACCAGGATGTACCAGGAGCCTGGTATGTCAGAGCCAGGCATTTTAGCAAGCCCATCTAGGTGGATGCCCCTTGTAATTTGGAATCCTCCATTCCTTCCTTCCCCACAGAGGCAGCCTTCCAAGCTCTCAACCCCTGAGTACACAGTTGAATTGAAGGGGGCCTCTCTCTCTTGGGCCCCCAAAGACAAATCCAGCAAGAAGAATGTGTTAGAGGTGAGTCGTGGGATGGGGAAAGGGCCTTTGAATCCCACTGCAGACAGAGCCCAGGGATGGGGACCTGCAGAAAGTAGGGCCAATCGAGTTCTCAAGACTCAGAGTCAAGGCTGCCCCATCTTGGGTCCAGTGTTTCTGTCATCATGCTGTTGGAAGTCCCCACTCTGGGTACAGAGTTAAGTAGCCCTTACCACTGAGGGTAAGAAGCAGGTCTATGGGAGATGACACTGTCATCCCTGAGTGGCCTCCTTCTCTCAGTCACCAGCCTGAGATGGGGACTCTGACTCTAGCCACTCACTGTGATGGGCTGAACCAGAGACCAGCTTTTCCTGGCCAGAGCTCAGATTCCAGTTTTTATTGGGTCCCCAGTGAATAAACCAGTGACAAGCTGGTCAGGTTCCCCCAACAGGAAGAACAAGAAGATTCTGGCAAGGCTTCATAGTACCACGCCCTTCACTGTTTGGGGTTTTGACAGGTCCTAAGATCTGTAAGGCAGAACCCTAGAAAACACAGGCAGTGAGGGGCTGGAGAGTGGCTTAGTCAGTGAAGTACTTGTCACACAGAGAGGCTGAGTTCAATCCCAGAACCCATGAAGAAGCCTAGTGTGGTGGCCCATGCTTGTAATCACAGGGCAGGGAAAACAAACATGGATTCTCTGGGGCTTGCTGGCCAGCCAATCTAATCTAAATGTTGGATTCTGAGTCAGCAAGAGACCCTGTCAAAAATGAAAACAAAGTAGACAGTGCCTGAGGAATAACACCTGAGGTTGAACTCTAGCTTTCACCTGCACACACATGCGTGCACACACATATACACATGCATGCATGAATACACCCCACAGGCAGTGAACTGGCAAAAACCATGCACACAGAGAAAAGTAGCTATTAGCTGGCAAAACAAGTTAGGGATGGTCCATGACGGGAGGAACTAGGGGCAGACAGTGAATAGGAGGTGCTCTGGTCGTCACCCAGAGAAACTTAGATCTATTTCTCCAGGCAGCAAAAGAGGAAAGGGACAGCAATGGGTTACATAGATCTTTACTGTTAAGGAGGGGATCCTCTCTGGGTTCCAGGGAATCTAAGCTGTTTCCTTGCCCTTGCTTCTTAGAGAACTTTCTAATGTGTAGCTCTATGACCCTGGGGTCTAGAAGGATATGTGCCCTTCCAAAGAGCTCCATGGAAGCTGAGCCAGGACCTTAGGTCTGCTTCAGATGGCTGTTATGAAGCACAGTCCAGACATTCTGCAGGGGGCTTGGATGTTTCACTTCTGATGGTTCTCCATGCTATATTCAGTTCTAGATTTATTGGTGTGTGTGTATGTGTGTGTGTGTGTGTGTGTGTGTGTGTGTGTGTGTGTGTGTGTGTGTTACACCACAGAAGTCAGAAAAGGGCATTAGATTTCCCTGAAACAGGAGTTGGAACTGGATGGTTGTGAGCCACCTTGTGGGTACTGGGAACTGAACCCAGGTCCTCTGCAAGAGCAACAAGTGCACTTAACAGCTGATTAAACCATCTCTTAGTTGTAATAGGAGGACAACCAAAAGGCAATTTTCTCTGACTCTAGAAGTTGTTCCCTACTGCCTAAGCCAGGTTCTGCTGTCTGCCTCTCTCTGGACCAAAGGGCTAGATTGGCATGTACTTACAAAGCTAGGCATTGCAGCAGGACAACTCTGTGTTTGGAGTCAGCCATGGGCCAACCATGATATATTTCTACTACTCCCTGTAATTTTTTTTCATTGTTTTTCCAGCAGCTAGGCTCCCACAGGAATTTTCTATCACTTTGCCAATGCCCTGGGGGAGGCCTGCTGTATTCTGTGTTGGGCAGCAATGAGCCCCACAGAGCTCTGACCTGTTACTACTGGCTGTGTGCCCATGAAGAAAGTGACTCAAATGTCCTGGACCTCAGTCCACCTATCACAAACACTGTCACCCACAGCATTAAAGAGGAAGACTTGGACCTGGCTTGAGGCCTTTGCTTTATTAGGTTCTGAGTCTCTTGGGAAGGGAGAGGTCACTTCCCCCTCAGTACACACAAAAGCACACACACACACACACACACACACACTTCAAGCCTACTCCCAAGAGAGACCCAGGGAACAGGGGTAACTGACTGACTTGTGTCCCTCCAGCTGCGAAGCCGAGATGGCTCGGAGTATCTGATTCAGCATGACTCAGAAGCCATCATCAGCACCTGGCACAAGGCCATTGCCGAAGGCATCGAGGAGCTGGTAGGCAGAGCCTGGGACCTCCGGGGCTGACAGAGAGGGACGAGGTCCTTGTATGCAGGCCCCTCGGCTATGCACAGCTATGCATAGTGCTGTCCCCTGCAAGAGCAGCCCATCTGCTGATGAGAGGGGCTTTCCAGAAACACATGACTCCGGCTCTGGGGCTGGTCTTGCAGGACTCTATAGGAGGGCCCAGGCACAACCCATTATAGGGGTGGCAGGTGGGAAAGTACATAACTACCCTGAGACCAGCTAAAACTATAAGATAAAGGATCAACAGATTGAATTCAAAGGCCTTGTGCTTTGCCATTGAGCCATAGCCCTGGTCATGCATTGTGGATACATAGCTTAGTGACAGAGGACGTGTCTAGAATGCAAATGGTCCTGAGTCTGATCCCCAGCTGTGACAAAGTCAACAGCTATTTATCTGGCAGTGGCCTGCTAGTATTAATTTCCATATGAGTTGGCACTGGGTATTGATGAAAATGGGAATCCAGACTCAGGCAGGAGGCAATGTTGGTGTGATCAGCAGTGGTCTGCAAGTTCATGAGCCGGAGCCAACCAAGTGGGATGTAGAGAGCTGAGTGAAGAAGTGGGGAGGCCAGGACCCGGGAGGCTGCTGAAGATGGCCTGGATAAGAAAGAAAGGGCGAGGGTAGAATGACCTGGCTCGCAGCTCCTGGAGGACTCTGCAGCCAGGGAAGGTGAAAGTTGATTCCTGGACATTCACCTGCTAAGAGAAAGCAGGCTCTTCCTGGGATGGCTTCAGGCCGGAACTGCTTGGGACAGGCCCCAGCAGGCCCCAGGCCTTGCTTCTCTGAGGCTGTGTGATTCCAGTCTGCAGACATGCTCCAGAGGGAGGAAGGTGAGCCCGGCAGAGTTGACTTCGGGTCCAGTGAGCGCCTCGGCAGCTGGAGGGAGGAGGACGTGCGGCAGAGTGCAGGTGTGCAGAGGGTCAGGTGGGGAGCCGACCAAAGAGTCCCCTCTGCGGGGTGGGAAATGATGTCCTGGCTAAGGTCTAGAGCCCATATCTACCCCTGCCACCTACTCACTGGTTCGGTCTGTGGCAGCCTCACCCTCGCTGAGTCCCGGAGGCCTGGAAAGCGACTTGAGCAGGGTTCGGCACAAGCTCCGCAAATTCCTACAGAGACGACCCACTCTGCAGTCTCTGCGGGACAAGGGCTACATCAAAGGTACCTGCAACTCTCCGGGACCCGAGCTAAGGTGGCACGGGGCTGGGCGGCGCTGACCAATCTCTTCCCCCAGACCAGGTGTTTGGATGTGCACTGGCTGAACTGTGTGAGCGCGAGAGGAGCCCTGTGCCACGCTTCGTGCAGCAATGCATCCGCACCGTCGAGGCCCGGGGTATGTACACATGCGCAGACAGGGCAGCGTTTCATGGTCCGCTACTAGGAGCGAAAGAGTGGAGACCCCTGGGGGAGCACAGGGTCAAGGAGAAGGAGATGAGGCGATCCTGAGTGGAAATTGCTAGTGTCCCTAGCCCTTCCAGGGTCAGCCATTACCTTTCTCGCAGGGCTGGACATGGACGGGCTGTACCGCATCAGTGGGAACCTGGCCACCATCCAGAAGCTGCGCTATAAGGTGGATCACGGTGAGGTTCTTCCCCAGTCCCTACCCTGGGAACTGAAAGCACAAGTGGATGCAGACGGCCTCTCACTGCCCCCGGCCCTCTCCCCACCGCAGATGAGCGCCTGGACCTGGACGATGGGCGCTGGGAGGACGTCCACGTGATTACCGGCGCCCTGAAACTCTTCTTCCGAGAGCTGCCAGAACCCCTCTTCCCCTTCTCGCACTTCCACCAGTTCATAGCGGCCATCAGTGAGCGCCTTAGGGAGAGGAGGGGTGGGGAGGTTGGCCCGCTTTTGTCACAGCCAGCAGACCGTCTCTGGTCCCTTCCCTCACCAGAGCTGCACGACCCTGCCCAGCGCAGCCGCTGTGTGCGTGACCTGGTGCGCACGCTGCCCGCCCCCAACCACGACACACTGCGACTGCTCATCCAGCACCTGTGCCGGTGAGCGAGCTGGACTTCCCAGGGCAGAAAGGGAGGACTGGCGCCCCCCGTCGAGAGACTCCCCAACCTCTGAGCTGTTGATCCCACCATTCCCACTGCAGGGTGATCGAGCACGGCGAGCAGAACCGTATGACCGTGCAGAATGTGGCCATAGTGTTCGGGCCCACGCTGCTGCGGCCTGAGATGGAGGAAGCCAGCATGCCCATGACCATGGTGTTCCAGAACCAGGTGGTGGAGCTCATCCTACAGCAGTGCACGGACATCTTCCCGCCTCACTGACTGTGGACCCTGGGTGGCTGAGGCCATGAGGCTGGACCTCCTCTGAGGCTCTCCACCTCCCACCCCGCTGCACTGTGACTTCTGCACCCCTCGATTCGGAGGGTACGATGACCCCGCTTCATGACCCCAGTTCATGAAATGTGATTTCTCCCTATTGTAGCCCCATTCAGGGTTTATTAGGGCCCTTTCTTCATTACAGCGCCCCCTGTTGTGTGAATGCGAGACTGTGCCTGGAGGACGAGTGCTTCGGAGGGCCCTAGCTAGGAGGAGGGATTGGATGAAGGCATTCTGGCTTCCACAGACCTACACCTGGCCAGGCCTTGGTGGAGACCCTGTAGGCCCCGTGCTATGCAGGAGGTCCTGCTCTGGTCATGAAGCAGCTACTGACATTGTCCCTGCTGCCAGGGGAGGACTTACCCTGGCGGCCAGCCCAGGCCACTGACTGCTTGCTTCAGTCTTATGGTCCTGTGCCACCCTGTTGCAGGCCACCGGCGAACTTTTCCTGTGCTTTTCTCTCTCCCTGGGCCACACCTGTTCTCTACAAGGGTTCTTCGTGCCCACCCCATGCTTACCCCACACTCACTGCACCTGGTTCCAGGGAGCTGGGACTAGCAGAAGTCAAGTAACTTCAAGTTCCAAAGGTGATCTGAACCCCTGCAAAGGTTCTCCCGACAGCAAGCCCAGCTTCCAGAGGAGAAAGTGATTCCTAACCCCCACAGTAGCACAGCCTATGGGCTGAGCAGAATAAATATGCTGGAGTACCCTACACAAGCTAGAGAGTCCCTTAAGGCAGCAGGGAAGCTTCCACAGCTGTTCTGGGAAGAACAGCATAAACAGAAGCCTCCAGCCCCTGCCTGAACCCTGGCTGGGTGCCTACATGGTACCCACTTGCCATGCGGAGCTGGGAGAGGCCGGTTGGAGAGGTCACAGCCTCAGGCAGAGAGTTGAGCATGTGTCAGCTGCCCCTTCCTTGTGCACACACCACCTCAGCTTATGTCGGAGCCCCTAGCTCCACCCACCCTTACTGACTCAACAAACAATAATAGCTAATATTTATTGAGCATTCCCACCACACCAGCCTTTTACTCGGATTACCCCTTTGGTTTCTTGCAGTTAATATTTATTGTGGACCCTCTGGGCCAGGCACTGTGCTCCTGGGACGGGGGTTCTACGCATGCTACCTGGAGCTTTGGGCCCATTGAGTAAGGCTGATGCAAGCCCAGCCCCGATGGTAGCAGGGCCAAGAAGAGAACAATTGGAGGCCTCTTAACATACATCTTCATATTAAAAGTCTTAAGGCAACCTAACAGCTGTTAAATAAAATACGTTTATTCTCCTACTTTGGCAAATGTTCTTTGATAATGGCCTGGAAGGCTAGCTCCTAGCTTAAACTTGCTGGGCTCTTCCAAGTCCACATTGAGCATTGTGGTATGTGGAGAGCTGCACTGATCTTTAGCCTATCTGCAACCCCCGCCACTATACAGCTAAGGCTGGCCTTGAACTCCTGATCATCCTGCCTCTGCCTCCCAAGTGCTGACAGTGCATCGCCAGGCCCAGCTGCCATCTTTTCTTAATTATTTTCCAACTGAAGGATCTTTGAGTTAAATCTTCTTGAGGCTGTCATGACAGATACTGCTGTACAATGTGTCTGTGGCCACGGTGGGGTGGAGCGAGGCCATCTTTAGCTTGCAGGCAGAACTTCCTTGCTGTGTTCTCAAATGGCAGTGAGGCTAAAGGTTGGGTCCCTCCACACGAGGACTCTGATCCCAACATTAATCCTGACCTTACTTTAACTGAGTGACTCCCCAAGGCTTCATCTCCAAACACGTCACACTGGGCTCATGCTTCAGTGTGAATTGGAGAGGGTGTGAGCTTCCATTCCATTCTACGACGTGCGTGTTTCTATCCTCTTGGGTACACAGCTGTTGCTGGGTCCCACAGCAAATCCCTGCATCTTACTTGTTGGGGAGAGATCTCCCCCACCATCTTTATCAGCAGCCATGGGGAGGGGAGTGCTGACCTTTCTCCCACACTAGCTCTCCTCACAGCCCCAGTCTCCCTCCCTCCCTCTCACAGATGGCTGGCCTCTGCCCCCAGCAATGATAGAAACCACAGTGAGCCCCAGAACAGCCTCTCCTCTCCCTAGCTCTCCACATCCCTGAGGATGACGAGGAGTTGCCTTTTTTTTCCTAAGAGGACCCACGGTTCTCCATGCTTCTCCCATATTGAGCTGCTGTGCTGGGTTGAAGTCACCAGGAAATAGAATCAAGGAGGCCAGCTTGGTGTACTCAGAACCCACACCTACAAAGGGATGAAGGCAGAAAGACTGGGCCCTGTGCCCAGACTCAGCCAAGCTCCCAGAAGCTCTGGGTGAGTTTACGAATTGTCCCTCCTGTGGCAAGAAGCCAGGCTTGCCGGCTGCCTATTAGCCACCCAAGTGCCTGATGGATGGCACAGATCTGGGCAGAGCATCTCCTGGGCATATCCCAGAGGGGCTCAGATGAGAGCTGTTGGTCACTGGGCCTCCACCCACTGGGGGCTTGGTGCTTCAGTCATGGACGAGAGGAGGTTGTGGAACCCATAGTATCCACTGCTATCCCACCTGGCCCCATGGGAACACGCTCCAATCACTGTTTCCCTTGGAAGCCCTCCACCATACACCTCTCTGCAAGCGCAGCCATTCTGTCTCTCTCACAGCCAGACTTTTTAAATTATTACATTTCTTTGTTTGCATGTTGTGTATGTGTGTTGAAGGTGCATGCATGCCATGGCATCTGTGTGTGGACGTCAAAGGACAGACAACTTGCAAAATGTGATCCTTTCCTTTACCATTTGGGTACTAGGGTTGTCAGGCTTGACAGCAAGTTTTATATACGTACAGCTAGATGTTAAGATGCGTCTATGTTGGCTGTCCCATCCACTGACCTCAACCCCTGCATGACACAGACCCCAGAATCTCCTGTGGATTCAGCAACACACCCATGCTGGTAGACACTTTGGGTCTCCGTGTTCACTGGCACCCCGTGTCATACAGGCCTTCCTGGAAACATCCTCAGCCCCCTCATGTTCCTCCCACCTCTGGCCAAGCATGGGAAGAAGGAATTCTCAGACCAGACCCTCCTCCCTGTCTTCCTTCCCAGAATGACACAGCATCAGTGATGTCTGCCCTGTGACAGACATCAGAATCCAGCCTAAGACTGGATTCATGATTTCCCCCAAACCAAGTCCACCTCCAGGGTTTCTCTATCTCAGGAAACAGCTCTGTTATCTCCCAGATGGTCAAGCTAAAGCTTGGGAAGATGCAGGCTCCCTCCAGCCTGTCTCTGCATCCCTGGCCTCTACCTTGTCAACCCTCTTCCCCCCACAAGCCTGGTCTAGGACTCTAGCATCTGCCTGGACTACCACTTAGTCCCTTTCCCATCCCATGCCCCCAGCCCCCACCCCAATTCAGCCTCAGTTTACAACATTGCCCTGGTTATCTTATTGTCCCAATTTAAAACCTCAGACTTGAGTCTGGTGAGATAGCTCGGCAGGTAAAGGCGTCTGCTGCCAAGCCTGACCACTTGAGGAGGGAACTGAGTCCCAAAGTTTCCCTTTGACCTCCACACGCATGGATACACAGTGAGATGTGTGCAGCTTGCCAAGCCCTGAACCTAGTGCAGGGACATTTGCAGAGTCACATTAGTCTTTGTTCCCGGTTTCTAGGCTAGCCCGGGTCCTGAAGAGAGACAGCCACAGGAGTATCGTGTTGGGCCATAAGTTTTTTGATCCCAGGGCTCTGAAGCAGTCTTTTTCCAAGACCTCAGCTCAGCAGTGCCTCGGGAAAGGGACTCTTTATGCTTCGAAGCAAGAGCATCTGAGGTAGCAGAGTGCCCTTGTCAGACCTAAGCAGGAGGGGACTCCTTGGATTGGCAAGAGGGCTGAGAGAGAGCCTGCTTTCCTGGGCCTTTCAAGCCTGGGTGTTCTGCTGCTGCAGGCCTTTGACGAACGCCTGGAGGGGTGAGGGAGCCTGTAGGTTTTTCATTATTATTACTACTAAGAAGGGGTGGAGGTGGAGACCAGCCAACAGAGCAGGCTGCATCCTGCACTACTCACATATACCACTAGGTGGCGATGATCAGAAGGACTGTATGGCCCAGTCTCCTGTGTGGTGTGGTTTGTTCAGTGTTGAGACACAGTGACATGTGGCCAGACTGGCATGCCACTTGCTATACAGCCAGAGATAACCTTGAATTTATGATCCCCTGCTTCCACACCCCAAGAGATCGAAGCCCACCAAGATCCTTTCTCTTTCTTCTCTTCCCCCCTTCCTCCAAGACGTACTTTTTTTATGTGTGTGTGTGTGTGTGTGTGTGTGTGTGTGTGTGTGTGTGTACTCCCGCGCGCGCACACGCGCGTGTGCCACATGTGTGCAGGTATGTGCTGAGGCCAGAAGAGAGCACTGAATCTCCTGGTGCTGAAGTTTCAGGTCGTTGTTAGCCCCCAGCCCACATCATGGCATCTTACATAACCGCTGTGCCACTAATCCTGGCAGGTGATGAGCTCCTCACACCCAGCTGTGGTACGGAACTCACCCACTCCACTGACCTTTGCACACTCTGTATTGTGTGTCTTTGTGCAGAATTCTTTATTTTTGTCACAAGCACAGATTCTCACAGCCACCACCGCCATCAAAACAGAATGGTTCCATCACTTCAAAAGCCCTATTTCTGCCAGACATGATGGCACACACCTTTAACCCCAGCACTTGGGAGGCAGAAGCCAGTGGGTCTCCGTGAGTTTGAGGAAAGCCTGGTCTACACAGTGAGTTCTAGGCCAGCCAGAGCTCCAGGTGAGACCCTGAAAAAACAAACAAACAAAAACCCTCCATTCTTGGCCTGGAGACAGTTTGCTCAGAATCATTTGGTGGGTCGCCAGCACTAAAGTTGGGGAAGCAGGAATGGGATTTATTTGTTTATTTATTTTTATCATTTTATGTGTATGAGTGTTTTCCTCTGCATGTGTGTATGTGCACGACTGGTACCCACCAATACCAGAAGAGCTCATCAGCGACTGGAGTTACAGACAGCCACGAGCTCATTGGGACTTGAACAACAAAGTGCTCTTAGCCGCGGAGCCAACTGTCTCTTTAATATCACATCTCCCTGATTCTTTATCACTAGGCCTCTTCTCGAACCATTTCTCATTTCTTCCTTTGAAACTGTTGTGTGGGGGGACTCACACTCACACAGCGCGTACCCTTTGGAGACTTGGCTTTCTGCATTAGGCACAAACCCTTCAGACCTGAAAGAGTGGCTCCCAGGTCTGCCTCTGTTAGGTTTTTGAAGAGCCACTCTCCGCTGGGGGTAAAGGATGAAGGGAAGCCTCCGGGGTCCTGATGAATACTATAAACCAGTCCCCCACCCTGGCAGGCCAGTGTTCCAACCCCACCCCCACCCCACCCCCCACCCTCATCTCACACCCCTACACCTTCATCCCGCCGCGGGGAAATTAGCTTAGCTTTTCATCAGGGATGCTTGGAGCGGAGCTGCCAGCAGGGGGCACGAGAGGCCTTTTACCCGAGGGGCAATTACATAGACACACCCAGAGCTAGAAGGGGAGCTTTGGAACTTGTGTGAGCCAAGAGAACCCATCTGTCCTGACCACTGTGTCCCGGCCCCAAGAAGAGACAAAGCTTGGAAAGGGAGAAGGAAGGGGGCAGGTTCCTTAGACGGGGTGGGCGTTGCTCCTGCTGCCCAAGCACCTCCTCCTACCCGCTCTTATTCATAGCTCTAGATCCCCCAAGTCCCCGGTGGCCTGCATTCCCCTCTTTTTATCCTGGTACTGGATCTCCGTTTCTCACAACACCCGGGGCACCATCTTCTCCAGAAGTCCCTTCACTCTGAGCTTTCTCTAACACGCTCTCAAAGTGTGCATCTGGCCTGGGTGAAGGATCTTAATGAGCTTTGCTGTGTGCTGGCGCCAGATGACACTAAAGGCCTAGAAGAAAGCCTTGCTCTCAACATGCCCAGGGCCCTGGAATTCAGAGCCTCCGGTCCCTGTCCAGCTGGCGGCATGTGGCCGAGTGACAGGCACCTAATATCAACCTCTGGCCTCCACAGGGGTGCATACACACAAAAGCACCCTCCTATGCACACATACATGGACACACACACACATCCTACACAAATGTAAGTCCCTGTCCTCTGTAATCTCAGTGGGTGTTGTGTGTATGTCAGTCAGAGATCACAGTACTAGAATCTTGTTCATACATTTTGCTTAACTGTAATTCACACATCTGTCTCACTAAGAGACTTCTGGTTCATCTCTAGTTGCTCAGAACCTGGCCCACACAAGGGGTTAAAGTTTGGTTAAAGTATCAGTTATCAAATCTTAGAAACTCCCTTCTAGTCAGCTGCTCTCACCACAACCGTGCACTCCAAGGAGTGGCTGTCTTTTAGGGTCTCCTCCTTGTCTCCCATGAGTGCTAGCCACTAGCCTTCTAACTCCTAGGCTCATTCAGCCCATCCCTGGGCAGGCTCACCCACCCACAGAGCTGTATCTACACCCCTTCAGTTGCCAGGTCTCAAGCAACCCTGCAGCCCAGATCCCTGCATCCACGCACAACTAACCCCCTGGTGTGCTCCACCAGCTGCAGACCAGTCCCTGCTTGTGGAGTGAGGGAGACAAGGAGCCTCAGGAAATTCTTAAGAAAGGTATAAGAACACACAAGAAAGTTGCAAGTAACATAGGGAGCTCGAAATGTCCCTTAGATGAGTCATCTGACCCAGACTGCAGTGGGCTTTTTCATGAAGCAGTCAGTGCCAGAGGCACCCATCCGCCTGAAAAGCAACTCCCATAATTGTCGCCACAAACAAGACTCAGAGCTGTGGGGTCCAGTCTCTTTGGTCTGTCGTTGGTGCCCTATGCAGGGTAAGCAGACATGTGTTCACATCTTCTCAGGAAAGACTGCCCAGACTCCCACTGATTCCTCTTTGATTGAAGTCTTTGCCTTTCCCAGTCTGTCTTCTCCATAAACCTGAAAGTCCATCAGAACAAGAATTTTTGTCTGTCTGACACGATGCTGTGCCCTGCCACCTACACATGAATGAATGAATGAATGAATGAATGAATGATGACTCTCCCTGAGGCTGACTCCATCATCTCCCTCCCCTCAGCATGCTACTCCCGTCTTCTCTCTCCTCCATCTTCCAGCTCAGAACCCCCAGAGCCAGCCCAGAAGGTTCTCTGCCTTCCTTCACATCTCACATCAGCACATCTCACAGACCCTCCTGTGTGTTCAGCCCCAACTCCAACCCCAGGTCCCTTCTACCTCTGGATCCCCTGCCTACCACCATGCCACCATCCTGCCTTCCTGCCCCACCTGATGTCAGCCAAACCATTTTTCTCAATTGCCCATCTCGTTCTGCCAACCTCTCCTGAAGACCCTCTTTGCATCCACAGCTCAAGTGCTGGTCCAGCAGTGTGCAAGACTCGAGAGGAGGATGGCGCCAAGTGCATGACTACAGAAGGTGTCAGAGTGACAGGGGCACAGTAGGATGACAATGAGCATGGGGTGGCAAGATTGGGAAGTTGTTTCTTTTTTAACTCTGTGAAACTTTCCCATTACATCAAGGAGAAAGTTCCCAGAGGTCCTTAGCATCCTCTTTTTATTCTTTTCTGATATTTATTTTTACTACTTTTCTGGTGTGTATATTTGTGCATGTGTTTGCTTGCATGTGTGTGAGTATCTGTGTCTGTGCCCATGTGGGTGCGTGCATACATGAAGACCTGGAGTTGATGAGGCTCATGCTGGCTGTCTTCCTCAATAGTTCACTTCACTTACTCTTGCAATTGAACCCAGCATCCGCTGATTTGGTCAGCCTGGCTAGCCAGCTTGTCCCAGGGATTCCATGTCCCTGCCTCCTGAACACTGACTGGGATTACAGGGGCTACCACATCTGCTTGGGTTTTACATTGGTCCTGGGATTCAAACTCTGTCTTCACACTTTCAGGACAAGGACACTGAGCCATCTCCTTGACCCTCTTTTCACTTGCTGCATTCCTTTTTTTAAAAACATGGACCAGGATGCTGGCCATAGCTGC
This sequence comes from Cricetulus griseus, assembly GCF_003668045.3. Taxonomy (NCBI): domain Eukaryota; kingdom Metazoa; phylum Chordata; class Mammalia; order Rodentia; family Cricetidae; genus Cricetulus; species Cricetulus griseus. The sequence goes on from NC_048600.1 coordinate 114,825,238, forward strand.
CCACTAGCAAGCTAGCTAATTAGAATGTAAAGATATCATATTCTGGTTTGATTCCATTTATTTTACAGCACCTGTGATATATGCTACAGGGGTTCTAGTTACAGTAATATCGTCCCATAAAGCAGCATTCACTAGTGAGATTATATCATAGATCATATCCATCAAAATATGAATATCGGGAATACATAATAAACTCTTGCTCACCTGCAGGAAAAGTCAATAGAAATTGTTGACAATCACATAGAAAAATTGGAAAACAACTCAATGCTTCACAAAAGAGGATGTGTAGAGGCTAACAAATGTGTTGATTTCATTAGGCATTAGAGAAATGCAAATTCAAAGCACCACATGGTCCCATTGCATGCCCACCAGAGCTGGGATCAAAGGCTGGATGTCATGTGTTGGCAAGGATGTGAGTCAGTTAGAACTCTCCTGGCTGGAAGCAAGGTGTGTGTGTGTGTGTGTGTGTGTGCCCACTTTAAGAAACTGGCTGCATCTACTGAAGCTGAGCACATGAAGAAAGCCAGGCATTTCTGAAATGAGCATAGAGTGCTCACTGAAAGTTAAGAACAAAGATTTTCACAATGGCTTGGTTCATAAGAGCTGCAAGCTGAGAGCAGTCTGTTTGCCATCGGTGACAGAATGGCAGTGTGCTTTGTGGCATGTCCACAGGATGGAGGACAGTGCAAAAGTGTGATCCAGCAAAAGAGGCCAGGGCAAAGATGAGCAGAGAGAGCAGTCTCCATGCTCCCATTTATGTGGCCTTCAAAAGCAGGAAGACTGGGGCAATGGGAGACAGCCGTTAGTAAACTGCTGCCCGAGCATCAGGCATTGTGGCACAGGCTGATGTTCCTGGCACCAAGGAGGCAGAGACAGGAGGGTCTGTGGATTCCCAGACCAAAGTCAGTAAGACATCCCTAGTAGGGACACCTGAGGTTGTTCTCTGGCCTACACACACACACACACACACACACACACACACACACACACACACACACACACACCCCACATAATTAAAAGAAAAAAATACTTAAACTTACGTATTTGTTTTTTAAAAGTAAACCACTAAAAGAAACATTAAGAAAATGAAAGTTTGACACACTTAAGTGCATTGCTGGTAGAATGTTCATAACAGACATTTGGGGAGCCTGGCTACCTGGGATCTGAGTTGAGTCCAAGTTGTCTGACTTTCTGGGCCGTGCCTCATGTTATGGAGAAAGTTCAGCTTGGTTGATGGTCTGGGTTCAGATTTGGTTTTGTGTTGGGGAGTGTGTTTTGCTTTGTTTGACACAGGGTCTCACCATGTAGCCCTGGACTTGCACTGGTTATATAGACCAGGTGAGCCTCAAACTTGAGATGACCTCCATTCTGCCTCCTAGCACTGGGATTGTAGACATGTGTCCTCACACCCAGATAAGAGCAGGATCTTGAGACTTCTCTATTTACAGACGGAAGGAACAAGCAGGTCTTCATAAGATGCAAATCTGCACAGGTTTCTTTCGGGGGTGGGGTGGGCATGGTTCCTCTTGCGTGCTCTTAAGACCACTAGACGTGTAGCCTGCCTTGGGCCCTTGCCTCTCTCTACGGAGAACTGGACCACGAGATGTGTTGTGGGTTAGCAGTTGTCACAATGACATCACCTTCAAAGGTTAGGGATGCCCCCAAGTCATCCCAGTTCCCTTTAGTGCCCTATATGGATAGGTCACCCAGAACAGCGCCTCCGACTTCTACTTAACCTCTTGATAGCCCAGCAGCTTCCCTAGAAGCCAGGTGCTCACTGCTGAGAAACAGACGGACACTTTGTTTTAAGCTTTATGGGGGGCGGGTGGAGAAACTGGTTCATGTGTAATTTCATATGTGGCTGAGCCCATGATTGCCTTTGAACTTTGGTAAATCAAGTCAGACCTTGTTAATAAGAAAAGTATCATGGGCTTAGTGGATAAGGTGTGTGCTACAGCCTGAGGACCTGGGTTCAATCCCCATGACCCACATGGTGGAAGGAGAGAGAGAAGTGAGAGCCAGCTCTCACAAGCTGTCCTCCATATACACCTCATGGCATGTCTATACACACATATATGTACAATACGAATGAATGAATAAATGAATGAATGAATGAATGAATGAGTGTAAAATTATTTTTTAACGAGCATGGAGGTGCATTCCTTTAATCCCAGCACTCAAGAGGCAGAGGCAGGAGGATCTCTGTGAGTTAGAGGCCAGCCTGGTCTACAAAGCAAAACACGGAAGGAAGGAAGGAAGGAAGGAAGGAAGGAAGGAAGGAAGGAAGGAAGGAAGATACCATAGGGTAAACCTGAACTGCCCCCAAGATCAAGCCCGACACTCTATGTCCCTTCATCCTTCCCCTGTAACCCGTGTTGTCCCCAAATATGCAAGCATTGTCAATTTACATTGTGTCTCCTACACTGGCCCTAGCCACAACTTTTCTTTTCCCCCTGTGGAGAGCAATTCACAGGCGTGGTAAGCATCACAAGTGACTGTGGTGCTCACAGAGTAAGATGGGAGAGGCAGGAATCCCAGCCTCCCACACGGAGGCAGACACAGACAGAAACTCACCCATAAAGTGACACGTACATTCAAGGGTCAACAGCCTGTTGGAGAGAGCTGTGCAAGGGAATGCTTCCTGGAGACCAGTGTTCAAGGATGCTTTTGTGTGGTTGGTGCTGGGGATCGAGCTCCGGTCTGTTTGTGTGCTGGGCAAGCCCTGGGGAGAGACAGAGCCTGGAGACGCAAAGCTCTGGAGACACAAGTCAAAAGGCAGGCAGCACAATTGGAGGCCTCTCCTCTGTCTTTCTCTTAGGAAACCCCACCTACCTCACCTGGTACTTCACTTCTAAAATCCTGCTTTCAGCACCTACTGAACAGCAGGCCAGGTGTGGTGCTGATGCAGAAACACCTCCATAGGCACACTAACTGTTTGCAGGAGGACTTCTCATCTATCCAGTATGGAACCTCATCCTTACAGCAACAGATAGGAGCCATACCGGCTCCCAACATCTGTCTATTAAGCCATGTGCTCATTTATTTAAAACAATATATACTGAGTATTCAACATATGTCAGGAGCTGAATATGTAACAAGGAGCCAGGAGAACAAGTACCCCCCCCCCCGCCAGGGGAGGGGAAGATAAATGCATAAGCCATTGAGGCAGGCGTAACACAACAAATGGGGATATGGCAGAGAGTGACCAGGGCAGACGGTAGAGCAGGCTCTCTGGAAGGAGGACTATGGGCAAAGCGTTCAGTGAGTACAACTGGATCTGGACAGTGTACTGGCTCCTGGGAACAGAAGGAAGGTGACAGATCCTTCTGGAGAACTGGAACGTTCTATGGGGAGCAAGTAAGAAGTGGAAGGTAAAGAAGGAAGCCAGCAGCTAGAATGGGGAAAGCGAGTGATTTTTGGATTCATTTTATGATGCGATGTAAACCCATTGAAAGGTTACATGGAAGCAAGCTGATGCAGTCTGATCGGCTTTGTGTCTTTGTGGGCTTGCTTTTGTGATACTGTTGATGGGACACAGGACCCCTCGCATGCTGGACAAGTGCTCTGCCTACAAATCCAGCCACCTGTGTTTGATATTCGACAAGACTCTACAGGGCAGAGCAAGAAACAGTGAACGCCTCTAGCATCTCTAGTCCCAGTCTACGCAGAGATTGAAGTGTGAGGTCCAGCCTGCCGGAGCCTCCGTCAGCCCGGGAAGCAGCACCCGCACACCCCCAGGCTGGCACTTCTGTGTTCTACCTGCATCTTTTCCTCCTGTCTCTCTCCACTCTGACTTGCTCTGTGGGTACCCTCACCAGGGAACCAGTGTTGGGTGCACATCTGTGTTGTGACATACATGATTACACTGTGTAGAGACGTCACTGTGATTGGTTCAATCACTATGATTGGCTCCCTGGCATCGAGTCCAGGTTGTCTTGGCTTTCTGGGCCCTGCCTCATTTAGCCTCTAGCTAAATGATCAATAGCTAGACAGGAAGTATGGGCAGGACTTCTGGACAGAGAGAGGTCTCGGAAGAGGAAAGAGAGAGACACCAGGAGACATGGAGAGGAAACAGGAGATACAAGATGGAAGAGAGGTAAAAAGTAACGAGGCAGAACATAGGTTAATATAAACGGGTTAATTTAAGTTATAAGAGCTAATTGGGGACAAGTTAAGCTAAGGCTGAGTTTAATGAATAAAGAAGTCTCCATGTCATTATCTGGTCGCTGGCTGGAGGGACAGAGAAAGATTCATTATACATTTTAGGCCAGGTACCTAGGCCAGCTGTCACGGTCTGGTCTCAGTCTCTTCCCATTTCTCCAGCACAAGTAGGAAGACCATGGACAGCTGGCTCAGTGAGCAAGGCTCTACCAGGCAAAGAGGCTATAAAGTGAGTAGCAATGGCCAGGGTTTCAGTCAGAGAGTGATTTAGAATGCTAGACCATAGATACCAACACAGGAAATAAACAAAGAAGCGTGGAAATGATGTCCCATGGGAGAGTAGAGCCTAGAAGTTTGATTCAGAGAAAGTGAACTGGGAAGACAGGATGCTGGAAACCCAGGGCAGAACTATTGGCAGCACCATCAAGGGCCAGGGTGAGCGTGGGAAAAGCACTCATTAGAGGTGAGAAGGTCAGAAGTGTGTGTGTGTGTGTGTGTGTGTGTGTGTGTGTGTGTGTGTGTGTGTGTCATTGGGAATGAGGTTGGGGTGGATGCCAGGCAGTGAGCTAGGAGCCAAAGCCAATCCCTGTCCTGAGTGGGAGTGGCTGGAACGTAGTGGAGGCCATCACAGGACATGGGTGACTAAGGTGTGTTTAGAAGAGCCAGAGATTGACAGGTGTGGTGATGAACACCTCTAATACCAGCCCTTGGGAGGCTGAGACAGGAGGATTACAAGTTTGAGGCCAGCCTGAATTACACAGTGAAATTCTGTCTCAAAATAAAATTTGAACTGAGGTATAGCTAGTGGTACAGCACTTACCTAGCATAAGCAAGGGTCTGGTTTCCATCCCAGCACGGAAAATAAATAAATACAGGCCAGGAGATAGAAGGGGAATGGCTTGGGAGCTACGGAGAACAGCAGGACTCCCACCACCATGTCCCAACCCTGAAGTGTTTGCTTTGGGGTGCTGCTGGGAAACCTCCACAGGGCTAGTGGGTGGGAAGGCACCCTCAGAAACACAAGGCCCCCAGAAAGGACTGCAAAGGACTCCAGAAGGAGGCCTAGTGATGGAGCTGGACAACGATGAGGCCGCTCTTGGCAGATTCTGTACCTGGTTGAGACAGAGGACCAGTCAGGGGCCGTGATGGCAGAAAAAGGTATAGCAGTCCTAGGTTGAAGATGTCCAGGGATGCTGTTCGGGTTGGAGGTTCCCAAGGTGGGTGAGAAGTTGCAAGCCTTTGGTACAGATTAATCAGCTTCTCTAAAAGTGATTTGAACTTAAACCAAGCAACTCAAGCACTCCTAGCAGCTGCTTGCAGTTTCTCCACAAGTCCAGCTCGTTCTCAGCCTCCTGGCATTTGATAATGGCTGTCAGCAGGCCCCTTAGCTCTGACTGTTGGCCAGACTGTTACTCATGGCTTTGAGTGTCCCTGAAGAAGTTGAAGGGTGCTGAACTATCCTTAAGACCCACCCTCCTAGCCTTGTTTCTGTTGAGGCCATTTTTGGCAGACTACCCCCACTGGCTAAGGTGAAAAAACAGCCAGGGCCCTAGTTTTTGAGGGCCCTGATTGAGAAGGATATAGAGACCCAGAATCTTCTACATGGTCACCTCAGCTTTGAGGGGAGGAAACATGGACATAACATCTCACTGGAAGAAGGCCCAAAGCATTTGTGGGCCAGATTAATTTTTTTATTATTGCTTGCTGTGCATGCATGCATGGGTTTGCATGTGAGCGCATATGTATATGTATGCAGGTAGAGGCCACAGCACACACCCTCAGGTGTCATCTTCAGGAATGATGTCCACCCCTTTGAGACAGGGTCTCTCGTACTGGAGCTCACCACTTTGGCTAAGTTGGTTGGCCCATAAGCACAAGGGATATACCTGTCTTTGCCTCCTCGGAGTTAGGATTACAAACACATGGCACCAGGCCAAGCATGCTACATGGATTCTAAGGCTTATGCTTAAGTCATGCTTGCCAAGCAAGCTCTTTATGGACTGAGTCATCTCCCCCAGGCCCCAGGGGTGAGCTTCAGAGCTGTGAAACACTGCAAAGGGGCGTGACATTGGAAGACAAATTCAGAATGCCTCACAACAGAGCCCACACCATGGGCCCTAAGACCATACATGATCTCAGCATCTCTGTAGTCAGAAAGGGGAGGTGAGGTCTCCTCTGAGGTACTGGATGCAGGCACAAAAGTGGGGGCAGGGGTCACTCACTAGGCTAAGTACACATACATCATTGACACACAAAGGGATAGGTTGGGTGAGGGACTCTGGAGACTGGAGATCCACATGCTCAGGGAACCCCAAATCCCAGGTGGAGGGGGGCATCGAGAAGAGAGAAGCACTCCTGGGCAGATGGGCTGGCTCATGAGCATCAGGAATGTCAGGCTAGTGGCCACCTCAGTCCCTAGGAAATGAAACTCCTCCAGGGTCTTATTTGTTCTTTGAGGCTGGCTGTCAGTAACTCCCCTATGCTGGTGCAGAGAAGGCCTGGTGAAACTGGCCTCGGGGATGTGGGAGAAAGGGGGCCACGAGCTTTCTGGTGACCCTGTGTGGGGGATTCCCGGGGAGGGAGAAAGGCCAGGCACTCACAGGTCCTTCTCCTTTAGCTCCACCCCTGGTGAGCAGGGACTTGTCAGGGAGTCAGCCCGGGTTTTGGTGGCAACACCACCAGGAAAGATCTGTGTGGCTTACAGAAGTCACTTCCCTCTTCAGTGCTGTTTCCTCATCCATCAAATGTCAGGTTGGTTGATCTTTATGGTCCTCTCCTGCCCTGACATCACCAGAGACCAGTCACTCTGAACCCCTTCCCCCAGTCCCCCACCCAGAGGCTGCAGGCTGGAGGGACACCTTGTCCTGCAGTTCTGCAGACCCCCTCCTCAGCGCCTCTCCTTACCTCCACCTGCCATTCCCAGCTTGCTGAGACTGACAGAGCGAGCGGGAGGTACCACTGCTGAGGTCCCCTCCCTCCCAGCTCTCACCCTCCTTCCTTGGGCCAGTGTATCCTTCCCAAGGTTTCTCTCTCAATGCCACTCTCAGGATGGGGACAGCAGTGGGAGGGAGCAAATGGGATAGTGTGAGCCCCTTCCCCCAGACCAGTGTGGGGCCCATGATACACTCACTGCAGTTGGGACTTCTCGGAGCTTGTCATAATAGTTACTAATCATTGTGGGAATTTTATATTCTGCTTCCTCGCTAGACTGGAAGTACCAATGAAGACGGGCACTGCTGTGTCCCCAAGGCTGGCAATTGTGACTTGTATGTAGGAGGTGTCAACGCCAATACGTAACTGTTAAAGGAATGGATGAATATACACCCTGAAGCACTAGAGAAGAGGGCTACACACACACACACACACACACACACACACACACACACACACACAACTGCTATGATCAAAAGCTTTCCCCTGCCATCTGACATCATCATCAGTATTATTGGGAGTGCCAAGGACTGAGCCAGGCTTCCCAATGCTGAGTACAGACTCCAATAATACGGAGCTAGACCCCCAGCTATTAAATACCAGGGATTAATTCCATGGCATGATACATTTGCCAAGCTTAGCAAAACACAAACTCAGAATGCCTGGTTAAATTTTTTTCCCAAAAGATTATTGAGCTGACCCACTAGTGTAGATCAAAGGAAAAGAAAAATCCTATTCTCAATTAAACATTCCCAAGTATTAAGACAGTATTGATTACTGACCAAGAATATTTTGAATTTCAGTTAAATAATAAACAAGTTTGTTTTGTTTTTAATATATCCATATACAGGCCGGGCAGTGATGGCGTGTGCCTTTAATCCCAGCACTTGGGAGGCAGAGGCAGAGGCAGAGGCAGGTGGATCTCTGTGAGTTCGAGACCAGCCTGGTCTACAAGAGCGAGTTCCAGGATAGTCTCCAAAGCCACAGAGAAACCCTGTCTTGAAAAATATTGCATATATATTATATATTCCTATTGCAATAGGAATCCAGTGCTGTACTTGGCAGCGCTGGGCCAAGCTACATTCTCTAACTCACATCAACCCTAGGAGAGAGGATTTACTATTTATATTATGCCCCTTTACAAATGAGGGTTCAGGGGCACAGAAGGGATAAGTTGCCTGCCCAAAGTCACGCAGCTAAAAGGCCACTAAAGTAAGGCTAGACCCTGGGCAGTAAAAGATCTGCTTTATTTGTTCCTTTTAAAATACTAGGAATTGAACTGAGGGCTTGTGAATGCTTGGTTAGCAAGAGTTCTGCAATCGAGCTCCTTCCTCAGCCATTTTGTGTGGTTTCACTTGGGGTCTCATGTGTCCCAGGCTGGCCTCAAAGACACTGTGTTTCAGAGCACCACCTTGAACTTCTGATCTTCCTGCCTCAGCCTTCCCAACTGCTGGGGTTACAGTGTGTATTCCACAACACACAGCTCCAGCCCTTTATTTAAGTTTGTTTTAAGACAGTCTCACTAAGTTACCCAGGCAGACTGTGAACTTGCAACCATCAACACAAAAATACATCTTTCATCTCAAAGAAAATATATGCTGGTTCTCACATTAAATATGCATGACCAGAAAGACATGGTCCACTGTGGATGTGGATATATGGGGGGTTTTATTAATTATAAGACAAAGTAACTTAAAGCTTTTACCAAAAACTTTGGTGGGACCACAGGTAGGTGTGTCCACAGTGGGGAACCACCCTATAAGTTTCAGACGGTGTCTGAGGACACTGTTAAGCTTTTGGAATGAGGGAAGCTGGTGTTTGGCTAAGAATATATTTTTTTAAAGGTTGATAGTCACAAGCTTTTAGGTCAAATATAGTGGTAGGCAATGAATGGCTTTCCAAGTGATAAAAATTGGCCCAGGACAATTGGGCTCTAACTCTTTAAAAATCATAAAGTTTGGTCATTTGGTCTTTAACATGAATCTTCTCTCTCTCTCTCTCTCTCTCTCTCTCTCTCTCTCTCTCTCTCTCTCTCTCTCTCTCTCTCTCTCCTCTTCTCTCTCTCTCTCTCTCTCTCTCTCTCTCTCTCCTCTCTCTCTCTCTCTCTCTCAGTTCACATGATTCTCAAGCCTCTGCCTCCTGCCTCCTGAGTTGCTGGCATTATAGGTCCATGCTACCTGAAGATGGACTGGACGGGCTCTTCCCTCCCAGTGAGTGCCCATATGTAGAGGCACAGGGCTGGGCTCTGGAATCCAACAGGGAAATGTCACCAGACAAGAAGAATCTTTGAGAGGGACCAGAAGAAGGACCGGGGGGGGGGGAGGGGGAGGGGCGGCGCCTGCGCGCACACCACAGGACCCGACAGGGTGGGGCAGAATCCTGCAGCAGTCTTGTGGCTTGTCTCTGCTCTGTGAAACAGGTATGAACAGATTCAGTGTCTCTAATTCCAGATCCTAGGATCAGATGTGTTTTGAAACTCAGAACTCCCCAGATTTTAGAAAGAAACTTTAGGGTTGCAAACATAGCTTAGTCAGTAAAGTGCTTGGCACGGAAGCATGAAAGCTGAGTCCAATCCCAAGGATTCATATAGAAAACGTCAAGCTCAGTGACCCACCTCAACATGAAAGGCAGAGACAAAAGGGTCGCTGAGATAAGAACCCGGGACTTTCTGGTCGCCAGCCCGGGGGGGTAGTGGGGGGGGAGGTCTCAATGGTAGATAGACTCTGTCTCAAAAACAAAACAACAAAAACAACAACAAAAACAAAACTAAAAGTAAATAAGAGCCTGAAGAACGACTTCTGGCCTACATACCCATGTATACACACGCACGTGGACGTAAACGGAAAGAAGGAAAGCAAGACAAAATTCTCAGCTTCTTGAGGCAGGAGGATAGCCGGGGCTACAAAGTAAGACCCTGCGTGGGGGGAGTGGGGAGAAGAGGATGAGGGGTCATCTGTGGGCCCTGAACTTCCCAGGGACTGATGTGGCCACACATCTGATGTATATTACAAAGCCCCTTAGGGGGTGCTGGCTGCTGCAGTCTGTATTTATCTGGAACAGGTCATTCTCTGCTGTAAACTTCCAGCATTCTCATTAAGTGGGGAAATGAGGACCGTATCCTGGCCCCGCCCCCCCCATTAGTTTGTCTCAAGATTTAGCATCCTAAATTCCTTCATGGATTTTGGATGGGGATTCAGCGTGGGTGCAGCGGTACCCGGGAGGAGGCAGGGTGCAAGCGGAGGTGGCGCGGCTAAGGAGTTTCCAGAGAGGAAAAGCAGCGGCTGCAAGCCGGCGGGACGTGGCGGGGCGAGCTGCACCCCCATCCTGTGAGCGGGCGTTCCTGGGCTGCCTGCGCCCTGAGTCACCGGCCCGCGGCGGAGCGGAGCTCAGGAAGGCGGCGAGCCAAGGGCAGCGGGTGGGCGGCGGGAGGCGGGTGAGGGCACGATCGAGGCCAGCGCCGTGACTCAGCGAGACCCCAGCGGGTGCAGCCGGGCTAGACTGCTGCTGGGCCTGGTGGGGGACGCACCGCCTAGTCCCCAGCTCCTAGGGGAACGCCCCTCTGAGCCAAAGGCTCTTCAGCAGCTTCCAAAATGGACCACGGAAAAGAATTGTTTCTATGTATTCTGTGCGATCCCTTTCGATGTTTTGTTCTTGTTTAAGATGAGTTCACTTTGTAGACCAGGCTAACCTTGAACACCCAATGTTCCTCTTGCCTCAACCTCCAAGTGCTGGAATTATAGGCATGCACCTGGCTTAATTTTAATTTGTCATTTACATAATACATTCTTTCTTGGAAAATGTAAGCTAACGACAGCCTCAGAGGTAATTGCACACGTGTTTTCATATCAGCACTGCTCACGAAGCTTCGAGTGCTAGAGCAGGGTAAATGAGTGAACAGAAAGCAGTGTGTACAGATGAGCATTATCAGTTAGCATTAACACTGGAAACAGAAAACAAAAACAAAAACGTGTCTTTAATGCCAGCACTCGGGAGACTGAAGCAAGAAGATTGCTGCAAGTTCCAAGACAGCCTGGGCTACATAGTGGGGCATCCTCAGACTTGGCATCCAGAGATCCTATTTTAAAATAAATAGACAGCTAGATAGGAAGGCAAGGTAGAGATGAGCAAGAATACAGTCCAGTGGTAGGTATGGGTGGGAATGCCATAGTGGACTACATCACTTCATATGCTCTTAAATGCCAATTCAGTGGGAAAGGAGAGATGGCTCTGCAGTAAAGATCACCCATTGCTCTTACGGAAGACCCAGGTTCGGCTCCCAGCAACCACATGGGACTCCTAACAGCCTGTAATGCCACGATATCAGAAGTTGCCTTCTGGACCGCATACACCTGCAAGCACATGGTACATATAAACTCACACAGGCTCACACAGCATTCTCATTAAGTGGGGAAATGAGGACCATATCCTGGCCCCGCCCCCCCCATTAGTTCGTCTCAAGATTTAGCATCCTAAATTCCTTCATGGATTTTGGATGGGGATTCAGCCTGGGTGCAGCGGTACTAGGAAGGAGGCAGATAGATACACAGATAAATAAATTTTAAGAATGAATTCAACAATTAAAGAAGGCCTTTTGAAATGTTATAACATGAATGAAACTTGGAGTTCTGCTAAATAAGTCAAACACACCCCCCCACAGACACACAATAAAATAGTGTGATTTCACTTACATGAAGTTAACAGGTGTCCTTGTTCACAAAGGCAGAAGGTAGAATGGTTGTTTGCCAGCATTATAATCTAAAGTATAGCGTTTCAATCCAGCAAGACAAAAAGACCTCTGAAAATGGATGGTGGTAATAGCTTTGAGTGGGTGGTCATGAAGGGAGGGAGAAAGAGTATGCATTGATTTAATGCCACTGAACTGTACTCCTAAAAGTGGCTAAGCCTAGATGGGCATGGCTCAGCCTGTAATCTTGTGAAGCCACTTGGGAGGCTGAAAGGCAAGGAGGCCTACTTGAGCCCAAGAATTTGAGCCCAGCCACAACATTATTGAGACCCTGTCTCAACAACAAGTAATTAAAACAATGACTCAAGAGTTAAGTTTTGTGCATATTTACAATTTAAAGGAAAACATGGAAAGGAAAAGTACCCCTCCCATTCCACCTCTAAGTCATCTAATCCCAGCCCCCAACACCTGCTGCCACCAGCTTTGTGTACCCTTCCAGAGGGATCTAGGCTCAGACAGGGAAACCGTATGTATTAGTGCAGAGACATAAATACAAATGCACGCAGAGGGTGTCTTCCAACACTTTTTCCCCTTTTAAAAAATGCAAGCAGCTGCATGAACTGTGCTCTGCTTTGTCTATTAAAAATGCAACTTGCAGCCGGGCGATGGTGGCACACGCCTTTAATCCCAGCACTCGAGAGGCAGAGGCAGGTGGATCTCTGTGAGTTCGAGACCAGCCTGGTCTACAAGAGACAGCCTCCAAAAGCCACAGAGAAACCCTGTCTCGAAAAACCAAAAAAAGCAACTTGGAGACCTTTCTAGACCTTGGCTTAACAGGCTTCCTTCTCCCCTCCCTCCACCAACAGCTCTATTAAGAGCGATGTCATCCACAGTAAGGATCTTCAACAATCTTTAACAAATTTGTAAAGCCAGGCAATTATTATCGCAGTCCAGCTTGAGCGTATTCCCATTGTCCCATGAAGTCCCTTTGGGTTCACCGTGGTTCATTCCCACTCCCATCCCAGGCCCAGCTGACCGCTGATTCAGCTTTCCACATCTTCATATAAGTGGAATCATGCATGTGGAATTACATACTTTTGGAAATATCCATATTGTTGCATATGTTTAGTTGCTAATTATTCTGTATTGTTCCTTTTTGCTGTCAAGCAGTGTTTCATCATGTTTTGCTTACCTATCCACCAGTTGATAGACTTTTTGATGTTTCCAGATTGGTCATTATTATTAGGGACATTTATGTTTGAGTCCTTTTGTGGGTGTATACTTGTATTTCCCTCAGATAGCGTCTCAGGGTGTCTACGCCATGAAGGGACACCATGACCACAGCAACTCTTATAAAGAAAAACATTTAACTGGGACTACTGGCTTACAGTTCAGAGGGTTAGTCCATTGTCAGCATGTCCAGAAGCATGGTGGCACATGGTGCTGGAGAAGGAGCTGAGAGTTCTACGTTCAGAATAGCAAGCAGCAGGAAGTGACTGAAGCACACTTCCTCCAACAAGGCCACACCTCCTAATAGTGCCACTCCCTGAGTCTATGGAAGCCATTTTTATTCAAGCCACTACAATATCTGTTGTAGTCTTTACTTTAAAACTTCATCTTTTGCCTCATTTTCTGTTTTTGTTTTCTTTTGTCTTGTCTGAGACAAATCTAACTGAGTAGCTTAGGTTAGACCAGAACTCACTCTGTTGCCAAAGACTACCATCCTCCTGCATCAGCCTGCCAGGTGCTGGACAATAGGTGTGAAGGGACCAGCTTCCCTTTCGGCAGCCATAACAGCCGAACACGTGCTTGCCATAAACTTGCCTTAGTCACTTAGAGGTCAGATGCCTGCCTCGTGACAAGAAAACAATCAAAAGTTAGTCACTAGAAAGTCAGATGCCTGTCTCGTGACAAGGAGCCAATCAGAAGTTAGCTGGTGGCGCTATGCTTTACGACCCTGGGTGTGCTTTACGGACAAGCGCACAGCAATGACGTAGAGAGCATAGCAACCACCCTGGGAGGGCCTATGGGCCATAACAACCAGTTGACCAATCAACACAGGGCAAGCCCTCCAAGCCTGGAGGCACACCAATCGTGAGCCTGTGTGTACCCCTAGACACTCCCCTTACGCTGCCCTATAAGATCTCTCTGGAGCCCCTAGGAGCCGTCTTTTCTAGCCATCCGCCATGGCTTAGCTTGTTAAATTACATGGGTTAGCTTGTTAAATTACAATAAAGCCTCGTGCAGTTTGCAGCAAGCTCTCGAATCCGCCTGGTGATTGGGGTGACCGCGAACGTGGCCTGGGACCCCGGATACTTGAGTTTTCGGGGGTCTAACAGGTGTGCGACACCACTCCTGGCCATTTGTCTCATTATTACTGCATTATAAGAGTGCATTCTTTTGTAGCTCAGTATTAGTCCATCATATAGATAAACCTTAGTTAGCTTAACTTGCTCCCTGCTGACAGGCCTCTCTTTCCCCCTCCCTGTATCCTTCCCTGTCTCCCTTTTTCCCTCCCTCCTTCCCTCCCTCCCTCCTGACTTCCCTCTCTCCTTTCTCTGCTGCTGAAGTTTAAACCCAAGGGCCTTGCACATGCTAAGTGAGCCCTCTACCATTTAGTTCTGTCCTCAGTCCCAGATACATTTTGGAAAATTCGAACACTCAGGGGTGGCTGCCCCGTCAGCAGGGTCAGAACACGGGGCCTGCCTGGCTTGTACGTACCCTCTATCCCTGAGGGTATATGTAAAAGACAATGTGGTTTTCAGGGGATGTAACCAGTGCATCCAGGGCCTGGAGATCCCAGGTTTCTCTTCTGGATGCTGTCCCCTGAGAACAGAGATAAGGGGGTTGTGCTAAAGGGGAACAGCTTGAGAAGCCAGCAATGTGGACTGACTTGATACAGGGCAGAGGAGAGCACCAACTTGATAATCAGGAGGCCAGGCCTGGCAGTTACAGCCGCCAATGGATTGGGAAGACCCTTGGTGTGCTGAGCTGTTTCCAGCAGCCTGAGTTCGGATTTGTCTTGAGTCCCATCTCCAGTCTAGAGCACCCCAGGATTTACAAAACATGAAATTGGGTGGGGGGAAGGGCCACCAAGCTGTCAGCAAATGAAGCCCTATTGCCTGGCTCTTTTGTGCTGTGATGACTCACCTCCAGATCTCCATGGAAACCAACATAAACTCTTTACACAGGTGTTGTTTTCATCCATGCAAGGCAGTAGACAGCTAGCAAACCTCCAGGTCAGCTGCCCCTTGCTCAGTGACCCAGGAATCAGGGAAGCCACCTTTTGGTGGCTCCACTGTTTAAAAGGGGGTGGGTCTCAGTGGTTGCAGAGGAATAGAGGAAACAGGAAAGTTGGAGCGCATGGGCCACCCAGGGGGGTTCTAGTGCCTGATCACTGGATGTCCCTCAAGAAAAGAAAACAGAGCCACGTAAGGAACAGAGACTTTGTGCTGGATACCAAAGTTAAAGATAAACTCTTCTGTCAAGCGTTGTGATCCTTGGGAGATTTACTGTGCCTCTCTCTTCTGTGCAAAGAGAAGATAAAGCAAAAGTCCCTACTTCATGAGGCTGCTGCAAAGCCAGACCAGCTCTCTCTAATGCCCAGCCCACAAGGAGCCATTAACAAGTAAACACTTCTAATTAGCCTTCAGTGTGGGGAAAGTTGCCCATGTTCTCAGCATGTGACTGAAAACCACAGCTGAGGCCTGGGCTGCGGCTCACTAGAAGAGAAGTGGCCTTCCTCACAGGAGGCCTGGCTTCAGTCCCTGCCAGGAAGAAGGGAAGCAGGAGAGAGAAGAGGGAGAAGGAAAGAGGGGAGGAACCAAGAAGGAGGGGATTACATATGGCACCAACAAATGTGTTAGGAAGGAGACCCCCTTTAAATAAGCAGCCCCCCTTTCTGCTTCTGCCTAAGGTGCCATGTCTCTTCCCCTCCTTCTAAGAGAATCCCTTCTAACTCCTAACCAATAAATGTGTCTGCTTCCTATCCCCAGGGCACACACGAACCTTGGGTATAGCTGGAGAAAGGACCTTGATCCTCAGCTGAAGAAATTGCACTGAACCAGTGAGATGGGGGCTGTGTCCCCAGACATTGCCCCCACTCTTGACAAATAGAGCACCCAAAGAATGGGTGCCTTCCATGTGGATATTAAGTCCCCTGAAAAGCTTCTTGGAGGACATCAGATTTAAATGAATAGAAGAGGGCCCCTGAATGGCTGAGTGAAGAGGAGGGGGCCGCAGGGCAGTTCAAGCCACTTCCAAGATGGAGAAGGCATGGGAACCCACGATGGCAGTGGAGTAAAAGACAACCCCTCCCTTCAAGACAGGTTCCTCCAGTTTGCAAAGCGAGGCCATAGAACTGGTGAGGACTCCATGATGCTTGGTGGCAGGGGCACCAAAATCTGAGCTCTCTTCCTGGTATTAGTTGTCACTGGGGAAACCGTTAGGAAGCCGGGACATTTCCAGGACTCTTTGGCCCTGGGACAGGTTCTTACCAATTGAACTGAAATAGCATGTGTCACTTCTAGGCTGGGCGAGTGTGTGTGTGTGTGTGTGTGTGTGTGTGTGTGTGTGTGTGTGTGTGTGCCATCCAGAGGTGGATATCCGGTGTCTTCCTCTGTCTCCTCCACCTTACTTTTGAGACAGTCTCTTCACTGAGCCTGGAGCTCACCCACCCCTTTCATTAGACCAGTCAGTGAGCTCTGGGTGTCTGTCTGTCTCCCTGCCACTACTATCCAAGTGCCGAGGTTACAGGCAGGAACACCTTGGCACACCCAACTGTTACATGGGTGTGAAGATCTGAATTCAGGCCGACAAGCTTGCACAGAAGCCCTTACCCGCTGAGCCATCTCCCCAGTCCCCTAGGCCAAGCTTTTGAGACATTGTGGCTCTCACAGAAGTCTCTTTTCATCCCCACAGGTCTGGAGGAGAAGGGAATGACTTAGAGCGTCAAATGTGAAAAGTCTGGTCTCTAAGTCACTGCATGGAGGACGTCTGCCTGGTGAGCTGGTAGTGACCAAGGGTCAGACACAGTGACCTTGAGGGTCTATTTGTTACAGCGGCTAGTACAGTCTTAACATACAGCAAGTGGGCATTTTTTTTTTTCTTTTTTGAGACAGGGTTTCTCTGTGGCTTTTGGAGGCTGTCCTGGAACTCGCTCTGTAGACCAGGCTGGCCTTGAACTCAGAGATCCACCTGCCTCTGCCTCCCAAGTGCTGGGACTAAAGGCGTGTACCACCAACGCCCCGGCAAGTGTGCCTTTCTTTAAAGGACTTTGAATGTGTGAGAGGATAGAGGGACGGAGGCCCCGTTGGCACAACCCCCCCCCCCAACCCTTTTCTTTCCGGCAGGAAAGCTCTTTTGTCATCTCTCTTCCTCGCCCACGCCCTTCTCATCCAGACAGTGATGGGACCCAGGCCGGGTGGGGTCGGGGCTTGTCCGGGTTTCTGCTTCTTAAGAATCTTTCCTCATTGCATGAGCTGGAAATTTTGGCTGCTTTGAGAGACGTGGGCAGCTGACTCCATAACTGGGTGGAGCACCGTGAAGAAATAGAGCTGGTGGCAGTCAAAGGGAGAGAGACGCGAGGCAGCAAGGACTGGGCTGGATGCTTGGAGTCGGGAAAGCCCAGGTTTCAGCTTCCACCCCACCCCCACCCGAACCCCTGGCCAACAAGTGGACAGTCATGGGCAAGGACAAGTTGTACCACCTATACCACTAAGTTAGTTACCACTTGGTCTAGCCCATGGTGGCAGCTCTGCCCGAGGGCCGGGAAGATGGCACATCTAGGAGGGTCCTAGGGACAGGAAGACTCTCCCGAGACCTCAGCATTGTCCTGACTTCTCTTTTCAGAAGAATGTGAGGAAAAGGCACCTGTCGGGGACAGGGAAGTCGGTGTCCCACCCCGCTACTCGTGCAGCCTCCCTCCCATCACATGGCCACCGTCCTGCCACCTTCTCAGATCTCCTGTAACTACCAGTAATTGTCACTTCTCTGGTTCCCACTTCCCCAAACCTGGACAAGCTGTCTTTTCTGCTGCTGTTTTGATATTCAGCTCTGTGGCTGGTGACAGAGAACAGGATTTATAAAATTTCCATTCACCTTGGGAATTATACATTTTGTTTTTTTTTAAATTTTATTGTTTGAGACAATATTTCAGGTAGCCCAGACTGGCCTCAAACTTACTATATAGCTGAGACTGGCCTTGAACTCCTGATCCTTCTGCCTCTACTTCTCAGGGTCTGGGAATACAGGTATACACCACTACACCCAGCTATAATAACATTTAAAATATTTTTGCATGTATTTATTTTGTATCCCCCCCCATACACACACAATGTCCCATTCACAGCACACATGTACAGGCCAGAGGACAACTTGCAAGAGTCAGTTTTCTCCTTCTCCCACATAGTTACTGGGGATGGGAGTAAAAATTTTTTGTTAAATTTTTGTTAAAAATTTGTTAAAAATTTTTGTTAAAAATACTATATCTTATTTATTTACACTGTGTGTGTGTGTATGTGTGTGTGTGTGTGTGTGTGTGTACACATGTCATGGTGAGTGTGTGGAGGTCAAAGGACAGGAGGAGTCAGTCAGCCTTCTCCTTCCAGGATATAGGTCTCAGGAATCAAATTCAGGTTGACAGCAAGTGCCTCCACCCACTGACCCATATCACTGACCTGAAATAAAAAAAAAGCTGTATGCATCAGAAAGCATCATCCAAATGCTGGAAGGTCTCACACTGGATCAGTGGTTCTCAACCTCCCTAATGCTTCGATCCTTTAATACAGTCCCTCATGTTGTAATGACCCTAAATCCTACAATTATTTCCTTGACTACTTCATAACTATAATTTTGTTATTGTAGAATTGTAATGAAAATGTCTGATATTGAGGGAATCTGATATGCAACCCCTGTAAAGGGTTGTTTGATGCCCCCAAAGGGGCTACAACCCAGAGGTTGAGAAGCACTGCACTAGAAGAAAGTAATTGGGAAGTGTATCTGACTTGTAAACAAAGGAACTTGTAAACAAAGTATATAAAGGATGCTTACAACTCAATAACAAAAAGATCAAGAGCTGTCTTTAAAATGGGGAAAATGTTTGACTAGAAACTTCATAGAGGAAGATAAACTAATGGCCAAGAAACACACAAAAAAAACACTCAACATCATCTGTCAACAGGGAAATGCAAAATGAAATCTGCAATGAAACACTAACACCCACCCACCAGGATAGCTAAAATTAAAGACTGATACCAAGTGCTGGCAAGAAAGTGGAGCAATGGGGCTTCTTGTGCCTTGTGGGTAAGTCTGTGAAAAGTACAAGTAATACGTAAAGATGTTTCTTTCATAGCTAAACCTAGAGAGAGCCAGCAATTCCACATTTTTCATCACACTTTTAAGTCTTTTTTTTTTTTTTTTTTTTTTTTTTTTTTTTTTTTTTGGTTTTTCGAGACAGGGTTTCACTGTGTAGCTTTGGAGCCTATCCTGGCACTCACTCTGGAGACCAGGCTGGCCTTGAACTCACAGACATCCACCTGCCTCTGCCTCCCGAGTGCTGGGATTAAAGGCATGCGACACCAATGCCCCGTACACTTTTAGATCTTTACATAAGTGAAAGACCCATCCAAGAATGGTCAAAGCTTTTCTGTGTTCCAACTCTACTTGGAACAGCCCCGGTGACTACCTAGAGAATGGAGAATTCTCCTGATAGAATCAGCTGGTGGAATATGACTCAGCAACAAAAGAGGCCAACTACCAAACACGAGCCACAACATGAATGAATGTCCTATGTGACTTAAAGAGGCACAGAGTCAACTCTACCCTGAGTCAATTTCTGTGAAGACCCGAAACAAATGAAACTAATGTGGGGCGACAAGATTAGAGCAACCTGGAAGGAGGAACGTTCTGGAGAGTTCGTAATGTCTCTTGATAGGAGTTTCAGTGACATGGGTACAGGTGTCTGTTGCCTAATGTGGAAATAAGGTCTGTGCACTTCTTGTATGTGATTTTTAACCTTAGAAACAGTCTACAGAAAGGACTGGGGTTTGGTTCAGTGGCGGGGTGTTAGGATATGCGAGGCCCTGGGCTCTTTCCACACACGCATACATACTGCCATTGTGTCGGGAAGTGATTAGAAACAACATACATTGATGTCTGTAACTTTCTTTGAAACACATTCTCCCCACCCCCACACACATAATAAATCAATACTAATTTTTAAAGGAGAAAAAAGGTACAAGGGAACTCCAAAGATGGTCCTTCTCCTCTTCCATCCCCAGCGTCTGTCCGAACTGGTTCATTTCATCCACCTGGACCACCTTTCAGACTCTCCCTCAACCCCATATAGACATCCAACTAATGGCCACTCTGCTCTCTCTTCCTCCACCCACTTCAGCCACGGTCCCAAAGAGCTGCACAACCAGCCTGGCCTGCCCACCTTCAGGCCATTAGAAACAAGCTCAATCTTATTTCTGGTAAGCCATTGCATGTGGATTTTTCTCTT
The DNA here is from genome assembly GCF_003668045.3 of Cricetulus griseus. Lineage (NCBI taxonomy): Eukaryota > Metazoa > Chordata > Mammalia > Rodentia > Cricetidae > Cricetulus > Cricetulus griseus. The sequence goes on from NC_048600.1 coordinate 114,845,517, forward strand.
AAATCAACTGAATGAAATCTTAAATGATGCTTGATCTCACCTACAGTGCTGCAGATGACTTGAAGGCAATACCTGGGATCTGTTTGCCTCAAAGTGCTTGGCGGAACACAGATTCTACATAAATTCTCGCAGGAGTGAGGGCACTCGATGACAGCCAGAGGCACAGACACAGAAAACAGAAGACGCAGCCTGAGCGCCAGCCTGGATAAGAAGGAGGTATGGAGCCCAGCCTGTGAGGTCATGGGAAGGAAGGGCAGGGGGAGAGAAAGCGAGAGGAGGTGAGGGCGAAATTTCCTGCTCTTCTGTTTGTGAGCTCACCAGCCCTCTGGGTCAGGGATGCAACTGGAGCTCATCTAGGGGCTTTCCTCCTCTTTTTGTAATAGTTCACAACCCAGGCCTGGGCCGTGGCGGCGCACACCTTTAATCCCAGCATGCAGGAGGCAGAGGCAGGCGGATCTCTGTGAGTTCAAGGCCAGCCTGGTCTACAGAGCAGTTTCAGCACAGCCCAGGCTACACAGAGAAACCCTGTCTCAAAAGAAAAAAAAAAAGATACAATCCATATTCCATTCAGTTCACACATTGAAAGTATTCAGTAGGGACTGAGGAGATGGCTTGGTGGGTAAAGTGGTTGCTGTGTAAACATGAGAACCTGAGTTTGGATCCCCAGAACTCACATGCTCCTATAATCCCAACTCTGGGACGTGGAGATGGGAGCACCCCTAGGGCTTTCTGGCCAGTCATTCTAGCCTATCAGAGACTCCAGGTTCAGTGAGAGACTCTGCCCTTAAACATAAGGAAGAATGCAATAGAAGACACTGACATTGACCTCTGACCTCCACATGTGCAAGTGCTCTCCCATACACAGGTGCATACACAGCAGAGCATACTATAGAACGTCTTTAGTATAGTAACAGATTGTAAATCACTCCTGAAGTCAATCTGATTTATGCATTTATTTTAGGCAGAGTTCAGACCTAGGCTAGGCCCTGAAACCTTATGGTGATGACAAGATTCCTATCACCCGGCATCCATCCCCTATGTGCCAGGATTTAGGTTATACATAACCACATTTAGCCCTGTGATCAATTTTTAGAATAATTTTATTATGTCAAAAAGAAATCTTTACCAGGGTGTGGCAGCTCACATCATTAATCCCAGCACTTGGGAAGCTGAGGCAGGAAGAGAGTCACAAGTCTGAGGCTAGGTAGTCTTAGGCTATATAGTGAGTTCAAGGCCAGCCTGTGCTATATATCAAGACTTCTGTCCCAGGAGAGGAAGTGGAAGAGGAGGAAGATGAAGAAGAAATAATTCATTGTATATACTTTATATAAATGGAATTAGAAACTGAGTCTCATCGCTCAGGTTTATTAAACACAGCTACTCAAAAGTCTTAGGCAGAAGAATGCAACGTTCAAGGCCTGACTAAGTGGCATGTGAGTTCTAGGCCACCCAGGCCAACTTAGTAAGACTCTGTCTCAAAATGAAAAATGGAATGGGTTGTAGTTCAGTGGTAGGATGTATGAGGTTCTAGAATGTATGCAGTTTTATTTGGTACCAGGGATTATAAATAGGGCTGGGGGATACAGCTTCGTGGTAGAGTACTTGGCCAGTGTCTCACTTACTTTTCTAACCCTGTGACAAAATGCCATGACCAAGGCAACTTATAAAAGAAAGAGTTTGAGTTTACAGTTTCAGAGGCCTAGAATCCATGATGACAGAGCACAGCCATGGCAACAAGAACAGCTAAGTGCTCACATCTTCCCACGTGTAGGAGATAAAGAGAGAACACTGGAAACGCCCGAGTCTAATGCCCTAGTGAAGCCACATCTCCTCCAATAAGGCCACACCTCCTCCAACAAAGCCACACCTCCTAATCCTTCCCAAACAGTTCCACCAACAGGGACCAAGCAAGTATTCAAACATCTGAGCCTATGGGAGTCATTCTCATTCAAACCATCACAACCAGCATGTGCAAGGCCCTGAGTTCATTCTCCAGCACACAGCATACACAAACAGGATTCTCTGGTAATAGGATACATGGTCTTCTTGCTTAGCAAGTTTTCAAGGTTCATGGGGGGCTGGGTCAGGTCAGTACTTCACTCATTTTTATTGCTGAATAAGAGTCCATTGTACACATACATTGTTTTTATTTGCCATCCATCAGTTGATAGATATTTAGGATAGTTTGAATAATATACTTCTGTAAACATTCTTGTAGGAGTGTTTGTATTGTGTATGTTTTTAATTTTCCTAAATACACACCTCTGGGTGGAGTTCCTGGGTCACATGGTAACCCTGATCAGGGTAGTTTGGGATTTTAAGTATATATCTGGGCTAGTGAAATGGCTTCCCTAATGGGCCTCCACAGAGCCCTGATCAAGGCTACTGTAGTATTCCTCTCTTTGAAGAGGTAACTGTACAATCACAGGAGATGGACTGAAATTGGGAAATAGATGTAGCCCGTTTTTACCATAGAAATACAGAGAGATTATGTTCTCAGGCAGCTGCATCTTTTTTTATTCCCATATCACCAACAGCTGTTACTGTCTGCTGGGATCCCATTACAGTTTTGATTTGGATTTCAGTGAGAGCTGGGTGATGTTGTGCCTTGTCATGTGCTTATTGTCACACGCTTATCAAATAAGATATTTGTATATCTTGTTTGAGAAAATGTCTACTGAAGTCCTCTACACATTATTACATTGAGTTGTCCTGACTTTTTTTTTTTTATTTACTGTGTGTGCGTGCATTCGTGAGTGTGTGTGTGTGTGTGTGTGTGTGTGTGTGTGTGTGTGTGTGTATGTGAATGTGTGTGTGTACCCGTGTGTTTGTGTGTGTGTGTGTGTGTGTGTGTGTGTGTGTGTGTGTGTGTGTGTTCAGGTGAAGGCTAGAGACATCAGCTGCCATTCTTCGGATGCCATTAGCCTGGACTCACCAAGAAGGTGAGGCTGGTTGCTCAATGAGCCCCAGAGATCTGCCTGTTTCTTCTTCCCCAGTGCCAGGACTACAAGCATGAGCCACAAGGCCTGGCTACTTTTCTTGTTTGTTTGTTTGTGTTTTTTTTTTTAATGTGGGTTCTGAGAACCAAATTAAGGTCCTTGTCTTGTGTGGCAAATAATTTATAGAAGATGACCAAGCCATTTCTCCAGTCAGTTCATCTTTTTTTTTTTTTTTAAGTTGGTTTGCAAGACTTCTTTTCTGAACTCTTATCACATAAATGATTTGCAAATAGTCTCTCCATTTCTATGAATACCTTCCACCTTTTTTTTAAGCTTGAGGAAATTTTATTAGTTTAAGAGAAACACACAGGGTAGGTAAGCTGTCATGTCGGCAGCTACAGGGCTGAGGGCAGATGGAGAAGAGGGTGGGAGACAGCCATTCAGTTGTAAGGGAAGTCAGCAAGCAGCAACATGGCAGAAATGGGAGAGCTGATGAGTTAGAAAGTGTCAGGGAAAAACATGCCCAGGCACTGGCCAGTGTCCAAAAGAGTCAGGAAGGAAAAAAAGCTACACTTTTCTAAACAGTGCCACAGACAAAAACCTCTGCAAGTGACTTCCACCTGTTACTCATGCCTTTTACTGGCATGCTTTGAAGTTAAAATGTTTTCAATATTATGTAAAATTTTGTTTTACACTAATTGTATGTGTGTGTGTGCACACGCATGCGTGTGATGTATGTGTGTCTATATGCACATGCTTGTGTCACCGCCCATGGGCAGAGGTCAGAGGATAAATTGTGGGAGTCCGTTCTCCCACCATGGAGGACCCAGAGATCAAACTGGCATCCTCAGGCTTAGCGCCTTTACCAGACTGAACCATCTTGCCCGCTCACAACTGAGTTTTGAAACTTGTGATCTTCTTGAACTTGCTCATTGGTTCTATTGGTTTTGGGGTCAAGGGAGTTGATCTTTGTGTCTGGAAGATCACATAGCTCAGGTTGTTCTGACCTCAAGGTCCTCTTACCTCAGCTCCCAGGTGCTGGATTCATAGGCATGTATCACCAGACCTTGATCTGATAGTTTGTTTGGGTGTGCCTTTGTATAAATGCTGTGCATGTGTGTAAGTGCACGTGGTGTATGTATAAGTTCATGTGTGTGTGTGGTGTCTGCACAAGTTCACATGTGCATGGGCCCCAGGGATATTCCTGTTTCCATGCTTCTATTCCCAGCACTGGGGGTTACAGACTCGAGCCACCATGCCTGGCTTTTACATGGGTGCTGGGGATCTGAACTCTATGTCTTCAGGCTTCTGCAGCAAGCTCTTTACTGATGAAACCACCTCCCAGGCACCCTAGGAGATTGCTGTTTTTTTCTAAATGGGTTTCTTAGTATTTTCTATATAAGAGATCAAACCATCTGAAAATATAGATGGTTTCACTTCCTAAAGGTAAATTCTTATTTTATTCCTGAAATGAAGGGAAAAGCATTTAGTCTTTCACCATTAAATATGATGCTAATATTAGTTTGTTTATATGTTTTTTTTCTCTTCCTCTCTCTCCACCCCCTCTCTCACTTTCAATGCCCTTTATCAAAATGAGGAAGTCCTTTATTCAGTTCTTGGTCTGTTGAATGCTTTTATTATGACAGGGTATTGGATTCTGTCAGTGTTCTTTTTCAATAAATATTGAAATGATTTCATAGTATTTCTCTTTTATTCTGTTGACATGATGGATAACATCAATTGACTTCTGGATATTAAGCCAACTTTGAGTTCTGGGATAAATTTCACTTGGTCATGGGGTATAATCCTTTCCATGTGTTGCTGGGTTTGGACTGCTAATATTTTGCTGAATATTGGCGTTGATAATAATAATAGATCTTGGTCTAGTTTTCTTATAATGGCTTTCCCTGGTTTTAATATCAGGGTAGTACTTGCCTCATGGAATAAGCTGGGACATGAGTAGATGTCTTTTTTTATTTTATTTGTGTGATTGAGGCACACATGTTGATGTGTGGCAAGCTTTTCTTGGGGAGACAAAACACACACACATCTACTCACCCCAGATAGGGAACCATGGCAGACCAAAGTACAGATACCACCAAAGTTTAACTTAGTGAACCAAGTTCAGTACTTATCCCTAGCATAGGTGTGGACTTTGGGAGCCCATTCCACATAAAGGAATACTCCCTGAGCCAAGACACATGGGGGTGGGCCTAGGCCCTATCCCAAAGGATATGATAGACTCTGATGACACCCCATGGAAGGCCTCACCATCCAGGGGGAGCAGAAAGGATATGTGATAGGTAGGTTTTAGTTGCAGGGGTGGTAGGGGAGGACGGGAGGGCAGGAGAAGGGATTGTCATGTAAAACAATCCTGTTTCTAACTCAAATAAAAAAGTTGGAAAAAAACTTAGTGAACCAATGAGCTTTATTGGGGTTACTTACAGGAATATGGGTGAGGGGTTCCTTACGGGAGCAGAAATGACTCAAACACAACTGCATCACCAAGGGCCACCCCAGCATGGGTGACAGCTCACAAAGCTGGGAATCTGGGGCATACTGCACAGCCTGCAGACAGCTCAGCAAGTTGGAGAGTATCCCTTCCAGGTGCCTCAGCTGGTCTAAACCAATTCTAGGCAGATCAGCTGGTTTCACTTCCAGGCTGCTGGTCTGGTCTGAGAATCTTCTCTTCTGCTTGGCTTGTCTAAGTCTTCTTTGTCGCTTGAATTCACTCTCTCTGGGACAGAGGCTCAGGCTCAGCTTTTAGTGCTTACTCTGGCAGGGAGGAGCCTAGTGATTTTGGTGAGTTTCAGGAACTTCCTTCAGCTCCTTTGAGTTGTTTGCCTTTCTGCTTAAGGAGCTTCCATGCAGGATATAATGTTTCAATCTCAGAGGAAACTGTTATACAACCTGTTCGTGTCTCTCTCTCTCTCTCTCTCTCTCTCTCTCTCTCTCTCTCTCTCTCTCTCTCTCTCTCTCTCTGTGTGTGTGTGTGTGTGTGTGTGTGTATAGTCAAAGACAGACATCAGATATCAGTCACTTTCCAACACCAGATTCCTGGTTCCTGGGCTCCAGAGACTGGCTCTACAAGTCTGTGTCTGGACTGGGGGGGCGGGGCGGGGGGGCTCCCCCCAGGGCTACCTAATAAGACCTTGTCTCGAAAATAAGTAAACGTAAATGTCTTAGGGTTTCTATTGCTGTGATAAAACACTAAAAGCCACTTGGGGAGGAAAGTGTTTATTTCATTTTACAGCTTGTAGCCCATCAACCAGGAAAGTCAGGGCAGGAACTCAAGGCAACCTGGAGACAGGAACGGATGCAGAGGCCATGGAAGAACACTGCTTACTGGCTTGCTCTCCATGGTTTTTTTGCGGGATGTCAGGGTTTTTTTTGTTTGTTTGTTTGTGTGTTTTGAAACAGGGTTTCTCTGTGTAACAGCCCTAACTGTCCTGGAGACCAGGCTGGCCTCAAACTCACAGAGATCCACCTGCCTCTGCCTCCCGAGTGCTGGGATTAAAGTTGTATGCATTTTTTTCTTTTTCTTTTATTTTATTAGTTCAAATTAGGAACAAGCTTGCTTTAGATGTCAATCCCTTCTCCCTCTCCCTCCCCTCCCCCCAACATCCCACCTGCCCCTAGCCATTCCCAGTTGCATGCATTTTTTAATGACTTATTTTTTCTTTCTTGTGCATTGGTGTTTTCCCTGCATGTAAGTCTGTATTAGGGTGTCATATCTCCTGGAGTTACAAACAGTTGTGGGCTACTGTATAGGGAATTAAACCCAGGTCCTCTGAAAGAGCAGCCAGTGCTCTTAACCACTGAGCCCTCTCTCCAGTTCCTTCAGTCTACTTTTTTATACATCCCAGAATTACCTGACCAGGGATGGCAATACTCACAATGAACTGGGCCCTCCAATGTCAATCACTAATTTAGAAAATGCACTACAGGGCTGGGTGGTAGTGTCTCACACCTTTAATCCCAGAACTCAGAGGCAGAGGCAGGTAGATCAGTGTCAAGGCCAGCCTGGTCTGCAGAACAAGTTCCAGGACATCCAGGGGTAACCAGAGAAGCCCTGTCAAGAAAAAAAAAAAAAAAAAAGAAAGACAGACAGAAAGAAAGAGAGAAAAGAAAAGAAAAAAAGAAAACCCCTATAGAGTTTCCTACAAGCAAGTCTTATGACAGAATTTTCTCAGTTGAGAGTCCCTCTTCCCAAATGACTCTAGCTTGTGTCAAGTTGACATAAAACTAGCCAGCACAATAAATAAACACACAGTAGACTTGCCCAACTTGACTGAACTAGAAAAACAACATTTCATAACCCAAGAACCTTGGAGCCTCTAGCCTGTTCGAATCCACAATGACTATCTAGCTGGGGAGCTGAGGCAAACATTGTTTCCGAGAGCCTGCGGTCCACACATTCCTCTGGTTTTGGAGAAGCACTCCACAGCACTTACCCGTCCCTGCAGCCTCATGGGATTTTTTTTTTCTTCTTCTTCTTAGAACTCACTTCTGGCCACAGCTGTTTCTATACATGTTTCCATCCATCACAAATTGGTCTGGGCCTCTATTCAGGTTAAGTGACTTAGGCATTTCCCTTCAGAAGCCAACTTTCAGAAGGTATCCCAAACTCAAAAATCAGGATAAATTAATATCTGGGAGTCATCTTGATAAGATAACCTGCCAGGCAGCCAGTGGCATGGAGGTGGAACTCAACAGTACAGGGTGCACCAGGCTGTCTGGGTAGTCAGGCCAGGCCTATGGTCTGTGTCCCCATGGCCTGTGAACACCTGGAGAAGCAAGGACTTCAGAGCCCTGCACACTGTTTCCTCACCACCCAGCTTCTTTGGGGCATCTAACCCACTATGAGGCACAAGGGAATTTGGTCACTGCAAGTTCCTGACAATTGGGTGGATTTCCCAGGGACTCTGAACAGCACAGGAGGGGAGGATATGTATGTGCGCTCGCGAGCGCCCAGAAGTTCTTGATATCAGGGGTCTTCATCAGCTGCTCTTCTGCCTTATTTTTTGAGACAGGGATCTTTCTTTTTTTCTTTCCTCTTTAATTTTTTATGTATATGAGTGTTTGGCCTGTGTATATATTCGTGAACCATCTCTGTGCCTGGTGCTGGAAAGGCTAGAGAGAGCATTGGATCCTCTGGAACTGGAGTTATAGACGGTTGTGAGCTGCCATGTGGGTGCTTGGAATTGAACCCAGGTCCTCTGGAAGAACAGCCAGCGCTCTTTAACCACTGAGCCATCTCTCTGGCGCCAGAGAAAGTCGGGGTCTTCCATAGAACCTGGAGCTCACCCATTTAGCTAGGCTGGCAGGCCAGTGAGATCTAGGAATCCTTCTGTTTCCACCCCCACCCCCAGTGCCGGGTTACAGACAGCTATTGGGTCAGGCTTTTATATGGGTACTGGAGATCCAAATCTAGGTTCTTATGCTTGTGTGGCAGGTGCCCAGTGAGCCTTCCGTCTTCCCAGCCCCCCCCTGCGGCCCCCCCCCATAGTGTTTTGTGTTGTTGCTTTTTGTTTTGTTTTGTTTCTGGCGCCTCACTTGGATGTGTTCCTAAATACAAACTGAAGTGAAAGGGTAGGCAGGGCTTTGTGCCAAAGTGTTCCTGGAAAAAGTTTGCCCTTTCGGGAATATCCTTCCTCTTTGTATCCAACTGAGCTTGCCCTCAAATGTGCAAATGGTAACATTCAGAACAGTTGGGTTGGGGCCTGACTGGACTCAGGCTAAACGTTGGTGATTTGTGCAGACCTCATGGTCTGATGGGGAGGTTCCAGAGCTGAGAATCCCTCAGCCCTGACTTTGGAAAAACATCTGAAAGTCAGGAATAGTTACCCAGGAACGACTTCCTGGCCACACCCTTCCATCTGACTACAGGATGCTCCCCAGCCGCCACTCACTCACTCACTCCTGTACCTCATTAAAAGTCCTTTGTAAGTCTCCTGTCTCTTCCTTGGAATTTCCATCTATTCTCTGTTCCAAGAACTACAAAACCTTGTCAGTCAGTTGGGGAACCAGCAGAACAAAAGCAGAGTTCCCTTGAAATACGGTGGCTCCAAAAACCAAAAAGAAAAAAAAAAAGAAAGAAAGAAAAAAGAAATACAGTGGTTCCATGGTGAACTGCAAAGGAAAGGAAATGAGTGCCCCTCCCACCCGCTCCTCCAACCCTCTACCCCACCCCCCATCCCCACTGAAGATAAGCCTCCAGCTGATCACACAGGAGACTCTGTGATAAAATGCTGGTCTTCATGGCTTGTCGACACCTTGTAAATTTTCTCTGAGTTGCTTCATAACCCTCCAAGCACAGCAGTGTCTTCTGGGAAGGAAGCTCTGCAATCAGGCAGTTGTGTTAAACAAACAAACATCACAAAGCAAGGCAAGATGGACCTTGGGGAAGCTGCACAGATATGCAGGCTAGAAAGTGCTAGAAGCATGGTTCTTAGGGATTGTGTCCTGAGCTCTCACAGGGCTGTCCTGTCACAGAGGGTGGCAGAGATCCCAAGGTGGGGGTGGAGATGGGATTTGTTCTTATTTATATGGGTCAAAGCTGGGGTGTGGCTGAGCAGCGGAGTGCTTGCCTAAAATACTCAAGGCCCTGGGTTCAGTCCCCGGCACACACACACATACACACACACCCCAAACACATGGAGCAAAGCCAAGATTAGGACAGGAGTCTCCAGACATCAGATTCCACTTCCCTTTCCCTCCCAGGACCAGTCCTTCAGCTTTATTTCCCAGCTCACTCGGAAGGCAAGAGACTTCAGCAATTGCGCGCTCTGCCAGTGATCTTTTCCTCTCCGCATTCTGTATAGTCTGCATTCCACCAAGAGCTTTCTGCTTCCATGGACTGAGTTTTAGGCAGTTGAGAAGACACCTGAGTTAGGGTAGGAGGCCCCTAAAGTCACACCTAAAGGAGGCAGCAGTCCTCTCCTTGGTGGCATGCTAGAGCCACCTGGGGTCCTTCAAAAAGTCCCCATGTCCAGGCCATACCCCAACCTGATTGCATCATAATCTCTCAGGGTGGACGCCAGGCTTCAGGGTTTTTTAAAGTTCCCCAGTGATACAAGCCAAGTTCAGAACCATGGAGTCAAACAATCCTGAATCAGCTGGAGCCACTTTGATTATAGGTGGTGAATGAATGTCTACCATTTATGTAGGCAAAGGTGTGTGATCGCTGGCAAGGGCAAGTCCCCTCATCTTTTGAGGTCTCATCTAAAAAGCAAACGTTCCGATGGGGATGCTTAAGGGTTAAATGATAAATATTTGTAAGGGCTTGGCTCTGCGCCTGGCACATAGAACATGTCCAGGAACTTGTCACGATTACCAGTGTTTACACTGATGTTCTCTGTGAAGACTGCAAAATGAAATCACATCTCTTCAATTCGAGGGATATGCGCTGTTCACACTTAGATCTTTAAAAGTGAGGTGTGAGTCAGGAGAGAGCCCAGGAATCCACATAAAAAGCTAGATGTAGTGGTGTAAGTCTGTAATCCCAGTATTCCTACATCAGAGATGGGAAGTTTAGACAGGAGAGTCATCTAGAAGCTTGCAGGATGGCTAGTCTGGAGTGCACAGTACAGCAACAGAACCAATGAGAGAGAACTGTCTCAAAAAAATAGAAGGCGCCGGGCGGCGGTAGCACATGCCTTTAATCCCAGCACTCGGGAGGCAGAGACATGCGGATCTCTGTGAGTTCGAGACCAGCCCGGTCTACAAGAGCTAGTTCCAGGATAGGCTGCAAAGCTACACAGAGAAACCCTGTCTCAAAAAACCAAAAAAAAAAAAAAAAAAAAAAAAAAAAGAAGGCAAGAGCCAACTCCTAAAAGTTCTTCTTGAGCTTCCAATGCACACTGTGGTACATGCATGCCTACACACACACCACACACACACACCACAAACACACTCCACCCCTCCCCACCCCACCCCCACACACAATAAATATATTTTCTAAAGTGAAATGTATTTTATCACTGATGGTTACTGGTATTTGGTGACATATAGAAACATGACACTCACCAGTGCTAGGCACCACAGGCTATTTCTGCTCCTTGCTACCCTTGATTGACTTTCCCACAATTTATCAGAAGAGTTGTTTGTGGTTTTTGCTGTGTTTTGTTCACTGAGACACAGTCTCATTATGTAACCTAGACTGGCCACTCTTGATCCTCCTGCCTCAGCCTCCCAAATACTTGGATTACAGGTGTGCCTCGCTACACCTAGCAAATAGAGTATTATTTTTATCTTTCCTCGTATTACAGATTGGTAAACTGAGGCCCAGAATTCAAGTTCTTATAGTCATTTGAAGATTGGAATGGGAACATTGGGGCAGTGACTAAGCTAACTTCTCCGCTCTGTACAGCTTGAGGAAACTAGAGTCCCCTGAACAGGGCAAAGTGGCCCAGTCTGTGCTCACACCCTGCCCTGTTGCCACCTAGAGTGGCTCTGAGCCATAGTGGAAGAAAGCCTATGTGGTTTTCTATGGGTTTGCAAGAGTGAGGCCTGATCTGCCTCACTCGGGCTACCTGGTTGGCTCTACTCTTCCCTCCCTTACTGTGCTGACCCACAGATCCTCTCCCTTGACCACCACAGGAGACCGATGGAGCATATTCCAGCTCATTTGACTTGGTTGGGTCAACAGCTCGGATCCATTCTCTCCTGCTAGTTCAGGCACCTCAGGCTTCCGATCTTGTTTCTAACTGTCTGTCTTGAGTTAGCCTGTCCTGTGGGTCTCACGCACCCTGTCACCGATCTTGTTTCTAACTGTCTGTCTTGAGTTAGCCTGTCCTGTGGGTCTCACTCACCCTGTCACCAGAACGATCTTCCACCACACCAGGCATTATGCCTAGTATTTTGTATGAACTGCCTTCTCTCCATGGGCTGCCCGTGGAGCTAAGTGGAATTTGTATCCGCATTCTGTCTGGTTTTTTGTTGTTGTTGTTGTTGTTTGTTTATTTTTTGTTTTTTGTTTTTCCAGAGAGGGTTTCTCTGTGTAGCTTTGGAGGCTATACTGGCACTCGCTCTGTAGATCAGGCTGGCCTCAAACTCACAGAGTTCCGCCTGCCTCTGCCTCCCGAATGCTGGGATTAAAGATGTGCACCACCAATGCCCAGCCTGTCTGTTTATTTAACACAGGGGCTCATTTTGTAGCCTAGGCTGGCCTGGGATTGACTGTAGCCCTTAAACAACTGTCCTGCCTCGGCCTCATGAGAGCTGGGGTTACAGATGTGAGTCACCATCCCTGGCTTATCATCCCCTCTGTGACCCTGGGACTCATGTGGCTGAGCTACTTCCTTGCTGAGATGAAATACAATCCCAGGCTCCCCAGACTAGTATTTCTGCTAAGCCCTTCCTCCAAAAAGGAAATGTTCACTGAACCCTGCCGCTGGTGCCTCTAGAGGGCCTGCCTGACACTGGAAATGAAGTGATGAGCGGGGCAGGTTAAGATGTGGCTGGCATCAGGGACCTTCTGAACTAGAGGGCACAGGGCTCTGTGCACTCACTCTCATGCACAGTAACGGGCAGCTTCCCATGATTAAGGCTGTCAGGGAAGCCAATGGGAGGTTGGAACTGGGAGAAGCTACAGGGCCTATCTAGCAGGAAGTGAGGAAAGAGACCAGGAAAAGGGCCAGCTCAGTTTCAAGGCAATCAGGGCTGCTCAGACAGCCTTGGGAGAGCCACTACATGACCCCCCAGGTGACCAGCGGAGCAGTGACAGGATGCGATCTGAGTCCTTGAAGGTCCTCTGCCAACAGCAAATTCTGTTGCAATACCTATCAACATGGTGACAGGCCCTGCCACCTCCCCCAGCCTTCCCAGCAAAGGAGGGGCTGAGCCGCAGAGTCAAGGGCTGACAGGCCGAGGACCATATGTGCCACCCAGCCGTGGTCGGGTTTTCAGGAAATGAGGAAATAAGGAGACAGCAAAGTGGCTTAACTCAGCCGGAGGAGCTGGAAGACTTCCATCTGAAACCTCCATGAAATGAAAACCTTAGGCCAGACCAGCATGGCCAGATGGGAGTCGGTCTCACCATAAACTTCTCTCACAGGCTCTGACTCCAGCCTTGGTGCTTAAGTAATTAACACCCGGGCCTCTTTCAGCTGAGCCAGAATCTGCTGGGACGTTATACAGGAGATGACTTTTGACCATATTTCTATTTGTGAAAGTATATCTATTTGAAGGTGGTAAACTGTTTTCTAAAAGGAAATGCTGGTGAGTGCCTTTAATTCCGGCACTCAGGAAGCAGAGGCAGCCAGATCATCATGAGTTCTGGGCCAATCAGGATAACAGAGTGAGAATCTGTCTTAAGAAAAAAAAAAAAAAAAAAAAAAAAAAAAACAATCACAACAAACCAAAGTTTGCGGAGTGCACAGAGCACTTGGAACATGGAGGCAGGAGGATCTGGAGATACACAATGAATGTGAGGCAAAGCCTGGACTGCATAAAGATCCTACTTCAAAACTAACAAATAAAAATAATAAAAATTATGGGCTGGGGAGGTATCTCAATTGGTAAATGGCTTGCCGGGTAAGCATGATACCCATCTATGTCTTATCCACAGATTTTTACATCTATGTAAAAAACTGTGTGGTGGCACACACATAATCACACACTAGATCAGATACAGGCAGATCCTGGGTGCCTCCCGGCCAGTTAGCCTAACCTAATCAAAGAGTCCCAGGTTCCAGGAAGAAAGCCTGTCCCAAGGAAACAAGGTACACAGTTCCTACTGAACATCATTCAGGGTTGACCTCTGACCTTCACACACACACACACTCATACATGTGCACCTACACATAAGATGGATGGACCGATAGATCCCCGAGCCCCAATACACACACACACACACACACACACACACAAACAACATCCCTGGAGTCTGCCATAAAATGGCAGCCGTATCTTAAGCTACTTGTTTGGATTCTGAACCTGGAAGGTGCCTACACTGTGGGGCCAGTAAGGACACAGCTGTAAAGGTGAGCAGGGCCATAGGAGGGAGAGGCTACATCCAGAGAGCCTAGATTAGCATTAGGTGAGTGCCAGGGTTCTGTCCCTGCCTTGAGCAGATTAGGTCCTAGTTCCAAACAGGACAAAGACACAGTTAAGATCATCAAGGACCTATAGGCAGACAGCAAGGAGACCTGGAATGCCTGTAAGCCACCCATCAATAAAGTCAAGCAAGGTCCTAAACCTTCCAAGGAGCTAAGTGCCCCTACGACACAACGTGCGCGCGCGCATGCGCACACACACACACACACACACACACACACACACACACACACACACACATGCACGCACACACCTTAGGGGTATCTACTAGTTGAAGCCAGAATTGACATATCTCAAGTCTTGTCCCAGCTTTGTCTCTTCCAGATGATGTTTGGACCTTCTAGACCTTGGACAGGGTGCCCAGCCCTGTGAAAACAAGGTGAGTGATCTCATGAGACATCCTCAAAGGCGTGATGACTGACAGAACCTTGAGGAGAGGTTGGTTTCTGAACTGTACCAAAGCAATTTATTATATTGATGATTGATGCCTGGCTCTGAGGCAGGTGTCCAAGAGAGACAGGCAGGAAAGGAAGAAGTCCTGGGAGATGTGGGGGTATCTTAGCACCCCAAAGCAAGACACCCTATAGCTGGGGATTCTCCTCAGAGACACATGCTGTAAAAAGAGCCAGGGCTGCCTCAGGTCAGGCCCTGGGGCCAAACAGTGTTCCAGAGGAACAGTGGGAGGCCAGGGCTCCAATTCCTCCACCCTGCAGGGAGAAACTGAGGCTCAGTGAGGTTATGGCTTAGGTAGAACAACACCCCTGTGACATCTGGGGATGGGTTAGCTACATGGCCTTACGGGTAACACAGCTTCTAGGAGACCAGAGAACATTGGGAACATCTCCCAATGGCTGACTTCTCTACTAGGCCCACGAGGCATAGTGTCCAGGACCCACCAAAATCAGGGGGAAGGGAGGGAGAGAATCACCTTCATACCAACATGCTCATACAGTATTTTTTTAACTTTTGAAATTATCATTATTTACTCCTCTCTCTGTGTCTGTCACCACCACCACCACCCCGTGTATGTGTGTGTGTGTGTGTGTGTGTGTGTGTGTGTGTGTGTGTGTGTGTGTGAATGCCATGGCTTGTGTATAGAGACCAGGAGGATAACTTTTGGGAGTTAGTTCTCTTCTACCATCTGGGTTCTGTAGATTGAACTCAGGTCATCAGATTTGGCAGTAAGTTCTCTTATGCACCATGCCACCTCACAACAATTAATACACTGTTAATTGGTGTAGCTGTGTGTGCTCGTTCATGGGCAGGTCTGCATGCATCTGCGTGTGCACACTGATGGAGACTTATCGGGTGTTGTTCTTCCATCTTCTTTTGTGACACAGGGTCTCTCACTCGGACCTGAGCTTGCCTTAGGCTAGGCTGGCAGGCCAGCGAGCTGCGGGCTGCTGGGACCCAGTCCTCTAGATACTCATCTCCCCAGCTGGGATGGCAAGTGTGTGCTGCCACCACACTTGGCTTGTTTGTTTTGTTTTGTTCAGACAGGGTCCTATGTATTCCTGGCTGACCTGGAAACCGCTATGCAGATCAGACTGGCCTTGGAGAGTCCTGCCTCTGCCTCTGCCTCTGCCTCCCCAGTGCTGGGACTAAAGACATGTATGTACCACAGTGCCTGGCACCACATTTGGGTTTTATCTGGGTGCTGAGGATCAAACCCAGGTCCTTGCACTTGCATGGCAAGCAAGCACTTCCCTGACCCTTTTGATTTTGTTTCTAATTCATGAAAGGATTTTCAAAGGTGAAAGTCAGGTGTGACCCTGGTTCCCATGACTCTGTCCTCGAGTGGGAGGGGAAGGAGACGGACAACTTCTTACTTACAATCTTGCCTTGTTTTTTTTTTTTTTTTTTTTTTTTTTTTTTTTTTTTTTTTTTTAAACAAAGCCAGAGCAGACATTCTCCTGAAGAAGTCAAAGCTCTCAACCAGGCCCAGGCCACTCCAGTGAGCCTGCAGCGCCCCACCCCACACTCTGTCCCATGTTCCTCCCCAAATCCCCTCACCATGCCAGCCATCTTGCAACTCTGAGCTGAGCAAGGTTGGGTTCCAATTCCTGGCAGAGCCCAGTTTCCTGTTTTTCTCCAAGTGGACAAGGTCAGGCTGCTGCTGGGAAGGGATGCGGGACCCCAGAGGGCAACAAATCTCAACCACATGGAGGAAGGAGGGGCTCTGAGCCACACCGGGCCCCTCCCTGGGTCCCTCTTTCTCTGTGTAGAGGCCCCACCACTCTGACAGCCTTGCAGAACCCTGCAAGGCCTCTGGGTACCCTCTCACCTGGGTTTCAGTTTGCTCATCTATAAAATGCAGCAGGAGGGTCTAAAGAATCTTCCTGCGTGCAAGAGAATCCAAGTTAGACAAGTCGGGGACATGTCCTCCAAAAGGACCCCAGTGGCTACCTGTGCCGTAGGGCCTGTTACAGGAGCTGAAGTAGTGATGACAGCACTTGCTGACTGCATCCCAGCCCTGTGTGGGACTTTCCGTGCCATCTCATCTTCACAGAGACCTCTGAGAAACATAAGAGCACTTTTGTAGCCTGGTATTGCAAAGGGGAGAGCGAGGCTGCAAGCCCAGCAGCCCTGGGAGCCCTGTGCCCACAGTCCTGCCACCTTCCTCCTCATGCTGCTGGTGTGGACTATATCTGGGAAATCCAGGAATGGCGGTGAACTGTGAGGCCTTAATGGAAGTGGCTGAGGAGTCACTGTGTAAGAACAATAAAATGCTTTGCTGGCTGGTACCCACAGAAACCAGGGACTTAATACAAAGAGCCAGTCCATAAGCATCAGGCCATACCCCATTACCACTGTGTAGGGGACAGTAAGCCACACCTGTTAGAGGCGTGGTCAAAGTGAGGTCAGGATGACCTCTCTGGGCTCTTAAGGGGCCACAGAGCGCATGGAAGCCCCTTCTCCTGCCCCTTCTCTCTGGCCTCACTGCTCGGCTGCCCCTGGCACGCTCTGGCTTGTGTTTGGCTGGTGTTTATCTCAATAAAGATATCTTGACCTTACAGATTATGGATTGTCTCTTGGGTCACTCAATACCATTCAATCAACACCGCTGGGTTTGTGCCTCTTCCAGGATATAGAGCCAGACTCTCCAAGTTCAAATCCCAGCCCTGCCAGTTACAAGGTTGTAAGACTTCGGGCAAGTTTCCTAACTTACTTTGTCTCCGTCCCCTTTGGAGGATGGGCATAATGAAGGTATATGAGGTGACGCACATCCCCAATCCCAACACTCAGGAAGCTGGGGGTTGGACCTTAAGTTTTAGATAGGCTAGAGGATATAAAATGAAATATTGCTCTTCTACCCATCCCAAATACTAATAGTGCTGAGCGCGTGAGTGTGGGTTCAGGAATTAATCTGTCAAATGTAGCCAGCAGCACCCTCTCTCCCTTTTTCCATCTCAGTTCTTCTTACCTTGTTGGCCCTCCCTCCTTCACTCCTCACCACTCTCTCTGTCCCAGCTCTCCCTTGTCTCTTCTTCCCGAGTCTTCCCTGAGGTCCACAGCTGGCTTCCAGGAAGAGTAGGCACCAGCCATGAGTACAATGCCACAGCCATGTCAGGATCTATGCAGTGAATGGGCACCCATGAGAGAGCAGGGCTCCATGCTGCACGAACCCAAGGGAACATTTGCCCCTGTTTCCTGGCAAGCCCTTTTGGCCTGAGACATCGTGACGTTATTCCTAGCCAAAGACCCAAGCCCAAACACAAGAGGTAGCTAGGAACTCCATAAGCCCAGGACTCAGGAGGCTGAGGCAAGAGTTCAATGACAGCCTGGACTACATAAGGGAGGCTCTGCCTCAAAAGGGGGGAAATAGCAAGAACTCTTCCATATCCACCAAAAGCAAGCATGAGGTGCCTGACCAGAAATTCAGGGACCCATGAGAAGTAGGAGACAGGGAACTTAAGCATCGACAGAACCAGGCCCAAGGTTACCCAAGCCCAGACCTTCTAGCCTGAGCAGCCATGTGCGGAAAAACTCAGCCTCTCCAGTTTTATTTATTTATTATTTTGGTTTGGAGAGATCAGAATTTGCTATGTAGCTCAGGCTGGCCTCAGGGCAAGTGGACGAAGCAGGAAGGCAGGTAGGGTAGGTGCTGGGCCTGAGACATGAAATAGTGACTGGACAGCCATAGGATACCCCAAAAAGCCAAGGAAACCATGAGTAACTCACAGCTCCCCGCAGCTGGTCTTTGGAGTCACCTCCCAAGTTGCAGGCTCTAGCAAATGCTATGGAGACACCTCAGCTGTCGGCTTTCTTTAGAGATTGCCTCCAACTGCAGAAAAACTTCATCCAAGGCTCAGGCAGAAGCCAGAGATGATGTAACTGAGATGGTACTGAAAAGCTACCTTAGTCCTAAGCTCCCGGTAGTGTGAGCTGGGCTTTCACTGAGACCACATTCCATCTAACTTCTCCTCTGCCCGGCCTTGCTTCTGCCTTTTCCTCGTGACTGGCACCAGTCCCCCAACGCCTCCTAACTGACTTCCTACACACTCATCTCCAGCTCAGGTTCTGTTGGCTGAGAGAGCTCAGCTTCCATCATCACCTTTATTCTCAGGAGTGTCCCAGGTAGGATGAGACGTTACATAGTCCCACGGGCTCTAGGAATCCTCCCAGGTCACACACAGCGTTTGTCACTGCTCACTCTAATTACTTATTTAATAATACCACATCGAAAGTCTCAAGAGGCAGAGAAGGTATTAAGTTTCATCGTCAGTTCTGCAGAACCCAGGCCTGTCACAGCAGGTGCTCAATAAATATTTGTCAAGTGAATGAATAAACTACCTTATCTGAGGATTTGGAGATCGTGACACCTCTGGGAGAGAACGGCAGGGAACTGCTCTGAGCAGCTAAAATACAGAGCATGGCCACGGTGGCACAAGTGTGTCTACACTCCCGAACAGTCACCTGCCTTTGCTTTAATGCCTCCAGTATCTTGCCCCCTCCCAGTGCCATCCCACCCCTACCTGTAGCTCTCCACACAGTCATTCACCCCTCCCCCATTCCCACACTAGTGGGTCCAGCCCAGGCTTCGGTTCTCTGGGAGGTCGTGGGTTAGAGCTGGACCAAGTACTGTGATCTCAGGTGTCAGTAGGATACTCTGGCCTCCTTTGCCTTTTCCTTTAGCAAGATATCACCTGTGACAATGTCTGGGTGGATTTGTCTGCAGTCCCAGGAAGGACTCTGATTTTCATTGCATCTGTTTCTTAAAACCCCAACTCCTACCCGGGATTCCCTGAACCCCCTGCTTTTCCTTACCCCCTTTCCCCACTCTCCACTGTTGCCATTATCCTGTGACCCAGGGCATAGTCACAGTGCCTGCCAAGGTGAGACTTGCCTAATCACATAAATTACTGTGCGGTTACATGGTGTTTCCTCGGTACAGAGCATGCTCTGTTTTGTCTTGTTTGTTTTGGAATGCTGGGGATGGAGCCCAGGTCTCTATTCACACCACACAATACACTGAGTTATAACACATCTCCAGCCGTGACCACATGTGTTAGCATTTATTTTATTTTTATTTGATATGCATTGATGTTTTGCCTGCATGTATAAAAGGGTGTTGGAGTTCCTGGAACTGGAGTTACAGACAGGTGTGAGCTGCCATGTGGGTGCTGGGAATTGAACCCAGATTCTCTGGAAGAACAGTCAGTGCTCTTAACCACTGAACCATCTCTCCAGCCCCAGGACTACATTTTAAAGATGACCTTTAAGAGGCAACAGTCTTGGTTTGCTTGCCTACTCCACACCAGATGAGTAGAAGGCCAGGTGCAGCTGGGAAAACACCTACCTTGTAGACTTAACCCAGCCAGACACAGCAGCCTGGCAGTCAGTCACCTCCCCATGCCACTGAGGCTCCCAGAGTTCTAGCTGAGCTCCTGAAAACTGGAGCCAATCTGGCGAGCTGGCAGTGCCTGGGAGAGCTGGCAGACCGTCTCCTCTCTGCCCACCTACCTTGCTTCCCACTCTTGTCTCCCCTTAGTAAGACACACTCAGTAAAACTCACTGCTAACTGCGGAGCCAGATTCCAGGAAGTTCGGGCTGAGCAGGCTTCTGACAGCATTCATTCTCAATTCCTTTTTGCTTCTTAAAGGTCCCTGAGCCAGAGCTCAGCCTCGTGACCTTCCAGGCAGGATCCTGGCCACACTTTCTGCATGGTTCCCACCCTCCCCCCATAAGTACACTTCTCCCTTCTTGGGCCTTCTGAGAATCCTAGAAGGTCACTGGTGGAAAGGACCGTGTTGATAGCAAAGGAGGAAACCGAGAAACTGCGGCCCATCTAACTGCTCCCACCTGCCAGTACCCAGCTTCTAGAAGGGCCTCCATTATTTAGGTGCCAAGTGCTGTAGGACACTCTTCTCTCCCCAGACCCGACCGGGGATGAAATGAAAAGGTCTAGCTGTCCTATAAAAGAAGGTTTGGGGGTATTGCTGGCAAGTCACAAAGCCCAGAATAGGAGAGTGAAAAGCAGAGTGTTTCTTACCCCACCTCCATCAATCCAAGGGCTACAGAATTTTCTAGATGAAGGGTTATCTGAAAAGACTGTTAAACTAAGAGCAAAGTGATGGAGATGGAGCGAGGGGAGCTCATGAAGAGATTCGGGAGTGTTTTCTTAGCCTGTGATTTGTCTTGTAGGCATTATGGTGCAAGCATACATGTAAGGACCCTTTGAGGATGGGATCCTCACTCTTCGATCCCTTCCTGGACCATTAGCAAAGAACCAACCCTACCTAGACAGATGGACTATGTCTACCCCCTTGCAAAATGTTTATCATTTTATTCATTCCTTTCTTTAGCGAAGGTTTTTAGCGCCTGTGCCAGCTCACAATGGAACAACCATCCTCAAGGGAGATACAGCAACTATCCCCATGAAGTGTGTGACCCAATGGGTATAAAGAATGTCACAGCAAAGTGGTAATAAAGTCCCACATGAGCAGTAGGCAGGACTAACACAAGGAGCAGATGAGAGACTCAACTCAGGAAGGAGTCAAAGGCAGCCTATGCCAGGGGACTTGAAGGACAGCACCTCAGCCTCAGAGAGGGTTACTTTCCCCGGGATCACACATCTGGCAAGTGGTGGCTGCCCAGTCAACTCCCCATCCGTGTAAACGAACTGGGTTTGAATCCTGCCTTTTTCACTTTCTGCTTAAATTCCCCTAGGTACATTACTGAATTGTTCTTTGTCTCTGTTCCCTCATCATGTAAAAACAGAATATATGAAACCCGCCTGGACTGTATAGAAAGCCAAATGTATTAGCATAACAGTTCTTTCTGCATGGCCTTGGGACCCTCTGAAAATCCCAGAACTCTTTCAAGGGCTCCATGAAGTCAAAACTGTGCAAGATACTGGGACAGCACTTTATGGCATCATACAAATCAAATTCAGGCACCAATCTAGCTGCCTTTGAGTATGTTCATGAAAGACACTTAGGGAAATGTAAAATGTGACATTCTTTTCACTATTTTTTTATTTTATAAAATAAAATTAAATGGGTCAAAGAGATGCCTCAGTATACGACTGCTCTTCCAGAGGACCCAGGTTCAATTCCCAGTAGCCATGCAGCAGCTCACAACCGTCTGTTACTCCATTTCCAGGGGATCCAATGTCCTTTTTCGGGCCTCTTTGGGCACTGTATATACATGGTGCATAGGCATCCATGGAGACAAAACTATTCACATAAATTAAAAATAAATACAATTTTTTCAAAAAATATTATTTCTTATAAAGAGTGTATGGGAGTACACACCTATAATCCTAGCACTTGAGAGGCAGAGGCAGGAGGGTCAGAAGATCAAGGCACACAAATTCACAGCAAATTCACAGCAAATTCAAGGCCAGCCCAGGCTACATGAGACCCTGTCACAAAACAATGACTTTTCCTAGAGAACCAATTACTAAATATTTACTTTCCTGACACCAGATAAAGATCTACGTAAACAAAAGTTCTTTGGGGTCTTCAACAATTTCATTGCAAACTATCGAGCTTGAGAGCCACTGAATTAGCCTTTATAAAATGCGTCCATCAGTGCCAGATTTCTAGCAGGCCTTGGTCACTGTGAGCTGTTGGTCACCAGATTCATATGCTCAGAGAATGAACGTTGCTGGGGGTGGGGATGCATGCCAATAATGCCTGCACTTGGAAGATGGAGGCAGAAGGCAAAAACTCACATACATAAAACATAAACACTCATATACATAAAATGTTAAAAGAAAAACAAATCTTTCAAAAGCAAAAAGAAACTGGGTGTGGTGTCACACGCCTTAACCTGGGAGGTGGAGGCAGGTGGATCTCTTCGAGTTTGAGGTGTGATCATGCACAAAGGAGAGAGTGAACACCTCACAAGTAAATGACAATTTAAGCTAACACTATGTTAAGCTGGGACTTGATGAGCAGGCAGTGGGAAGCCATTAACACCTTTGAGTGAGACAGTAACAATGTAGAAAGTATAGCCTGGCATAGTGGCTGCACCCCAGGTGGATCACTGTGAGTTCAAGGCCAGCCTAGCTCTACATAGCGAGTTCCAGGATAGTCAGAGCTACACAGTGAGGTCCTGCCTCAAACAAACAAAACAGAAAAGAAGAGAAAGGATTGGCACAAAAAGCAAAGTAGGAAAAAAGGATGGGAGGAGAGGAAAAGGGAGGTTCCAAACACAAAGGGAACTGCTTTATAAACAAGTCAGTGTGACTCGGCACAAAAAGAGACAAAGACGATTTGGGGGCTGGCAGTGATGTTATTAGCACAGAGAGAGCAAAGTAGAGATGGAGCTGTCAGATGCCTAGTGGGCTGAAGGGTAGAAACATTCTCTGGTTAAGTGGCAATTCTAGTTTGGAGCTCAGGGTGAAGGTCACACCTGAAGGTGTCAATGCAGAAGTCAACAGTTAGGAGAAGACAATGAAAGGGGCAGCAAAACTGAAACGCTGCATCCAAAGCCCACAGAATCCTCTGCAGAATCCCCTCCCCTACTGCTCATGGCCCCGCATCCCAGATGTGCCCTCCATCCCTGCTCACATGGCCCCCGCATCCCAGATGTGCCCTCCATCCCTGTTCACATGGTCCCCGCATCCCAGATGTGCCCTCCATCCCTGTTCACATGGTCCCAGCATCCCAGATATGCTCTCCATCCCTGCTCACATGGCCCCCGCATCCCAGATGTGCCCTCCATCCCTGCTCACATGGTCCCCGCATCCCAGATGTGCTCTCCATCCCTGTTCACATGGTCCCAGCATCCCAGATGTGCCCTCCATCCCTGCTCACATGGTCCCCGCATCCCAGATGTGCCCTCCATCCTGTTCACATGGTCCTAGCATCCCAGATGTGCCCTCCATCCCTGCTCACATGGTCCCAGCATCCCAGATGTGCCCTCCATCCCTGCTCACATGGTCCCCGCATCCCAGATGTGCCCTCCATCCCTGCTCACATGGTCCCAGCATCCCAGATGTGCCCTCCATCCCTGCTCACATGGTCCCCGCATCCCAGATGTGCCCTCCATCCCTGCTCACATGGTTCCAGCATCCCAGATGTGCCCTCCATCCCTGCTCACATGGTCCCCGCATCCCAGATGTGCTCTCCATCCCTGCTCACATGGTCCCCACATCCCAGATGTGCTCTCCATCCCTGCTCACATGGTCCCCACATCTCAGATGTGCTCTCCATCCCTGCTCACATGGTCCCAGCATCCCAGATGTGCTCTCCATCCCTGCTCAAATGGCCCCCGCATCCCAGATGTGCCCTCCATCCCTGCTCACATGGTCCCCGCATCCCAGATGTGCTCTCCATCCCTGCTCACATGGCCCCAGCATCCCAGATGTGCCCTCCATCCCTGCTCACATGGTCCCCGCATCCCAGATGTGCTCTCCATCCCTGTTCACATGGTCCCAGCATCCCAGATGTGCTCTCCATCCCTGCTCACATGGTCCCCGCATCCCAGATGTGCCCTCCATCCCTGCTCACATGGTCCCCGCATCCCAGATGTGCTCTCCATCCCTGCTCACATGGCCCCCGCATCCCAGATGTGCCCTCCATCCCTGCTCACATGGTCCCCGCATCCCAGATGCGCTCTCCATCCCTGTTCACATGGTCCCAGCATCCCAGATGTGCTCTCCATCCCTGCTCACATGGTCCCAGCATCCCAGATGTGCTCTCCATCCCTGCTCACATGACCCCAGCATCCCAGATGTGCTCTCCATCCCTGCTCACATGACCCCAGCATCCCAGATGTGCTCTCCATCCCTGCTCAC
Source organism: Cricetulus griseus (assembly GCF_003668045.3). NCBI lineage: Eukaryota > Metazoa > Chordata > Mammalia > Rodentia > Cricetidae > Cricetulus > Cricetulus griseus. The sequence continues at coordinate 114,869,763 of NC_048600.1, forward strand.
ATGACCCCAGCATCCCAGATGTGCTCTCCATCCCTATTCACATGGTCCCCACATCCCAGATGTGCTCTCCATCCCTGCTCACATGGTCCCAGCATCCCAGATGTGCCCTCCATCCCTGTTCACATGGTCCCAGCATCCCAGATGTGCCCTCCATCCCTGCTCACATGGTCCCCGCATCCCAGATGTGCCCTCCATCCCTGTTCACATGGTCCCCGCATCCCAGATGTGCTCTCCATCCCTGCTCACATGGTCCCAGCATCCCAGATGTGCTCTCCATCCCTGCTCATATGGTCCCTACATCCCAGATGTGCCCTCCATCCCTGCTCACATTCCACTCTCCATAGTTTCTTGGTACTGAGTCTCTCTATCTGGCTAATCTTTCCCAGGTCTCCATCTTCTGCCACTGTCCTAGTTCAGCTCCATCACATCCAACCTGACTTGCAGCCAAGCTCTGCAGCTGGCCTCCTGCTCTGCAACTCCACCACACTACCTATTTTGGAAAGGGAAATTGAACTAAGATTCCATTCTAGCAATTTAATCTGTCTTTTCCCCAGTGCTATCTGCTACTTATGCACTGCCTTGCCTTCCATAGTCCAGGTCATAGACTTCAGTGTCAGCTACATTTCTCTCCCTGCCCCTTACAGCTGGATTGACTGTCCTTCATCTCTATCTCCATGCCTTCACATGTCACTCCTGATCCCGTGTTACTGATTTGCCTGGCCTTCTCTCAATACACTTGCCCCTGCAGCAATCAGTGTAAGAGGTACCTCTTCCAGGAAGCCTTCTTTGATCTGTCCTATAAGACCTTCGTTCACCCAGTAGCTTCTCTGCCTTTTACACTGTATCGCTGAACCCCTTTGAATAGAAGGACTCTTGCCTCATTCATCACTATGTCACCAAGGACTTAGTCAAGGGCCAGTTGTATGCTTTGTACTCACTTAATGCTTGCTGGATGATTTAGTGAAGCCAGGAACGGAAGAGAACAAGGGAAGAAAGGCTAGGGGTTCGGAACTAAAACTTGGGGAGTGGTCAGTTGGTAGAATGCTTGTTTATCATACATGAAGCCCTGAGCCCAAAACATAGCAGAGGATCAGAAGTTCAAAAGCATCTTCCACCTTAGCTACGGAGATGCCGTCTTCAAAAAGAATAGGAATGAGCTGGTCATGGTGGCACACAGTGCTAATCCCTGCACCGGGGAGGTAGAGGCATGTGGATCTCTGTGAATTCAAGGCCAGCCAGGTCTATACAGTGAGACCCTGTCTCAAAAGGAGGAGGGACAGGAGGAGATGGATAGAAAACATAAAAGGACTGGCTCCAAATGTCACTGATTGTCAGGAGTATGTCCCCTTTAACTCCCTCTTTTAGGTCACACTTAGTCCTCTAGGAGTCTCCATGAGCCCCCTCTGAGAGGTTAGTCCCTATCATCCCCCATACCTAGGCTGTGTGCCCCGCTGTCCAACCTTCACTTTCTCTGCAGCTAACTGTGCCCTGCAAACTCACAGGCCAGCCAGAGGCTCTGGCAGGAAACTAGAAGGTAGAAGACAAGGAGAATCCAGGCTTTCCCTCCATCCCTCTTCTTCTTGAGTGGGAGCTGTGGAGGTGGGTGTGTCTGCCGTGTGGTTCTTCCCCAGTGACCCAGCCTCTGACTGCCCTGCCCTGTCTGGCCTTCCCACCAGGGGGCAGAAGTGGATTCCTGGTCACTGTCGTCTTCTGTTGGCCTTTGCCATTCTTCCTTCTCCTGTGTGATTTATCCCTCTGTGAAATACTGTTTGAACTTAGAACGGCTCTGCTGGCCAGGAGGGGTCCTGCGTGATACAATATATTCCACCCCTCCATCATCATGCACCCAATACCCAGGGTGACTCAACTCCTCATCTGAAATGACTTCGATTCTGCCAGTAACTACAGCAAAGGCTCCCTGAGGGCAGGGACCAGTCTAGACACTTAGTACTTATTTCCCAGCCTGACCTACAGGTGTTCAGCTCATCACATTGTGCAGCACAGAGAAAGAGGAGCTGAGATGAGAGCATTTAAAGGGAGCCAAGTTAGCGTGTGGTCACAGAGAGGAGAGGAGAGCAGAAATCATACTCGGGGAGTACATGCAAACGGAAGACACTGGGAAGCAGCATACAGGAAAGCCAGGATGCAGAAGGTGTCGTCGAGTTGGTTGGTTATTTTTAGGCTGGGAGCTTGGTGGCATTCATGGTTTGAAAGGAGGAGGCTAAAGGAGCAAGATGCTTTATGGCAGGAGATGCTGGGGTATTGGCTGTGGGATAATATGACCAAGTGGCCTCACGCCAGAAGGGACAGGGATGGTATGGATTTTTTTTTTTTTTTTGAGACAACATCTCCTGTAGCTCGGGTGGCCTTGAGCTCCCTATATGGCCAAGGACGACCCTAAGCTTCTGATCTTCTTTCCTCTACTTTTTGAGTGCTAGGATTGTAGGCCATACTGTCATCCTGGTTTATATGATGCTGGTGCAGGGGGTTGAGCCTAGGGCTTCATATCTGCTAGGCAAGCACTCTACAAACTGAGTCACATCTTCAGATGCTATGGAGACTGGGGTAGGAAGGTGAGTGAGAAGGGGAAAACCAGTTGAGAACTGAGAAGACCAGTCAAGCCAGGGATCCCTTTGATGGCACCAAAGTCAGAGTGGCGGGGGGGGGGGGTCTCAGGAGGGATGTCCAGGCATGCTCTCGGTAAGGTTATCTTTGTCCAGTGCTTGTCAGAGACTCCCATTTATATAGCTCCATCCTTTGTCAAGACTCAAACCTCTTTCCCTCTCATCTTAACACTTCTCCTCTCTCCTACCAGTTCTGTAGTCTCTGGTCTCCCTTCCATCACCCCAGTTATGTGGTAAGATGGGCCAGCAGGCAGAGGCCAGCAGCAGCAGGCAACAATGTGCCAGGAAATGTTTAGCAACTAGTTTGGATGGGGGGTGGTATGCTCAGGCTTATGCTATTTGTCAACTTCTATGGTGTAAGTAGTCCCACTGTAAGCTACCTCATGAGGTCACAGTCTGAAGAGCAGGTCTGTATCTATGTATCTGTTTCCTCCACTGCTTTCCATCCCCCACCTAGATGCGTGCGGGTTGAAGGCAGCGATGGGGCAGGTCCAAACTGGGGACCAGCAATAACGTCACGGCTGTAGTGCAAGCAGGTCCCTAGTGGGAGGGAGCATACCTTCTCCTCCAGGAATGTCTGCCCCTAGGCCTAGGTCCTCTCTCAAGTCATCCTCACACCAGCCCTCACCTGAACTCAAGATTAAGCAGGAATGTGGCCCCAAGACCCACAGGCATCAGGTGATTTGCCCAACGCCTTCTCACTAGACATGGCATCGTACCCGAAATGTGCTAAGGCCAAAAGACAGTCTCCCTTCTCCAGGACAAACAGAAAAGGATAAGTGACCCAAAGACAGCATTGTCTCACCACTGCACCCAATTCCACAGAACTGATGGGGGTACTTGCTCCTTGAAACCCAAAGTTTCTATGGAGTCCTGCCTGCAGGGGGTGTGATGTACTGTGCTGTTTGGATCCTGGTCTTTGGGTACGGAGAAGTGACCCTGGGCAAGTCACTTCTTTCCAGGCTTCAGGTTGTTCATCCATGGGACGAACAGTAATAATATGACAGGGTTCTCAAGAAGGGACAACTGCTTCTCCTGGGAATGGTTAGCAATATACAGAGACTTTCTTTTGTCACATGAGGTCTGGGAGCATGTTTTCCTAACCAAGCAGACTGTCAGGAATGCACTTAAATATCCTGCAATGACAAAGTCACAGGGCTCTCCAGTCAGTGACAATGAATTATCCAATACAAAATGTCAAGACTGAGGCTATCCAGTGAGGTTATGCACACAACACACTTAGTGTCTAGTTCACATTCTTTTGTTTGTGGCCTGATTGAAGACAGGGTCTGATGCTGCTCAGTCTGGCCTCAAACACACTCTGTAGGTGAAGATGGCATTGAACTCTTAATCCTCCTGCTTCCAATCTCAAGTGCTGGGATTCCAGCCATATGCCACTATATCTAGCTGGTTTATATTCTTAATCTCGTAAAAGCCAGAAGCTGAACAAATGAGAGCCAAGTATAATGACACATATATGTGAAAATGCTATGATGTAACCCATTCCTTTGCATGCTAACTTTAAGAATTTTTTTTAAAAAAGAGAAGTATAAACAAACATAAAACAGAGGAGCTAGGAATAGTAGCACATGCCTGTAATCCCAATACCGGAGAGGTGAAAGCATGAAGAAGTTTGAGGCGAGCCAGGGCTAAATAATGGGTTATAGGCCATAGAGACCTTACCAAGAGAGAAAGGAAGGAAGGAGAGAGGGAAAGAGGGAAAGAAAGAGAGAGAGAGGGAGAGAGAGAGAGAGAGAGAGAGAGAGAGAGAGAGAGAGAGAGAGAGAGAGAAGAGGACCAGGGATGGAACTCCGTGGTGGAATACTTGCTACGGTATGCAAGGCCCTGGGTTTGAACCTTCCAATCTGAAAACAAAACAGACCCCGCTGTGCTGTCAGCCTGGCACGTCTTACCCTTGTGTATCCAAGCCTGAAATAGATGGGACGTGAAACCCCGAGCACTGAACCCAACACAGCCCCAGGTGTGAGTCACCCTGTAAATGTCAATTATTTTATTTAAAGCCAAGTTGAAGCTGCACAAGTGACTCAGGGCTAGAAGACTGCCCAGACCATCACGACTTATTAGACCTGGACAAGGAAGTCACTTTTGCCTGGAATCTCTCCTAGAGAGTGGGTATTTCAAGATTCAGAGACACCCAGTGACCATGAGGAGAGGAGTGAGGGGCATTAGCATCTCACCTCACACACTGTAGGAAGAGACAGGAGAAGAGCAGCTGAAACCAAGAAGCCCTGCTTTCCCTGCTAGTGAGTGTAGTGGTTTGTTCTCCCCTGCAAGGTGACCTTCTGCTGAGCTTTGAGTCAAGAGTTTACTTCTCACTAATACACCCTAGCATTGGAGTATGGGTTTAAAGACCAGTCATCTTGCTGCAATAGGCAAGGCATGGAAGGGAACCAGGACCACAGAGAAACTAGCAAAACACAGAAATACCGGCTAAAGAAGGAAGGGCGAGAGGGAGATGGTAAAAGTGAGCCAGCCCTGCAGGGAGCGACTGCAGAATCTGGGCCCGCTGCCCACATCTTTCCTGAGAAGTGCTTTGCCCAGAGGCAAACAGGTGGTGGGAGGGCACAGACAGACACCCAAGAAAGACCTGATACCAACCTGCGCATCTGTCCCAGCTCTGCCTCTTCTGAGTCACTGAAATGCCAAACCCTGGTGATGGCAGGAGCTTTTCAGAAGCCCCCAGTCTCACCATCTCTCAGCTGGTCACTGGCAAAGCCAAGATATGTGCCAGAGACTGTCTTGACTCTCAAGTATACGTTCTATGGAAGTCACAGCCAGAAATGCTCCTAGGGACAACACTTGTCATGGTCAAGCATAAGACAGCATGGGCTAGAACTATGAGCAACTTCAAGCTTTGCACTCACACGCTTCTAGCCCAGGGGTGGGTGGGTGAGCCTCTCGGTTTGTAGGCTGTTTATTTTGTTTTCATACAGAAACCTGGTTATGCAGCCCAGATAGGCCTCAAACCTGTCATCCTCCTGTCTCAGCCTCCTGAATGCCGGCCAGATTGTGGCATTCCCACAATGAATGAATGGCCTTTCCTGGTGTCCAACAACAGCTGTCTGCTTGGACACATCTCCAGAGGGAAGCTAGGTCTGCAAAGCGGTCACAAGCAGACAGTGGCCTGGCTCTGGCTCAAACCTTTCCAGACAGGAGTCTCCTTATTTTTCAAGCCAGACTCGGATGGGGCTGCCCACTCCCACCCGACATCCAGTCCCTGCAGCTGCAGCTAAGATTCCCAGCAGAGTCCCTACGGTCACAACACATCTTTCATTCTGGACACTCTAAAAAAAAAAAAAAAAAAAAAAGTGACTTCTTATTACCACTAAATAGAGGCTTGCTGTTCAGTAGAAAGCTCATTAGCAAAGTTAGAAAAGGGGGAAAAAATCTATACATTCCCTACACTCCCTCTCGGCCCCATCAAAAGGGCACTGTAGACACCATGTTTTCAAAGACCAGGTCTTTCTGGCGCTGTAGTCTAGGATGGAGCCTGTGCCCAGCACTCACACTGCGCAGCTTCTCCTGGGGTGGAAAGAGGTTGTACCAAGCCGTCTGCGTTTCAACACTAGGCCTGTCCTACGTGGGCCTCAGGCTCCCCACGCACAGTAACCTCGTCTCCAGACACTTCACAGCACCAGGCACACACCAAGTGCTCCACAAAGTGTTTCTAGCCCCTCCAGGACCCCACGAAGCAGCCACTCCCTCAAGCAGAAAGGAAGTGGAATCCAAGACCTTGGAGGGAAAGCGCCTCGCCATCTCCAAGGTAACCCAAGCCGAAGCTGGGAATGCCCACGCATGCGTACAGTCGCCCTTCCTTCCCGTAACCTCAAAAAGAATGCAACCCGTAAAAAAGATTTGCCAGAAGCCGAAAGCGCATGTGTGGTTCCACCAACACCCTGGCCTCCTCCGCCTACTGCCCGCCCGTCCAGCCAGCCCTCGCCTCTAGAAACCCTGGCCGGAAGCAGTATCCATTTTGGGAAAGGCCGCACTAGCCAATCGCGGCTGGGGAGATGACGGCAGGCCGACTTGGAGGAGACGCCTTATTGGCTTACTTGTGGGAGTGGGCGGGATCAAGGGTCGCAGTGCGGCCAAAGAAAGGAGGCGGGAAGCTCGCAAAGTCGCAGCCACAGGGAGAGGCGTGGCCTAGGGCGGGGCTAGACATGGGGGCGTGGTCGGGGAGGGGCGGCCTGGGCCCCCGAGCTATCGCTGGCCAGCGAAGCGCCACACTCGCTTGGTTGAGGAGAACGGCGCTCAGCCGGTAGGTGACTGGGCAGAGCCCGGAGATCTAGAGCGGGGCGCTGAGGGCCCGAGCGGGCGGGGACGGGGAGCCCCTGAGATCGGGGCCGGGGTGCGCCTTGCTCCCCGCGAGGGCTGCCTGGGATGGGTGGCCGGGTGTCTGCGTTCTAGGCTGCTCGCACGCGCCGCGCCACCAGCGCCACGCTCGCAGCGCCGTGCTCTCCCGGAGCTTCCAGGCCGCGTACCCACGGGTCACACGCTCGCCCGAAACGCGCGAGGGCACTGCCTTCTTCCCCTTCCCCAACATCCGCGCCGTCGAGTTCAGCCGCCCCGCTAGCAGACCCGGCTCTCAGGTGCCCCCCAAGAGAAGGAGACGGCTCCACCGCCCTAGCCGAGGAAAGCGCTGCCTTGAATTCACTGTGAAGTGCCTGGGGTCGCTTGTGCTGGGGGAAGGAGCAGAGGCTGCCCTGGGCACTCAGCAGGGCAGTGCTAGTCGCCCTCAGTACCCTCCCTCTTCGGTGATCCTGACCTTTCTGTGTGGTTCTGTGTTCTACCCGGGACTTTTGGTGTGTGTTTATATGTGCTAGTCCCATCTTGGAAGCTCACCGTGGCTCTAGCAACTTGCAGCCACCTGTCACCAAGTAAAAAACATTTGTCGGAGGCAGAGATTCCCACCTGCTTAGGAGCCTCTTCCGTGTTAACTTCAGAAAAAGTCCTTCCCCCCCCACCCCCGTGTTCATTAACTTCAGAAAAAGTCTCCCCCCCCCCAGTTGAGGTTAAAAGATGGCTCTCGGCACTAAAGGATGGGTTGTAAAGGAGAGGATGATTGAAGAAAAGTTTTTAAAATCCGTGTATTGATGACAATTTGTTGTTGTTGTTGTTCACTGGGGACAGTGAACTTGATGAATTGATTAAGGACTCTAAAAGTGAATGAGCAGTGAACTTTGGAACACTGGCATTGCGGCTAGAAACACAGTCTTTCTGAAAGATCAGAGGATCCTAACATTAGTGATGCATGGTTTTGCTTAGTAGCTTTCACCTTTAGTGGTAGGTGTGGTAAGACGGATAAAGTATTATTCAATTGATAAGTGAAGTACTTGAACCAGGTGTGTGGGGTGAGGGTGAGTGTATGTCTGAGAAGATGTGGGGTAGCTTTTTTTGCTCTTAACATGAGAGGATGCTTGAGGAGTTCTTGACTTGCTTATGATGTATCTCTTGCATCTGAAGTGATGTCAAAGGCAATTCCTTTGGGTCAGTGCCAGCTTTCTGAGTTTTTCAAACACCTTTAAGACATCTTGAAAGCTAGGCAGGGTGGCACACCCTTGTAATCCCACCACTCGGGAGGCTAAGGCAGGAGGAATACTGTGACTTTGAAGGCATCGAGGGCTTCATAGCAAGATCCTGTCTCAGAACACCGGAAAGAAAAAGAGAAGAAGACATCCTGATTTATTTGGAAGAGTGTGGTGAATTTCTCAGAAGATCTCATAATAATAGTTAATATGTCTGACTTAATTTTAGAAATAACTACCTAGCTGTACATACCCAGAAATATATACCAGCAGTTTATGAAATTAAACAGGTACTAGGGTTTAGATCATTTTCTGATTGTTCCTAGGTAGAAGGAGCAGTTTTGAGGTTTTTTCCCCCCTTCTGGTGTCAGAGTTTGTGGGAGTGGCACCATAGAGACCCTGCCAAATGAACCTTCATCTATTAAACAAAAATGTCTGGTTTTGCCATTCGGCCTCGGCAGATAGAGGTTTGGTTCCTCATTTTGGTTCTCCTGATGAACACTGATTCCTTTGTGATTTGCTCCAAGTGTTTGTATGAGAGAGGGTAGGACTCACCCTGATTGGTTGTCTAGCCCTTGGCAACTGTTAGGAGTTTTTTTTTTTTTTCTCCCCCGGTGAGTGAAAGGGTTCATTACTAGCTAGGGACTGGTAGGAGATTGGAGGGGTGTACAGTATCTAAAAGTTCAAATCCAGGCTTGTTTGTTTAGGCCATTTTGCCCACTCTTAAGAATTTTATGTTATCGCCTTGGCCTCTGAAGTCACTTTTAGGATTCCTATTTGTTTTTCCTGTCTGGGTGGACAGCACATGGACTTCTCCCAACAGCTGCTTCTGCTCTGGGAAGAGCTCACAGGTTCATCCTGGGTGGCTTGACAGATGTTCTTTCTGGGGAGAAAGAAGGAATCTGAAAACCAAATTCAGTCTAAGTGAAAGGTCAGCTTGCCACACATGCAGGCAGCAGACATTTCCACTGTTGGCTTCCATCACCTCAATGCTTTTTTTCTTCCTGGCAAAAGGTTAAAATGCAACTAAAATTCTGCTTTCGTGATTAATAAGTCACTACCGCAGTTGTGTCTGATGCTTCCTGTTTGCCCCATTTTAGTATTTCAGTTAAACTGGAGGTATCTCAGCACTCTGGACACTTTTGATAGCACCAGCATGAAGTGGGTGTGGAGAGGGGCGGTTTGGAGAGTGGATTTGGGGAGCTCTAAGGATAAGTCAGCCCTCTGCACACTAGGATCCCGAATAAGGGAAAGGAATGGGGTTGAGTGTTTTCACGGGTAGGGTGAGCCATTGAAGTGTGAGCACCCTGCGTTCATTCGGTGATGCTGACTGCCGGACTGGTAGCTGTGGGGCAGAGCGGGCAGGCCAGGTGGAAGGCAGGCAGTATAGGAAAGTAGCCGGCAGTTCTGTAAATGGTACTGAGGTAGGGTCCTGAGTTCTGACTTCTCTCAGCTGCCTGAGTGATAGGTCTAAGGAAGCTTTCCTCCAAGGCTCCTGTGCTCTTTTATTCATGCTTAAATTAAGGCCCCCTTCCCTTCTTGCTGTCTTAGAGTCTTTCATCTTTAGCTCCCTGGTAGAAATCCTTTGGAATTATGTGCTCAGGGAATAATTTTGTAGACAGCCTTTCTAAGAGGTAAAGATCTTTAAAATGAGGACTGAATAAAACAGATGATAATCCTGAGGAATTTGGTGTCATGGATGGAATCTAAACTGACTTTTCTTGACACACCCTTCATCATTTTAGAATTCTCACTTGCTCAATAGTGATAGGCCCTTCTCCCCAAAAGTCTATTTTGAATGTAATTAAACCAGGGAAGCGACTTTAACTATCATCATGATCCTTAGTTGTTATTGATGTTTAGTGACTGTTGATACTGGTGGTTATTAAAAGCCTACTGTCTGAGCAAGTGTGCCTATGCTCGTATTCCAGATGTAGAAACTAAGGCAGAAGGCACAAGTGATCTGTCCAGTGACACAGCCTGTCCATATTGGCACCACATCCACTGTGTCAGGGCCTGCTCTGCCTGGGCTGTCTTGTCTGTCTGAGTGCCCTTGAGCAAAGTGCTTCACTTCCGTGAGCATGGAGTGCCTCGTCTGCAAATGAGACCAGAAACATTTCGAGGGGCTGTTTTAAGTGGAAGAAAAGAGAGGATTTGTATGCTGGGCTGAGCACAGTGACTGTCACTGCTGTTGGTCATTGTCATGGTAGTTATGACAGTAGTAGTAGCAGCCAGTTACTACATTGTGACTAGATGTGCCATCTGAAAGATGGTATGAAGGAAAACTGTAGTGTCTGACAGGTCAGTCTTTTATTTATTTATTTATTTATTTATTTATTTATTTATTCAGAAGGCCCTCCAAGGATTGCTTCACTAGCCTGGATGGGTTAGCTGTCAAGTTTTCCCAGTCTTTAAAACAACGCCCCCCCCCAAGAAAATCCCCCACATTATTGAATTTATTCATTTTGAGTGCACACATGTGTATCACAGCACATGTGTGGAGATCAGAGGACAATTTTCAGGAGTCACTCTTCTCCTTCCACCATGTGGGCTCTAAAGAGCAAACTCAGGTCTTCAGGCTGAGCTGCAAGCATATTTACTCACTGAGCCATCTCACTAGCCCCTGGTCCCTCAGGCTTACTATACATCCTGCCCTCACTGTACTTCAGATAAGCCTAAAAAGACCTAGGATCTGTCTGGTCAGAGTTCAGAGTTCTAAACAGGGTTATCGGCATTCGTCTCAGGACTCTGATCCAAACAGAACTGGGCCTGTCTGGGACCCCGCCCCCCATATCCTCCATGTGGTTAAGTGGGTCTCAGCATTAACCTGGGGTGAGAAAGAGAGTACTCATAGAATAAAGCCACTGAGGACTTGTTCTTTGTTTGGGGGACAAGGAGGCAACATTTGTTTTGGGGGGGTATGAGTTCCATCAGCACATGGCACCCCACCTCTTCTCCCTTAAAAGGTCTTATCTCTATAACCAGGTATGGGAGCCCTGGATCTACAGTCAAGGATTTGCAGGTTCTGCCTCAGATATCACAGAGTGGGGAGGGGGGAAGATTAAATTCCTTTCTCCCTCTTAATACAAAACAAAAATACTGGCTCCCACCACACTGACATTCTTTCTAAATAGCATTTTTTTCTCTCTTGGGGAAGCTGTCTTGATAGGCGAAGAGTCATTTCTAAAGCGAACCTAGTTTTTAGAAAAAATAAATCACCGGATGTTGAGCCTCGTGAGGAGCTCACTCAGATAGATGAAAATGAAAGCAGCAAGCCCGGGTGGCACTTGCCTTCAAGGCTGGAGATAAAGGCAGAGGTCTGGACCCTGCTCAGTCACTGGCCAGCCCCACAGCCTACATTTGATAGGTGCCTTAGTCATTTTTCAAGCAGCTTTGTTTAGGTGAGGGGAGTACTTTCTCTGGGAGGTGAGTCACTCACGCAGGGGTGTAGGTAACAGGCCATTTGTTCCCCAGCCCACTTGCAGAGGAAGTCCCGAGCAGACCTTATTGAAAAGCCCTCTGCCAAAGATCACCCTCATTCCAGCCCAAGGGCTAGGATTAGGCAGCAGGAAGCCCATGGGAGGCTCCTAAAGCTTGCTGACTGACAGCCCCATCCCCTGCTGGGTCATATGGGCAGGGCACAGAGCCCAGGTCAGCAATGTCACCACTCCTGAGTCCAGCCACCTTGAGGGCGGAAAATGGCTCGCTTCCAGTGACAGTTCAGTGCAGCAGCAGGAGCTTTGGCCCTGGGGAGCTGGGAAATCCCTTGGCAGAGAGTTAGAGAGATACAAACTGTACTTGGAGATGAGAGATTTGGAGAGAACCCTTTTCACCCCTGCCTTCTTTTTAGCTACCTGAGTTGGAGGAGTACAGGAGCTCCAGGGGTTGGGAAAGAAGGCCTGTTGTTCCCTGGGTTTCAAGGAGCTTGGAAGACTGCAAACTCATTCCCTTAGTGGTCTCCACTTACCAGGTCAACGTCGGCGCCCAAAAGAAGCACTGGGGAAGGCCTGAGCCATTCTCCCCTCCCATTTTCTGGTGGTCGCAGCTTCTGCTGACTCTCATTCCAGAGAGCCGTCAATGATCAGTGTCCATAGACAGAGTCACAGATCACAGTGTGTCCTTGACTAGTGCACTCAGTGTTAGTCCATGTGTCCAGGACCATCCACAAGATAGACTTGACTGTTCGGGGCCTCAGTAGAACTGATAATCCCTTGCAAGTGTCCTGGTTTCCTATCACAGAGTCCTCCTGAGTTCAGGACTCAGCATCTACAGAAAAAGCCAGGTCCTGTGTACCTGTTCTGGGGCTGGGGAGTAAAGATAGGAGGATCCTGGGGGCTCCTGGGAGCTCGCTGGCCAGCCAGTCTAGCCAAACAGTGAGCTCCAGTTTTAATGAGACAGGGAAAAAAGCGGGGGAGAGCTGTTCAGGAAAAGGCATGACAGTCACCCTCTGGTGACACACTTATACACACACATGAGAGTAGGGGCCAGATACTCTTTAGCATTTGTACCCCCCTTCTCTGCAAAAGGCCATCCAAGCTACTTGGTGACACAGATTTAGCTCTTTGCACCGTGTCTTGTTGCCACTGGACCCAGGAGCTACACCCAGCGTAGGACTTTAATTTCATTAAACAGCTCCTCTATCTGTTTCCCCTCAGGAACCCATCACTCTCAGGCTGCCTGCAAGCTCTTCAGGCCTGGGAAGGGTGGAACCTGTGTGTCTTCTGCTCTCCTTCTAAGCAAATGTAAACAGAAAGCTGTTTATTTGAGTCTCTCCTCTGCCATGTGGTCGAAAGGAGGCCAGGGTTGATAAGAAAATACAGTCTAGGCAGGGTTACCCGGAAGTCTCAAAGGTTGTCTCCACCTCTAGGGCACTTTCTTATGTTCCCAAGCAGTGTCTTACCTAATGTGGGCCTTTAGAGACTATTGATGATAGATTGTGAGGTTCCAAAGCCACTGAGCACCAAGAAGCATTTGCGTCTTTCTTCTCCAAAGACATGGTATGCTGTCCACAGCTACAGGTGGCCAGAAGAGCCTGAGTAGCCAGTGTCACCCCAGCCGGACCTGTCTGGCTCCTCTCCGTGAGAGGCCTCTGAGGGCAAAGCATGATGTCATGTCTGGGTAATGGCCCACTGTACGTGCAAAGAGCTGCTCTACGTGATCCTTCTGGTGACCTTGGCCTTTCCCTTAACTGAGTAGAATTACTCTTCTGGTTGGTATTAGGAATAGCTGAGAGGCTTAGAAGGAAAGAGGAGTTTAGCCAACCCCAAATGAGGGTGTGATTGCCAGTTGAGATAATACCTAGAGTGTTTTGCCTGGGGGAGTTAATGTGGGGAGCAGCTCCCCATAAGTTTCACCTGTTATGTGCTGTGGTTTGAGAGGCAGGAATATTGTTATAGACAGAAATGTAAGAGAGAGGTGTCTGTGCACCGTCCAGCCCCATGTGCAGGTCAGTCCAGGTGGAGACTGTGTGCATCGGAGGGCCAGAAGGCCCATCTTCTCAGTCAGTCAGAAATAAATGGGTCACCAGGTCAGTATTTAGGGAAGAGGTTGATGATGGTTTCAGCACGTAGCTTGCAGACTTTCCCACTGGGATGCAGTCAGAACACAGTCGCTGACGTGATCCCCGTCGGCAGCCACCAGGTGCCCTCCCATTGAGCTTACCAGTGATAGGTGTGAACACACAAATACCAACCATGCAGGCTCTCAGAGTCTATGGCCCTCATCTATTTAGTCATTTTTTTTTAAATCTTACTTATGTGTATCTCTATATATATGTGTGAGGGATGGGGTATGTGTGCCACAGTGTACATGTGGAGCTCAGAGGACAACCTTGTGAAGTTAGTTCTGTCTTTCCCTTGTTATCCTGGATTCTAGGATCAAACTCAGGCCACCAGATTTGTATGCCAAGTGCCTTTACCTGCTGAGCCATCATGCTGGCCCTTTTTGCTTCCATTTTTTTGTTTTTTGTTTTGTTTTTTGTTTTCCGAGACAGGGTTTCTCTGTGTAGCTTTGGAGCCTATCCTGGCACTCGCTCTGGAGACCAGGCTGGCCTCGAACTCACAGAGATCCTCCTGCCTCTGCCTCCCGAGTGCTGGGATTAAAGGTGTACGCCACCAACACCAGGCCTTGTTTTTGTTTTTTAAGACAAGGTCTCACGATGTAGCCCCGGCTAACCTGTAATTTGCTGCTTAGACCAGGCTGGCCTTGACTTGCTGTGATCCTCCTGCCTCTGCCTCTTAAATGCTGGGATTACGGGCATGTACTACTTACTACACCTGACTGTTCTTTCACTCATTAACTGCCAAGCTCTGGTAGGTGGAGCACATACACATTCCATTGATGGTGGTCCAGCTTACGGTTTCCTGACCGTATGATGCAGAAGTAATAGGCATTCACTAGAAAATCCTCCAGATTTTTAACTTGATCTCTTCTTGAGCTGGTCATAAGAGATACGAGACCACGGTGATCTGGGCAGTGGCTATGGGCCATAGCTCCCTGTCAGCCTCACTATCATGAGGGAACATAGCCAATACTACAAAGCTCTGTGTTGTTCATCTGTAATGTTCAGTAAGCTATGACATTAGGCACAGCCCACATATTTTACTTTACAGTGTTTTCATCTTACAGTGACTTCACTGGATCATATACCATGGAGCATCTGTTGTTAAAAACAAGTAGAACTGGGACACTTCCATCAAAGAACTCACCATGGAGGGCAAGTGGATGACCAGGCGTCATGCTACAGCTTGAGCCAGTGCTGACTGTCCCACAGGAGTAGCCCCCCTCTCAGCCTGCCGGTGTCTCATCAGGACGCCTCGGCATTTCTCTCCTCCTAGAACCTTTTTCTGCTTCTCAGCTTGGACTAGGAGCTTGCTAACACTTCATGTTAGCAGTGTCCTCAGCATGCATGTTCAAACGTGGTGGCACTGAATGGCACAAAGGTGCTCCAACATACTTAAGCTCAGAAGCGTGGTGCCCTGTGTGCCCAAATCACATGCAGGTAGATGGCGCAAGGCCAGGCCCATGACAAGCCTTTTGACAACCAGGGTCAGTATTCTAGGATGGTCTTTCAGGGTCATGAACAAGGAAAGCTCTTGTTTGGGTTGGTCACCATCATATTTCCACTGGCTAGTCCAGCACTTGGAAAGTGGTACCCACTGGGTAGAGTAGGTATCTGTCATCAAATGGAAGTGCAGGATGAAAATCTACACTCCGGTTAGGCCCTGTTGATATGAGTAAGAGTAAGAAAGCCACAGACTTTCCTCAGTTTCCCTCTGTTCACCAAGGAATCAGTCTGAGGTCCTCTTGATACATACAACTCATCAGGTGGTGGTGTCGCACCCTTTTAGTCCCAGCACTCAGGAGGCAGAGGCAGGCGGATCTCTGTGAGTTCAAGGCCAGCCTGCTCTACAAAGCGAGTGCCAGAACAGTCAGAGCTACACAGTGAAACCCTGTTTCTAAAAACAAAAAAAGAAAAAAAGGAGAACATACCTCTATCTCCAACATCCCCCACCTCAGGAGAGAGCAAAAGTATGACCCCTTAGTGTACTGGTTTGTCAGATGCACCCCTGCCACTCATGTCTTCAGCTGATCACTTGGGATAGTTTGTCAAAGAGTATGCAGGACAGCATCTAAAACTGGGCCACGGTCAGGCTCCACAGAATGGACCATGTGTCTCCTTCAACACACCCCCATCCCCCTACATTGGAACTCTTCTGCAGAAAGCCAAATTGTTTGGGTTTCTTGTTTGTTCTGAAGTTCCTCAAATCAGTTCCTCAATTTCAGAACCAGCCACCAGTGACTACAATGACCTTGAAGCCTCCTCCCTTACAGGGACACTGAACCTGGCTTTCTCTTACCCACTAAGGCCTGGGACCACTTCCACCTGTGAAAATCACATATATAAACCCAGGAAGGGGTAATGGTTATATTTTAGCAGGAATGGCCATGCCTAGAGAACAGCTCATTGATATGAATCAGTTCAAAAGGAAGAGAGAAAGAGAGAGAGAGAGAGAGAGAGAGAGAGAGAGAGAGAGGTTCACAGTTCACAACAGCATTGTTATAATGATGACATCAAACTTGGCAAGATCCTGAAGTGCATTTTGATTTATCCAAACAAACAAACAAACAAAACAACTAATTTGACACAGGGTGGTGACTCGCACTTGTAATTCCAGCACTCAGGAGTCTGAGATGGGACAATTATGAGTTCAAGGCCAGCCTGGGCTACATAGCAAGACCTTGTTTCAAACAAAGCAAAGCAAAACAGAACAAGAAAGGGCTGGAGAGGCTGTGGTGTGGCTTAGTGTGAGGCGGTGGGGTAGCGCTGTAATCTTTAGAAACTGTTGAATGGTGTATACATCATCCCCATTTCATGAGAATTCCTAGTCAAAGGAAATACTCTCATAGGCATATTTAAGGGACACTTAAATGCTTTTGCATGACACACATAAAATGTTCTTGCTGTTTATTGTATGACGTATACATGTGGTTGTTTTTTTCTCCATTCTACCCTCCACCTGTGCCTGCGTTCCATGGTGGCCTCTATGGCTCGGAGGTGCCCTCTCTGGTATCCTTCCTATTTGGTGTTGGCTGTTTGTTTGTTTGTTTTTTTGTGTGTGTGTGTGTGTGTGTGTGTGTGTGTGTGTGTGTGTGTGTGTGTGTGTGTGATTTTTCAAGACAGGGTTTCTCTGTATAGCTTGGCTGTCCCAGAACTCACTTTGTATACCAGGCTGGCCTCGAACTCACAGTGATCTGCCTGCCTCTGCCTCCCCAGTGCTGGGATTAAGGCATGTGCCACCACCATCTGGTTGGTGTTGGCTTTTTTTAAAAAAAGATTTATTTATTTATTATTATGTATACAGGGTTCTGTCTCATGCATGCATGCCTGAAGAGGGCACCAGATCTCATTATAGATGGTTGTGAGCCACCGTGTGGTTGCTGGGATTTGAACTCAGGATCTCTGGAAGAACAGCCAGTGCTCTTAACCTCTGAGCCATCCCTCCAGCCCTGGTGTTGACTTTCTTAATGCAAGGCTTTTTGCAAGTTCCATGTAAAATGGCATTGTATCACTTTTTTAAGGCTTATCAAATACCCTGTGTCAGGAGTCTAGAGACAAAGTGTTGGCCATGAGTATGACATGGCAGCTGATGCTCAAGGCTTTGTTATCAAACATACAAACCAAACAGTGACCTAGACTCAAGAATCCCAGAACCAGACTTTATCTGGAATAGCCAATTTGGACTTGGTTACGGACCCATTCCAGGGTGAGATTCTCGTCCCGCAACCAGGGAACAAAGGCCTGCACAATCCAACCATGGAGTCTCTGCTCTCCACTCCATCTTCTAAAACATACGCTGTCTGTTCACGCTTGGCCATCGAGATGCTTCCTCCTGGGTCAGTTCCTGGGGTTCTCACTAACACGTCTTTGGATGTTAACAGCTTCTGTATTTCAGCCCCAGCTTTTCAAGCTCAGGTCATTGGATAAGAGATTCAGTGCCATGGCTAAGAGTAGGCTTCAGCATAAAAGTCCTTCATGTGTGTCCTATTGCTGCCCCTTCCCTGCAGTGTGACATTAGGTAGATGACCTGCAGACCCTCAGTTTCCTCCTCTATATATAGGGCATTGAATAGCCAGGCAAGGGGTCTCGTACCTGTAATCCTAGCTCTCAAGAAGCAGAGGCAAAAGAATTGCAAGTTCCAGGCCAATTAGGATGCATAGCCAGACCTGTCTCAAATAAATACAAAAATAATAAAAAGGAAGGACATAATATAATGTCTTGCTTACAGAGTTGGAAGGATGTAATAATGCATGGATCACATGATACAGAGTGAGCAGTAATAGCTGCCAGTGTGAATTTCTGTTTACATGGGCCAGAACATAATTATATGTATGCAAATGACAACAGATGTTGAAAATACCCAAAGATACGACAAGACAGCTAATCCCAGCCCTTCCGCCGAGGTCGTCATGTGTCACCAGGTTACTCCTCAGTCCATTCTGTGCTGAGAGCTTGCCAGTGGAGACAGAGGCCAGACAGGTTGCAGAGGGCTCTTGGGAGCCACTGTCAGATGTGGTCCTTTGTTTACTGAGAGCTCTGCCTCTGTCTTGAGTCTTTCTCCTCATCCCTTTAGTATCTGTTTGAGATGTTCGGTAGCTGACGTTAGTGCTGCTGACCAGAGACTACGGAGGTGGTACTAGCTCTGCACAGGCAAAGCCTTTGGAACAATTTGCATGTCTAGTCGGGGGAAAGGCTGTTCATTCTGTCACAACGTTCATCCCTCTGCAAGCCCACTCGTAGAATGCCAGGCACTGACCTGTATAAATTAAACGTTAATCATGCAGTAACACGCTGTATGAGATGTAGTTTGAGAATGCCTCTTTCACAGGAGAGATACCAGGACACTGATGAAATGATCTGCCCATGCCTGCATCTCAGAATGTGAAAGGCCAGTGGTTTGCGCTTGCGTCTTCCATCCTTTTCTTTGTGGGATTGGCCTTTCCCAGCACTAATAGGTAAGTAATGTGTTGGAATAAATTAGTGCCAAAGGCCTTTCTTTTTGTTTGTTTGTTTTCGAGACAGGGTTTCTCTGTGTAGCTTTGGAGCCTGTCCTGGAACTCACTCTGTAGACCAGGCTGGCCTCAAACTCACAGAGATCTGCCTGCCTCTGCCTCCTGAGTGTAAGGATTAAAGGCATGTGCCACCACCACCTGGCGCCAAAGGCCTTTCTGAATCTAAGATCAATTTAGGACTCATTCATCATTTAAATAAATATAGAATAAATGACATATGATCCATCTATCTATTTTCTCCCCAGCTGATTAGAAACACCTTGAGGACAAGGATAGTACCTTTAGCAAATAACTAGAATGTGTGAGAACGACCTATTTTCCTGACACCCTGAACCAAGAGAAAAAGAGAGCCACTGACAGAGGGTTCTCTGGGAATTACAGTCCCAGCACTCAGAATGATTTCCCAGCTGTACAAAGGATGTGAACAAAAATGGGCTTTTTGGAGCTACACAGAGAAACCTGTGTCAAAAAAAAAAAATGGGCTTTTTGTGTTACTACTTCTAAGTGACAATTTGGAAAGAGTTCATCCATAGAAGAGCAGGTGGATAGTCTGTAACAAGGCAGAAGAGCAGGTGTGTGTGTGTGTGTGTGTGTGTGTGTGTGTGTGTGTGTGTGTGTGTGATGGCTATCTCCTTACTTCCTGAGTCACAACTAATAAAACTCAAAGTCCCCAGGGAGAATATAAAAGAGAGTGAAATGAAAACCAAAACCCAGAGAGGGGCAGTCTCATTTCCATCCTCTGGCCCTTTGAGCAGCCATGGGTTTGGTGTGTACCTTTGTGTCTGCATGCTTGGGGTCATCCTAAATTTGCCAAGTCCCACTCCCAAACATGAATACATGCTTTTGCAATTCTTGTCCCCAACCAAGAGATGCTTTTTGGTTATAGCATGTTTTCATTATTAAAATAATATAGAGAACATCAGTGAGGGTTATGAGTTGAATGGATAAAGGCCATCCGCTCAGAAGAATGCAGGAAGGGGCAAGGACTTAAGCTTCTTTTGGTACATTCTCCCTCTCCCTCTCCTCCCTCTCCCTCTCCCTCTCCCTCTCCCTCTCCCTCTCCCTCTCCCTCTCCTCCCTCTCCCTCTCCCTCTCCCTCTCTCCCTCTCCCTCTCCCTCTTCCTCTCCCTCTCCCTCTCTCTCTGTGTGTGTGTGTGTGTCTGTGTCTGTGTCTGTGTCTGTGTGCCTGTATTTAACCACTTGAAATCGTCTGTAAAATCAGACTAACTCACTGGGCATTGGTGGCGAATCCCTTTGATCCCAGCACTCGGGAAGCAGAGGCAGGCGGATCTCTGTGAGTTTCAGGACAGCAGGGCTGTTATGCAGAGAAACCTGTCTCAAAAAACACGAAGGAAGGAAGGTAGGAAGGAAGGAAGAAGACTGACTCACTGGAGAAAATTATAAAAACATTCAAAAAATACTAAGACATTCATAAGTCTGACAAGAAGAGAATCTTTGTTATATCTGCCAGTGTCTTGATTTTTTGTTTGTTTTTTTGTTTTAAGATAGAGTCTCCAGCCGGGCGTTGGTGGCGCACGCCTTTAATCCCAGCACTCGGGAGGCAGAGGCAGGCGGATCTCTGTGAGTTCGAGACCAGCCTGGTCTACAAGAGCTAGTTCCAGGATAGCCTCCAAAGCCACAGAGAAACCCCGTCTTGAAAAACCAAAAAAAAAAAAAAAAAAGATGGAGTCTCCATGTCGGTGTTTTTATAAGTGTTGATATACTATAGAAAGGACTGGAGAAATGGTTCGGCAGTTAAGAGCTCTGGCTGCTCTTAAAGAGATCCTTGGTTTGGACTTACAACTGTCTGTACTGCCAATTCCAAGGGATCCAACACCTTTTTCATTTGCAAGTTCCAGGCATGCACAAGGTGAACAGCCACACATGCAGACAAAATACCCATACAAATAAAGTTTAAACACACACACAAGTTAAGTACTATTCAGGGCTAGAGTTTACATATAATTCTATATGCTTTTTCTTTACATTGTCTGCAGTGATATTTGTTCATAGCATTTTAATGGGTATGCTGTGATTTAATAACTAATTCCCAGTAATTAATTTTGTTTGGGTTTGCGTTACTATAGAAACACTATGAACATTCTCACGTGTGCATCTCCTCCTGTATTCCTGTTTGTTTTACATCACAATTGTAATTCTAGGTAATATCTGCATAAAAAGTGGCCATTGCCTTGTGTAACGTGTTACTGTCCCCAGTACTTTCGCTATGTCATTGCATTGGATGAGTAAAAGTGAATGCGGGTGTGTCTAAAGGTCAGAGTGAAGGAGAGGAAAGAGACTGAGGTGCTGTGGGCTGTCAACGGCTCAGGAAGTGCCAGGTGGCCCACACTGGAAGGCCCACTGGGAGACCTGTAGAGCTCAGTAGCTAGAAGGTTGGGCAGCGATGGGAGCAGCCAGAGCCACGCCCTGTGTTTAGGGAAACAGTGGTCAGATAGAGTATAGACCACAGACTTGGGACTGGACCATAAGCACTGCAGAGACAGCAGATGTCTTTCAGCCTGAGGTTGTCTAAAGGACATGGTGTTTTACGATGAGCTCAGCCCAGTGGGGCTGGGCCGAGGTCAGGCAGAGGATGGAAGTGGCTAAGACCTACACTAATAGAATAGATACGGGGTGGTTGCCCTTAGTTAGCATCCTGAGGGCCCGTGAGGGCGTTGGTGTTTCCTCAGGCCCTGGGCCAGCCAGTGCTGCCAAACATGTGGTGGGACTGGAGGTCTATAATAAGCTGTATCCCACAGATTTTCTTAACCCTGCCATTGTCTTTGTGGAATTGGCAGTAAGGCTGAATAGTTGTGGGATGTGAGGGGTTTTTTTATATATATATATTATTGATCTGTAAAATTTTAATGATTAATGAACCTTCACATTTCATATCTTCATTAATGGGAAATGCACAAAAGAAATCTCCCTCCGGGGAGCAGGCTTCAAGCTGGCCAAGGAGGAGGTTCAAGATCCTTCCAGTTCAGTCTCATTCAGAGTGCCCAACTAAGGCCTTAGGTGTGCCCCCTCCTCCTTGCTAGTGGCCACCTGCCCCCTCCTCCCTTGGAAAAGAATTCAGCAAGCCTTCCAGAGCCCTGAAGCTTTTTACCAGCAGTATTTGTCCAGCAGCTACTGTCAGTCCCTCCCCCACAAGAGTCTCCCACCTAGAACCCTGTACCCAAGCATGTGAGGGAATGGAGATTTCTGTCCTCACTGTCCAGGGAATTAGACCCTGGGGTATAGGAGAACCAACTTCATTTCATGATCTCCAGTCTGCTGCAGCTGTGACTTTGGCTTATCCACCAGCAAGAGTTTGTGACTCCTACAGAGAGACTCACCTCTGGATTACATGCATCTTCCTGGGCCCCCCCCCCTCTCTCTGTGTGTGTGTGTGTGTGTGTTTGCAATGTATGTGCATGTCTGTGTGGCAGCCTGAGATTGGTATTGTTCCTCAAGAGTCACCCACACTTATTACTTTTATTATATTTTTATTTACTCAGGCCACAGAGTGGTTGTGGAGGTCAGAGGGCAACTTGGAGTCGTTTCTTTCCTTCTATCATCTGGCTTAGTGGCACGCACCTTCACCTACTGAGCCATCTCTCCTTATTTTTTGAGTCTCTCGCTGGGACCTGAGACTTACACTCAAGGCCTCTGACAGGGCACACACAGCAAGTGTTTTATCAGCTGGCATCTCCTAATCCCTCACCGGTGTCTCCTTTCCCCTGAGCGATTCTTGTTCACCCCTAGGAAGCCTCTCCTAACTGCAGCAGCTATTCTGGGTTCCCCCTGTGCCCCACTGAGTGTCCTGTGGCTGTGTCCTTGAACTCGTGTATTCATGTATTTTTCTGATTGCCTGTCTGTTACCCCAGCATTCTCTGGGCCCCTCCAAGGACTGTGTCATCTTCCTCAGTGTCATCCCAGCACGCAGGGCAGGGTACCCAGCAGACCCACTGTGTGTGCCCAGGGCCTTCACGGCTCTACAGGAGGACAGGATTCAGCGAAGAGACCTTATTCATCAAAAGCCTCCTCTGCCTCCAGTCACTAAGACTCTTCAGTGGGGTCTGTGGGAGACTGTTGTGCCTGTGTGCTCTGAGCTCATGAGCACTACATGGTTTTGGGTTTTTTTGTTTATTTGGTTGGTTTGGGGGTTTATTTTGTTTAGGGGGTAGTGTTTGTGTGTTTGTTTATTGTGGAAGCCAAGTCCCTCTATATATCCCTGGCTGTCCTGGAACTCACACTGTAGACCAGGCTGGCCTTGAACTCACAGAGATCCGCCTGCCTCTGCCTCCTGAGTGCTGGTATTAAAGGTGTGAGTCACCTTTGAAGGTGTCTCTGTTCTTATGGAAGTTATTCTTAAACTTTAATGTACATATGTAACTGTAATTTTTAATGAAATGTACACATTTTCACAAATAAATTTCCCCCCAAAAGACAGGGTTTTATTATTCTTCCACTTTAGGATTTAGCGATTTTATGTGTATGAGTGTTTTGCCTGTGTGTATATCTGTGCACTACATATGTGCCTAGGTGAGAAGGGGGCATCAGATCCCCTAGAACTGAAGTTACAGATGGCTGTGAGCTACTTTGTGGATGCTGGGAACTGAGTCCAGGTCCTCTGGAAGAATGGGCGGTGCTCTTACCCCTGAGCATCTCTCCAGCCCCTTAAGCTGATTTTTCAGACACAATTGTTAAGTTGACCAATGTATTAAACAGATTCCTGTGCCCGCCATTATTTCTTACATTCCATGTCCTTTTTTTCTGGTTTACATTCTTTAACACCTGGCAGCATGCGGCAGGGCCTCTGGCTTGGAAGTCTGACTTGCTGATTCAGCACTTACTGACAGCCCAGACACCTGCCTCCCCAATTCTTAATTCTTGTGCTTCTTGCCTATGAGGACAGAGAAATATGCCAAATACAGGACAGAAATAGTAGTAGCCTTGCAGCCAGTTATTACTTCTCAGTTCCTGGATTCAACAAGAACTGGTGGTCCTTGAGTGCCAGGGGAACCGGCCCAGAGCACTGTCCTTTGAGTCCTAAGCCCATGTCAGGTTCTCTGGTTGTCTAAATTGAGCCTCATCTGCTCCAGCAGCTGACTTAATCTCTCAGCCTTAGTTTCTTCATCTGCCAAATGAAATCTGGAGATCTGGGTATGTTCTCCACAAAGAAGGCGAGCCCCACAGAGAGAGGAGAAGGATGAGCCCCACAGAGAGAGAAGCATATCTGCCAGTGGCCACCCAACCCCTTTGAGCAAAGGGACCATTCTGGCCGGCTGGGTGCCAGGGCAGGGCAGGGGTGGGTGGGGCAGGTGTGGGGACCTGGGGGCCAAATAGCTCTATGCAAGGGCAGCTCCCTGTCTCTGTCACTTGCCCTGGGTTCTCCCTTGCTTCACAATCCCTCCTTTTTGTTAGGTTGAAGCCTGGCTGGTGTGGCCTGTTGGCTAGGCCAGCTACAGGCAAAAAAGAGGAAGCTTTAGGGCGACATTGGTTTCAACCGATATCTTCTTAAGGAAGTTGAGTCATTCTACTTCTGCTGTTTATCCCTCTGGGCATTCAGAGAAGGACACACTCTAATATCCAGATGGAATTGAGAGAGATTTGCCCTTCAGTGGACAGTTTCAAGACAGCCTTACAGGCTTTGATTTTCCTTTTGTGGAGGGTGAAATGAACATGGAATTCCTTGTGAGGCTGTGGACACCTTGTTTGTGTGAAGCAGATACACGGAAGTGCCAGTGACTCAGTGGTCACAGCCTAGTAAAGGACAAAGGGACGAACATGCACTTGGCATCTTCTGTTGGCCAGACTAGCTGCGGCGGTTTGTGTTCTCTACCTGTCTGCTTAGAAGATCCCTGAAAGGAGTCAGAGAAACTGACCAAGGCCAGAACACAGGCTCCAGAGGCAGGGACCAAGTCCAGCACACCTCTAGCTGTGTGACCTCTCAGGCATGCTGGGAACTGCTCACTTCCCCAAGTAAAAGGAAGGTTAAATAATGCTAGGTGCTTAGTAAGTATTAGCCACTGTTGTTCTGAATTGGAGTCATCCAGCCCTCCATTAACCCCGACCTGGTCTGTCTGGGAGCTAGGAGGAACCTCAGAGACCATTTGGTCTAAGGCTTTTCTTAGCAACCTGGGGTTCTACAGAGCCCCTCGGTTGAGGGGAAGAAGGCTGAGTGGGTGAGTGGGTGGGCCTCTTGCCCACCTCCATTATCCAGGGTAGCTGTTTCTGATATGAGTTACATGAGGTTGCATGCTTCTAGCCTTCAGATGGTGATGAGGTGTGATTTCATTTGACAAAAATGGCCCTACTGCTTTTTTTTTTTTTTTTTTTTTTTTTTTTTTTTTTTTTTTTTTTTTTAATCTAGAAGCCTTAGCTTCTGTTTCCCAGCCTGTTGTTCTCAGGGTCAATGTACTTACTAAAAGAGGGAAGTGAAATATGATACATTTTTAAAAAGCTGTTTGCTCTAAAGGCGGACATTTAAAATATTACTGTTGTACCTTTAATGAATCCAAGACTCATTTAGCCTAAATCTTTTTTCTGTTCCAGAATCCTGGAAACAGAATTGTTTTCCATCTGAGCTCTCCAGGTGGTAACTGTGTTTACATCTTATGTGATTGTAATTAAATGTAAACAAATGCATGACCCCAGAACCAGATCTGATTGCCCCTTCAGACCTCCACAGCTCCCCCACACGTGTGAAGACAAAATCAATTCATTTCTTTTTAAAGGTTCAGACTCTAACTAGACTTGGAAGGTGCCTGCTGGCTGCTCAGGAAGCTAAGACAGGAGGACTGCCAGGTTCAAGACCCTTGACCATCTTAAAATGATCTCTTTTCTTACTTTTTTAATATTTGGTGTGTGTGTGCATGCGCCATGGTGCACAAGCTGAGGTCAGAGGGACAACCTGTGGAAGTCGCTTCTCTTTTTTCACTCTTTGTGGATTCCAGGGATCAAGCTCAAGTTCTCAGGCTTGGCAGACCCCAGAAGATGTTTTCTTTAAAAGTTCTGGGAATGTAATGTACCTCAGTGGTAGAACACTTGTTTGGCATGTGTGAGGCCCTGATTTTGGACTCCAGTACTGAAAGAAAAGCGTATTCTGGGCCTGATGCCCAGTGACTCTTTAGTGTATTTAGGATGAGTGCATTTTAAGAAGACATCTGGCACTGTAACTTTCACAGTTCCAAACTTTCAGGTTGGAAACTCCTGCACCGAGAGCTCTTTGGGGAGGAGCTCAAAGGCAGAATCAGGCATGGAACTCTGGCCATGATCTGGGAGACTGGAGCAACCTTCTGAGCCATGGTATACACAGGCAACAGGGCAAGCGCCATGACCCCTTCCTTGGAAAAATACAAACTACATCTTGCTCCTGTGGCTCCCAGACATCCTTACGCCCAAACCAAGAACTGCTCTTACAGGCATAGCCTAGGGTTGATCTGGCAGCACCCTAGGCACTTCTGCCCCCAGATTCCTGCAGTGCCATCGAGGCACGGCAAGAAGAGATCAGGTTGGGTTGTGTATATGCACCAGGCCTGAACCCCTGCCTTTTCCCTGTGTAGGCCCTGGGTGTGGCTCTTGCCTTTGCTGTCATCCTTGGCTTCCATACAGTGAAGATAGCAGGCGGCTGCTTGCGTTGGAAGCTGAGGTGGAGCTGAGGAGGGGGTTGGGTTGGGTAATGAAGTAGAGCCTTGACCTCATTTAGCCCCCACTCTCCATGCACTGCAGGGGAGAGAGAAAGGACAAGTTTCAGGCCTGGGGGTGGCGGGTGGGGGTGAGCTAGCACCCAAAGCGTAGGACTGGGACATACACTTAGCTAGAGTCCTGACATTGATACTGAACTGAGTTTTATGGACCAGACCCACATAGAAGTGGGGGCGGAGAGAAAGCAGGCTTGTCCATATTTGTGGGAGAGCTGCCATCAGGCCAGGGAACCTGGAGGCTGTCAGTGAAAGGCTGAGTCACGGTCATGGGCACAGGAAAGCCAACTGGAGGAGAAGCTTCTCTGCTGCTGACTGTAACTGTCTGCCTTTGGGAGGGTGGGGGTCAGCCTGTGTTCCCTGTGCCATTCTCAGGTCCAGCTGCCAGCTGCTGGGTCAGCTTCTCAATGGCCTCCTTGTCCTTCTGCCTGCTGGGCTAGGGATGAGTCACTGGGGAGTACACGGGAGGCCACAACCTCAACTTCTCCCCAGGGAGAGCAACCCTGTGTTCATCATGCGTTCATGGGGGTAGGGGCGACAGGGCCCTGGCCTGCTGCCCAGCTAGCCACCTAGATGAAAGAAAGGTCCTGGGTTGGCTGAGTGCCCCACAGCCTCTAAAAGAGCCCTAGCTCAAGGTGAACTTTCAACACCAGGTAGAGGCAGGCTATCTGAGCAGAGTGCAACTTGGGGCCACCGTCTTCCCCATTCATTGGCTCAGCTCCTCATCGCTCACGCTCAGGTCACCCTGTCTGAAGGTCTGCAGATGTGCCTTTGGTCCTTGGGTATCCTCGTTCAGCCAGCGTGAGTCATCCTGGTTTTTGTTGTGGTGTTCTCTGTACTAAGATTCAGCCATGCACAGGGTCCCCCTCTGCTCTTAGGATCCCTCTGACCACAGAGGACCATGAGTTTCCTTTCATGTTTGCCTGTGACTTGGGAAACTGGAGGAGTGTGCGTCCAGCCTGAAAAGCCTGTGGTCCGCAGCCTGTGCCAGCTTTGCCACACCGGGGCTGACTGACTGAACAGGCATCCACTTGGGGAGGCGTCAGGTTTTTCACAAGAAATAAGGATACTGAAGTCACCCTGAGTTCCCTTTAAGCATACATCTACTTCTGTTAGATTTGGAGAGTTTTCTAGTTGATTTTTTTAATTGAATTTTCCTTGGTTAAAAGGGCTAAGAAAGTTGGGCTTTATTGTAGGCTTTAAGTCAGTTTTCGGAAGGTCAAGGGATTTGGGAAGGTATGTAGGGAAATGAAAAAACTTACAGTTACACCCTGCCTGGAGGCTCTCGCTCATTTGGAAGTCAGAACTCCCCACAGACATCTTAAAGTGACCAAGTGACAGATTGTCCATTCTAGGCCTCAGAACCAGGCATCCCTGCTGGAGGCTGGAACTGTTCTGAGTTCAGGGCTAGCCTGCCCTCAAGAGGTAGAGATGCAAAAACAATGAACAGAGCCCAACCCATGTCCCAGTTGGGCTGATAGGGCTTCCATAGCCACTGGGATGGAAGGAGGTGAGCGGGGATATCCTAGGAAGAAGCTTGGGCCTGGTATTCCTCAGCTCTCCACAATAACACCAACTTCTAGGCATGACTTGGCAGAAGGCTGGGGGTCTTTGAGGGCTGGCTTCATTTGGTCTACATGTCTGCCCCAAAAGCAAGTAAATATGAGTTGAATTTAATGGTGGTGCAGCAGGGAAGACTGCATTTGTGAGTGACAGCATCCAGAGCGACCTGCCAGCCCAGAACAATTATTAAAGGCCTGTCTGCATATGGTACCTTCTCAGGCTTTGTTACAAAGTCACACCCTGCCCTTTAATAAGTCCCTGTCTTTGGACCAGAGAGATGGCTTAGTGTAGTTAAGGGCAGTTGCTGCTCTTCCAGAGGAACCAGGTTTGAATGCCAGCATCCACATGGTAAGAATCCAGGGTGGCACACACCTTACAGATATCACGTACACGCCACACACACACACACACACACACACACCACACACACACACACCACACATTATATATATAATATATATATATATATATATTAAGTCCTGTCTTGGCTGAGGTATAGCTCAGTGGTGGAACACACTTCTGACATGCTGGACGTCCTGGTCTCAATCCCCAGCATCACACAAAAACAAAAACATGCCTGTCTTTTAAAAGGATTTCAATACTAGTGGGGCATGGTGGCACATGCCTTTAATACCAGCACTCCAGAGGCAGAGGTAGGCAGATCTCTGAGTTTGACAACAGCCTGGTAGACAGAGTGAGTTCCAGGACAGCCAGGGCTATGCAGAGAAACTGGTCTTAGCAGCTCAGGCTGCCACTGTTTTCTCTCATGGTGATTCTAATGTCTGTGCTGTGGGCACAGGTTGACAGCAGTCTATGATTGCACTCTTGGGAAGTGCAGGGTGGTCCACATGGAACCCAGAGAGAGGTGGTGTTTCACGATGTGTGCCCAGACATTGGTTAGTATTAAGGTTCCCAGTATAAATGCTACTCAAAAAAAAAAAAAGTTACCTAGATGTTTTTAGCAAATGAGTTTGGACATTTGAGGAGGAAGCTATTTTTCAGAACCTTCTAGAGAACCACAAACAGTTGCATCATTGGAAAGAAGCCAAGTGTTGAACCCCATTTTTAGGCTGAATAGTAACTTTGTAACATTTATGCACACATATTCATATAAAGTCATGCATTTCGTGACAGTATTTTGATCACAATGAGACTGCATGTACCACTGGCTCCATAAGACTTTGTCACCCCTGATGATGTCATAATTTACTCTGTGATACTCAAACAATGCTAAAATTTCCTGGAGGCACATTTCTCGAAATGTATCCCCATCATTAAATGACATGTGACATATATATATATATATATATATATATATATATATATATATATGTTCCTGCTATGAACAAAACCAAACCTTGATTTCTCCATTGGAAAAAGAGCCACTCTAGTGCCCTCTGTGAAGGCAAGGTGTCCCTGGGGTCTGTGAGGTGATGGCAATAGAGGATAAGATTTACTGCCCTGTCCTGAGGAAACAAAGTTTTCCAAACAATAGGAAGAGTTTTAGTCATTGTAGAGGCAAGAAAAGTCCAGTTCCGATTCCGTGTCATAGCTGTCCGCAGGGGAAAGGTGGGCTCTTCTTTAAAGCTTTGATGATTTCCTACATGCGTATAATGAATATCCATACCATTGCCCTCTTTTTAAAAAAATTATTTTTAGGCCAGTGATGATGGTGGTGCACGCCTTTAATCCCAGCACTCAGGAGGCTGAGGCAGGTGGATCTCTGTGAGTTTAAGGACAGCCTGACCTACAGAGCAAGATCCAAGACAGACAGGGCTACACAAAGAAACCCTGTCTCAAAGAAAGTAATATAACAACAATAATAATAATTTTAAAATTAAAATTATTTATTTTGTGTACTGAATGTTTAACCTTTATATATATGTGTACAGCACATGTATGCAGTGCCCATGGAGGCCAGAAGAGGGCACTGGATCCCGGGAACTGTAGTTATAAGTGGTTATGAGCTGCCATTGGGTACTAGGAACCAAACCCTTGTCCTCTGCAAGAGTAGCAAGAGCTCTAACTGCTGAGCCATCTGTTCAGCTCACCCATTATCTTCTTATCTCTCTCGTTTCCACTCCCCCTCCCACTTGCTTCTCTCTGTCTGTCTGTCTGTCTCTCTCTCTCTCTCTCTCTCTCTCTCTCTCTCTGTGTGTGTGTGTGTGTGTGTGTGTGTGTGTATGTATGTGCTGAGATTAACTAGTATCATTTGCATGAGCGTGGGTGTGGGCTCATTTATTGGAGCATGGACAATTTACCAGTGGCTACATCACTGAGGAAAATGACTCCCATCTCTCTGAAGGCCCAGTAAAGAAATCCATTTACACTGCAGTGCCAGACCAGGAGCCCCACAATGAAGTGCTTGTGAATGTGAGGTTGGCTTCATTACTACTCGGATGTTTAGAGAATGATACACTTGACCTAAAGAATCAAGAACCCTCCAGTGTACACCCCTACACATGCATACACACTTATTTCCCCTCCAGCCTGTGCCTAACGTCTTCATGGGGTCTGGGATTTGGAATGACCTGGTCTGTGTTTGACCTCCTCAAGGTGAGCACGAGCCTAGGAGATGGCAGTGATGGAAGTGGCCTGCCCAGGCACTCCTGGCTCAGCAGTTGGACAACAGAAGGAGCTCGCCAAAGCCAAGGAGAAGACACAGTCACTAGGGAAGAAGCAGAGCTGCATCTACAAGCTTGAGGCTGTGGAGAAGAGCCCCGTGTTCTGTGGAAAGTGGGAGATCCTGAACGATGTGATCACCAAAGGCACAGCAAAGGATGGTTCTGAGGGTGGGCCACCCGCCATCTCCATCATCGCCCAGGCTGAATGTGAGTTTCTGGGGCTGCACTGAGCACAGTGGCGAGGGAATGGGCTTGCAGATGGGTGGCTGGGCATGGGAGGTCAGCCTTGAAGTCCCCATGGGAGACTCATAGTGATCACACTATGAGATTCTCATCAGACACGTTTGGAGGTCTAGCCCAGAACACATAGTGGGAGCTGTAAGAGGGCTTGGGTGGACCGTGGGGGAGGCTGTGCCATTGTGACCTGAAGAGGGGCCAGCCGAGAGGCGGGAATGTTTAAGGACTCTGCAGGAACATCAGGCTGGCCTTAACCTTTTGCTGTGGCATTGAACAAGTAGCATCTGGGGTGGGGGGCAGACTGGAGAGGCCAAGTCTTCTAGGAAACACCTCTGGTCTACATACCTTACTGCCTTCAACCACAAATGGCTCCACCCCCACCCACACCCCCTGCCCCCAAAATAAGCACCGTGCTCTTGAGCCTGCTGGGCCAGTCTCTGGGCAGCCAGCCTCAGCAGGTGAGGCCAAGTCTGGCCCTTTCCACTTACACTCCTGTTGCCTTGAGATGATAGTGATGGCTACCTGGGAAATGAGAACTCCTAGGAGGTCTGGGAAGCACCAGAGTCCTCTGCTATCCTCAGCACCACCAGGGCTGGAACCTGGAGTGCCTGATAGCTCGTGGCATGGTAGCATTTCTCTCCATGTTCCCATCCTCTGCTTCATCTCCCCAAGCCTTCCACTTTTTGGCTTTTGAGAAGAAATGAGAAAACAAAAATGAAATGAGTGCACATGTAAACACATGCATGTAAACATAAATGCATACCAGCTTGTATGTACCCTGTGGTGTGTGGAATGCTCTAGGAAGTGTCATCACTGTGAGGTGGGCAAGCTCCCTATAATCCCCATTTTATAGACAATCCCTCTTGACTGGTAAGCTGGGGATAGGGTAACCCCCAGTGAGAGATAAGTTGGTGGCCAGGAGGTGAGCCACCAGCCAGGAGTATGACAGGGAAAGGAAGAGTGGCCATTAGGGCCTGTCTGTAAAAGACTAGCTCCCTGCTAATCTGACTCCTTTTCCTTGAATTAAAGGTGAGAATAGCCAAGAGTTCAGCCCCACCTTTTCAGAGCGCATTTTCATCGCAGGGTCACAGCAGTACAGGTAAGAAAGCAAGCTGCTAGAGCTGGGAAGGAGGGATCTGACCCCAGGCCTACCTGCCCAGGCCACCCTCACCAAGCCTCTGGCTCCCTGCTTCCGCACCTGGGTTCTGCTCCTGGCAGCCGCCCAGCTTTCCTGGCCCAGCTACTCTCAGCCAAGTCAACTTGCAGAAGCTGCCCCTGGCTCCTGTCAACTTGACGTTTTATTTTTTTTCTCCTCCGAGTCCTTGATACACCCCTGCTTTCCCATCATCAGGGCAGGTGCCGGGAACAGCACCTTCCAGTGGTGAAGAGCCATGAGCACAGTCCAGAGAGGCCACTGTCACCGTCCTATAGGGGAGGCACCCCCGGGGTCTTATTCTAGCCCTGGCCCTGAGTGGGAGCAAGGCTAGGCTCATCTGTCTCCAGGCTCCCCGTTCTCCAAAGATGAGATTCGGTCAGAGTCTGTCCCAGACACAGGCCTCCTTCCCACCAGGGCTTTGATGATTGAATGCATTGGAAACTGCTAGTGATAGCGAGGAGTCAGGGTGGGAGGCTACTGTCTTCCTTAGGCAATTCCTTTAGGCAATTCCTTATGTTGCCTCAGGCACCTTTTGGCCCAGAAATGGGGTTTCTGATGACCTCTCTTCTTTTGGCTGCCGGAGAGAAGCTTGCAGGTCCCCATCACTCCAGGAGCATTGTGGGGTCAAAAGCGATGCAGTAGGGCTGTGGCTGAGGCTGTGGCCAGTGCCCTTCCAAACCCTTTTCTTTAGTGGAACCAGTTCCTTTGATACCTGACAAGGGAGGGAGCCTGGCAGATCCTTGGTGGCTTCTCACATTCCCATGGCAACTAGGTATCTTCAAGGGCTAAGGGTAGAGATGACCTGTCAGAGCTAAGATGCCTGCCCCAAGAATGGCCCACTCTGGGTCAGTTCACCCAAGGAGCAGCCAGAGACTGGCACCTGGTAAAGGGCTAAGGGTCTGCTGCAGCCCACAGTAGCAAGCTTACTCCCGAAGGGCCAGGTGCTAAGGCTTAGGAACTGTTCTCATTTAAATCCCCTCTCCACCCCTTGTGGCGGGAAATACTGCACATATTTCCTGAGTGAGAAACCTTGGTATTCCTTGGGGCTTAGGAACTTGCCACACTATGTAAGCACAGAGGTGCCACGTGACGGCGTTTTGGTCAACAGTGGGCCACGTACACTAAAGTGGTCCCATCGGCCCATAGCACCTAGTGATAAACAGCTGGCCAAGTTTGCGCTAGGATCCGTGGTGCTCACACACGCTCCCTCACCTAACACTGCGCTTCTCACATGCGTCCCCTGTCGTTAAGCATGCATGACTGGAATGACAGAGCTGGGGTTTGCTCTCAGAGTCTCTCTGACTCCACAGACAGTTCTCTGAACCATTCCCTCTTCTCGCTTTCGTGCACTCAAAATGCGGATCTGCCCCTTTTTTGACAGCCAGTCTGAGAGTCTTGATCAGATCCCCAACAATGTGGCTCACGCAACTGAAGGCAAAATGGCCCGTGTGTGCCGGAAGGGGAAGCGTCACAGCAAAGCCCGGAAAAAACGAAAGAAGAGGAGGTCGAAGTCACAGGCCCAGGCAGGAGTGGCCTTAGCCAAGCCCCTGCCCCGAACCCCTGAGCAAGAGAGCTGCACCGTCCCTGTGCAGGTGAGACCCTCCCCTCTGTCCTGGTCCCTGTTCATGGATATTTGGACTGGGACGTGTGACACCTGTATTTTTTTTCTGCAGGAAGATGAGTCTCCACTAGGCACCCTCTATGCCAGAAATGTCTCCCAGTTCACCAAGCCTCTGAAGGAACCAGACCTTGGCCACCTGTGCTGTAAGAAACAAGGCGAAGGCCTGCGACCCGTGCTGCCACGACCAGAGCTCCACAAACTGATCAGCCCATTGCAGTGTCTAAACCACGTGTGGAAACTCCACCACCCCCAGGCCGTAGGCCCCCCACCGCACTCCACTCACCCTTTCCCCTACAGCAGACTGCCGCACCCTTTCCCATTTCACCCTCTGGAGCCCTGGAGACCCTACCCGCTGGAATCCATCTTCCTGGACAAACTAGCCGGTGTAAGCGGCCAGCAGCCCCTACGTGGCCCACACCTAAGCAAACTGGCCTATGGAAACAGTCAGAAGCCCCTGCCTGGCCCACACCTGGAGTCCAGCTACCCATCTCGAGGTGCCCAAGAAAAGGCTCCTGTGGAGGAGTACCTGGTGCACGCACTACAAGGCAGTGTGAGCTCAGGCCAGGCCAACAGCCTGACCAGCCTGGCTAAGACATGGACATCAGGGAGCTCCAAGCCTCAGAGGCTCAGCCCTGAAACGGAGGACAACGAAGGCGTCCTGCTTACTGAGGTAACTAACCCCTAAAGTCCTGGACACAGACCTCCAATAGCCACCTTCCAGATGAGGGACCACTGACAGGGGTCCGAGTTGGGCTTGCTGTGGAAGCAAAGTATCAGTTTAAGCCAGCAGGCCCTGAGGGAGGGTTCCCCTCACTGAGTCACTGATGCCTATGGTAATAAGTGGATTTGCTCATTGGGGATTGAATCAAGATTCTATTACCATGACAAAATGCCTAAAACAATCAACTTGAAAGGCTTGCTTGGGCTGATAGTTTCAGAGGTTTTGGCCCAGTACTTTATGGCTGAGCACTTGGTGGAGGAGGCTTACTGACTGCATCACTTCCCGGAAGCAGAGAGAGATGAAGGGTGTGGATCCTGACATCTGAAGGGCATACCCTCAACGGCCTAACTCCTCCCAACAGGCCACACCTCTTAGAGCCCCCCCCCCATAGCCCTCCACTCACAGCCTCTCTTCCACAGCCTTTCTAGCTGTGTCTTCTTCAGTCTTCCCAGTGGTTTCACTGTTGCTGGATTGTGTGTGTTGAATGAAACACCCTGGCACACAGTGGGGTGCTGCCCACCCGCACCCCCTTTTCCTTTAGTTCTCTGCTAGAGGAACTTTGGAACTTGAAGCATTTTGTTCAACTTGCTGGATTAATTCTATTCACTTTTAACATTGTCTTTGGCCCCCGTTTCTCCGCTACCTTCCAGTTACTGAGTTATATTGTTCCATTGTCAGGGTTGTGGGCAATTCTGCTTTTCACAGCAGGGATCATCTGCCCCCCCCATCCCCCAGGTAGCCTATGAAGGTCACCTTTGCCTTCTTATTCCTGTCCACCCCTTTGGCCTGTCTTCCTCAGAACCCCACCTTAGGGCTGGCAGTGTCTTTGGATGTGGGCATTCGTCCTCCATAGCTCTAGTAAGAGCTGCTAGCCGGAGTCTTCCTCACTGTATCCCTTCTCCCTCTGCTATCCTGGCCATGGAAACCAACCCCCTATTTTTCAACCCTAGAAACTCAAACCAGTGGATTACGAGTACCGAGAAGAGGTCCACTGGGTAACGCACCAGCCCCGTCTGGGCAGGGGCTCCTTTGGTGAGGTCCACAGAATGAAGGACAAGCAGACAGGCTTCCAGTGTGCCGTCAAAAAGGTATGTCAAGGTGATGTGCTGATGGGCTTACACCCGAATTTCCAGCATTTGGGAGGCTGAGACAAGAGAGGGTAGTCATGGATTCTAGGCCAGTCTGGATAATAATGTGAGATCCTGTCTACAAAATTAAAAACAAAACAAAAACAAACAAACAAACAAAAAACATACATAGCAGGTAGGACTCCAGCGAGCTGAAAGGGAAGCCACATGGGGGCTGCTGCACTCAGTCTCAGCAATCGGTCAACGGCAGTCATGGGCTGTTCATCCAGCGCTCTGCCTTGATGGTTGGCACCCTCGCTGCCCTTGGGTCAGCTGGAGTTGGAAGGGAGAGGTCTGTCACATGGCCTGGCCTGATTGCTGCCCTTGGTATGCATTTCTGTGAGAGGCAGTGCAGGAGCACGCAGCTTGGGTCTGGATACAGCCCTGGCCACTGAAGACGCCAGGGCCTGTAGGGGCAAGTCCAGACCTGGAAGATGCTCCAGTCCACAGGAAGTACATACTGAACAAAACCCTTCTGCCGCATAGTGGGGCCTGGCGCAGGTGATTAGAATGGTAACCAGCACCTGACGGGAAGCTAAACCTGCCTCCCAATGCCAAGCCCTGTGAGACCGGCAGGACAGCAGGGGAAACCGTGGCCCAGCCATACACTAAGGAGCTGGGCTGGTGACAAAATCAGGGTCCAAATCCAAACCTGTCATAGACTGTAGTTTTGAAGAGAGGAAGGAAAGGAGAGTCCTTGTCCTAAGGTCTTGATGAGCAGCAGAAAGCTCGAGTCACCTCCCCGGTGGCTTGCCCATGGCCACCCAGGTAGCCCTAGAGCTTGAGACGTCCCCCTGCTGTGTTGCATTGTCCCCACCTAGGTGGGAATGGGCAGCCGCAGACCTCAACAGTGCCAGCCCTCCTCCCTCAAGCCTTCCTCTTGATTGGAAGCCTGCTTGTCCCTAACCAAAAAGACTAAGGACCTGAATTTATCTGGATCATTTGGGGGATTTTGGTTGAGGGGGGTTGTGATTTTGTTTCGAGGGGTTTTGTTGTTTTGTGGGGAGCTGCCCATCAGGGTGAAATAACTGGATTCTATGAGACACCCTGATCCCCAAAAGGAAAGAGATCAAGAAATCAGACCCAACATATTCTGGGCATCATGCAGAATGGACCCTGCTGCTTCTATCATGGCTGCCCTTGTGTTTGGGAATCACTCCAGCTGGGATGTGAAGAAGTCTGGTTTCCTGGGTTCATACTTAGGCCAGGCTGTGGTAGATGTCTAATTTGAACCTCAGAGTAGTGGAATAAGAGTATTTGTAAGTTTTACCTCAGATTTCAAACTGACTGTGTGAAGTGAGCAAGTGACACCATCCTCACCCCTCAGCACACACTGAGGTCTTGCCAGGATGGGTCATCTTCCACTTGGATGCCAGGGCCACGTGCCTAACCTCTTTAGCTGCAGTTCCCCTCCCCAGTCTACCAGAGAAGGCTCAGCTGTCCCTTCTGAGAGGCAGTTGGAGGTGGGTGAGAGAGTGTGAAGTGTCCTAGAGATGGATGTTCAGCACTGGGAGCTTAGTCACCGGCTTCTCAGCTGTCCCTCTGCTGAGGTCCTCTCCGTCCCAGGCAACAAGGAAAACAACCTTAATACATTTCTCTTGTCCTGTGTCCAGGACAGTTAGGAAAGCTCTAGGCAGAAGGCCTGGACTTCCAGGGCTCTGGTTGTCCACATTTGGAGCTCCTGCCCCCTTCCTCCAGCTAGTGGTGGGCAAACAGCCCATCCTTTCTCTCAGTGGAAAGGCTTAGGGCTTGCAGTTTGTTCTGCTCAATTTTCAGCTCTAAAACCACGTGGGGGCTAAGTCCCCTGAACTGGGAAATATAGATTATCTTAGGGCATTTGCCTAGCAAATACGAGGCCCTGGGTTCAAATTCTGATGCTGAATACACAAAATGTTCCCTGAGTTCCCTGGCAAAGGCATGGTGAGTAGGGACAGGAGACAGGGTCTGGGGATCAAAGGTGAGGCCGCCCGTGTCCTATTAGTGCTCCTGGGAAGAATCCTGAACACAAGAAGCCACATAATACCTGCAACCCCTTGCTCTTCCTTCTAGAACATCCGTGGACTTGGGTCATATGCTTATTGGCCACAGATTTAGCCTGTAATGTGATTAATCATTTTTAGGATATGTTTTTGTATATGTGTGTGGGCAACATGTCATGGGGCAGATGTGGAGGTCAGAGAACAACTTGGGATAGTCAGTTCTCTCCTTCCACCTTGTAGATCGAGCTTGGGGCTGGCAGGAAGCAAACACCTGTACCTGTAGAGCCGTTTCACCAGCCCCTCTCATCTTTAGTTGAGAACAGATGCAGCCTCACCATAAATGAAGCCAAATAACATCGAACAAAGGTCTCCCTGTTTCCCACTCCTGTCCTCAAAAATGCCACCGCTCATCTATCTTTTTAGACACTTTATTTATAAGTTTGGCTGTTTATTTTATGAAAATGAGATCCAATCCTGGAGGTTATTCTACACTGACCACCACCCCCACTTCATGAACTATATCCTAGGATTTCTCCTTGGTTCACAGGCTTCTTAAGCCACCAATATCTAAGTTCTCCCTGCCACAGGATGGACTTAAAAGATACTTAAATTCTTGGAACTTGATCCAGACTGTGTGTGAGGGCATGGTCACAGTTTGCTGGCAAAGGGACCATGCCACTCAGCAGATTCTCAAGGGACAATTGCCATCTGCCCTCAACAAGGATGAAGAACTGTTTGTTTTAAGACATCTGGCCCAACCAGAGAATTCTGGGAGCCTCCCTTTGGCTCTGTCACTGAGCTGGAATAGTGTGGAATTGGCCAAGTGAAACCAGCTGTCATGGAGCACCTGCTCTGTGCCAGACACTGTGCAGAGCTGTGGAATTCAAGGGAACTAGTGTTTTGAAGGTTTACTTATGTGTGAGTGTACCACAGCATGTGTGCACAACTTGTGGGAGCCAGTTCTCTCATTTCACTTAAGGCAGAATGCAGTGTGTGTCTCTCTGTGTGTGTGTGGTATGTATGTGTGTGTATGTGTGTGTGTGTGTGTGTGTGTGTGTGTGTGTGTGTGTGTGTGTGTGTGTGTGTGTGTGTGTGTGTGTGTGTGTGTGTGTGTGTGTGTGTGTGTGTGTGTGTGTGTGTGTGTGTGTGTGTGTGTGTGTGTGTGTGTGTGTGTGTGTGTGTGTGTGTGTGTGTGTGTGTGTGTGTGTGTGTGTGTGTGTGTGTGTGTGTGTGTGTGTGTGTGTGTGTGTGTGTGTGTGTGTGTGTGTGTGTGTGGTGTGTGTGTGTGTGTGTGTGTGTGTGTGTGTGTGTGTGTGTGTGTGTGTGTGTGTGTGTGTGTGTGTGTGTGTGTGTGTGTTGTGTGTGTGTGTGTGTGTGTGTGTGTGTGTGTGTGTGTGTGTGTGTGTGTGTGTGTGTGTGTGTGTGTGTGTGTGTGTGTGTGTGTGTGTGTGTGTGTGGTATGTGTGTGTTGTGTGTGTGTGATGTGTATGTGTGGAATGTTTATGTGTGTGTGTGTGGTTTGTGTGTGTTGTATGTGTATGTGTGGTGTTTATGTGTCTATGTGTGTGTGGTATGTGTGTGGTGTATGTGTATGTGTGTGTATGTGTGGTGTTTATGTGTGTGTGTGGTATGTGTGTGGTGTATGTGTAGTGTGTTATGTGTGTGTATGTATGTGTGATGTGTATGTGTGTTTATGTGTTTGTGGTATGTGTGGTATGTGTGTGTGTGTGTGTGTGTGTGGTGTGTGTGTGTGTGTGTGTGTGTGTGTGTGTGTGTGTGTTGTCAGGAATGAACCAGGGCCTCACACTTGCTAGCCAATTGCGTTCTGGTGAGCTAGCTGTATTCCCAGCCTCTCCAGCTTCCAGCCAGCTCTCCCTCTTCACTGAAGGAAGGAGTTCTGGGTCACAGATATGCAATGCCACATTTACTTTCACGTGGCTTTCAGAGATCAAGATCACCAGGCTTGCTCTGCTGGCATTTTCACTTGCTGAGCCATCTTTCCAGCCCAAAGCTAGTTTTTTAACAAACCCAGGCCTTTACATGGTGTACTGATGAAGCAGCAGCATCAGACATGAACTCTGTTTAAGAGCAGGGATCAAAGGGGGACTGTCTGGAGGAGGGTGAGGAAATGGGGACCGCTGGTTTCTTAGGCATCTTTGTGTCCCATCCTGTGTTAGTCACTTTCCCATATTGCTGAGATCTTCAGAACTGGTGGAGTTCCCTGTAGTCCCTTTTTACTGGCAGAAAAACAGATTTAGTATGCTGAAGAAAATCAGGAGGGAAGAGTCGCCAGGCTCAGGCGCCCTGGCATGAAGCAGACGGAAGTGGCTTCTGCACTTGGCAATTCATCAGTGCTGTCTGCATGTCTCCCTGGAGATGCTGCTTCTGAATACATGTAAATACGTCCAGGAGTCAGGACAGAGCCCAGAAAATTCTTCCAGCCATACAGCAGCCGGCAGCTCTAGGTCAGGCCTCTCCAACCAAAACCTTGGCTGTGGACTCTGTTCTCAGCTACTTTGGATGAGTTCTTTGTGCTAACCTCAGCTTCCCCATCAGTGAAATGGGACTGATGGCCTATCCCTTCACAGACTGTTGCATAAGAAACACTCAGTGCTGAACAGTGCCTGCTGTAGTTAATGGCTCTTAAATGTTAGCCTCCACTGGCATCCCATCTCAGCTCAGCACTCTCTCTGAGCTGAGCATGAGAGCACTGAAGTTAAGAGTGGAGAGGTGGTTTTGGTGTTGTCTGGCAGAGGAGTGAGGGGGGCAGGTTTCCCACCTGACTTCATGGGATAACCCTTTTACCTTGCTTCTTCAGGCTCACCCAAACCATAAAATCACCATGTTTTCTGAGAATCCCCATCCCACCAGCTTTGGTCTGTGTTGGAAATGATTCAGAATTGCTGGGCCCCTCTAGCGCCGTGGTTCTTAACTTGTGGGTCGAAACCCCTTTGGGGATTGATTGACCCTTGCACAGGGTCACCTAAGACTATCTGAGTATTAGATATTTACATTGTGATTCATAACAGTAGCAAAATTATAGTTATGAAGTGGCAGTGGAAACAATTTCATGGTTGGGGTCAGCACATTAGGGGCTGTATTAAGGGACAGCACAGCATTAAGAAGTTTGAGAACCACTGCTCTGGAAATGAGTCAAAGTCCCTCACCAGCCTGCTTCGCCATCCTTAGCCTCCTGGTCAGATCTTCTTGGTAGCCAGGCCTCTTCTTCAGCCCTGTTCTTTGAGGTACCTGCTATTTGACAAGTGCCAGTTACTGATGTTTATTTGGTGTGTTTACATCTATTAAATGGTTAGGTATATCCTAAAACTTATCATCCATTGAAAAACAAGCCATATGAGTTGGATGAAATAAAAATATGTGGGGTTTTTTTGGGGGGTGGGGAGTGTTAGTTGAGACCAAGTAGCCCAAGTTGTTCTGAACTTTTACATAGTTGAGACTGGCCTCAAACTTGGGAGCCACCATAGCCACACCCAGCCTCCCTCTGAGTTACTGTTGGTACAGTGGGCCTTCTTGAGCAACCTACAGTTTCCCAAACATCAAAGTGGGCAATCCCACCTTCATTTCCTTTCCTGCATCCCACCATCCCCTAAAGTTCTTTATGTCACAAGCACCAAATGCCTCACTGTGAGAATTTAACAGCAAAAGGAATGTGGTCAGTGTGGGGCCTGAGCCATCCCAACAAGGAGCCCCACAGGCATTGAGCATCCTGTCTCCTGTGCAGAAGCTGCTGGTACCCTTCTAGGTTCTCT
Source organism: Cricetulus griseus (assembly GCF_003668045.3). Taxonomy (NCBI): domain Eukaryota; kingdom Metazoa; phylum Chordata; class Mammalia; order Rodentia; family Cricetidae; genus Cricetulus; species Cricetulus griseus. The sequence continues at coordinate 114,910,991 of NC_048600.1, forward strand.
GGGGAGCCCTAGGATATTTCGTACATTTTGGGAGTGATTGGAAATCATAGGTGAAGTAGTTTCAGTCAAGTTCACCAGTCTTTTAGAGGAAACACGGATCAAAAGCCAAAGTTCATGTGAGCTGATTAACCAAACTCGGTATTCTTTAAGTAGCCAGAAGAGAGACATTTCCCATTGATAGGCAGAAGTCCAAAAACCCAACATAGGCAAAGCTCCTGTTTGCCCAGTCAGCAAGTCTGGAAACAAAAGCCATGCCAAACTAGTCTGCTACTGCTGTCGCCCCCTGGCGGTGCCACTGCCGTGGACAGGCAGCAGCCAGCAAGTTCAGCATAGGAGTTCAGTAAGTTGTTCTCTCTGGGTTAACAAGAGTCCAAGTGTCCTCGTCACCAAGCATGGACAATCAGAGTGGACAATCAGGTGGACAATCCACCTCTCTGAATCCTCACACAGCCCTGGAGTAGGCAGCCCTGTCCCCACCATTCACATTGAGACTCAGTTGACAGAAGCAAGCGACCTTTTTGTGAATGGCCCAACCAGAATCTAAGCACAGATACTGTGTCCATGGCTTAGTGCTTCCTGGCATGCCAGGCTGCTGGTCCCCATGGAAAGGAGTAAGTGACCCTAACTTCCACATCACAGTGGGCGGGGGGTTGGCCAGCCCCACCCTCGAAGCCTTCTGTACACTCAGATATGAGGAAACAGCTACAGAGTAAACAGTAATATAAGCCCAGGCCTGTGCACATGGCTAGTTTAGTCCTTTGGGAAATAAATAACTGGCCCTACGGAGAGAGTCCAGTGGATGAAATGCATCGTGAGAACTGGGGTTCAGATCCCCAGAACCCTCATAAATACCAGGCAGGCATGGTGGCCGCCTGTAATCCCAGAACTCAGAAACAGAGACAGGAGTTCCCCAACCAAGCTGGACAGCTACACTCGCCAGAATTAATGAGCTCCAGGTTCAGTAGAGACCTTGCCTCAATAAAGTAGAAAACCATAGAGGTAGACACCCAGTGTCAGACCTTCACAAATATACACAGACCATACACACATATTTTAAGAAATAAAAGCAGGTAGTTATGCTGCAAAGGGGTCTGGAGAGATGGCTCAGCAGTAAAGAGCACTGGCTGCTCTTCCAAAGGACCTGAGTTTGGTTCCCAGAACCTACCTGCAGCTCACAGCCTCCGGTAACTCCAATTCCAGGAGATCTGGCGGCTTCTCCTCCCCCAGGCCCCTACATGCATGGAGAACAGATACATGCACTTGGGCACACAGGCACATACACATGAAATTAAATAATTTTTTAAAATCAAAATTGCTATGAGGGATGACGAGGAGCCAGTGTGGTGATTCCCAACCTTCCTATGTTGTGATGACCGGCAACCAAAAAATTATTTTTGCTGCTACTTCATAACTGTAATTTGCTACTGTTATGGATCGTAATGTAAATAAATATCTGATATGCACGTGGTCTTAGGCGCCCCCTGTGAAAGGATTGTTCAGCCCCCAGGGGTCGAGACCCATAGGTTGAGGATCACTGATCCCAGCAGCTCTTCAGAGAATCAACCATGGTGCCACACTTTATTATCCTAGCACTTGGTATACTGAGGCATGATTGCAAGTTCAAAGCCAACCTAGGATGCATAATGAGGCCCTGTTGGGGCCTGGGGGTGGGGTGTGAGAATTAACAAGACCTCATAGAAATTTTCCAGGCAGTTGAGCTGGGGGGAGGAATGTTTGGCAGACTGAGGGTGGACAGCTTTCCAGGAGCCTGGGAGAATTTGCTTTTGTGTGACTGTTATAGTCCACTATGGAACCGGTGTCTGACACTAGGGTTTACACATGGGCAGACAGCTTAGCCCCCGAGGGCCTGGCAGGCCTACCTGGTCCCACTTGGCCTGGACATCACTGCCAGGAGCATCACCAGCCTCTGTGCATAGAATACCAAGGGGACCAGCAGGATGCAGACCCCAGCCTGTCTCCCACCCTGACTCCCAGTCCTCTGTCTTTCAGGTACGGCTCGAGGTGTTCCGGGCAGAGGAGCTGATGGCTTGTGCTGGGCTGACCTCGCCCAGAATTGTCCCTCTCTATGGAGCCGTGCGGGAAGGACCTTGGGTCAACATCTTCATGGAGCTGCTAGAAGGTAAGGAGATGGGTCCTATTTTTCTCTCTCAAAATTCAAGGCCAGGAGTTAACCCCAACTTTGACCTTGGTCTCTAGTCAGTCCACATTGTACCCCCTAGCCCTGTGACACCCTGCTCTCACACAACACCTGCCCTTCACTCTTGCCCTTGGCTTACGTGGAGGCCTGGGAAAGCCCCACATAAAAACTGGCTTGTTCGTTTCCTAGGTGGCTCACTAGGCCAGCTCATAAAGCAGAAGGGCTGTCTGCCAGAAGACCGAGCCCTATACTACTTGGGCCAGGCTCTGGAGGGACTGGAATACCTCCATATACGAAGGATTCTGCATGGTGATGTCAAAGGTAAGGCCCTAGTCACCATGGTCCTGATCCCGGCAGACTCTTCTTCATGCCTGTCTACCTGGTTGTAAGCCTACCTGCTTGTCTTCAGAGTAGATGCCCGGGTCAGCTGACAGGGCTGTGCTGAGCTGGGAGGGAATGATGTTCTCCAGGCCCTCAGTCTAGCACTGTAGTCTCCAGGGTTGTTCACAGAAAACTGGAGACTAAACTCCTGCCCACTGGTGACTTGGGAGGATAAGGGGGAGGGGGGTGCCAAAAGACCACTCTCTGGGAGAGTGGTGGTGCCTGTTGCAGTAGACCCCACCCCAGATCCTGCCTGTGGCCTGCCCCTAGCCTCAACTGACAACCCCCCCACCCCCGCTTTCCATGACTAACTAGACTAATGAGAAGCAGCAGCTGCCATGGAGGACTTGGCCAGAAAGTTGCCTGATGAGAGGCCAGGTCAAGCCAGGCCAGGGTGGGCTGGGGCCTGGAACCTAAACTGACTTGCTGTTCCCCTTCTTCCCTTTTGCTGGGTGCGGCCTACAGCTGACAACGTGCTCCTGTCCAGTGATGGAAGCCGAGCTGCCCTCTGCGACTTTGGCCATGCCTTGTGCCTACAACCTGACGGCCTAGGAAAATCCTTGCTCACGGGTAAGGCACTGTTCTCTACCACATGATCACAATAGCCAGCAGCCATCGCTCAACGTTAGCCTTGCACCACTGTGCTTCCCCTGTGGGGATAAATGCTGTGGTCACCTTAGGTCCCCAAGTAGAATTCAGCCCCACAACCACCCTGGGTTACTCAGGGTTCTGGTTGTGCATAGATACAGTAATAGATGTAAGATGCTCTTTGACCTTGTGGCCTTACACAGCAAGGCCTGAAAGGCCAAAGATCCTGTCGGAGGACCAGACTTTATAGTCCTAGAACTCGCTCTGTAGGCCAAGCTGGCTTCAAATTCACAGAGATCCACCTGCCTCTGCCTCCTGAGTGCTGAGACTAAACGCGTGCGCCACCATACCCTGCTAAGATCCATAGTTTTTACTTCCTTCCGGTGTATGTGGTTTATTGTTGACTTTGGTCTTGTTTCTTCATTTGTTATGAGACATGGTCTAACTGTGTGGTCCAGGCGGCCTCAAACACACAGTTGTTCTGCCTCAGCCTACTGAATGTTAGGATTACAGGCCTATGCCCTGCTTTTGTCTTTATCTTGTGTGTTAACATACAATTATCATTGTGACATTTTCACATGTACGTGTGTGTGTGTGTATGTGTGTGTGTGTGTGTGTGTGTGTGTGTGTGTGTGTGTGTGTGTGTGTGTGTGTTTTACCTTGCTCTTATTTGCACCACCAATCTTCATCCATTCTCCCCTCCTTTCACGGGTCCCCAACTTGCCCCAGTCTTCCTTCTGCTTTCTTTTCTAAAACATGAGAATATTTTGCCTGCATGTATGTAAATGTCCACGGAGGCCACAGAGGACATCTGACCACTGGAACTGGAATTATAGACAGTTGTGAGCCACCATGTGGGTGCTGGGGATTGAACCTGGGTCTTTTGGAACCTCTTACTCACTGAGCCATCTCTTGAGCCCCTCCCTTCTTTCCTGCCATTTATATATGTGTATATGTGGGTTGTTTAATGGAGATCCTGGCCCTGGAGTTGAAGATAAAGTCAGAGAGTTGTAAGTCAGCTATAGTCGATGCTGGGAACGATACTTTCGTACATGTTCCTGACTACAGTGCCATCCCTTTAATCCTGGACATTCTATTACTAAATTACATGTTTTCTACCGTTTTGTTCAATGTTGGATAAAGCATAACAGCTTACTTAATAAGAAGATCCTGGGATACATTTACCCCTATCAAATCAAACTTTGTCATTTTGATTTCAAAGACATTTTATTATCTTAGTGTTCTAAACATTTCGCATTTGTCTCATGATTGCCACTTTACAAGTGAGACACAAATTGCATCGGATTTTTATTCTCTATGATTTAGGGTTCAATTAGACTGAATAAAAATTGCTTTTACCCCTCTAAAAAATAATAAATGTAGATCCTGTCTATGAGAGAAAATGTGTCTCATTTTGTCAGTTTCCCCCATTACACTCCATGTCCCCCTTTTGTCCTCCCTTTGGGCTTTCCCTCCCCTTTCATTAGTTGTCCTCTTCCAGCCACCCCTTTTTGTTTGTTTTTGAAAGAAGGTTACACTGTGTAGTTCTGGAACTCTCTATGTAGACCAGGCTGGCCTCAAACTCAGAGAGATCCTCCTGCCTCTGCCTCGGAAGTGCTGGGATTAAAGATGATCTCTACCACACCCAGCTCAACTGCACCTTCTATTTTCATGCCACAATTGCATCTATTTATATTTAATCTAAATTACAAGGCTGGGGATATAGCGTAGTTGGTAGAGTGCTCGTCTGACATGTGTGAAGTGTTGGCATGCATGATGGTACATGTCTGTAATCCCACATCACCTGTAAATCCAGGTGGAGAAGTTCAAAGTCATCCTCTGCTACATGTCAAGGTCTGGCAATCTTGAGTTTATGAGACCTTGCCTGTGTGTGGTGTGTGTGTGTGTGTGTGTGTGTGTGTGTGTGTGTGTGTGTGTGTGTGTGTGTGTGTGCAGTCTGCATGTGATGTAAACATGTGATTCTCGTCTTCCTGGATCTGACTTATTTCGCTTAACATGACACTCTCCAGTTCCATACATTCTCCTGCCAATGATATCATTTCTTTCTGGCTCTGTAAAAGTCCACTGTGTGTTTGCACCATATGTTCTTTGTCCATGCATCTATTGACAGGTATGTAGGCTGATTTCATGTCTTGGCCATTGTGAATAGTTCAGTGCCTCTCTCTCTGCCATCTAGCAGTAAAAATAACCCATGCCCATTGTAAAATACTTACTATAAAAGGAAAAGGAAGCATTTTACCTATTCCTCTTCCTCAAAGAGAAAATTATGAATAATTTGCATAATTACATAAGTTTTTCCATGCCTCCTTAAAACCATTGTAATTCAATTCTGAAACCTGCTTTTTCCACTTAAGAGTATTGAATATAGAATGGTTCATTTTAAAAGAGGTTCTGTTTTTTTGTTTTTGTTTTTGTTTTTAATGTGTATATGCAAATAGGTATTCAAGTGTCCTTGAAGGCCAGAAGAGGGCATTGGCTCCCCTGGAGCTGGAGTTCTAGGCAGTTGTAAGACACCTGATGTGGGTGCTGGAAGCAGAACTTGGTCCTCTGGAAGAGCAAGTAGTACTCTTTACTGAGCTGTCTCTCCAGCCCCCAGATGGTTCAGTTTTGAGCAAAGGGAAATAATCTATTAGAAGTCTGAGCATCCCCATCTGAAACTACTCTGAAGCTACAGCTTTCGGAGTGATAGGCAGACTCAGGCACACTGATGTTATGTGGAGACGGCCTATAGCCCACAGCGTTGGGTCCCATTTCCAAGACTGCATTCCTCTTGTATATTGGAAATATTCCTAGATTTAAAAAAAAAAAATGAAAACCAGAATGCTTCTGCCCTCTTGTTTTGGATAAGGACACTCAGCCTGTGTCCAGCATGGGTAGTGTGATGTTAAAGGACTGTGTGGGTGAATCTATGGTCTAATTAAACATTTACCTTAAAATGATATTAGTGATTCTTTTGATAATTCATTACAAAAATAATACCCTTTCTACTGTTTGTTTTTAAGACTACTGAGCAAAAATGTCAAGTTCAAAGTACCAGTATAAATACTGTTAGGTCAGCCGGTGGTGGTGGTGCACCTTTAATCCCAGAATTCAGGAGGCAGAGGCAGGCAGATCTCTGTGAGTTTGAGACCAGCCTGGTCTACAAGAGCTAGTTCCAGGACAGCCTCCAAAGCCACAGAGAAACCCTGTCTCAAAAAAATAAACAAAACAAAACAAAACAAAAAATACTGGTAGGTCAGGCATGGTGGCACACACTTTTAATCCCAGCACTCGGGAGGCAGAGGCAGGCAGCTCTCTCGGAGTTCAAAGTCAGTCTGATCTGCAAAGTGAGTTCCAGAACAGCCATGACTGCATAGTGAGATCCTGTCTAAAATAACAATAATAATAAAACATTGTTAGCCAAGCCTGTAATCCCAGCTACCTGAGAGGCTGAGGCAGGAGAATTGCAAGTTCAAGGCCAGCTTTGAGAACTTAGTGAGACCCTGTCTCAAAATAGTGAAAAGAGGGCTAGGCTCTCCCTCAATTGTAAAGTGCTTGCCAAACATGCATAAGACCCTGGGTTCAATCTCAAAAATTGGAAGGAAAAAGCTGACACCCACTTAATTATATATGCTGGCTGTTATTTGCCTGTTTAATAATTATTTGCTTTTGTGCATATGAATTTCCTGGGTTTCGTTATGGAGTGGGTTGGAGTTTGTTTATTTAACATGTCTGTTTTGATTTGTGGTTTTTATTTTGTGTTTATATATGTGTAATTGCTGTGACATTCCTAAACCATTAATTATATGAAAAAAAAAAATGCAGCCAAGGTAAACATAGTGGCTCATGCCTGAAATCCTAACACTTGGGAGGCTAAAGTAGAAGACTGCTGTGAGTTCAAGACCATCCTGGGCTATAGAATGTGACTCTGTTTCAAAAAAAAATAGCTGGGCATAGTGGAGCACACCTTTAATCCCAGCACTCGGGAGGCAGAGGTAGGTGGATCACTGTGAGTTCAAGGCCAGCCTGGTCTACATAGCAAGTTCAGGACTATGTACAGACACCCTGCCTCAAAGCAAAACAAACAACAAAAAAACCATGGTCCAGTGAGATGGCTCAGCAGGTAAAGATACTTGCCGCAGGTCTGGTGACCTGAGTTTGATCCCCAGAACCTATGTAAAGGTGGAAGGAAAGAACCAACCCCACACAGTGACCTCCACAGGTAAGTCACAGCACACATCCACACACTAATAATGTAATTGCTTTTGACTTAAAGCACTTCACCTGGGGTAGCCCAGGAATTAAGTATTGTGGGCACTGATTCATATGTGGTGACTCTGTCTCTGGTGTTGCTTCCTCAGGGGACTGCATTCCTGGGACAGAAACCCACATGGCCCCTGAAGTCGTGATGGGGAAGCCCTGTGACACCAAGGTGGACATCTGGAGCAGCTGCTGCATGATGCTCCACATGCTCAACGGCTGCCACCCCTGGACTCAGTACTTCCGAGGCCCGCTCTGTCTCAAGGTCAGTGGTGGCCCCAAACAGCTGTGAGAGAAGGCCTGCAGGGCCATGTGTCCAGGCCACAGGCCTGTGAGGGTTGTTCTTCCTCGGCAGATGTGAACAATGGGAGCTGTCTTCCGCCTGTCCCCTGGGCTACTTCCACCAGCCTCCTTTATGCTAAGCCTGAAAGACATGGTGTCTTGTTGCCAGGCTCTGGCCTGCCCTATTTGGATCCATGTTTCCCTTTCCTAGAGAGGCTCTCCCCACTGACTGAGGCCCAGCCCTCTGCCTTCTTGGGGTAGATCCCCAAGCCAGCATAGGACTGCTGGAGAGGAACGAATAAGGCTGCTAACAGTCTTGCATGTTGCGTTTTGGCCTCTAGATTGCCAGTGAACCTCCACCTGTGAGGGAGATTCCACCTTCCTGCGCACCCCTCACAGTCCAAGCCATCCAGGAGGGGCTGAGGAAAGAGCCGGGCCACCGAGCTTCTGCCATGGAGCTTCGGGGAAAGGTGGGCCAGGCATTACAGCAAGGTAAGAGTCCCATCGGCCTGGGCCGACAGCAAGCGGTGGGCAGAGAGGAGGTCAGAACCAGAGATGGTCAAAAATGAGAGAAATGGCTGATGCCAGGCTTGAGAGACGGAGGATGAAGGGCTATGACATGGAGAGCTGACTCAGAGTGCAAATAAATTAAAACCACACACACCCAGTAGCCACTCAGCTGATAAAGAACCAGAAAGTTGTAGCACCAAGTGCTGGTGGGACTGTAAGGTAGCAGGACTCCTGGGCACTGGGAGGGCACAGACAGGGCTGCAACCATGCTGGAGGGTGTCTGTTAGCACTCGGGAAGGTCCTTCACACACCCAGGACCCAGCCCCTCCATTCTTGCTGCACTTCAGCCCTGCTGTTAGAGGGAGTTGAGCGTAATTAAGAGTCCCGCAAGGGAGAGAGGAGAGGCAGGTGACTGGGGAATGGGACCTCGCCCAGCTCTTAGCAGCACTCAGTGTTCACAGAGTGTCAGGAACTGATCTGAAAGCTATAGGCAATGAGTGCTAAATGAAGATCAGAACCCCGAAGAGGAGGCCTGGAGCATAAGAGCTCTGTGGCAAGTTAAAAAATCAATACTGGAAGCAATACACATTTTAAGCTGGGCGTGATGACTCATGCCTGGAATCCCAGCACCTAGGAGGCAGAGGCAAAGAGGGTTGTTGGACTTTGAGACATCAGATATAGAGACGTCTTAAAAAAAAGAAAAAAAAAAAAACAATAAAAAGTGACTGCTAAATGTGATGGCACACACCTTTATTCCCAGCACTTGAGAGGCAAAGGCAAATGGATCTCTCTAAGTTCAAGACCAGCATGGTCTACATAGCAAGTTGTAGGCCAGCCAGAGCTACATAGTCAAACCTTGTCTCAATTTTATATATGTGTATGTGTGTTAAAGTTGACACGTGGATTGAGGCATGTCTGTGATCATAGCACTTAAGAGACAAAGACCAGAAGAGTTTTAGAGGCCAGCCTGGGCTACATAGCAAGGCCCTGTCTCAAATGAAAGAGCGAGTCAAATATGGAGCGTAATAGAATGTAGTTCAGCAGATAGGAAGGAGATCAGCAGTAGTTAAAGGAATGAAAGGTGGGACTGAAAAGATGACTCAACAGTTGAGTGTACACACTGCTCTTCCAGAAGACCTGCGTTGAGTTTCCAGCATCCATGTCCCGGGCCTCACAGGCACCCGTGACTGAGCTCCAGGGCCTCTACTGCCCTCTTCTGGCCTTTGTGGGCACGGCACTCACATAATCCACACATACTACACACATAATTTTATTTTTTTAATTGATGGGCCATTCTTGCCTGGGCTGGTGTCTGCATGCCTGTACATTTCCCCCTCACCTCGGGTGCCTTCTCTCTTCAGTGGGAGGTCTGAAAAGCCCTTGGAAAGGAGAATATAAAGAACCAAGACCTCCACCTCCAGACCAAGCCACCTGCCACCAGACCCCTCCGAGGGAGAACCCACCAGCCAAGGCCAGCACAGACGGGGCCTCTGAGCCTCGGCCTCCTCTACCGCCAGAACCACCAGAACAGAGCAGAGCTCCAGCTCCAAACCTGAGCAAGGAGGAGTCTGGCACATGGGAACCCTTGCCTTTGTCCTCCCTGGAGCCAGCCCCTGCCAAGGGCCCCAGCTTCCCAGACCGGAGGGCAACCTTCCCAGAGCTGGAGCTGCAACAGCTAGAGATAGGTATGGTACTTGGGTGTGGCCGTGCATGCACACATACACAGGATTTCTGTTGCTGCTGTTCCCAGCCTCGCCTGTCTTCCACCCCATTCCTGGCAGGCCGGCCCTTGCAGGTTGTGCAGGAGGAACCCTGGGAACCTAGCCCTTCACAGCCGTCTTCCTCTTTTCCCCCCTCAGAACTGTTTCTCAACAGTCTGTCGCAGCCGTTTTCTCTGGAGGAACAGGAACAGATTCTCTCATGCCTCAGCATCGACAGCCTCTCAGTGTCAGAGGACAGTGAAAAGGTGAGCAGCTGAACGGCTGGGGCGTGGGCCCTGTGTATGTGGGAGGTAGAGGAAGAGCGATGAGCTCACCCCTCCTTTCTTGGAGGGGTCCTTGTTCCCCAGACTGAGACAATATGCGTTCAATACATCTGGGAGTCAGGAAAAGCTTTACTAGTAGGGAAAGTGGAGGGTAGCTTTGGTCCCACACAGAAATGCACTTTCCCCATCTAGCCTAGGACAGGCTGGTTCTGACCCTAGGAAAGGCCCAAGGCCAGAAACACTTTCCTGAGTACAGGGCTGAGTCTGTGCCTACTCTTGTGTTCAGAACCCATCAAAGGCCTCTCAGAGCTCACGTGACACCCTGAGTTCCGGCGTGCACTCATGGAGCAGCCAGACAGAGGCAAGAAGTTCCAGCTGCAACATGGTGCTGGCCCGGGGACGGCCCACAGATACTCCAAGCTACTTCAATGGTATGGTCCACTTATCCCCTCTTACCAGCCCGCTCCTGCCAAGGACCAGGAATGGGTAGAGGGAGAGTTCATTAGCCTTTCCCCATCACAGAGGGGTCGGGGAGGAAGGTGTCTGCCACCAAAACCTCACATCTTTCCCTGGAAAGTTGGGTTTAGACTCACAAGGCTTTTCAGAGAAGGAGTAGAGAACCACTGTTCCTGCCCTGGCTACCAGTAGGCTTGTAGAAGGCCGACAGTGTGGGGAGGGAAATGGCCACTCCTGGGCTGGGGCCAGAAGCTGAGTAGCTAAATGCCTGCTGATGGGGAAGAAGGAACACACCCATGAGCATTTCGTCAAGAAGTCAGCAACGACTTCGTTGGCATCATCTCCCAGAATCTAAAGTTAAAAGATGAGAAGACACACAAATGTCCATCTTCAAGCTTATTTGCGCAGTTGTATTAGAGGTGGGCTTCGTCAGTTCATAGTACTAGCCCTCCCCAGGGCCAGTGTGACTCACTGCCAGGCCCCATAGCAAAGGCACTTCAGCTCAGAGATACTCTCACGTTGCCTACAGTCTAATTTAGGAATGTTGAGAATGGAAACATGATGAGCTTGCTTCCTGTCTGGACTAAAATTGGGACGATATGACTCAAAGGAGCTAATGCTCAAAATTCATCAGCAATGACATAGTGTAAGGTTAGAGTGGCATTATTTAAGTAAAATGTTTATCAAGTTAGGATTGATAGCCCAGCTCATCTGCTACATATTTAGATTTTTCTCTTCTATAGTAAAAGAAAAGTCTCTGTTGGATCTTGAATTTTCTGGAACTGACTTGTTATTTAAAAAATATTTGCCAGGCATGGTGGCATATGCCTTTAATCCCAGCATTCTGGAGGCAGAGGCAGATGGATCTGTGAGTTTGAGGCCAGCCTAGTCTACAGAGCAAGTTCCAGGACATGCTCCAAAGCTACAGAGAAACCCTGTCTCAAAAAAACTAAAAAATAAAATAAAATAGAGGGCTTTACAGAGGAGTTTAGTTAATGTCATTTTTAGGAAGATTAATGTTAACACCATCTTTTGTGTTGCTGAGGATTGAACCCAGGGCTGGCCTTTGTGCCCCACCCTTGAGCACACCCCCAGCCCTGGGTGTGTTGTTCTAAAAGAGGAAATTAGTCTATGCCATTTGCGTTTGTAGAACATGGCTACATGTTATCACATTTGCCTCAGTTGACTGAACTAAGAAAAAAAAAGAAGATATCTAGGTGGTGGTGCACGCCTTTAATCCCAGCACTCAGGAGGCAGAGGCAGGTGGATCTCTATCAGTTTGAGGCCAGCCTGGTCTACAGACTGAGTTCCAGGTCAGTCAGGGCTACACAGAGAAACCTTGTCTTAAAAAACTAAAAGGTGCTGGGGTGGGGGATCTAGATGGAGGGACTGTGAAGAGTAAAGAGACAGACAGGTGACAAACCAATAACCCAGTCATGGGGAGGGGCTCTTTGTCTTCAGTGCCTTTCTGCTTTGTGTATATCCAGAGTAGGCTACTGCTTACCCCTGGGAGCTAACTTCAGCTTTTAGCAAGGTGCAAGCCAAATTCCAGGCGTTGCTGGTCAGGGAGAGCTGTGTAACATTAGGGCCCCTTAACCTAAATGTCCTCTCTGCACCTTCACCCCAGCCAGACTGTTCCTCTCTGTGACGGCAGAGTGACTTTACAGAGGTTGCCCCTGCTCCTGCCCCTGCTCTCTGGGTGACCGACCACTGCTCTGCCCTCACTGCCCACTTTTGCCTTCTAGGTGTCAAGGTCCAAATACAGTCTCTCAATGGCGAACACCTTCACATCCGGGAATTCCACCGGGTCAAGGTGGGAGACATTGCAACTGGCATCAGCAGCCAGGTATGGATGCCGGTCACACTTAGGGACAGAGTACTCCAGTAGGAAGGCTTTCAAATAAGTAGAAATGGCACCCTGGAAGATAGTGGCCCCTGGTTTAACTGTCCTCCAGATCCCAGGGCAAGACAGGCAGGGACTGTTGAGAATCTCTGGACCTACAATTGGGCTAGGACTCTCCAAGTCCTCCAGAGTGAAGAACGGGCAGTGTTCTCCAGGTTGCCTGGGTGCCTGCAGATGTCCGAGCATGTTTGGGGACCATCAGCTTTACACCCCACTGCTTTGCTCTTCCCCACAGATCCCAGCCACAGCCTTCAGCTTGGTGACCAAAGATGGACAGCCTGTTCACTATGACATGGAGGTGCCAGACTCAGGCATCGACCTGCAATGCACCCTGGCCCCTGATGGCAGCTTTGCCTGGAGCTGGAGGGTCAAGCATGGCCAACTGGAGAACCGGCCCTAGCCCTGTCTTCCACCACCAGCTCCACTCTGCCCACAGCAGGCTTCCTTTGTATCTCAGTGCTCTGTGCTGGCCTGAGATGCCGGCTGAGTCTGCTCAGGGAGATCTGCCAGTCCCTGGTTCAGCAGTAAGACCAGGGTTTGCAGCAGCAATGGGAGCAGAGAAGGCACCTCCCAGCGTTTGCCTCCTGAGTAAAGAGACAAGGAGGAAACAGGGGTCTCATCCCCCAGGAAGAGAGCCAGTGATCTCCATGATGCTCCAAACATGGTGGCCAGACCCATGCATGTCAGTCAGCACTTGCCAGCAGTTGGCGTGCAGCCTCCAGCCTGGGTCAAGAAGACCAGGTACCTAGGCAGGTAGAAGAGCTAGGTTCCTGCCCAATTCATACAGGGCAAGGCAGCAAGTGTGCCTGCCCAGGGGCTTGTGCAGCCTTTGACCCCTTGTCTGGCCTCCCTGGCCATTGGCTAGTGTGAGTAGAGCGGGTGAGGAGGATGCTAGCACCTTGGTAGAATGCACCATGCCTTCAGGCACCACGCCTTCAGATCACTGCAGCCCAGGCCCAGAGTTGAGCTTGTTCAACCAAGGACCGTAGAAGGTATTGAAGAGAAGTGATTCTCAGGCCTCAAGTTTGTGGCTGCTGGACACCACTCCTCAGAACATCAAGCCTCACTGGGGCCTATCCTGTGGCTAGCTGGCACCCTAGTCCCTCATCTGTGAAACTGAAGGATGACATGAGACCCACCTCACAGAAATAGTCTGCAAATGACAGATTCTAAAGAAAGCCACAGATGCAGGGCTAGCTGCCCGCCAAAACACAGTCAGTATCCAGCATGCCAGCATCGTGGTGGCAAGACACTGCCGGCAGCATTTTGCACTCTGATGACCTCAAAGCACTTTTCTGGCTGCCTTCCAGCAGAGCATTGGCTCTGCATGGACTCCAGCAGGCCAGGGGATGGGAAGGGACTATCTTGACCCATCATCCACACAGGTTTGACGGCTTCAAGCCTCCTCCAGATCCTAGATGAGCGTATATCCACATTGCCCTAACCAGGCTTTTCCTGGTGGGGCTTGGAGTAGCTGCTTGGGACTAATGTAGCATTAAGTTAACTGTGAATCGTTGTGGGGAGGGGTGCGGAGACCCCTCCCCTTCTGGAGAAGCTCATCACCCCACGCCCGATCCCCCAATCCGTCAGGACGCCTTCTGTCCAGCTATTTGCAATGAGCTAGGCTGCTCCAGGCCCCAGCACATGAACTGCAGCCCCGGTGTTGCGTTTGGGGTGTGCCTGAGCTCTGTAAGCAATAAAATTTGGGGCAATGATTGGGTGTTTGTAAGCTGTGGTGTCTCTTTTGCCTGCCCGCTTGCTGTACTCCACAACCCTGACGGCTGTTGGGGGTAAATTCCTTCAAGTAGGCTGCTTGTCCTACCACTCTCCGGGCTGCCCTCTGGTAGCTAGCCAAACTTCTGAGCTGAGGGGAGGAAGTGAAGAGGCCAGGCAGCCCAGGAGCACCAGAAGGGGGGAGGGGCTTGCCTGGGGCAGGACTACCACTCACCCTCTCCTGTCCCTGAGGTCTGGCAGCCTCAGGACTTGCCTGGTATCAGTTTGAACATTGGCATGGATGGTGAGGACTTGCCCAGCACAAGATCCTCAGTTGTGGGGCGCAGGGTGGATCAAGGATGGAGGTGCATTGTCCGATCCAGCTCCAGTCTCTAGGAAGAGCTGACTGTGCTGGTGCTCACCTGTAATCCAGCCTTGGGCTACATGAAGAATCTGAGGCCAGCCTGGCCTACATGGGACTTTGTCTCAAACTGAAAAACAATTTTTAAATAGACTTGAGACAGGGTCTCACTGTCTGTCCTGGAACTCATTACATGGACCACGCTGGCCTCAAACCCACAGAGATCCCCTTGCCTCCGCCTCCCTAGTGCTGGAATTAAATAAAGGTTTATGCTACCATGTCCAGCTGGGAGGGGGGAGATTAAAGCCAGCTAAAATGACTCTGGATAAAGAGGCTTAACACCAAACCTGACAATCTGATTTTGATCCTCAGGAATTGCATGGTGGAAGGTGACAACCAATTCCCAAAAGTTGTCCTCTGACCTCCACACTGGCCACAGTATGCAAGTGTTCACACACACAAATAACAAATGTAATTGTAAAAAACTCTAAGATCACCCCGGAAAACCGAATGGGTGTATGTGCTGCACACACATACTGCTTAGATTGAGATTCAGCCGTCCTTGGAGGAATCCTAGAACTTCAAAAATGCAGCGACTTTGTGGCCTGAAGAGGTTCGGAGTCCTGTCGTTACCCAGGACTGCTGCCCACATACCTGGTCTGCTTTGGAGTGGTTAGCTGCCCCAGGTCTTTGTCTCGGTACCCTGGCTGCTTGACCTCCAAACCTTGTAAGATCCTCAGCTGCTCCCACCCACATCCTTGGCATGGACCTTCAAGTTTCCTGCCAGTCAGATCCCAAACGTCACAGAAGCCGCAGCATCACAGGCGCCAGCGCCCCCTTCATCCCAGCGCCCCTCCACCTGGCTAGCCAAAGAGCGCACTGGAGGCGGAGGGGCAGCAGCCACCAGCCCGCTCCCGCCTCCCGGACAGAGCCTCCTTCAGCATGGGGGTGACAGGTGGGAACAGCGGCGAGTGGTGGGCGGCGCCAAAAATGGCGGGGCGGTGGCGGGAGAAAGGGAAACAGTGATTGATGCCCAAGAATTGGCCTGGGGAGTGGAAGGGAAAGCTGACCCCAGCCAAGCCCTTCTGGGTGCCTTTGATTAGTGGGGCAGCCCGGTGCTGTGAAAAAAAAAAAGGCTGGATCGGTGCGGGTCTTAAAGAATTTAGCCCAATGGGATCGCATTCACGGGGAAAAGTGCGCACATTCGGCAGAGCTAAGGATTGGGGATTTAATGTCTGCAAATCCACCTTGCGTGAGACACTGAGGAGGACCCAGAGACCCAAAGCGAGTAAAGCCGAAACCCGCAGGGGGCCGGGGGGGGGGGGGAGTCACGTGCTCCGAACGTGGGCCTGGGGCTACCAGAAGAGCAGTGAGGTCTAGAAGGAGTCTCAAGAATTGTTGAGGTCTTGCGTCATCACAGTGGGTAGCCGAGAGTACTGACAGTTCTGGTTGGTGAAATTAAGGTCCCTTCCAGGAAAAATATGTGGTCACAAGCTTGAAAGGAACGTGGTGCAGGGACAATAATTTGTCCACCTCTATCCCCAGCCCCAAATAGTGGCCAATACCTGAGGGTGAGCATTTCCTTTTCAGTTTTATCAAAGAAATAAACACCCCTGACTCAAGAGCACTGGAGAGTTTATTCGCTGATAAAAAACAAAAAACAAAAAACAAAAAACAAAAAACAAAAAAAAAAACGAAACAGTGGTCCCCAGGCATATCTCAGAGCAGTTGCAAGCATAACTTTTCTCAATAACAATAATAATAAAATATAAATTCTAGGTTAAAAACTAATCAGAATTTTAAAACCAACTATTATTAGTGATTCTGCTGCCAGTATGAGTTTATTCCTCTTATAAGTTACTGGGGTTTCCCTTTTAAGTTTGTGAGCTGGGCAGTGGTGGTGCAGGGAAGATCATCTCTGTGAGTTTGAGGCCAGCCTGGTCTACAGAGTGAGCTCCAGGATGGCCAAGGATGCACAGAGAAACGCTGTCTGGAAAAGCATAGATACATAGATAGATAGATGATAGATATCAAATAAACAAATAATTTGTGGGACAGGTTGGTATCATGGTAGTAAAACCCTCGCTGTGCAAGCATGAGGACCAGGGTTCAGATCCCTAGAACCCACATAATCCCAAGTGGATGAGATACCCAGGCTATAATCCCAGCCTCTGTAGGTTGAGACAGGAGATGCCCAGAGCAAGGCTGACCCACTATCATGTCTGTGAGCTCTGGGTTTCATGGAGAGACCCTGCCTCGAAGAATGAGGCAGAAGAGCACCAAGGATAATTCCTAATTCCAAAAGTCAACCTCTAGCTTCCACACGTAAACACACACACACACACACACACACACACACACACACACACACACACACGAAATGAAAAACAAATTTGTGAATCAGTTGTACCTGATATAAACCATGACAACAGTGAGGATTACTCTGCAGCTGTCTGCCCAGTATTTAGAAAACTTTTCCAAGCTGGTGAGACCCTTCGTCTAAGGGGAGTTTTTACTTTTTTCTTCTCCAACTTCTTTGTTCTCCCTAGGTCTCTCTTCTAGATTCATAAACAGATGTGGGTGGAGAAGATAGCTGTCTGTCAGTATCTTGCAAACATGAGGACCTGATTCAATCCCCAGAGCCCATGTGAAACAGACAGGGTAGTAGTGTCTGGAATCTCAATGCTAAGAAGGCAGGAGAATCCCCGAGACCTCTGGCTGGCCTGAGTAGCCTGTGAGAGAGGTTGTCTCACACAGCAGGCTCCCCAGGAAGGACATGTGAGGCCTCCACACGCACATGGTGTGCACATGCATGAACACTTATGCACACATATGGGGGGGGAAGCAGACTCCCTATTGCTTCTCTTCTCTCACTCTAGCATGGTATTTGGGGAATATTTCTTCCTGGAAATACTCTTTCCTGTTTCCCAGGGCTATTTGCCAGAAAGCTTTCTCCATCTTTAATTCTTTTTCATAGCATCCAGTTCATTTTAGTGTCGTCCTTGAATCTCTGAAAATGATCAGCTTCTCTTAAGTACTCTTCTGTTTCTCAAATTACCTTTGGTGTCCTTGGATCACCTTTTCATTTGCTTATTGACAGTTTTGTCAAGTATTTGGTGGCCCTAGGTTGCCCCTATTCAAGAAACCAGCAGTGGTGGCGCACGCCTTTAATCCCAGCACTAGGGAGGCAGAGGCAGGCAGATCTCTGAGTTCAAGGCTAACCTGGTTTACAGAGTGAGTTCCAGGACAGCCATGACTGTTACACAAAGAAAATCCGTCTCAAAACCAAAAATACAAAACAAAACCTCACTGGGACCCCTTCAACTGTAGGTCTTCTTGCCTAGCCAGTGTCACTTAAGGGTGGTAAGACACACCTGTGGGGATGTCAGCAGCTCCTGATGATTTACCCAGTGGGGAAAGAGCATCTCCAACCCCAGACTCCCTCCCTTCATTCCTGGAATCTCTGAGCTCCCCTCCCCACTTGTGTGACCTTTGACCTTCCTTCTCAGTTTCTGCTTCCACTCCATCAGACAGCATCCCTCGTCTTCTGCCTTCCACACTCCAGAAGCATACAGATCTCTCTGGCGTGCTGTTCACTGGCTTAGTTATCATTACAAATTCATATTCATAATCTATCTGTGCGTGTCTGTCTGTCTGTCTCTGGATTAAATATGGAGTCTCCCAAGTTCTCCCAAGATGCTGTATCTCTGAGCACTCTCCCAGCTCTTTCTCATCTCTAAGCTCCATTTCGAACACCCAGTCATGAGGAGGAAATAACATCACATTGTTTAGGGTTCTCTCTCATTGGTATATTATCCTATTACCATTTGAAGGTAGACTTGTGATAAGTTAAAGTTGCATAGTCTAGCCTTAAAGCAACTAAAATAACAAGACAAAGCCATAGCTTTGGAGATCCAATAGAATCATACAGATAAATAATCTAAAGGGGAGGGTATAAAAAAAAAAGCAGAGTGATAGATGGAAAGCAAATAAAAGAAGAATCGATTTAAACACAAAAAGCTCATAGCACCCTTCTAAAGCAAGTGCTTAGCATGGACAAGAGCATTGTCCTGGTTTCAGTCTCCAGCACTGCCCCCCGAAACTCCTGCCCCACACAAAGTCACTCTTAAACAGTAGAGATTACCTAAATAGACAGAAAAAGTGACACTTGGTCTGGGGATATAGCTGTATTGATGGAGTGCTTGCTGATATGCACAGGCTCTGGATTCAGTCCACACTACCAGGAAAAAGAGAAGAAAGCATCAGACTCATCTATACGCTGCCCATTTAAAATCCACTTTAAATATAAACATACAAAGATTAAAAGTAAAGTGATAGCTCATGCTAATGCTAATCCCCAGTACCATGAACATGAGACTACAAAAAGCTAAAAACATTATCAATATCAAAGCAGGTTTCAAATCAAATAATTCCAGAGATAAAAGGAGATCATTTCACAGTGATAAAAAGGTTACTTCATTAAGGGTTAGGGCAAGTAGTAAGTAAAGGTGCTTGCCAGCAAGCCTGATGAACTGAGTTCGATCCCCAGGACCACACAGTAGAGAAAACTGATTCCTGAAAATTGTCCTATGACCTGTGTGTGTGTGTGTGTGTGTGTGTGTGTGTGTGTGTGTGTGTGTGCGCGCGCGCACGCTCGAGCACACACACACACACACACACACACACACACACACACACGGAGCATAATAAACAAATAAATGTTAATGTTTTAATTATAAAAGAAAATGCTTTTTTTTAAGTTAAGATCTTGAGTAAGCCAGGTATGGTTGTGTATATCTGTAATCTCTGTACTCACAGGCAGAGAAAGGAGGGTTGAAAGTTTGAGAACAGCCTGTGTAACACAGTAACTTCCAGGTTAGCCTACGCTACGTAGTAAGACCTTGTCTCAAGAAACTATGCTAACAGCAGTTGGGTTGTAGCCCAGTTGGTTGAGTCCTTGCCTAGCGTGCACAAAAGCTTGGATTTGAGTTCCATTACCACTTAAGCCAGGTGTGGTAGCACCTGCCTGTATCCCAGCAACTTGTTAGATAGAAGCAGAGAGATCAGAAATTTCAGGTCATCCTAAGTAAGTACACAGCATGTTCAAAGTCAGTCAGAGAAACATTAAACCCTCTCTCAATAAGTAAATAAACAAACAAAGAATAAATTATATATAATATATATATAAAGAAAACCAAAATAATAGCAATACTATTATCATTTTAAAAGGATTATCTAGGGCCGGGCATTGGTGGCTCACACCTTTAATTCCAGCACTCGGGAGGCAGAGGCAGGTGTATCTCTGTGAGTTCGAGACCAGCCTGGTCTACAAGAGCTAGTTCCAGGACAGATTCCAAAGCAACAGAGGAACTCTGTCTCGAAAAACCAAAAAAAAGAAAAGGACTATCAAGGCTCTGAGTTTCATCCCCAGGGCTACAAAACAAAAGAACAAATAACTATTCTAAAGGATTGTGTCCTTAACATCAGAGCTTCAAAGTACATGGGGAAAAAAAACTAATATAATGTCCAAGTGTGGCCTACAGTCCCAACACTCACGAGCAGAGACAAAAAGATCAGGAGTGCAAGGACAGCTTTGGTAGGGAGTTTGAACCCAGCCTGTGCTATATTAGATGCTGTCAGAGTCAGGAAAGAGAAGGAGGGGAGGGGCTAGAGAGGCAGTTCTGCAACTAAGAGCACTTGCTGCTCTTGTAGAAGACTCAAGTTCACATCCCAGTATCTAGGTCAGGAAGCTCACAACCACCTACAACTCCAGCTCCAAAGGAATCCAGTGCGCCCTCTTCTGGCCTCCATTGGCATCTGCACTCACATGCATATACCTGTATACAGCCATGCAAGCATACACAACATTAAAAAAATAATTTTTATTTTTTTTCTTTTGGTTTTTCGAGACAGGGTTTCTCTGTGTAGCTTTGGAGCCTATCCTGGAACTCGCTCTGGAGACCAGGCTGGCCTCGAACTCACAGAGATCCGCCTGCCTCTGCCTCCCCGAGTGCTGGGATTAAAGGTGTACGCCACCAATGCCCGGCAAAAAAATAATTTTTAAATATTTAGCCAGATGATGCTGTGTACACCTTTAATTCCAGCAGTCAGGAGGCAGAGGCAGGTAGATCTCTGTGAGTTCTATGCCAGCCTGGTCTACAAAGCAAGTTTTAGGACAGCCAGAGCTTGTTACATAGAGAAACCTTGTCTCCAAAAACCAATAGTAAATAAATACACAAAGAGAGAGAAAGAAAATGTGAAAGTAGGAAGTTGCTTCAGTTAGGCAGAGAAGAATAAGACTGTGTAATGGGGGTAAATATAATCAAAATACATCAGATACATGTATGACATCCATAAAACTTACTTAAGAGGAAAACTGATGTAACTTCCAAGGAGAAAAAGTGTGACCTGCCATCATAGTTGACGACTTCAGTACTCCTCTCAGGAGCAGAAAGGACTAGTAGACACAAAGTCAATAGTATCTCAAGGACTTGAATGGCTCCACCTGATAACTGACATTGGCAGAACACTGCACTCCACAGCAGAAAACACACTCTTCTTTGAAAATGATCTTCACACTGGGTGTGGTGGCGCTAGCCTTTAACACCAACACTGGGGAGGCAGAGGCAGGCAGATCTCTGAGTTCAAAGCCAGCCTGGTCTACAGAGCTAGTTGCAAGAGAGTTAGGGATGCACATGGAAACCCTGTCTCAGAAAGAAAAAAGATCTACAAAAAAGATCATGTTCTGAACAAAAAGTCTCGCTAAGCCAAGCATGGTGGCACACACCTTTAATCGGAGGGCAGAGGCAGGTGGATCTGAGACCAAGTCCCATGCCAGCCAAGGCTACATAGAGAGACCCTGTCTCAAGCAACAGCAACTTGGGGCTGGCGAGATGACTCTGCAATTAAGAGCACATACTGGTCTTTTGTAGAAGTTTTGAGTTCGATTCCCAACACTCACTTTGGGCCACTCACAACTTTAGGTAACTCCACTTCCAGGTGGATCTGTTACCTGGGGCTAGAGACTGCTCAGTGGTTAAGAGCACATACTGCTCTTGCAGAGGACCCTGGTTCAATTCCCAGCACCCACATCTGTTGGCTCACAACCTCTTATATATAAAGCAAGCTCCCAGGGTTCACACACCTCTGGTCTCTAAGTGCACCTGCACTCATGTGGCACACACACATAATTATTAAAATAATAAGATATTTTAAAAGTAATGGGGGGAGCAGGGGCTGGGCAGATGGCTCAGCGGTTAAGAGCACTGGCTGCCCTTCCAGAGGTCCCATGCTCAATTCCCACCACCCACATGGCAGCTCAAAACTGTTAACTCCAGTTCCTGGGAATCTGACATCTTCACACCAATGCACATAAAATAAAATTAAAATAACTTATTTCAAAAACTTGAACAGGCAGAATGCCGCATACCCATAATCCCAATATTCAGGAGGCTGAGGCAGGCTGATCTCTATGAATTTGAGGCCAGCCTGGTCTCCAGAGCGAGAACCTGTCTCAAAGTGATGAAGATGCTATTTCTAATAATAGGAGGCGAGGTGTAGTGGTGAACACCGTTAATCCCAGCATCCAGGAGTCAGAGGAAAGGAAATTGTAAGTTCAAGGCCAGCCCTGGTCTACATAGTGAGACCCTGTCCTAAAATGATGATAATAATAGTAATCATAATCATAAAAATAAATATTTCTTCAAATCAGTTGAGCAAATTAGGAAAGGAAACTTCAATCTGATAAAAAGACTTGTATGAAGCAAACCACCACCAACATAAAGATGGGATTCTGACTGTTCCCCACGAGAACATGGGAAAGAAGCAAGGCTGTCTGCCCGCATTCCACAATTATGTAGTGATCATTCCCAGTGCAAAAAAGGGAAGGAAGGAAAAAGGAGACACAAGACATGGAAGGAAAAGACAAAGTTGTCTTGATTCACACACGTTCTCTTTGATGTGCAAATCCTGTGGGCTCTCTTTAAGAGCTGGTGGGTTTTCAGTGCACCTTTAGGACTTGAGATGGTATTTCTAGAATATTAGAAATAACTGGACATTGGAAATACCTCATCTGTCACAGACTGCCACTTGACTTTCTAACAGAACACTCCTAAGGCAGGCACAGAAATCCCAAATGGAGTCAACATGGACCTTGTCTCCCAGACCCCAGTGCTACTATGAAGCTTTCAAAATTGTAATTCGCCCTTCTGTACATACACGGTTGCAGTTTATGGAAGGATTGAAGTTGTGTGATGATCAGATATCCAGAAAAATTGTCAAGTGGCCAAGGAAGGGCTCTGTGGTTGGGCAGGAAAGAGCCCTGCTCAGGGTCAAATGGAGCTGAAGCTGACGAAGACGATGACTGAAGAAAGCCAGAGGAGCTTGTTGATCAAGGAGGCAGGGCTGTCCTTCGAGTTCCTGTCCATGGTGCTTCTCTCAGAGCCTCACCACACAGCTGACCTACGATCCCCAGGTCAGGCTGAAGCACAGATGTGTCTAAATCCCAATGCCTAAGACCAGCCAAGCAAGGACAGCCCCTTCCATCCCTGGGAAGAAACCACAGCACTTTCTCACGCTTCTGAGACAATCCTGAGAGCAATTCTTAGCCAGAAAGTAAGGTTAACGTTTCCTGCTCCACCCTAGGCTCCTGGGAACCCGCTTTGCATAATGCATGGAAGTCATGATCCCTCGCCATCAATGCTGACCCATACCAGGGAAGCAAGAGACTGAGGCAGCCTAGTGCCCCACTCACTTCCAGAGAGTGAAGGGCAGCTTCAGTATTAGAGGACAAAAGCCGCCTGGCTGTCTCCTGGCTCCGAGATGCCCCTAGGACTTCTAAGAATGGATTCAAGTTCACCACACAGGATTGTGGTGCTGGCACAAACTCGGGTCAAGCACTCTGAGTGTAGGCCTTGGTCTGGGTCAGGAATAGGTGACCAAAAAGAGCTTGGGAAGCAGCAGTGATAAAGAGTGGGGTGGGGGAAGTCCTTCAGGAGTGTGATGGGCTCCTGTGGGGTACGGCAGAGCAGAAAATGGAGTTAGTTCTGCAGCCTGAATTCAAGTCCTTGATTCAGCAACCACCAGCTATGGGAAGCCTAGGCAGTGAGCACCCTCCGGTGCTTTCTGTGGAAACGACGAGATGGAGTACTGTGGGCATTCACAATTGTGCATGCAAGCGATAGGTTCAAGAGCTGGAACAAGGCCAAGATGGCAAGTGGAGGGTAGCAGACAGGGAAGTCAGACTGTTGACCCTGGCAAGGGGGTGATGAGGGGAGAGACAATGTCGAGTGGGCGGGAGGTGGGGGCAGAAGAAATTGGCACCAGCTCAGGGCCTGTCCCTCACCCTGATGCTCCTTGTCCTTTCCTTTTTCCTCCGGGCCAGGTACCAGTTCATTCCCCTGCTGTGGCAAGAATGACGTGGATATCGTGGATATCATGGAAAGAACGTGAGGACCAGTCCCTCTCCCCAATCAGCACAGCCCCTCCCCCCAAACCCCAGGCTCTCAGCCCTTCCTCCAACACCATACACTCCCATCCAATTAGGATCTCCTCTTTAGCCCCTTCCCAGATCTCAGGAGTAGTGTCCAGGCCAGAGGCTAGGGTTGCCTGTGGTCTCATCTCTGCCTTCAGCCTCCAACCCTCGAAGGGGGCTAGGGTGGAGCACGTGGAGGCATGGTTGCCTTGCTGGGGGTCAGACAGAGCTGTCCAAGGTAGGGAAGACAGGTGCGTGAGGAGGAGGGAACGGGAATTCAAGGTTGTGAAACAGCTAGAAGTAGGGGCTAAGAAGAACTGAAGGGGCCCTGCACTACCCCCCCCATCCAGGGCTTCTCAGAGCTATCCCCTGGGAATGTGGCAGGTGGGTAATGGGCCTCACTCTAGGCTCTCCCTGTGTAGGGAGCCATTTTCTGAGCATCATGGCTCTCCTGTGGCACTTAAAAATGAAGATTCCCAGCCTGGTCTACATAGTGAGTCCCAGGACAGCCAATGCTACACAGAGAAATCCTGTCCCAAGACCACCCCCACTAAAAAAAAAATAGAATGAAGATTCCCAGGCCCCTTCTCCAACTAAATGGAGCTGAAGAGTCAACTGGCAAGCTCTCCAGAGTTCCTGAAGCTTGGAGAGTCTTACAAATACCATAACCAGCTTAGTGGGTAAAGTGTTTAGAGCACAAGTATGAGGGCCTGGGTTCAGATATCCCACAACCAGGTAAAAAGCTGAACATGCTAACACTGTAACTCTCAGAGCTGGGACGTAGAAGCAGGAAGATCCCAGGGGCTCACCAGCCAGCCACTCTAGCAAAGCAATGAACTCCATGGTCAGAGAGAGACCCTGTCTCCAAAAAATGAGGTGGAAAATAACTAAGGTAGACACATAAAATCATCCTCTAGCCTTCACATCTGTATTTGTGTCCATGCACACACACACACACACACACACACACACACACACACACACACACACACACACACACACACACACACTCCAGCGCTCCCAATGGAGCGGGGACAGTGGGGA
This sequence comes from Cricetulus griseus, assembly GCF_003668045.3. NCBI lineage: Eukaryota > Metazoa > Chordata > Mammalia > Rodentia > Cricetidae > Cricetulus > Cricetulus griseus. The sequence goes on from NC_048600.1 coordinate 114,936,103, forward strand.
GTAGAGCTCGGGTCTTCTTGCCTACCCCTGTGCAAGGCCAGAACTCTGAGGGCCCTAGAGATCGCTACCTCTGATGACCCTGCCCATGCATCTGTGTCACCTGTTTTGATTCCTTATGCCTCAGGAGTGACCAGCAGCAGCCCCAGTCCCATAAAGACAAGGAGGATGAAGAAGAAGCGGTGAGATCATCACACTTTGTGCAGTGGGTGGTAGCAGGAAAGGAGGGCAGGGTCTTTATGCTTGGCAATCCTAGGACAATAGGACCAGGCCACACACACACCTTCACCAGCTGTCTGCACTTCCTTCTCTGCTCCAGGCAGGTCTCTGAGATAAGGGGTGGGTAGTGTGCCACACAGAAGCAGGACAGAGGCTTGGTGTGTCAGGGGAGTCCTGGGGGGAAGGGGTGTCCAGGTCCTGTTGCCTCAGCTTTCATTTGAAATCTTTCAGCCTGCAGCAGAATTGCCCAAGCTGGAGTCCCTACCCGAAGTGCAGCCGAACCCAGGCCCAGTGCCACAGCTGGAGGAGATGGCAATAATGATGCCCTCTAAACCCACACCGGATGCTGAGGGGGACTACATCACTGAAAGCCAGGAGCAGCAGATCTACAGTATCGAATCCCTCAAGCCCTATAAGGAAGAGCTGATAGAAAGGCCCTGGAGCTTCAAAACAAGCTCAAGCAGCATGGAAGAGGAGCTTGTGTGCACCTCCACCCATTTCCGCTCCATCCGAGTGCAGACCTCCAAACACCTCTTCTGGTCGAACAAGCTCACCCAGGCGTCAGAGCTCAGCTTCCAGAAGGTCAAGAGCCCCCGGGAAAAGTATGTCTCCATTTCCCAGGTTCTCACAGAGTGTGCCCCACGGCCACTAGGCTCCAGCAGGTCTTGCACCAGCCTGCCTGCAGCCCTTGGTCTGGCAGATCTGATCAACTTTGCATCTTCCCTGGCTGTAGCCTCCTCCAGCAGCATGAACATGCCTAATTTAGAAAATATAATCAAAGGTTCATCCGAGAAGTCCCAGGAGACGTCTAGAGAGTTTTGCCAGCCAGGCCAGTCCGTCAAGTTTTCCCAGACTACCCAGATTACCCAGATGTCCTCGGAGAAGCAAGAGAAAAAACCCGAAAACATGACAACTCACAAATCCTGGACTCCAGAAACCAGGAATGTAGCTTGTTCTTACATAAATTTTAGCAAGACAGGGCTCAAGAACCACACCATCCAAGGAGAAGTGAAGTTTGTCCAGGCACCAACCACGTCCCCTCAGCTTCAGGGAGCCAAAGAAGAGTGAGTGACACTGCCCTGCAGTCTTTGGCTAGCATGTGGGGATGGGCTCAGTTCTCACATAGCTGGGTGGGGTGTGAAACAGTGGAATTGAGGGGGGAGGGGCTGAAGTAGGGAACTCAAGCAAGCTTAGTCGAGGGCCCAACCTCAATGACCTCACAAAGGCTGCTAGGAACAAGATTCCGGTGACCTGAGGTGCAGTAGCAAAGCCAGGGCCAGAGGAGGCCTGGGGACCATGGAGGGTGAGCTCTCCAGGGCTAGGACAGAAACCTGGGTTCAAAATGGGCAGGGCCACGTAGTATCAGGAATCATGCTGTCTGCCTCCATTCCTAGGCCACAGGACACTTGCATGAATGAGCATAGGGGAACCGGGCTTCAGAGCCCTTGGCCTCTGATGACATGTAGACACAGAACAGAATGCCAGCTGCCCCACAGATGCAGTGGGAGACACACCCCAGACCCTAATGCCCTAGTGACACTGTCTCTTTTGTGTTGCAGCTCGGTGCCGGGAACCAAGAAAGGGAATCCATTATTGCTGAAAATCCTTTTTAAGTTGTCATCCCCTCATCCCCAGAGAAATGACTAGACAAAAACAGTAAAGCCTCCAGTGCTGGCCCTGGTGAAGACTTTTTTTTAAGGTGCTCGGTTGGAACCCAGGGACCTGAACATATTTAGGCCAGTGTTTTACTCCTGGGCTATATCCTCAGTCCTTGGATTTTTTAGATAGTGTCTAATTCTGTAGCCCAGACTGGCGTCAAACCCTTGATCTGCCTACCTCGGCCTCTTGAGTGACGACATTACAAGTATGCACCACCCTGCTTGGGCTCTAGCTCATATTTTGGAGGACCAATGCCTCCTAACCACTGAGCACACCTGGCTGCTATATTCTGGAAGCAATTTTTTAGGGATGACACCTCCATTTTTTAGTTTCCCTTTAGCCCACCTGTCCCCTGAGCTCTGGCTAGCTGTGTACGGTCTGACTACTCCCCAAAGTGCTTCCACTTTACTGCCCTTACCAGATCACTAGGTCACCTAAAAGCTCCATCCCAGTTTTTTAGGCCTAAGTCTAGAGACATATGGGCATGAGGATGTGGGAGATAGGGCCTCCTGGAGGTGGGGCTGACCGGATGAGAAAGTAAATCCAAAGGGAAGTCTTGCTGTGGCCATGGGTTAGGGAGGATATTGTGTGAAGGCTTGAAAGAGGGAAGAGCTGAGGTTGATAGATCTTTTAGAAGGCCACAGCCCCAAGCCAGAAGTAACTCCAAATGTAGGGAGACCCCATGTGTGGTGACATATCCAACATGGCAACCCGGAGGAGTTCCCCCACATTGCCAGCCTGACACTTGCATAAGGCAGCTTGCCCACAGACAGGAAACACGATCCACAAGAACGGGCACATGCATGCCCGGGGCCAGCTGCAGGGGTAAAATATGCACAGAGGCACACATCCACTATGTCTGGGGTCAGGCCTCAGAGGCCCAGAAGAAAGGCAATGTGAGAGAGCTTCCGCTTTTGGCAAAGGTCAGGAGGCTGTGAAGTGGGGAAGGGAGTTTGGGCCTGGAGAAAGAGAAGGGGCCAGCTTGATCCACAGGCAGCTGTGTGTATGAGAAGGGCAGGGGACATCTCACTCTGTGTAGCCCAAGCTAGTTTCAAAGTTGTGACAATCTCTCTACCTTGGTCTCTTAGTGCTGGGGCTACAATCGCTAACATCACACCTGGTTTGTGTTTCTGTAAGTCGGAGTTCTTTATGTTGGCGTAGCTGGACTGCCTCAGATCCATAATGATTCTCTTGCCTCTGCCTCCTGAGTGCTGGGATCACATGTATACGCTGCCACATCAGCTTTTGTTGTTGTCGTCGTCACTGTTACTGAGACTGGGCCTCGTTATGTAGCCCTGACTGCCTCTTGCCTCTGTCTCCTGGGTGCTAGGAGTCGAGGCAGATGCCACCACATGGCTTCCTTTTTCTTTTAAGACAGGGTATAGCTGTGTAACTCAGGCTGGCTTTGAACTCAAAAAACTGCTTGCCTTAGTCTTCAGAGTGCTGGGGTTATAAAAGGAGCATGTCATCACGCCCAGCCCTGGTCAGGCTCCCTGCCAAGGGAAAAGCCCATCAAGACCATAGGAGAAGGCTGAGCAGGGAGAGAACCTAGGGACAGGGAAGTGGGATTAGGAATTGGGAGAGGAAAAGGGTGGGGATGTGGAGTGTCATTGCGCTCTTAGGATTTGTCTTTTTAGAGTTTATTGTTTTGTGGGATTTTTAAAGACAAATTCTACTTTTTAACCAGAGGTGGCGCACACACCTCTCATCCCAGAACTTAGGAGATGGTGACAGAAGAAAATGAAATTAAAAGTTGTCCTTGCACTAGATGTGGTGGCCACACTTTTAATCCTAGCACTCAGGAGGCAGAGGCAGGTGGATCTCTGTGAGTTCGAGGCCAGCCTGGTCTCCAGAGCAAGTTCCAGGACAGTCAAGGCTACACAAAGAAACCCTGTCTCAAAAACAAAACAACAAAAAGTCATTCTCAGCCAAATAGTAACCTCAAGGACAGCCTGGGCTATGGCACATAAAATCCTGTCCAAAAGGAAAAAATTGTTGAAAGTGGCTTCAGGTGCACCAAACAAGTGTCAAGCACAGACAGTTCCTGTGTGTTCTTTCTCTTCCCCCAGCCCCTACAGCATGGAACACAGGGACACTCTGAAACAGGTACACACACCCACACTGGCTCACAGCATCACCCAAGGCCCTTGGAGACGTTGGGGTTCACTCCCTCTCAGTGTACGTCCTGTGACAAGTGTATGGCATGTGTCCCATTGTAGTGTCATACAAAATAGTTTGCCCACCCTGGATACCCTCTGTGTCCACCCACTCATCCCTCCCCTCAACTCCAGGCACGCACTGATTGGTTACTGTCCGTCTGCTTTTTCCAGAATGAATTGGAATTGACCCTCGTGCAGCCTTTTCAAACAGGCGTCTTTCCCTTACTAAGCAGTTAACTGTCTTTTCTCCCTGTCTTTTCACGCCTTGACAGCTCATTTCCTTTCCGTACTCAATAATATTCTGCTATCTAGATGGATCAGTTTGTTTTTCCACCCACCTACCAAAACATATCTTGGTGGATCCCACGTTTCGGCAGTTAGGAGGTTGCAATAAGTATCAGTGTGTGGATTTTGTGTTTTAAAATAATCTGGATAAGTGCCAAGGACCACAGTTGCTGCTTAATATACATTGTAAAGGTGTGTTCAGAGGCTGGGGAGGTGGTTCAGCTACCAAAGGCTGGGCTCACAACCAAAACATCAAGATGGGTTCAGATTTATAAGAAATAGCTGGAGTGGCTGCCGGAGAAACTCATCACTTTGAAGCCCCAGCAATTCCTGTCTTCATCGTTTTGTGGTGTCGGTGTTTGAAATACTGGAGTTCTCAGGGATCCATAGTGGTGTGTCATCTTACTGTTCAGTTCTCTAGTGATTTGAGATGCTGGAGACTGTATCTTTGATTTGTTAAGGTGTCTGCTCACATCTTTTGCCCATTTTAATCGGATGACTCATTTTCTCATTGTTGAGTTTTAGAGGTTGTTTGTAATTTTGTGTCTATAATTGTCTTCTAATTTTCTTCACTCTGTTGGCAGAGTCAAAGGTTTGGGGGGGTTGTTTGTTTGTTTATTTGTTTTGAGACAGGGTCTCTCTATGTGGAACTGGCTGCCCTGGAACTTGCTATGTAAACCAAGATGGCCTCGAACTCAGAGATCTGACTGCCTCTGCCTCAAGAGTACTGGGATTAAAGAGGCATGAGCCACCAGGTCCTGCTAAATTTAAGTATTTTATTATATTTACCTTGAGTTTGGCAAGTACAATTCTTTTTATATATTGTTGACTTCATTTTAGTAACATTTTGTCAATGATTTTTGCATCTGTGCAGGAGAGATGGCTCAGTGGTTAGCAATTCCTGCTCTCCCAGAGGACCTGAGTTAATTTCCCAGCACTCACACTGGCCAGTTCACAACTGCCTGTATCTCCAGCTCCAGGGGATCAGATGTTCTCTTCTGGTCTCCAAAACCACTTGCACTCATTTGCATAAACACACCACATACACCCACAAACAAAAAGCCTTTAAGACAATTTCTTTAAGATGGGGTCTCACTATATAACCCAGCTGGCCTGGAACTCTCAGTGATCTGCCTGCCTCTGCCTCCCAAATGCTGGGATTAAAAATCATGTATTGACTGATGGTGGTGTATACTTTTAATCCCAGGTGTCGTCACACCTGGACAAAATAATTTACACTGTTGCTGTTTGTTTGTTTGTTGTTTGGGGGATTTTGAGAGGGTTGTTTTGTTTTGAGACTTTTTTTTCTGTGTTGCCCTGGCTGTCCTGGAACTCACTCTGAAGACCAGGCTGGTCTGGAACTCAAAGAGATCCACCTGCCTCTGTCTCCTGAGTGCTGGGATTAAAGTTGTGTGCCACTACACCTGGTGGCTGAAATGATGTTTAAAAACAAGATTTTTCTATTATGTTCTTGATGAATATTGTAGTTTTCTGGAAAAGCTTTTTTTCTGTTTGGGGTACAACTGGCCTTGCAGTTATCGTAGAGAAAGTGAATGGTCCTTCATTAAAAGTTGAATTTCAGCGGGCCTCCCTCTGCTGAGGCAGGCTGTAACTGTTGCTTCCATTTCCTTAGTAGATATTTATTCATATCATTTCTTCACATGTAAGTTTTGGCAGCTTCTGCTTCTCATCTACTTATAGGCATAGTCATTTCTAATATTCCTTTATTATGCTTTGACTATCCGTGAGATCTATAGTGATGTCCCTTTCACAATGCTGTTACTCTTCCCCTCCCACCTATTTTTATTTATGTAGTGGTGTGTGTGTGTGTGTGTGTGTGTGTGTGTGTGTGTGTGTGCACATGTGTGTGTGTGCACGTCCATGCCGGGGAAAGTGTACGGATGTCAGGACAGTTTGAATTAGTCGGCTCTCTTCTTCCACGTAGGTCCTGGGGACCTTTGAACTCGGGTCACCAAACTTGTCAGCAGGCGCCTTTACTCACTGAGCTGTCTCACCAGCCCCATCCACCTCATTAGTCTTTCAAAGAACAAGATTTGGGCATTTATTATTTTCATTATTGATTTTCTGCTTTCGATCATATTTTTATTTATTTATTTATTTTCGGTTTTTTGAGACAGGGTTTCTCTGTGTAGCTTTGGAGCCTATCCTGGCACGCTCTCTGTAGACCAGGCTGGCCTCAAACTCACAGAGATCCGTCTGCCTCTGCCTCCCGAGTGCTGGGATTAAAGACGTGCATCACCAACGCCCAGCCTGGCAGTGAATAATCTCCAGGTGTCTAAAGATCTTGCAGCTCTCGGCTATGGTTTCTAGTTTCATTCACTAGTAATCTGGGAGTAGACATTGTCTGATGAACATTATTTTTAAATATTCTTGAAATGTCTTAAAATGTAATTGGTGGGTTTCTATTGGACCTGGCTTTGGGGTTCTGTGGCCTGCTTTTCCTTGAGGGCCTCTGCCATCCTGGTTCAGTATCCAGAGTGTAACCACAAATCCAGGTGCCTGAAGGGAGGTTAAAGCACAGTTCCAGCAGGAAGTCAGCCTGTGAGGGAGGGTTGGTAGCTCTCCTGACACAAAACAAGTCACCACAGAGGCAGCCTGGGGGCAGCCTCAGAGCCTGTGACTCTGCCTTTCAGGCAGCAGAGGCCAGAAGACCAAGAGATCCCCATCGACACTGAGAAGGTACTGGCGACTAGGCCGGGGGGGGGGGTCCTTTTTTTTTTTTTTTCTCTCATCTGAGTTGGAGATTCATGCCCTGTGCCTGCTACAGAAGGCCCTTCTTATAGAGCTGTGGGTTCAGATGGCCGGAGGATCCTGGGAGGAGGAGGTGGAGCTGGTCACCAGTCCTTATCTGCTAGGTCCCTGGAGTCTATGCCCTCCAGTTGACTGGGCTGTCCTTCCTTCTTCTCCCTGTCTCCAAGGCCTCCACAGAAGCCTCGGAGTCTCCTCACTCGAGATATACGCGAGGAGCAGGCTGGCAGGGTGCATAAAGGGCGGCTGCGGCTGCAGACAGACCAGCTGTCCCAATCAGAGCTAGAAGCAACCATGGCTACAAAGGAGCAGCAGACCATAGTGAGAGCAAGAGAATTTAAGGACCCCAAAGCTACCCAACCATACTGGTCAGACCTGGATACCAAGTCTCAGAGGTGAGGGTAGGAACTAGAGGTCAGGTTTGGGGTGCTGGTGTGGGGGCAAGGCCTGCCTGGCCCCAGAATTTCTCCACAACAGGCCCATGTGCACCTTCTTTTGCTGAAGCATTCTGACTGATGACAGTGTGGCTCCTCTGACACCCCGGCAGCTGGCAGGTAAGAACCGTAAGTCCAGAAGTGGAGAGGAAACATGGGAGTGCTCGCGACAGAGGGTGGCATGTTGATGACCCTTGAACCCTCCCTCCATGACAGCCTGATTTTTTTCTTCTCTGTAGCCCAAGGCTTCACTGCTGTGCCCCCAGAAGCATGTGTGTATCTGTCCCTGTGTGTCTGTGACTCTGTTTATCTTTGTGCCTGTGTCTGTGAAGGAAATAGGGAAAATAAAACTAAATGTATTGGCGGATGGTTGGATAGAGGTATCTAAATGGATGGGATAGAATAAAAAATATATATAAAGAAAAAAAGAGGAATGGACAGAAAAAAAAATTCCCAGGGTCTGACATGAGAGGTGGGAAATAGGTAGAAGGTATTTCTCCATGACAGGGACCCAATCATTGCTGATCATTTTCCTCACCAGCAATCTGAGTGCTTGCTTATATGCCACACCCCAATGGGGCTCCCGAGCAGCCACAGAGCCAGACTCCACATGTGACCTTGGATGTGAATTTTTTTAATGGTTTTTAATTTTAGTTGTGTGAGGAGGTATGTGCAGTGCCCACAGCAGCCAGGGGTTCTCTGCAAGAGCAGCTTAACCACTAAACCAAATCTCTAGTCCCAGGTATGAGTTTTTAAACTATTTTTGCACTTGTGTGTGTGCACACAAGCCGAGCATGCACCGTGGCACTCGTGTGGAGGACAAGAGGATAACTTATGGGAATCTGTTCTCTTTATCTTGTGGGTCCTGTGGCTCAAACTCAGGTCATCAGGTGTGGCAGCAAGCACCTTTCCTCGTCAAGCCATCTCTCTGCCCTCTAGACATGAGTTGTAAATGCTTTTTGTCAGAAAATGTCCAAATCTGGCAAGGATGGAATAACTTAAGAGCCAGCACACAGCAGTCACTGTGCTGTTGCTGTCCATTGTAGTGAAACGTTATAATAGTGTCCAGACCCCAGTCCCACCCCGCTGGAGTGTCGAGGAAAAGTCTCAAGGCCACCCACCGCACATAGTTCTCAGCTTGCTGACAGTCTCCTCTCGCCACCCTCAGCCTTCCAGGATGTCTTCAAACTGTTCAGCTGCAGTCCAACGGGAACCGTGGACATGCAGAGCATGAAAGTCGCGCTGCGCAACGTGGGGATCCAGCTGGGCCCACAAGAGATGTGTGAGGCTCTTCGGCTGGCCGACTTGGATGGTGGGCGCCCATCTCTGCCTTGGCGTTCTCCTACTCTAGTCAATCTCCTAATGAGTGTGACCCATGTCCTTGGCCTGGTCCTCTTATTTTATTTTTTTTTAAGTTCCCTCTTCTAGAAAGCTCCTATCTCCCAGGCTTTGTACTTTGCTTCTGAGTCGCTCCTCATGCCCAGGGGCAAGAGCTGTTTCTCTCCACACTCACACTAGAACCCTTTGGCTTCTACAGAAGTATTTAATAATGAAATCTATCTGAAAGAGATAAATGGTTTAGAGGAGGGTTGGAGAAAATCCCAAATAATTCTCGATGTATATTTAAACCCCCAACGTATCTACAGGGCAAACTTTCCAAAAGGGAGGTACCCACTGCACCCTCTTGTCTTCCCAGGTGATGGAATCGTAAGCTTCAAGGACTTCCTGGGTGTCCTCACTGACAACCACCTTTTGGCTCAGTGCATAAGTGAGGGGTTAAGCTTATGGGCAGGGGTGTGGGGGTCTTGGATGAGGATACCCCTCCTCACTCTTGCCTGTGTTTGCTGTACTCAGGCCAAATGAGGAGCAATCGGGTCTTTGAGCCTCCGGGCCTTCAGACCCTGCTCCTCGAGGTGCTGTTCAAGTTGCTGAGGCAGGGCTTTGTGCCCTCCAAATCAGGTCAGGAGGTGACAAGGTGGGCACAGCCAACCCCAGCTCCCAGACTCAAGATTCTGAGAACTGAACCAGCCCTTGCAGGAAGTCCCCTGAAGCTCCCACCCCCACCCCGACTCCTCACCCACCCCACCCCACCCCACCCCACCCCACCCCCCGAGAATGCTCTGTGTCCATTTCCTGGGCCCTAGGTCATGTTTAGGTAAAGACAAGTAGCTTCTGGTCCTGCTTGGGTTTCCCCACACGAAAGATGGAGGAGACCAAGAAGCGGTGTCTGAGCCCGCTGTCCCACTTTTCTCCTCCAAGCTACTATTCCAAGAAGCAGCGGGCTCTGCGGCTGAACACACACTTTAAGTGCCGGGTGCGCGGCCAGGGTCGGCCTGTGCGTGCACACACGGGTCTCAACTACTTCTGCCAGGCAGCGCGTCTCAGCGGCCTCTCCAGCACCCAGCTAGCGCGTTCCCTGCACACTCTGTACAGAGAGGGTGCGCCCCCAGCCGGCCGCGAGTGGGGCAGGGTGGGACACGCGAGGGTTGGAAAGGATGCTCCAGGTCATCCGCAGCCTAGCCCCACCTGCTCCCGCAGGGCCCCTCCCAGTACTATCCCCGCCTCTTCCTCCTCTGGATCCCTCCCCAGGTGGGCGCAGCCCCTACTCTCAGATTCCCAATCTGGCCACGCGGTCGCGACCAGATCGCAGGATCTCGAACCGATCCCCAGGCCCCGACGTTCGCCTCCCCAAGCCCCATCAGCCAGGTCGCCCCAAGTTCCCTCCCAACCTGGGACCACTCAGCAAAGGTGAGAATCCTCAAGAGCGGGGCCAGATCGGCCGAGGAGACTCTAAGGACAGGGCAGATGGGGCGGAGGCGGGACAGCAGATGGGGAGTGATTGGCAGGCATCAGAGGCTGGCGTAGAGCGGGAACTTAACCAAAAGACATGGGGACTGCAGGGGCAGCAGGAGATGTACCCAGGTGTTGCTGATCGCACCCGCGTCTATAACGAGTTGCCCTCTGGATCTTCCGCAGGTCCCCTCCACCCTCACGCCGGGCTAGTGAGCCAGCCACTGGAGCAAATGCGCCCCGCGAAGCTGGCTCCCTCACCGACAACTCTAGTGCAGAAGCACCCCTCCTCCCCTTCGCCAGCCTGTTTCCAGAGATGTGCTATGAAGAGCTTGTACAAGTAAAACGTTTGCTGAGCGAAACTGGCTGCGCCTGGTGGGGTCGGGCACTGAGCCGACGCACATCTTTTGCAAACATCTTTATTAATCTTGTATAAAAATAAGGTCCAAGGAGAATCCTCCGGGCTAGGGCGGCGGCGAGGTACACTTTGTAAGTTACAGACCAGGCTCGCGCTCAGGCTAAGTATGGCTATTGGAGGGCGAGGGTGCTGCGAGCTGGTGGGGTGAGGGCTTTCAAGGCTTGTAGTCAGCCAGAGGAGCGGATGCTCGACCCAGCCGAGCTAAGGACCACCTTCCTTGAACTCCAGCCTGCCTACAGATCTACAGAATCCACCAGCAGACACAGTGGCTACAGCGAGAGGTCAGTAGTGACCTGCAGTGGGGGTCCCGGGAGTCGCCGGCGAGCACTTCGGCGTCCTGTGTCTGTGCGGATATAGGGCTGGTTCCGAAGATCTGGAAGCCAAAAGGGACACATTGGCCCAAGCTCCAGAACACAGGCTCACTTTTCTAAGGATTTGATTTTGTGCACGTGGAAGGGGACACTGATTTACCTCAGCCAGAAACACCACCCCCTAAAACATGGGAGGCATGTCTGGCCCCCCCAAATTCCCAAAGTTGTGCCAGCACTGGAATCACAGGCCGGTCTATCTAGGTACCTGGGAACTAGAGGGGCATCTCCTCTCCCAGGCTGGCCTCACAGAGGAGCCGGGATGTCCGCTTGCCGGTGCGGGCGGTGAAGGGCACTGTCTTGAGCACTGAGATTTTGGAGATAGAAGGTAGAAAGAGAGAAAACAAAAGAAATACAGAAAAGGTAGCAAAAGGCATGGCGGACAGGCACAGTGGCGCACGCCTTCAATGCCAGCACTGCAGAGGCAGAGGCAGGAGGATCTCTGTGAATTTGAAGCCAGCCTGGTCTACCTAGCAAGTTCCAGGCAAGAGGAGTTGCCAGGAGGCAGCAGATCCCTCCGAATGGGGGAGAAACAGAAAGAGAATGACACAATAGAGGCTGAAGACAGAGGTCTGGCTATGTATGTTCTCACCTGTGATAATGTCTTCGATGGCCCCATCTCTGTCACTCTCGTAGATGAGTGGCTCTTTCTGCTGCTTCCGTTTCAGCTCAGAGATGAGGTCCATCTGTTGTCGCCTGGCCTTGGGTGGAGACTGAGGAGATGAACAACTCTAACTTTAGGACACTTCTCACCCCACCTACTCTGAAACATCTGTGCAGTTCCCCACAGCAAGGACAGGCAGCTAACGCAGACATAAACCCACTCTCTCCCTAGCTTCTGGGGCACTGACTTTATCCTTGGGCAGGATCTATCTCAACACTTGAAGGTGTAGGGGTGAGACGAGAGAGTGAAAAGGATGTGTCCCCCGGTCGCAGGCTCGGGGACAGCCACCTGCCTACCTTGGGTGCCGGAGGCTCTTCTCTGCCGGAAGTGTCCACAGCTGCTTCCTTCTTCCACTGCTCCACCTCTTGCTCTGCTTTCTGAGGGCACAAGGCAGATCTTGGTAAGGACAGCCTTTCCTCTTTCCCTGTCCTACCTGGGACAGAAGTGGTCCCCACTCCTCCCTCTGCTGTCAGGGAGAGGCCCATCAGACACTTGTACCTTGTAGGCCTTGGTGAAGCGGCTAAAGAGGGGAAAAAACACGGAGGGGGACGTGGTCTTGGGATTTTCTCCAAAGTACTCGACTACCGACTCATAGGCCTCCTGCAAGGACAACCCCATCAGCACCACTAGCTTGGAGCCTGACCTAGCTCCATGCCCCTTCTTCCACACAGGGTGGTCCCTTACTCCTCCCAGAGTTCTGTCTGTGGCCACACCCCTCCAGGCCCTGGCTCCACCCCTCCACCCCAAGGCTTCAGTGCTCCCGTGTTCCCCCAACCTACCTGAGCTGTCTTGCTGTCTGCCAGCAGCTTGTCCATGGTAGGAGAGTTGGCCCTCAGGAACTCCTTGAGCACCACGCAGTCATCCTGCCGCACAAACTCTCGCTGTGTCAACTCCAGGCCTCGCTGCAGGGAGCGCACATCCCCCAAGACACTATCCAGGGACACTAGAATGGACAGCATGGCGTCCGGGGATCAGGCAGCATGCCCACAGTTATACCCTGTAGTATCCCTTCCTAACTCCTATCAGTGGCTCAAGACCCCACCACCCTGTACCTGAGCCTGCCTTGTCCAAGAAGTGCAGGTCACTATGAAAGCCCATGAGCTGAGGGTACTTCTCAGCAATGACCTTCACCAAGTAGTGCAATAATGTCTGTTTTCGGTCGGTCGACTTCATCTCCAACAACTGGACAAGGATATGTTATAAGCCATGGGCCACCAACCAGCCCCAGCCCCCAGCCCCCAGGCCAGGAGCCCCTTCTCACCGCATCCAGACTCTGAAGTCGGAAACCATAGGCTGCCCCGCGCTTACTGCTGTTCATGTAGTTGCCAAAAGCCAGGACAATCTGGGAAAGCCAGAGAAAGAATGAGATCCAGGCTGGAAAAATCCCTTGAAGAATACATACTTCTCAGAATGGAAAAAAGGTGGCAAGAAATCAGCCCTCACACTCGGGCCTTCCTGAATGGACCCTTCAGTTCCATGGCACATGCAACCTGTGTATACAGCTCGTGTGTACGCTGTTAACACCATGAGCATACTCTAACTTCATCCTCTCTCATTCCACCCTAAAACTGGCTTGCCAACACCTCCCTCCTCAAACCCTTGATGGCCATGTATGTATTCTGGTCTGCAGAGACACCACTGAGTAGGTGCAGTGACCATATCGCTCACAAAGCAATCCGTAGACTGACTGAGCCCTGCAGCAGGAGCTCAGCCACACTATGCAAGCATGGCTGACATTGATAATGTCCCCCTGCACCGCCCATCTTAGCTTGGCTATCAGATCATGCAAGTGAGAAACAGAAACATCATCTTTGCTATATCCCAGGTGGACTAGGCCTGAGTCTCCCTTTTGATGCTACTTAGACTAGGCAAAGGTAGGCCCTGCTTCCCGGGGCCCTCGCCGTAGGCTCTCACCTCCAGGATCTGGCGCAGCTTGTCAGAGGACTTGATGGACATTGAGGCTGCGATGATGGCGTTCAGTTGCTAAGCGTGGGGTGAAGAGGAAGTGAGCTGAGCTCAGAGAAGCTTCCTCCCTTCCCCCAGCCCAGGCTCCACCACACCACCCTGCCCGTCCTGCCCACACCGGCATGAGCAGCTGAGCCGTGTCTGGAAAGTTGCCCAGGAAGGTGAGGGTGTTCATGCGCTCGGGCAGTCTCTGGATGCGACTGAGGCGCAGCATGAACCGGTCCTCCTCTGACAGCTCCTCCATCGGCCGCCGTTCCTTCTCAAAGCGGGCTATCAGGCTACGCTCGTACTCTGTGGGCTGGAAACGGGTCAACAGCTCCAAGAAATCCAGGCTCAGAGTCTGTAGGTCATAGCTGCATGAGGAAACAGGGGGGAGATTGGGTGCCGCCGCCCCAGAGAAAAGGGCTGAATAAACAATCGTCAACATTTGGTATCTGCAGCCAGCCAGCTTCGGAAAAGGAGAGAGGAGTCAAGGGAAGCTGGGAAACCCCTGTCCTATCATACAACACTGGCAGGTGCTATACATAAATCCTTCGGCCTGGGTGTCCATGATGGGCAGAAGCAGGAAGCAAATGGGGAGGTCCCAATCTGGGCACCTACAGTCTGTTTTCTTGGCAAAAAAAATGAGGACAATGTTCCCTCACCAGGATTGGTGTAACGTTTGGTGGGTTCTGTCCCCAAACATTATTGGTTTTTTTTTTTTTTTTTTGGTGGGGGGCGTCAAGACAGAGTTTCTCTATGTAACAACCCAGGCTGTCCTGGAACCCACTCTGTAGACCCGGCTGGCCTTCAACTCACAGATATCCACCTGCCTGTTTGATTTTTTGAGACAGGGTCTTACCATATAGTTCTGGCTATCCTGGAACTCAATATGTAAAACAATCTAGCCTTAAACTCACAGAGATCCACCTGCCTCCGCTACTGCTGGGGTTCCTATGAGGCTCGGCCTGATGACCCTAGCCTAGTGCACAGGTACTCACGTCTCAATGGCCTGGCAGATTCTGTCTGCCCCTAGGTTGCCCTTGCGCAGGGTGATGGCCAAATTCTTGGCCCGGTTGGCCTCAATGAGTGTTGCCTTGGTGGGAGCTTTATGAGCCGCCTTCCCCTTCAGGGTGCTGAGGTCCAGGCTGGGGCCTTGAGATTTGGTCTTGAACTGTTCCTCAAAGTCATTCATATCTAGCTCCTAAGGATGCAAGGAAGAGACTGCTAGGCTGACTGGAGCTGAGACCTGCCCACACTCCCGGCTCAACACTGTGCCCACAGCAAAGGCAGCAAGTATAGCCTGACAGAACACCCATTGGACAGAATAACCAGTGCGCTAGCTTGACCACAGTCTTGACAGGAGATACAGGGGAGACACAAGAAAGATGTGACAGAGAAGAACACAACACAGAGGACCCAGATTCCTGGCCATTAATGCTGAAGGGAAGGCTGAGCAGCTGGCAGTAAAAGAGATTATTTCGGGCAGAGAAAACAGTGTGAGCAATGGCCCAGGAGACAGGGAGCCCATTTCAAAGCGAAACGAATCAGAAGGGCCCAGGCCTTAGTTATCTGTGGGAAATGGGCAGAAAGGAGAGACCACACTCTGGGGAGAGGAAAGCCTGCAACGGTCAGGATACTGACTTCTGGATGCACCAATCCAGGGTCTGAAAGCCCACGCATGCCCTGTTCCCCACCCTGAAGAAGGTGACCACCCTGCAGCCCTCTGCTACCTGCTTACCTGTAACACTTTCTCATCGTTGAGCTCAGTGAAGACAGTGCCTGTGATCTGACTGGGTTTCAGTGCCACCCAGTTCAGCAATGGCATCCGGAATTTGGTCTGGATGGGTTTCTTGGCCTTCACCCCTGGGAGCAGGAACAAGTTGTGAACAGTGCAGACACTGGAGGGAACTAACCCAGCCAGGCCTAACAAGCAAGGCAGGAGGCTGGAGGAGACTGGTAGAGAGGGTCCCCTGATCGAGGGGAGGAGCCCTGGTTCGCTTCCCGCCAGCCCTAGAGGATCTGAGATAGTTCACTCCACTTACCAGGGCCTATCTCTGGGCCTTGTTCTCCAGGGATATCAGGGGGCCCTCCCGGAGGTGGTGGGGGCGGCGGTGGCACTGGTCCATCAGTACCAAGTGGGTGGTGGGGGTGGGGCGGCAGGTCTCCAGGCAACGGAGGTGCAGGTGGAGGCTCTGTGCAGCCTGGGAGAGGCGGGGCCAGCGGGGGTGCAGAGGAAAGAGCTTCCTGCTGGGACTGGAGGTTAGGTAGTGGGGGGTGGCGGTGGCGGCGGCGGCGGCGGCGGCGGCGATGCTGCCCCGGGCACCGACTCTGCTGCAGGTGGGAGATGTGAGCCCAGGGAGGACATGGGAGGAACCATCAACTTCTTGGCTTGGGGAGGGAGTTCCTTGCCACCTCCCTGCCCAAAACATGCATCCAGAACCCATTTCAACCCACCTGCGTGTACCTGTGACACGCCCACAACCCAAACCTCATCTTTCACAGCCAGGTATATCCCCGAGATACCTTCACTGCCCTGGTCTCTCCCCAAGCATGAAGCAACTGCTCACCTGGGCTAGGAGAGTCTGTGGGTACCCCCGGAGTTGCTGCATTGTCGCCACTTGGTGTCGCCACCGCTCCTGGGAGGATCTCGATGGAGACAACATCCCCGGGCCCCCGCAGGATTCGGATTAACCCCTTTTCCTCAAGCTCCTCCACTTTTAGCTCTAGAGCTGAGGGTCGCACCATGGTGGGGGCCGGCACTTTCTCAGGCTCAGGGATTCGTCTGGCCGTGCCCATGGGGGTCGACTCGCTGAAACGCTCCTGCGAGCCCCAGTAGAGGGATTAGCGCCCACCGGCAAGCTCTCTGGCACAGAGCAACCCCGCCCCAATCCCCTTCTGGGATAGCCTGGGAGGTCAAGCGGAGAAGGCTCCTTGGGAAGCCTGGCCCGGCCCACACCCACAGCTCACCCTCAGGGTCTCCAATTCCTTGCGGGCCTGGCTCAGCTGCTTCTCCAGTTCAGCGATCTTGGCCATGGAGTCGTTCTCTGCGTCCCGAAGCCTCTCTGTCAGCTGTGGCACCAGCACATGGTGAGCTACCACCCGCGGCCAGGCACTGGCACCGCCGGTGAGGGGGCGGCATCAGGCAAGCCTGCCTGGAGGACTGGGGGTGGTTCCCACATCCGCTTGGCCCCGCGTGCCAAGGGTGGGCCGTGCCTGGCACCTGAACCCAAATAAATGAAGAGGGGAAACCAAGGCACCAGTGCGAAGAAAGGCAGTAGGGGAGAAGATTGTGCTGAGAGGGGCCCCAGGATCTAGCTCACTGGAGTCCGGGTTTGGAATCTGCGCAGGGGGGAGGTGCCTGCCTTGCGCACACGTCCCACACAGCGTGGGCGCTCCCTGAAGACTCATTGAGAAAGACACCAAAAGGACTCCGGATTTGGATCGAGAGCAAACTCAGAGCCCAGGCAGACTGCCGCCTCCAATCTACACCCAGAACTATGTCTTCCATTCAGGGCTTGCTGTACAAGAGGCGCCCCGAGGTAGCCTTCCTGTAGGCCTACTATGCAATAGACTAGGTTGGGACCAGCTCTCACCAGTGCTACTTGCTCCTGCAGCTCCTCCATGTGCTCCAGCACTGCATTCTTAGTCTCTGTGTCCTCCAGCAGGGCTCCCACATCAAAAACGTTGTCCAGGTACGCCTGGATCTGCACCTGCAGCTTGTCACTCTCTGTCAGCCGGAGCCTCTGTCCCCAGACAGCAGGAGCATGGTGAGGGCTGAGGTGGTGGTGGGGGTGTCTATCCAACCACTACTAGGACCCAGACGAAGGTTCTTGGGCTCTAGTTTGCTTTTTATTTTTATTGATATAATTCACATACCACACAATTCACTATTTTAAGATGTGTTGCCTGTTTTCTGAAAGGTCAGTACCCCAGACGGAAACCCTATGCCAGCTAGGGTTTCTTTTCCATTTTCTCCTCCCCAGCCCTCTGGCAGCCATGAATCTTCTTTCTGCCTCTATGGATTTAGCCATTCTGGATATTTATTTTTAAAACTCATATCTAATATTCAGATGTTTCTGTATGTATGTGTGTCCCTGTGAGAGCTTATGGAAGCCACGTGAGTTCAGGTGTTCTCAGAGACCAGAAGAGCGCACCCCCCCCCCAGGAGATTATGAACCACCTGCCCTGGGTGCTGGGAACCACAGAGGGTCCTGGGTCCTCTGCAAGAGTAGAGTGCTCTTAATCAGCAAGCCGTCTTTCCAGCCCAATGTTCAGCCTTTCGCACCTGGCTTCTCTCTTCTTTGAAAGCTCAGCCATGCTGACGTTTGTGTCTGATGACACCCCTTGTTCTACTGTGTGGCTAGACTAGCCTTGCCTCCTCTTGCTGTTTCCAGTTCTAGCTTTAGGAAATCCAATCCCAAAGGCCCTCTAGAAAGCCTCCCAAAGGAATCAGATCAAAAGCTGTGGCTTCTCCGCTCACCATTCCTCTGTTCCCTCTTCCCAAGACCCAGACTCAACCTGAGGCAGCCCTCCTCCCCCCGCCCCTTCTGCCCAGTATCTCTGGGCCTCCCATCATGTGCTGGAGTCAGGGCACCTGACTGAGCTGATGCTCAGTCTTTATCACCTCTGTGATTGACAGAAAGACAGGATGAATAGATCCGTGCAAGGTCACACAGCTAAAAAGTGGCAGAGGTAGGATTCTGTCTTATTTGTAGGTTTTTATCATTTTGGGGAGAGGGAAGGAGTGAAGCCCAGACTGAACTTGAACTTGAGACCCTTCTACCTTGGCTTCCCAAGTGATATGATTGCTGGCATGGATCACCAAACTCAGCTCTCAGAGCCAGGATTTGAACTCAAAACCTGCTAATTACATACTACATCCATAACTACATACTCCACAATGGGTGGGGGCAGTTCAGCCAGGGGGCTAGGGGTGGGGTGCAGGGCTCACCTCCAAGTACAGGTCCAGACCCAGGTGAGTGAATTCATATTGCAAGAAGACACGGAAGTTCATGTTCTCCACTGAGTGTACCACAATGTTGATGAATTGCATGCAAGCCACCTGGGGGCCAGGAACACCAGTGCTGCTCTCTTCCACTTCCTATTTGTCACCAAGCTTCCCCCCTCTCTACAGCTGGCATTCCACTAACCTGTAACCTTCAGGCCCCCTTAGTGCAGTCCTTACTCCCCTGACATCCACCCTGTCCCACTGATACAACTCAGTCCTTACACTTTGCTGGAGCAAAACCCTGAGCCCAGCTACCCAGTTCCTTAGCTGCTCCCAGCATACAACAAGGCCCAGCCAATCCTCAGCCCCAGAGCTCCAAGCTCACCATGAAGTCAATGTTGCTGTCTTCATTCCGGAAATACTCCATCAGCTTTTCAAAGCGGTGCTGCTCCCCACACACCTGCAGATGGCGAGTGGAAGTCACTAAATAATGGGTCACACATCTCCTGTGCCATCTTTCAGCCACCATCCTTGTGCCCCTACAGGTGCCTCTCCAAATTTCATCTAAATGTGGCCTTTGTAAACCTCCCAGGTCCACTGAGCCATCTCTCCAGCCTCATACCGTGTTTTGGAGACAGGGTGTCTCAGTGGTCCAGTGCTCACAAAGCAGCTAGGCTGGCTACCACTGAGCTCCAGAGAACTGCCTATCTCTGCCTCTTCAGGAATGGAGTTACAATCACAAGCCACCAAACTCTATTTCTTTTAAGATTTATTTATTTTTATTTTATTGAGTGTTTGCTGGCATGTATATGCAAGCATGCCTGGTGCCTACAGAGGTCAGAAAAGGATATCAGATCCCCTGGAACTGGAGTTGTGGACAGCTGTAGGTTGCCCTTAACCACTGAGCCATCTCTCCAGCCCCTGAGATTTTATGTTTTTGCAATGTGGTCTCACTATGTAGCCATGGATGGCCTGGTGCTCATAAAGATCCACTTGCCTCTGCCTCTGGAGTGCTAGGATTAAAGGTGTGCCACCATGCCTGACAAACCTGGCTTTTGTGTGTGTGGGCTCCGGGATTCAGGTCCTCATGTGAAGGAGAAGGCTTGTAGATTCAAGATACCTTTATTCAGATAAATACCAGCCAAATGCAAGCCAGAGTGTGGCCCAGAGGCAGCAAGGCAGGGAGGCCAGAGAGAAGGGGGCCCCCACATGTCTGCAGCCCCTTAAGAACCTAACACTCGGGGCTGGAGAGATGGCTCAGCGGTTAAGAGCACTGACTGTTCTTCCAGAAGTCCTGAGTTCAATTCCCAGCAACCACATGGTGGCTCACAACCACTTTGAATGGGATCTGGTGCCCTCTGCTGGCATGCAGGCAGAAGATTGTATAGGCTGTATACATAATAAATAAATAAAATCTTTAAAAAAAATAGAACCTAACACTCGTCATCTTGACCACGCCCTGACAGGCATGGTCAGGCACACCTGTAGCCAGCCCTTAGGAGGCGTGGTTATGGTGTCTCCCTACACTCACTCTGGCAAAGTAAGTACTTTATTGAATGATTACTATTACCCCAGCCCTCTCATGCCTTTTCATTTCTTCTGCTCACTCAATCCTAATGGCCTGACTCTGATTCTGTGCCTGCCACATAGTCAGACTCAGTAAACATTCATGAAAGAATGTATGAAGACATCCACCCAGGCCCTTTCTTTTTCTTTCTTTTCTTTCTTCCTTTCTTTTTTTTTTTTTTTTTTTTTTTTTGAGACAGGGTCTATGTTGGGTTGGTTTTGTTTTGGAATAAGTTTGGGGTTTTTAGTTTTGGAGCCTAGAGGCTGGTCTTGAACTCATTATGTAGCCAATGATAATCTTGAAGTCCTACTCCTTCTGGCTCTGGGATACAGCCCTGTACCATCATGTTGAACTCATCTAGCTGTAGAGATTGGTTGACTGGCTGGGCATGGTGGCATACACCTATTATCCTAGCACTCAGATGTGCTATCAGAGGCCACAATTTCTGGCAACCAGATTCCAAGGAGTACCAGAGGGCAAGTAGGTTTGGGATAGTGGATCCAGTACCTCCTTAAAGTTGTCAAAAGCTGCAAGAATGATGTCATGTCCTCCCCGCACCAGGCACACAGCTGCCAGCAGCTCCAGCACCAGAGCCTTGGTTCTGGAAAGAGAAGAGGGAGGCTGGTCCCCACAGCATGGATGGCATGGGTCTGGCTAGAGGACAGGGGAGCTGGGGTGGGGTGTGCCTGGGCAGCAGTCCTGAGGATAAGGGACAGAGTTTGCAAGGGCAGAAGCAAGAAACCAGTTAGGAGTATAGACCTCACCTGGGGTTCTTGTTGTTAAGGCTTAGAGCGATCTCATTGACACAGGCTGGGTGGTTCATAACAAGGCTGAAGCCAGACTGGGAAGACAGGAGAGGTTAGCATCTCCAGGTGGGTCCCCAAGATTGCCAACACCCACAGCATAGTCTGGGCCATGCTGTCCTGGCCTATAATGCTCCAAGTCCTTCATACCCAACCATAAACTCTACTTTAAGAAGTCAGGCCCAGGGGCTAGAGAGATGGCTCAGAGGTTAAGAGCATTGACTTCTCTTCCAGAGGTCCTGACTTCAATTCCCAGCAACCACATGGTGGCTCACAACCATCCATTTGAGATCTGGCACCCTCTTCTGGTGTGCAGATATACATGGAAGCAGAATGTTGTATACATAATAAATAAATGAAATCTTTAAAAAAAAAAAAAGAAGTTAGGCCCAGGTGGGCAGTGGTGTATGCCTTTAACCCCAGCACTCAGGAGACAGAGGCAGGTAGACCTCTGTGAGTTCAAGGCCAGCCTGTTCTACAGAACAAGTTCCAAGACAGGCTCCAAAAGCTATACAGAGAAATCCTGTCTTGAAAAACAAAACAAACAAACAAAAAAGCCAGGCCCATTTATTTATTCATTCATTTGTTGTTTGTTTGTTTTGGTCTATAAGACAGGGTTTCTCTGTGTAGCCCTAGTCACTCTGTAGACCAGGCTGGCTTCAAACTCATGGAGATCCACCTGCCTCTGCCTCCCAAGTGCTGGGATTAAAGACGTGTGTCACCACTGTTATTTATGTTTTCAAAAGTCAGTGTCAGACACCCTGGATATAGCCTTACAGGCATGTCCTTTTGACGTACAGACATATACATGCTGGACAAACATGAAATAGTTTTTTTTTTTTTTAAACCACACATACAGACTTTATTCCCAGCACTCAGGAGGCAGAGGCAGGCAGATCTCTGTGAGTTCAAGGCCATCCTGGTCTACAGAGCAAATTTCAGGACAGCAAAGACTATACAGTGAGATGCTATCTCTGGGGAAGAAAACAAAACCACACACATAAAAATCTCATAATGTTTTAAGAATGTTTACAGCTTTGTGTTGGACTGAGCTTTCAGCTGCATGTGACCCACAGGCCACAGGCTGGACACACCTGCAGGCTGTTGAAGCAAAGCAGTGAAGCCTCACACACTGCAGCAACCTCCCAATGCCATAGCCAAGCCATAGACTCCGCTACCCAAACCACCTTGATCTCCATCTGAGGCCCCTGCTTTCCCCCAATCACACCCAAGGCCACTTCCCCACAAAGCATCATCCTCGGGGCCCCACACCACAGCCCAGACCCCCGGGCTTCCCTGTAGGGAGACACCATAACCATGCTTCCTAAGGGCTGGCTACAGGTGTGCCTGACCACGCCTGTCAAGGAGAGATCAGAGTGACTCGGCATGGGCTCTTAAGCAACCTCGAGCACATGGAACACTCTCTTCCCCTTCAGCTGCCCCTTCTCTCTGGTCTCCCTGCCTTGCTGCCCCTGGGCACGTTCTGGCTTGTGTTTGGCTGGTATTTATCTGAATAAAGGTATCTTGAATCTACAAGCCTTCTCCTTCACTTCCCAGGTGGGGTTTCAGGGGAGACTGACACTTGGTCTTAGAACATCAGCAGCTTGTGCGGCCCCATGGGGACAAGCCGGCTCCCTGAGACCCCAGTTCCATGCCACCAGCTGACCTGGTAGTTCATGATGGCCCGCAGACACATGATGCACACGTGGACGTCATCCTTTTGGCTGACGATTCGGGAATTCCTCAGGGTCTTCCTGCTGTGGGCTGGTGTCAGCCTGGTGGGTATGGCAGAAGAGGCAGCAGGGTCAGAGCCTCAATCCCAAGCTTCCTGCTCCCCATGCCAGTAAAATGTCCTCTGGAGTGAGGGGGCATATCTGGAACTCTAAGCCACTGTTCCCTATCTACCCAACCCAGTGGGCCAGCTGAAGGTGGGCATTCTTTCTCAGGGGCTGGCATGCTGCACGGAGGTGGCAAGGGAGGGAAAGGAAGCAAAGGCCTTTACAAAGACTTGGTTTTTCAAAAGGGCTGCTGTGAGCCAGGCATGGTGGCATGTGCCTGTAATTCCAGTATTTGGGAAATAAGGACATGAGGATTGGAGTTCTAGACCAGCTTTGGCTACATAGTAGAGAGTTTGAGGCTAGCCTAGGTTACATGAGAGCCGGTCTCAAAAAAACAAAGAAGGGAGGGGGGAGAATATAGAAAAGGGAGAGAGAATGTAGGGAAAGAGAGGGAGGGAGTAGAGCTGTGGTGTGAATGGAAAGCCCACCAAAGACAAAGCTTGGAAGTAGTTAGACACCAGAAATGTCTCCACAAGGTGGCGCTTACAACCACTTAGACTCATCTTCCATCTTGAGAGGCAGACTAAACGCCAAGTGCCTAGATTCAAGAACATTCCAGCTTGCTACTTAGTGGAGAAGCATTTAATCTCCCTTTCCTCATTTGTAAAAGGAATGGCAGCATTAGTACCATACTGGAGGATGCAGGGGGAATGAGACAAGGTCTCATGAAGACCAGGCTGGCCTCCTACACAGGTTTATACCACCATACCCAGCAATAGTAGATACCTTGTGTGTACGCGTGTGTGCGTGTGTGTGCATGTGTGTGTGTGCATCTGTGTGTACTTGTGTGTGTGTGCACACGCAGGCGTGCAGACCCATCAAGTTTGAGTATCATTCTTCAGAAGCTTTCCACCTTGTTTGTTGGTGTGTGTGTGTGTGGTGTGTGCTTGCACACTTGCATATATGTGTGTGCACTCAGTGTGCATGTGAAGGCCAGAGGCTGATTTCATATATTTTCCTTGATCAGTCTTTACTTGTTTTTGAGACCCGTGTCTTATTAAATTCAGATGCTCTGTGTCCACTAGACTGGCAGGCCAGCAAGCTCCAGTGGGCCTCCTGTCTGTCTCCCAGCACTGAGAACACAGGCGCCATGTTTCACATGGATGCTGGAAATCCAAACTCTGGCCCACCTGCTTGTGGGGAAGCACTGTACCCACTGAGTCGTGTCCCCAGCCCCTACTTTGTTCTTTTGAGACAGGGCCTCTCACAGGGACATGGTGCTTGCCAATTAGCCAGGCTGTCTGGCCACTGAGCCCCAGGGATCCTCTTGTCTCTGCCTCTCCAGTGCTGGCACTACAAGCACATACCCAACTTTTTCCAGGGGTGTCAGGCCTTCATGTTACAAGGCAAACATTTTACCAACTGAGCCGTCTCCTTGGCCTCACTAACACCTTCCTCACAGGCTTGTTGGCATTATGTAATAAGCTTCAGCCTGGCACCTCATAAGGAGTCCACTGAGTGCACTCTCTAGTATTCTTGGACAAAAAAGAAAAAAAGAGCTAGGTTTTCATTTTTATAGAACCACCAACCATGTCTTCCACACATTGATCCTCTTGACAGCTCTGTAGCTTCTTCCACAGGTCTTCATTGGAGTCCTCCCTGCCGCTGCTTGCCACACCAAGCTTTCCTATCATTGCTCAAATGTGTCTCAGTCTTTGTTCATGCTGCCCTCCCCCATCTGTTAGATACTGTTCCAGTGTGGCCTCTTCTGAAAATCTTCCCTGTACCCGAACGCAATGGGCACCTCCCTTCTCAGAGGTCCAGGTCATAGCTCCATGGTTTTGCACCACACCGAATCTCTGTGATTATACACCACACTAAACAGTCTTCCACTAGACAGTGGCCCCCAAAAGCAGAATGAACGGTCTTGCGGGCACTTACCACTAATATGTGCTATTTTGGAAGTGTATTTCATAAGTGTCTTAAAAACTGTTAAGTGAGTGAATGAAGGAAAAAAAAAACACACTTGGTGAAATCTTGGTGCTTAATACACAGTTGGTCCAGGCTGGTAGTGTGGCTCCTCTGTGTATGTGTGTGTCTGTGTCTGTCTGTGTGTGTGTGTCTCTGTGTGTGTGTGTGTGTGTGTGTGTGTGTGTGTGTGTCTGTGTCTGTGTGTGTCTGTGTCTGTGTCTGTGTCTGTGTGTCTGTGTGTGTCTCTGTGTGTGTGTGCACACATGTATGTATATAATTGTATAATGGGCTGTGGAGATGGCTAGTTGGTAAGATCACTTGTGTGTGTGTGTGTGTGTGTGTGTGTGTGTGTGTGTGTTCACGTGTATGTATGTAATGGGCTGTGGAGATGGCTAGTTGGTAAGATCACTTGCTGTGAAGCAAGATGACCTGAGTTCAAATCCCCAACATCCATATAAAAGCCATGCTTAGCACTGACACACACACATGCCCTTACACTGACCCCCCCACACACACACACACACAAATAAATAAATAACATATATGTGGTCCCTCAGACCCAATACAGGAAGCTGATGCTCCAGGGTCATCTCCTTCCCCCTTCCCGAATCCTAACACGACGGCAGAATGTCCGTGTCAAGATGAGGAAACCAATCTACAGCGCTGAACTCAGGGTGTCAGCTGAGTCTTCCAACCCACCACCCCACGGAATCGGCCCAGCATGCACCTGCCCCCAGGTGACTACGTACCGGGGAGAAGGGGGGCACCTGGAGGCCGCATAGGAAGAAACAAGGGGTTAGATGGATACAAAAGGGATCCTACCCACCCCAAACCCCCCTCCTTATTCCAGTCCTCCTCAGATTCTAGTTTCTAGATGCCTCCACCTGAAGACTTAATACATTTGTGTCCAAAAGTCAAGACTCTGGTTCCCCCATGCTGAACTACACCTCCCTCCAACCCTCAGGGTCCTGATTAGATGTGGCAGTGTGTGGCTCTGTTCTCTACTCTCCCATCATCCCATCTAGGGCCCCGCGTACTTGATGGTCAGGCGACTTTTGGGCACAGATGAGGGTGGTGCCTTGGTGAGGTCTTCCACAGACTGTTCCAGAGGCTTGCTCTTCTCTGCACTAGCGGCCACATTGTCTGTGCTCTCCATGTCATACCTGGAGATGCGACCGAAGGAGCTTGGATGTTTCTACTACAAGGGACACTTAAACAGGGGACAGAGGGACATGCAAGGCAAGGAGGGTTTGCAAGAGAGACTGAGGCAGGAGGAGAAGGCTATGTTCATTCATGGCTCTCATGTTTTGTTTGGTTTTGGTTTTATTTTTGAGACAGCCTCTCACTCTGTAGACCAGGCTAGCCAGAACTCACAGTGATCTGACTGTCTCTGTCTCCCAAAGGCTGGGATTAGAGATCTGAACCACCACAGCCTGGCTCATCCATGGCTCTATGCAGAGCACAGAAAAGGGAGAAGGAATGTCCCTCCTGGGTAAGGACAGGCCTTCTGAAGAACCATTGCCCAGGGCTAGGTCCAATGCTCCCAGGACAGGGCAAGAGATCAGCTCCTGTTCAGAGGGGTAGCTGAGGCCTGGGAATGTGTGATCAGGACTCTGAGGGGCAGACTGAGGGTTAGGGGCAGGAGCTTACGCCACAGAGCATTGGGCAAAGGCCAGGTACTCCAGCAGGACATCCAGACCACGGTTCTCTTCATTGAGGAACTCCTGCACCCACCTGCAGAGGACAAGGTTCAACGAGTTACAGCCAGAAAGAGTTCTGCCCAAGTGAGCAACAAGCACACAAAGCAAAAGCCCTTGAGTGCGCTTGCCCCAGAACTCATATGACACCATCCCCCACCCTCAAGAGACTCAGGGATACCAGAGAATGCTGAGGGCCCAGGCAGGACCCGCAGGCAGCCCGCTGTGTGCAGAAGTCTGGCACAGGCAGCAGGGGAATGAAGGAAATGGTCCCATAGGCCTAGCCTGTGATGGAGGGGCTGGAAAGCCCCAGAGGCTCCCAGGAGGCGGAGTCTTCCTAAACTCACCCGATGTGGTTTGTCCTCAGGGAAGTCTCCAGCTCCCGTAGCACCTGTGTAGACTCCTGAACTCGCCTCTTAAACTGGGGGCCAAAAACAAGATCTGTGGGTGGAGCCCGGACTCCCACAGTCCTGAGACAGCAGCCAGAAGTACCACCCCCACCATGTGTTCAAGGCCTTTCACGTTTAGCCTCCCCCGCCACCTCTACACGCCTGCCCAGCAGGATGAGCACTCAGGGACTACATGCCTCCCCTCCAACATGGAGGGCATATCCACACACGAGTGAAGATACTGGGTGCACAGACATACCTCCATACAGTGATACAGCATACACACGCACACGCACATCTCTGCACAAACACACGGGACACAGGCACAACAAACACAAGCATGCACATCCACCCAGGAGAACCTGGATATGAACACATAGGGTGCTTATCCATTTGTTTATGTATGGGTACACACATATTCATTCATTCGCCCCCCTCTCTCTCTCCTCCTATACATGGGCTCAGGGATACACATGAGAACAAATATACCTACAAACCCCAAAGTGCACACATCTATCACATACATATATCTATGTAGGAATATACAGGGTACACATGCAATACAAATACACACAGGAATGCCCGTGTAAGTACATGTAAGATAGATACGTGAGTCTATGAGAGCGCCTGCCTGGGGGATTCAGTCCCCTATAATTAAATTACACATGCACACTTATACATGCACTCATACAAGGCCACAAAAAAAAAAAAAAAGATACACATGACCGTTGCAGCTGTTTAGAGGGAACAGGATAGAAAGGGAGATATGTACCCCCAGATTGGACATCCAATCAGCTGCTACCTTTCGGCTGACCCCACCAGTATCCAGGTAGCTCTTCAGCTTCTGAATGTAGGCTGCAGGGGGATTCTTGACTTGAAACCGCTCCTGGGGAGATGGATGGAGTGTACAGAGAGTTGGTCCGAAAACCACTGGATAGTTTTCCTCCCAATGCCTCCTTCTCAGCTCAGACTTGGGTTTCAGGCTGTCTTAAACCACTTCTGCAATACCAGAAGTACAAACATATGGAAGACCCTAGCCTCGGGCCTGGTTTGTGCCTCTCCTGGGGCCTGTGGACTAGAGGCCAGTCCTGCCACAGGCCTTGCCTTGGGTTATTCATTCAGGCCTGTCTTGCCCTTCCTGGACTGGAGTGGGAAGTTCAGGCAGAAGCCAGCTCCCTGGCAAGTAGATAGCCCATCTCCAGGACAGGTGTCCTGTCCCTCTGCAGGTACCTGTGTGTGCTCTTTCCCTGTATTCCACTGCTACAGTCCCTCACACAGAGGCAGGAACCACAGCAAGACATATCCCCACCCCAAAGCTCCTAGCCTTCCCAGCTCAAAGCCCTCAGGTGTGCTCAGACACCCTCTCCTACCTCCTACTCTGAAGACTTTGAGCCTAACCTCTGAGAATCCAGGCAGAGCCCTTCATCGGGGACAACTACTGCAGCTCCAGAGGCTCTAGGACACTCCCTATTTTGCCATGGCCCAGCCTTACCAAGATGGATGCCCAGCTGGTACGTCCCAACCCAGTCCATTAGTGGAAGGCTTTGCTGGGTCCCAGAGGGAGTTCTTCCCTCCAAATCCTTACCCACCTCTAGCCTCCAGGCCGCTATTTTTCTGGCTGACCCTGCCACAACCAGCCCACCCTATTCCACCCCTGCTCAAGGGAAGAGTACTCTGGGCCTCCAGCAGCCAGAGGGATGAGGCAGCCCAGGGAACTCAGGGCCCAGCCAGCAGTCTGAACTAACTGCTCTTGGAGATGGCTGCTTGACTGTCTCCTCTGGTCTCAGAAGAAAAAGACAGTTGTCACTGCTCTTCCTCCCACTCCAGTTGGCTAAACCCAGGGGTATTGTCTCCTTTATTGCTCAGGGTAGGAGAGTCAAGCCACTGGGCATGGAGACCCACACCTATACATAATCCCAGTACTCTGGAAGCTAAGGTAGAAGGAACATGACTTTGAAGCCAGCCTGAGCTGTTTAGCAAGACTGGGTTTCAAAAACAGAAACCCAGGCCAGGCGTTGGTGGCGCATGCCTTTAATCCCAGGACTGGGGAGGCAGAGGCGGGCGGATCTCTGTGAGTTCGAGGCCAGCCTGATCTCCAGAGCGATTGCCAGGATAGCCTCCAAAGCTACACAGAGAAACCCTGTCTCGAAGGAAAAAACAAAAAACAAAAAACAAACAAACAAACAAAAAAAAAAAACAGAAACCCAAGTGTTATGGACATAGTGGTAGACTGCTGGCGTAGCATGCATGAGGCCCTGAGCTCGGCCCCCAGTGGTGCAAAGCATGGAGAGCAGCCACGGCCAGTTCGCTAGGAAACGCTCTGCTGATGACCCCTAAGGTCGCTGATCAGGTCTTTCAAGGGAGGACAGAGTCCTACAATGGCCCCCAGTGACTTGGTAGGTATTATCCCCTGGGCAGCATGGCGGGTCCCCCTCCTGCCTGCTCCTGCACCTCAGAGCAGGGTGCCCTAAGAACAGAGGCAGGGGCAGGTGAGCCTTCCCGGGATACACACCTGGTCACAGATGAGTTCCCATTTCTTCTCATTGTCATACTGGCTCAGCAGCTGGACCTTGTCTGGAGGCAAGTTCATACAGTTCTGGGGGAGGTGAAAGACAAAGGCCCCTGAGTCCAGGACTCCCCCATAACCAAGAAGGAGAGGACACGCATCTCCAGGGAATCCACAGGGCTCCCTCAGAGGTGAGCAACCTCTTGTCCTAACAGACCAGCAGTGTTGTCCAGGGAGAAAATCGAGGCCCCAGGAGGTAGGCCACCTTCCCCGAGGCCCAGGGCCTGAGCTAGAAAGGGACGGGGCGAGAGGAGGGTTCTGAATCCAAGTCTGACTAGACCCTGCCACCATCCACATCACCTTCCTAGCACAGCTAGCATGAGGCAAGTGTGCGCATTCATCAGGGACCTCCAACACCTCTAGGCTCCATTTTACTCACTGGAGCTAAGGAGACCTGATCTCTGCCCCCCACTGAAGTGAGGAGCCAACGGGGAAGCCATCTCCAGACAGGCCCAGCTAGGACCTGGCAGCAGGGTCTTATTCCCACATGTCATCAGACACCTTGTGTGCACAGACTAGGTCCAGGTCACTAGGGTTGAAGGGCCTTAGAGCAGTGTGTCAGCCACCAGGGAGTTCCAGAAAGATGTGTCACAGCGGCAGAGGTGGGGGGATTTGAAGGATGGAAGGTCCTTCCACCACAGAATAGGCAGAACACTGGGCCTGTGGTTCTGGTGGCCCAGGCTGGGACTCTCCCACACACCCCCAGGATCTGAGATAAATCTCCAGGTCCCCTCCCCCTAGCTGCACGTTCTTGTCACCACAGATCAGATGAGAAGTACAGTTCAGCCTGGACTATGGGTTTAGATCAATGTTGCCAAAAGCAGGGGTCTCCATGTCCCCTAGGACAAGCAAGTCTGCCCAACAGACCTAGAAAACAAGGCCAGTTCACTCTAATCCAGGAAACCTCAATTTTAAGGAGAACCTAACTATATGTCGGTCCCCCAATGCCAGTTCTTACCCTCATGGAGTCCCCAGTTTAGTCTAGATCTCTACTGGGGATATGGTAACCCCCTAAGGAGCCTAGCCCAAAGTCTGGGAGTTGTCTGCCACCCACTCTGGTAGTTCAGGCTAGACTCTCTGACCCTTGGCTCTGAGAAGAGGCCAGAGCTGGAGCAGAGACAGAGCCACACCCACTCCAGACTCTTCAACTAGCTTCCTCTCTTGGGTGACAGGGTTAGGTCTGGGGCTCTGGCCAGACCTTACCCCAAAATCACTGCCTTGACTCATCCTCAGAGAACAGGAAGCTGGGTATTATCAGCCCCCGTTGGCTAAGTTTTCCGGCTGGGGCCCTATTTGTGAGGTGAAACTGCCCACCCACCATACTCCAAAGCCAGCCACGGACTGAGGTACGTCATCCCTGTCCCCATTGCGAAAGTGAGCCTGGACTGGGGAAACTGTGCCAGGCCAGCTCCTGCTTCATGACAGTCTTTCCAAAGGGGTCTGAAGGCTGTGGGGCGGGGCCTACTCTATTCCAGGGGGGCTAGGAAGCCACTTTTCCTCTTGTCTGTCTGATTTATCCCCACCCAACAGAGACAGAGCTAGGGGTGGGGCTGAGGTGCAGCAAGGCAGGAGAAAGAGGAAGTGGGAGTCAGGCCTGCCAGGACCCTGGAGCTGGGGCCAGTGTAGAGGAGGGAGATGAGGAGGATGCTAAGCCCAGGCTTCTGAGCCTTAGAGGAAGACAGCCTCTCTCATGGGGGATGTCTGAGGTCTCACTTACCTTGGAGACTCTACTTTTTGGCTCTAGAATGGTTCGGTAGTATTAATTTTTTTATTTGTTTTTTTCAAGATAGGGTTTCACTATGTCCTGGAACTCAGTCTGTAGACAAGACTGGCTTCAAACTCACAGAGATTTGCCTGCCTCTGCCTTCCAGGTGCTGGGATTAAAGGCCTGCACCACTAACACCCAGCAGTAATTTTAATTTCAGTAACAACCCTAATAGACGGGTTAAAAAACTAGCCTTGCCAGGCGGCGGCGGCACACACCTTTAATCCCAGCACTCGGAAGGCAGATGCAGGTGGATCTCTGTGAATTCAAGACCAGCCTGGTCTACAGAGCGAGTTCCAGGACAGCATCCAAAACAACGCAGAGAAACCCTGTTTCAAAAAACAAAACAACAAAACCATCCTCACCTAAATGCATTTCATGCCAGACACTGACCTCCTCTTATCCTGACCACCATCATTGGCACCGTTAACAGGCCCATCTCACAGATGCAAGCACAAATTAATTCAGTGATCTGCCGAAGGTTACCTTATAAAACCAGCAAGGGGGGGGGGGGCTGACTGGCTTTGAGCCACAGCCCTGGTTCATACCCGCAGAGCCACTCCAAGGTTAGTGCTAGTGACAGACACTCTGTGTGGGGCTGCCTGGTGTACCTGTCTCAACAATGGCAGACGGTAGGGTGCCCCTTTACCCCTTCCCTACCTGGGACTCTTCTGGCCCAGGCCCACGTGCCAGCCTGCCAGACAATCTAAATTTAGGCTCCGAAATCAGAAATAGCTCTGACAGCGCTGAGCACTCATTAGCAGCTGCTCCCCGGCTGTGGCTGTACCCACCAAGGAACTGGGTATCCAGGGAGCAGGAGACACGCCAGCAAATGCCACTCACTCAGAGTGAGGTAGGGCCACCCTCAAACCAGGAGCCAAGCCCCATACCAGGGCCTGAATTCAGCAAGGGCGTAGCACAGTTTGCAGTCACTGGGGGATAGATAAACAATAGGCTGGCTGACATTGTTCAAATAGGACAGGAAGGGACAGGTATATGCCTCGTGTGTGAGTGGCATCTGCCTCCTGGGAGGATGGAAGAGGGCAGCTGTGATGCAAAGGTACTTAAGCTAAGTTCAAGAGACCCACCTAGGTGGGTCCACCTAGTCTGACTGATTATGGCCTGATCAGCCTCAGCTTCCTCCTCCATAGAATAGGCACAGGCTGGCCCGCCTCATACTCCCAGAGTGCCTACCAATATTCAGAAGCTATGTTTTTTTGTTTGTTTGTTTTTTGGAGGGGGGATTGAGACAGGGTTTCTCTGGCTTTGGAGGCTGTCTTGGACACCAGGCTGGTCTCGAACTCACAGAAATCCACCTGCCTCTCCCTCTGAGTGCTGGGATTAAAGGTGTGTGCCACCACCGCCTGGCTCAGAAGCTATGTTTTGATGCAATAATAATACTCTTGGGTGCCCCACAACCAGGAAGAGGCATCTCATAAATGTGAGGCATAGGAGACAGGAGGGGTCCACAGAAGACTTCAAGGTGGATGGGGGAGGGGGGTAGGTGAGCAGAGATATAAAGACATCTGGATTGCCCAAAGCTGGCTCCAAAGTTTGGCCAAACCTGTACTGGCCCTTTCCCTACTGTCCTATTGCTTCAGGCCAGGTGAGGAAGCAGGTGGGGTTAATTGGATGGGGTGTGGCCAAGCAAAAAAGCTGGTACTTGCCATTTGGCATAGGCCTATTACAATCCCAACACTCTGGAGGCAGAGACAGGAAGCTGGCTCCAAGTTTGAGGCCAGACTGGACTAGACAGTGAGAGAATATATAAAAATAAATAATAAGAGCCAGGTGGTGGTGGCACACACCTTTTAATCCCAGCACTTTGGGAGGCAGAGGCAGTCAGATCCCTGAGTTCGATGCCAGCTTGGTCTACAGAGTGAGTTCCAGGACAGCCAGACCTACACAGAGAAACCCTGCCTAGAAAAACAAAAATAATAATAATAACAATAAATAAATGGAACTGATTTCATTCCTATCCCTATGAGACTGTGGGGACAACCTTCTCTCCCTGCCCTGAAACTCCAGAGACAGATCCCAACTTCAGTCCATCCCCGCCCAGCCCCTGCAGGCTGCAATGAGCTACACTCCTGGCACTGCCTGCCTTGTTGACTTGTAAGACACTGTCCCAGGAGACTGAGGACTCTGGACACATCTGGACACTGCCACACCCTCATATTTCACTTTCAATTTGCACAGAATCTAGTCTCCATTCCACCACCCCACCCCTTCCTCACAGCCCAGCCCCTTGAGGTCCAGGAAGCACCTGAAAGTGGACCCCAATTCCAGTATCAGGTAACCCCAGAGCTCAGCATGACAGGTCTGAATGCCTGGCTACCTCCAGGCCTATTTGCACCACTGCCCACCCCCAGTCTCAACCTTGGCATTCAAGCTGTTGGCACATATGCAGAAACAATCAGTTGCATCCATCACTTAAAATCCCGGAATCAGACTTGCAGGAGCTCTTACAAGCCGTCCCAGGCTTAAAGGAAACTATGCCGTAATCCATCCTGCATCAGGAGCTGAGAACCCCAAAAGTTACCAGTTTCTCAGGGACCAAGGTGAGTGACAGCTGGGACACCAGACCTTGCCAACCATATAATCCAGGCTAACAACAGAATAACAACAACAATAAATACCCCTAAATACTTCTCAGGCCTCAGTTCCCTTCCAAGTATTATGTAGCTCTATTATCCACTCAGTTAAATGTCAATAAGCAAACCAATTACAACAATAACCCCATTTCCCAGATGGGAAACTGAAGCACACAGATATTAAGTCACTTGCCCAAGGAGACCTAGCTGACAATGTGGTTTAAAAAATTCCAGGTTTGGGGCTGGAGAGATGGCTCAGAGGTTAAGAGCACAGACTGCTCTTCCAGAGGTCCTGGAAGTGCACGGCAGCCTGGGATGCTCTTCCAGAGGTCCTGAGTTCAATTCCCAGCAACCACCAGATCTGGTGCCCTCGTCTGGTGTGCAGATATACATGAAAGCAGAATGTTGTATACATAATAAATAAAATCTTTAAAAAAAAATTCCAGGTTTGGCCAGGAGGTGGTGGTGCATGCATT
Organism: Cricetulus griseus; assembly: GCF_003668045.3. NCBI lineage: Eukaryota > Metazoa > Chordata > Mammalia > Rodentia > Cricetidae > Cricetulus > Cricetulus griseus. Next base: position 114,970,366 of record NC_048600.1, read on the forward strand.
TAATCCCAGCACTTGGGAGGCAGAGGCAGGTGGATCTCTGTGAGTTCAAGGCCAGCTTGGTCTACAGAGTAAGTTCCGGGACAAACCCCAAAGCTACACAGAGAAAGCCTGTCTCAAAAAAAAAAAAAAAAAAAAAAAAAGAACCTTCAAGGTTTGTTTGGTCCCCCTAAAGTAGGGGGCACTGGGGTCCTGGCTGCAGACAACCCAAGACCCAATCCCCCATCTGAGAAACCAGGAACAGCCACAGTAGCTTCCTGCCACCCAGCACCCTACACTTCCTGTTGTTGCCCACACTGAGCTCTTACTCATTGGGGGAACCCCCCCAGCACCCTATCCGTGTAGGGAAGTAGAGGCCTCCCACCCCCTTCTCGTGTACACACCGCTACCACCGTTAGCACCAGGCTACTCCACCCTGCAGGAGAGACCGGCCCTCCCTCTCGTGGTTTCCGGCCACCAGGCAGTTTTCAGTCTAGGCCTCGTTGCTTCTAACCTGTGCGATGACAAGAAGGCAGCCTGGCCTGTGACAGCTGAAGACCTGGGGGTGACTCAATAGTGCACGGCAGCCTGGGATGCTCCTGGTGGGGGCAGGGGCAAAGGGCTCCCCTTGTTCACTGTAGGCAGTATTTACTGATGTTTGCTCCTTGGTGGGCTCTGTACTGAACCCTCTACTTAATCTTTTACCTCAGCAATCCTAGGAGGTCACCATATACCTCTTATCCTGTTTCACGCGTTAGAAAAACTGGAGCTCAGAGAGGTGAACTTGCCCAAGGTCACTCATGAAATAAGCAACAAAGATGAGACTCATCCTCCAAACTGCATGTTCCCCAACCCAGCCCCTTCAAAAGCAGGGAGAACCAAGCCACCTTCCAGAATTTTGTATTCCCAAGAAAAATGCAGAGGTGGCCCCAAGGGCAAACCCACCTGCTCCTGCTCATCTCATTCATCCCCTTGCCAGCTGACCCCAGATGCCGTTGTGAATCATGTCACTTCATCCCTGCCTGCAGGAAATGTCAGCTATGGCCTTTGCCCAACCCAACATCTAGCCACAAGGCCACACCCCAATGAGATCCACTGTCCAGAAGTAGGAGGCACAGGGACCGAGCTACACCTCAAGCACCAAAGTTATACCTGTCACTGACCAGCAAAGTAGAGATCCACCCTGCTCTTCACCATCAGCCCCAGAAGCAGGAGGTAAAGCATCAAGAACCTACATTCTACTTGGAGCTGTCCTGACTGTCCCATACCACCTGATATAGTGTCCATGTCGTCCTAGATACAAGAGCCCCTTGGGAAGCTAAACCCCTGCCTAGCAAACTCCTCTCCACATAGTACAACCCCACCTGGATAAAAGTACACAGACATCCCCAGGCACTTTTCCTTATTCCTCTACCCCAGGTCCACAGGCAGATCACAGGGGCCCTGTGGCCAGCCACATACATAGCACTCATAGCAGTCCTGGACAGGGTGATTTGCCGTGCCAACCCCTCACTCTGCATGGCTCTCAGAGAAGGCAGGGAAATGCTGGAAGACACCCAGCCTTGGGTATGGGCGTAGGAGAGGCGAGAGCTCAAAGCCTGGCTGCCTGGTGTTCCCACCACCATAGCAGGCCTGTGTAGTGGGGCAGCCATCGCTCCTCCGCAGTTGCTAAGGCAGCAGCCAAAAACCTTGGCTCAACCTGCTCTTTCTCACCAATTCCATTTTAAACAGGGCACCCCTCATAGCCCTCTTGGGAAGGTAGTGCCCCATCAACCTTAGTGGGAAAACATCTCTTTGCTCCCCTTGTCTGGCTGGTGGAAGCACCCCCAAACCCATAAAAAGAGAGCCGTGGCCAAGAGAAAAGGAAGAGTTTGGGGAGTTGGGAAGCCTACTTCCTACTGGGATGGAGGGGCTAAGGTGAAATTACAGGTTCCCTGGGGCCATGTGACTGGGGAACTCTGTTCCCCTACCAACACTGGGGGACCTTAGGGTCGGCCCCTACAATAACTTCAGGTTCTTTTCGAATTAGATGAGCACTGGTCCCAGGGGTAGGGGTCACATGGAGCCACACCCACTGTAAGACTCCTGGGTTCACCAAATCTTTAGCCCTGGCTAGCCTCAGACAGAAGTCAAGGTTGTTAATCCAGATGGAGCTCATGACCCTGATGGGTGAGGGAACTAGAAAATCCAGTTCTAAACCATGTAACCTGAGGATGGGTTTACCCACCCAGGGAGAAGGGACACACTGAGTTCCAGGGGACCTGAAAGGCATGGGTATCCCTGTGGGTGCTAGTGCCCTAGACTTCCACTAAACCATCAAGACACTCATCTCTGGTCATCTCCCCATGGCCCAGCACTCAGAGGCACCCAGCTGCTTTCATGTCCACCTCATCACTACAGCCACAAGTCCAGCCAGAGCAATCAAGTACCACCCTTGCTTGAGAACTTCTCCACTTGACTTTTGGAATTTCCACTGGTCTGAATTATTCAGAAGGCTCCTCCCCATTAGTGTATATGACTGAACAGATGGGGGCCCAGACCTTCCCCTAGCCATAGACACACATAAAGGGAAGGATGACCCATGGCCCCCTGTCAGATTGAACTCATCACTACTAACTCAGGCTCCTTAGATGGCCCCCTGCCCAACTTGGTCAGCTCAGCTGAACTTGGTCAAGGTCTGTATTTGGGGAAGAGGGAGTTAGGGACAGGTGGAGAGATAAGGAAGCCCAAGGCTAGCCTGGTCTGAAATGTCCCTCAGAGTCCCTGCCTTCACAAGGACAGGCCCAGCTCCATCTCAAAGATCCCCCAGGCTCCTCCTGTCCTTCTTTTGGAGGGGACAGGAGCCAGGATTCTCAAGAACTGTTGGGAGGTGCCCCTTTGGGACCATGCAAAGGATCTGGCAAGTCAAGCCTAATGACTGACTAGCCAGAGAAGGGAAATGCTGTCTAGGCGGTGCAGGCCACAGTGGGCCAGCACTGCTTGGCTTCCGGAGTGAACCTCTCCTGGGCTCCCCACCCTCAGACCTGCAATACCAGCCTACTGAGACTGAGAAGTGCCTCCAGGAAACAGGCCAGCCTTACTCCCTGTCACCCAATGAACAAGGGATGGCTAACAGGAGACAGGCCACTGGGCAACTACCTACTAAAGGGCAGGAAAGAGGGCTGGGGTAAAGAGGGGAAGTGAAAATGAGTGGCCTTTCCCCTTCCCTACACTTCTCCTGCCTCCCACCCTTCTTAGGGATCTCCCACTGCACGGGAGTGCCCCCCCCCCCCCCCCCGCCACCAGAAAGACTTAAACTGCTCCAGGCTCAGCCTGAGTTGATAGCTCCCTCCCACAGGGGCCTAGACTTCAGCTCCTCCTCCCTCCCATCCCACCCTCCCCTGCCCCAATTTCCCTAGCAGGTGACAGCCAAGGAGGAGGGGAGCCTTCCAGACTTTTTTTGTTCTACCCCAAACCAGAGTGACCAACCCACCCTGACCCCGCCCTTCCTAATGTTACTCCTTTCTGTGGTTAGGAGGGGTGACCATGATGGATGCAAGCACCCATTCCGGGGCATGGCGGGGGAAGGGGGCGACAAGAAACAGCAGCTGAGGACTTGAGAGTCCAACTCCCAGGCCAGACACACCAGAACAAACCCGGACCAAACACTCCACTAGGGCTACGGCTTCCAGGAGGTTAAATTATAACCCCTTCCATCTTTGACCCTGAGCGCAGAAGGGCGGGCACTCCAGACCCGCACCCAACAGCTGGGCCTGCGTGCAGTGGAGAAGGGGTCGCCAGCCTCCTCCCACCCTGCGCGTGATCGTTCAGAACCCAAGCTCTCAGGACATTTTTGACACCTTTAGACCTAGGAGCATGGGGTGGGGGTTCCCTTAAGAAGGCTTACTGGAGGTGGCTGAAGAAAGTTTTTGGGGGGAGAGCGTTAAGTCGCTCTGAACGATGACACTGTCACTCCCACCCCCTGGAGGGGCAGCAGGTGGACCAGGGATCTCCAAGCGGCACCTGAGTCCCAAGAGGCGGGGACGACTACGGAGCCCCTGTCATCCCAGGCTCCTGGTGCGCACCGGGTCACACTCACCAAGACCCGCGTGAACCTCTCTTCTAGCTCCCCCGCCGCCGGCATCGGTTGCTTGGGGGCGGCTGGCTGCTTCGGGGGCGACGCGGTGGGGCCCGCGGGTTGCTCGGCGCTGCCGGCCGCGTTGCCCATGGTGGTCCCCACCCAGCCGGCCAGGCGCCTCCAGCCTCGGAGATCCAGTTTTCCCAAGGGGTAGCGGACTAGGCTCCCGGAGCCGGGGGCGAAGGGCAGTGGCGGGTGACGGGGCTGGGCTCGGCGTCTCTGGGCTCAGCGGCGCGCAGGGACCGGGGTGCGGCGTCCCATCGCGGCGGCCCCGTCCGAGGGAGCGGGCGGCGAGCGAGGCTCGGGGAGGAAGTCGGGCTGCAGGCGGCCGGGGCCAGAGGGCTGGGCCGGGGGCAGGAAGCTGCGGCGCGGGCTCCCCCCTCGGCGATTTTCGAACTTCTGCTGCCGCTCCCGGTGCGCGCAAACCGCAGTTCTCCGCCGCGCACCCGGCCCCAGGGGGGCGGGCTGCAGGGAGGGGGCGGGCGTGGGCGCTGGCCGGGGGTCCTCCGCAGCCATGGCACGCCGGCCGGGGCCTGCCGAGCGCTGCACCTGCGGCGGAGGGGGCGGCCGCCGATGCACCTGCCCGAAGCCGAGCCGACCCAGGCGAGGCCGAGAACACGGCGGCGTGCTCGCCAGGCGCCTCCGGGTCCTAGAACCGCAGCTCTCCGCCAGCCCAGAGCCGGGCCGTGAGGGTCTCTGAGCCCGGGCCTGGAGGAGGCAAAAAACCCCCACCCCACGAGCGGGATTGTCCAACCAATGCACGCGCATCTTGGAGACCTAAGGCGGCGCTGCGGTGATGGGGCGTAAGGGATGTGGGGGTCCCCCTCTGGGGTCCCCGACTAAGGAGGTGGGAACCCCCTTCCAGGCCCCCCACCTCTGTGTCTCTCTTCTGTTAAGCCCAGAGATGAGCTGAGGACCACAGGGAACCATCTGCAAACAGGTTGGAGGGCAGGGACCTAGGTCAATGAGACCTGATCAGCTGTGACTATGCCAATATCTTCCGTGGCTTTAGACCGAGGGGCACCCATGGGAAAACAAGGTTGGAGAATCTGGGGACCACTGTGGTGGTGCCAAGGAGAAGCAGGGCATTGAGAGGGATTAAAGCCAGCTGCCAGGCTGGGAGAGGCATATGCACCGCAGAGGAGAGGAAAAGCTTGACTCTGTCACCATCAGGGACCTACACTGGCCTCTCTACCTGAAGAGTAAGAACCTTGGATATCCGACAGTTACAGAAAGATTTCTGTGACAGTGACCAGCAAAGGTAGGTATGGATGTCCTCATTTCAGTGACGGGGAAATGAGGAACAAAGAAGTTAAGGGACTTGTCCAAGGCCACACAGCTAATAAGTGCAGAAACAGGCCTCTTCCGCCCCGTGTCCAAAATCTACACTGCCTTGGTCTCTCATTCCTCTTAGGGTAGGAGAGTGGAGAAGGGGGTAGACCTTCAGGGCTTGGGCTCAAACTCCAGCCTGAATTAGCTCCCCACTTAATTTGTGGGGCTCTCAAGTTGGCCCCTCCCTGTACTGCCAGGCCATGGGATGGGGTGCCCCACACTGAGTGAGCCCTGGACTTTCTCTGTACCAGATCAGGGGCCCTGAGTGGCCACTCTGGATCATTCCCAGCTCTCATCCTCATACTCAGAGCCACTGACAAGGGTTTCAGCAGGAACCGGGAAATTAATTATCTAATCATGAGGAAAACCAGACATGAACCAGCCCCTTCCCCCAGACCGACCTGATTTAAGCCTCTCCTGCCAAGGTCACCAGCATCCCTGGTATTGCAGTCCCTATTTCACATCCCGAGCAGGGCCTTCGGGGCAGGTGAAAATGGGGCTCTGTGAGCCTGCTAGGAAGGTGATCTGTCCTGTGCTCACCGCCACCTTCCTTACCCTTGTTGCCCTTGGGCCTTGCCTACCATGAGCGGCTGGGAGATCTTTTTGTTTATTTATTAAAGGCTTTGCTTCCTGATTCTTCCATAGCTGTCTCTTTCAATTCATCAACAAATGTTTCCTTTGCCCCAGCTGTGTGCCCAGCTGTCTGCTTAATGCTGGGGCTTCTGGGATAGCTAAGGAGTCCCTAACCTTGGACTGCTATCAGCCTGTAAGGAACCGATTGAGTATCTGTGTTGAAGGGCCTGTGGGACCACTGCCGGGGCTTCCTCTTGCCCATCACTACTACTTTGAGGGACACTGAAAATTGGGCCTCTGGTGCAGTAATTGCCAGCCTGCGTCCTCATTGCCAAGCACCTCCCACCCAAAACCTGGTGGAAATAAAGCTAAACTAAAAAGGGCCTATTGTGTGGAAAATTACCCTGTCAGCAAGCCTACATTATCTCTCCTGCTGACCAGAAACGTGAGTTACCAAAGAGATCAATCAATCACTACCTATTACATTTAGTGGCTTGGCAGGAAGCATCTTCCCAAATCATGGACCACAATGGAGAAAATTCTACCAGGAAGGCTTGGCTGTCAAGTTTGGGAACAATGTTTCGATAAGTCTGTGTTGCCCCCTTCTGTGAGCAGGTGGTATGACAGCCACGACGGAGTGACGCTGTGGTGATGGATGGTCACAGCCAGGATGACATTTTCCTGACTACTGCTACTTTGTCATCTCTAATGGAAGGAGTATGCAGGCGCCGGGGACAATCAGATCTCAGGTGACTGAGCATATAGCCACAAATAGTAGGTGTCTCTTTAAAGAGAAGGGTAAGCTATGAATGTGGTCTCTGGAAGAGTGCAAAGTGGGAGCATGCAGAGCCCTGGGTTCAAGCTTCACTACTGAAAGGGAAGGAAGAAAGGGAAAGGGGAGGCTGGTGAACAAGCATGAGGAAGCAGTCTGTAATCCCAGCATTCTGGATGCTGAGGCAGGAGAATACTGAGTTCAATTAAGAAAAACTGGGAGGCTGGGGGATGGCACAGTTGTTAAGAGCACTGGCTGCTCTCTGTCCTGAGTTCAATTCCCAGTAACCACATGGTGGCTCACAACCATCTGTAATGAGATCTGGTGCCTTCTTATGGTAAGCATACATGCAGGCAGAACACTGTATACATAATAAATAAATAAAATCTTTAAAAAGAAAGAAAACTGGGTATCTAGCAAACCCCTAGTTCATAAATGAAAAGGGGAACTGGGCATAGTGGTACACGCCTTGAATCCCAGCACTTGGGAGACAGAGGCAGGTGGATCTCTATGAGTTCAAGACCATGAACATAGTGACCCCCAGGCTAACCAAGGCTATATGGTGAGATATGTCTCCACACTACCACCACCACTATCTCCCCCGCCCCCTTAAAAAGGAGCACTGGTTGCTCTTCCAAAGGACCTGGGTTCAACTGCCAACACCCACATAGTGTCTCACAAACGTTTGTAACTCCAGTTTCAGGAATTCTGACACCCTCTGCTGGCCTGCACTGGTATGGCATGCACGTGGTGCACAAACATTCACGTAGACAAAACAGCCACACATTACTGTAATAAGGTGTAGGCCCAGAAAGATGACTCAGCTGGTAAAGGTACTTGCTACATAAATCTGACCTGAGTTTGATTTCTGAAACAAGCCTAAGAGAACCTACTCCACAAAAGTGTTCTCTGACCACCATATACTCCATGGCACACACACTCCCCCACACACATACAATAATGATTAATAGATGGGCATGATGGTGCACGCCATTAATCCCAGTGCTCAGGAGGCAGAGGCAGGCTGATATCTGTGAGTTCAAGGCCAGCCTGGTCCACAGATCGAGTTCCAGGACAGCCAGGGCTACACAGAGAAACCCTGTCTTGAAAAAGATAAAAAATAATAATTAATAAAATTAAATTAAAATAAGGTGGAGAGAGGTAGAGGAAGATGCCGGACATTGACCTCTGGCCTCCACATGTACACACATGAGTATGTACACTTGCATACACACAGGCCAGTGCACTAGCACAAGCCTATAATACCAGAGCCAGAGAGTGGAAGGCACTGAAGATCTGGTGTTCCGAGCCAATGTCAACTGCTTGGTGAGCTGGATGCCAGCTTGGGCTACATGATACCCTAACTTAAAATGAAGAAAGAAAGGGAACAGTATTGATGAGTATATCCTTGCAGAGATGTCTGAATGTTTATGAAAAGTGTGTGTTAATGTGTGCTTGACATTCTTACAGCATCCAACACCTCACTCCTTTCTATGCCTGCTGTGTAACTCATTCCACCGCTCCCTTCCTGATGAATATTCGGGTTATATCAGTCCATTTTGTTGTTATTGTTATAAATATTGAGCTCTCTGTCCCTCCCTCTTCTCTTTCTCCCTCTTCCTCCTGCTCCCCCTTTCCTTCCTCCTTCCCTCCCCCCAAGACTGTCCTTGGACTCTCTATTCTCCACCAGCCTGCCTCAGCTTCCCAAGTGCTAGAATTACAGGCATACACCACCATGTCCCACCTGGGCTTTAAGGTTTTTAATAAATATTCACTGACTTGCCCCCCCAAAAGTGCGACCTGACCAACTTGGAGCAGCAACAATGGATGGGTGTGGTAGCTTGAATGAGACTGGCCCCTCGGGCTCCTGTTTGAATCCCTGGTCCTCAGTTGCTGGAACTGTTTGGGAAAGATCAGGAGGTGTGGCCCTGTTAGAGGAGGGTGTCACTCTGTGTGGGCCTTTAGACTTCAGAAGCCTCTGGCTATCCCGGAGTGCTCTCTGCTTCCTGTCCATGGATCCGGATGGGAGTGCAGCACCTGCTCCAGCATCACGCCTGCTGCACAATCCTATGCTCCCCACCTCTGGAACTGCAGGCCCCTTCCTTCTGTAAGTTGCCTCCGTCATGGCATTTTATCACAGCAATAGAAAAGTAACTAATACAATGAGAATGCCCACACCTTCACAAACACCGTCTAAATGGCACGCCTTCTGACTTTAGGTAAAGCCTTTCTGGAAATCATGGGATCTACTTCTTTCTTTGGACTGTAGATTTCTCCAAGGCAGGGACTTTGGAGAAATCTTTTCTGTCCCTACGCATTAGTTTTTTGTGGATTTGACACAAGTTAGAGTCACTTGAGAAGAGAGACCTCAGCTAAGAAAATGGCTCCATCAGACTGTCCTGGAGGCAAGTCGGTGGAGTATTTTCTTGATCAGTGACTTGTGTGGGAGGGTCCAGCCTCAAAGAAGAAGAGAAGAAGAGGAAGAGGGAAGAGGGAAGAGAGAAGGAGAAAAGAAAGAAAATTACCTGGACTATGTTATCTTTCATCTAAGAAGTGAGGTATGAGTGAGGATAAATATTGACATTTATTTGAATTTGCATAGAGGAAATAGTAACAGTGGTAGCCTGTGGGTGCTGAGGAAACCAGAGGGGCAAGTGGGGTGACAGAAAAACTTCCCAATGAATTTCTTTTTTAAAATTTTATTTTATGTGTATTAGTGTTTTGCCAGGAGTTTGGGTTCCCCTGAAACTGGAGTTACAGACAGCTGTAAGCTGCCATGTGGGTGCTGGGACTTGAACCCCAGTCCTCTGGAAGAGCAGTGAGTGCTTTTAACTGCTGAGCCATCATCTCTCCAACTCCAGAATTTCTTACTATATAATTTTGGTTGTTGAATCCTATGTGTTTATTGCCTATTCCAAAGCTACATTAAAAGAAAATTGTGGGGGCTGGAGAGATGGTTCAGTACTTAAGAGCACTTGCTGCTCCTGCAGAGGTCTCCTGCAGAGGTCCCCGGTTCAGTTCCCAGCACCCACATGGTGGCTCACAACTATGGGTGACTCCAAGGCCAGGGCATCCAACCAGCACCATCTTCTGGCAAAACACCCATACACCTAAAATGTAAAACATAAATCTTTTTATTTTTATTATATATATATATATATATATATATATATATATATATATATGTATATATTATGCGCATTGGTGTTTTGCCATGGGTGTCAGGTCTCCTGGAACTGGGATTACACACAGTGGTGAGCTGCCATGTGAATGCTGGAATTGAACTCAGGTTCTCTGGAAAAGTAGCCAGTACTCTTAACTGCTGTCTCATCTCTCCAGCCCCGGTAAAACATAAATCTTTAAAAAAATTAAAAGCAAAAAAATAAATAATAAATAAATAAATAAAAGCTGTAGTCTAGGGAGTTGGCTCAGTGGCTGAGATATGAGCACTTTCAGTTTGCAAATCAGTACCATTAAAAAAAAAATACTGGGTATGAGTACACAAACCTAAGTTCAGTGCTGGGAGAGACAGGAGACAGGAAGAGTCTTGCGATTTGCTAGCCAGCCATTCTAACAAAAAAGCTCCTTGTTCAGATAGACCTCGTCTCAAGGGATTCAGGCAGGAAATGATAGACCCGGATACCTGACCTCCTCTGGCCTATACATGTGGACACAGAGAGAATCACCCTCACACACATACACACACATGCATACATACACATGCATACACACAGGGGCAAATGGTACCAAGCATTCTAGCACATGCCTGTACTCTCAGTGCTTGGGAGGCTGACATGGAAGGATTGAGGTTAAGGTCAGCCTGGGTCACATGATGAACTTGAGGTCAGCCAGGGCTACAAAGCAAGAGTCTGTCTCAAAGAAGGAAAGAAAACACAAGCCAAAACTGGTGGCCTAGGCCTGTGACCCCCGCTAGTCAAGAGGATGGAAAAGTTCAAGGCCTTGAGGGGTGCTCCCCACCCCACCCCCAGCTGAGAAGCTATTGGCAGTTGATGGCTACTGAGAGAGGGAGACTTACCTTGGGAGGTTCATGTAACCTCTTGTTGGTTGCTCCAGACACCTAGTGAATGACTCTACACCCAGGTGCTTAGATCAGCACTAATTGGACTTGGGGGACTAATTAATAATAATGATGATGATGATGGTCTTGATGTTGGGACAGAGATAGATGCTCAGCTGACCTGCCTCAGGCTGTATCAAGAATGGAGGATAGAGCCAGGCGTTGGTGGCACATGCCTTTAATCCCAGCACTCCAGAGGCAGAGGCAGGCGGATCTCTGTGAGTTTGAGGCCAGCCTGGACTACAAGAGCTAGTTCCAGGACAGCCTCCAAAGCCACAGGAAAACCCTGTCTCAAAAACCAAAAAAAAAAAAAAAAAAAGGGGGGGGGGAGATAGAGCCAGGCATTGGTGGTGAACGCCTTTAATCCCAGCACTCAGGAGGCAAAGGCAGGTGGATCTCTGTGAGTTTGAGGCCAGCCTGAGTTCCAGGGCAGGCTCCAAAGCTACAGAGAAACCCTGCCTCAAAAAAAAAAAAAAAAAAAAAAAAAAAAAAAAAAAAAAAAAAAAAAACACAACAAAAACAAAAAAGAATGAGGGATAGGGTCAAGTATCATGGTGCATGCCTTTAATCCCAGCCCCCCCCCCCCAAAAAAAAAAGAAAAGAAAGAAAGAAAGAAAGGAGAAAGAGAGAGAGAGAGGATGGCAGGCTGCAGATGTAGCCCATTGGTACAGCACTTGGCTTAGCATGCAAAAGAGCTTTAGCCCAACAATACAGAAGACATTTAAATCACCTGCCTCTAAACTGGTAGATCAAGCAAAACAAATAAAAAGCAAGTTTCCCTAGTGACAGACCTTTTCTTGGTTTGTTTGAGTTTTTACTTTTGGTGTCTGAGTGCTTTGCCTGCGTGCGTGTGTGTGTGTGTGTGTGTGTGTGTGTGTGTGTGTGTGTGTGTGTGTGAGTGAGTGAGTGAGCTACATTCCTGCCTGGTGTCTGCAGCGATCAGAAGGCAGAAGGCAGTAGATCTGGACCTGGAGTTAGGGTGCTTTGAACTTGTGTGTGGGTGCTGGAGTGAACCCGGGGCCTCCTGCAAGAGCAGTCATCACTCTTAACCACTGAGCCATCACCCACTCATCCATTCCCTTCCTCCCTCCCTCCCTCTCTCTCCCCTTCCTTCCTTTTTTAAGCAGACTGTCCTCCAATTCTCCATCTTCCAGTCTCAGCCTTTCAAGTGGGATTATCATGGATGCTGCCACCACACCCCGTTTAACACCGAATTCTAACTGTATATTACATGTCTTTGTCTCTGAAACAGTCACCTGCAGAGGCAGGTGGCCATCTTTCTCAGTGACACATCTCACACTTGCCATCCTCCTGCCTCAGCCTCCTGCTTTCAGAGATTACAGGTGTGCACCACTTGTCTGTCTTAACCAGCTCTGCCTGCCCAGTCAGAATAGGAAAATGGAGTTAATCCTCTCAGAACCCCGAATCCCATACAAACTAGTGCAGAAAGGCCTTGTCTCGTGGCCTGCCGAATGCTTAGCCTCTGGGCTGAATGGAGGAGAGCTGAGGGTCGTGTGTAGTGTGCTTGGTATACACTGAAGGGTTAATGAATGCTGAGTGAGTCTCTATGGAAGACCTGCTGCACACAGACTTCATGGAAGCAGCTTAACAGGCAAAGGCTGCTAATATAAACACTCACTGGATCGAGTGAATCCCGCAAAGGTCTTGTGTTGGAAACTTAAGCTTCAGCACAACTTTGGGAAGTGAGACTGTAAGAGGTGGTTAGAACAGACCCCTCTCGAATGCCATCACAGTAGCAAGTTCCTGATGAGCGGGTGAGTTCAGCTTTTGTCACATGGTGGCTTCCCCCATGTTGTAAGAAGGTGTCACCAAAGACAGTCCTCACTGTTGGAACACTGATCTCCAGATCTGTAATAAATAAGTTTCATTTCTTTATAAATGACCCAGTCTTGGGTGTTCTATTATAGCATCCCAAAACAAATAAGGCAGCCCCTTGGCCGGGTGGGTGTTGGTAGCACACGCCTTTAGTCCCAGTACTTGGGAGGCAGGGGCAGGCGGATCTCTGTGAGTTTGAGGCCAGTCTGCTTTACAAAGCGAGTACCAGGATAGGCTCCAAAGCTACACAGAGAAAGCCTGTCTTGGAAAAACAAACAAACAAAACAAATAAGTCATCCCCATATGTACAGATGGGAAAACTTGGGCCTAAGGAGAGATTGGGTAACTTGTGCAAGGTCAAGAAGATGGCAGATCAGAGAAAAGAATAGGGAAATAGAAAAGAAATAGACCCAGGGCTGGGCATGGTGGCACATGTCTTCAATTCCAACACTCAGGAAGCAAAATATCTCTGTGAGTTCAAGGTCAGTCCGATCTACACAGAGAGACCCTGTCTCAAAAAAAAGAAAGAAAGGAAGAAAGAAAAAATAAAGAAACCCAGGCCTCTCCATGAAGAAAGAGCTCCTTGCCTCACGAGGAGAGGTCTGTGTGCCACAGGGGTCACTGAGGAAGGAACACAGGCTAACTTCAGACCCACTTCTCGCACGTGTGTGGGCCCAGGGGCCTCTGAGCAGGGAACCCATAGGCATCCAGGTGCCTAGGATAGCCTACTCCTCTGCTATCAATATGGTAGCCACAGGTTCCTGCATTGTTGGCACAGTCCCAGGGACACACCTGACATGGGGTAGTGTGGGAGTGAAGAAACACAGATGGACACGCAGAAGAGCTGAGGTAGAGAGAACTGGACTCTGATGCAGAGACTGAAGCACCTTGGAAACGCTGCACGTTTATAGAGTCGAACAGAAAAGCGGGGTTATTGCATATAGATAAACAAGGAGATGGCGTTTATGTCAACAGTTGGATCAAGGACACAGGGTTAGCTTCTACCAGTAGGAACAGCCTAGGAAGGGAGCACCCGTGAGGAGGGCCACCCATGAGGGGAGGATCCCATGAGGGGAGCATCCCATGCAGGAAGCAGTCTGTAATTTTTGGGGGGATAGTGGTGGACACTCCTGCAGACCCTATCAACAGCCACACACGGGCCGGTAGGGTCTGGGGTGAGGGTCCTTGACGTGGCACACCCATGTCAGCAGCACACGCTCACTCAGGACTTTACACACTTGGGGCTTTCTCCATTCCCCACAATTAGCCACAGGTGATTATTGAATTTTTTTGTTTTTTGTTTGTTTGTTTGTTTGTTTGTTTTGAGACAGGGTTTCTCTGTGGCTTTGGAGGCTGTCCTGGAACTAGCTCTTGTAGACCAGGCTGCTCTTGAACTCTCAGAGACCCGCCTGCCTCTGCCTCCCACCCAAGTGCTGAGACTAAAGGCGTGCACCACCACCGCCCAGCGATTATTGAAATTTTTAAGGATTATTTATTTTTTGAATCTGAGTATTTTGCCTGGATGTATGTATGCATACCATGTGTGTGTCTAGAGCTCAGGGATACCAGTCTGGATCCTCTGGAACTGGAGTTACAGATGGTTGTTGCTGTGATAAAGAGCTTGCGGGACCTTGGCAGATTCCATGGCAGAAGAGGTTGACTGAGGCAGAGGGACAAACATGCCAGGCAGACAGAGCTTAAGTGAGAAGTTTTAAAAGAAAGGGGAGGGAGGGGGTAAGGAAAGAGAAAAGAGATAAAAAGACACAGAGACAGAGAAAGGACAGAAGAGAAGAGGGAGACAGGAAAAGTCCTGTCTGCCCCGGGGGAACAATGGAGGGCGTAAGTGGGCAAGGTTCGTCTTTTAAAGGGTCTTTTGCACCTGTGTGCAGACTACTTAGCCATGGACCCTGGGCTGACCAGGGTACTGCCTGAGTGCATTCTGCCAGGTGACAGGGCAGGCCAGCATAATGCCCGAATCCTTACAATCGTGAGCCACCATTTGGATGCAGGGAGCTGAACCTGGGTCCTCTGCAACAGTCAGTGCTCTTAACCACTGAGCCATCTCTCTAGCCCCTGGCTATTGAAGAATGAATGATTCCAATGAAATAAAACTTAAAATTCAGTTCTTTGGCCATACTATGTCACATTTCAAATGCTCAACAGCCCCTGTAGTTAATGGTACCATACTGGAGAGGGCAGGTTGAAACCATTCCATCATCCAACAAACTTCTCCTGGATCCCCACAGGACAGATTGCACAGTCCTGGATCCTGGCACATGGGAGGTGGAGACCAGAGAATAAGGATTTCAAGTTCCTCTTCAGCTTCATAGTGAATTTAAGGTCTATAATAACTGAATTGTAATAACATGGGATCCAGTCCTCTTCCCCACCCCCCAGAAAACAAACGAATAAATTCTGCTGGGTACTGGTGGTCTAGCAGAAGCAGGATGCCCAAGGGACTGCTTACTTCTGGGGATGCATACAGTTAGGAGAACCAAGAGTGCTGCCTTTCCTGCCTTGCTGTAAGAACAGAGTACACCCAAGAGGTTGGGATGGCTTCCTGGTAAGAATGACATTTGATGGCGTGATGGTGGGAAAGGAAGGAGAATGGTGATTCCAGGGAAAGCAGCACAAGAAAAGCAGTAGCGATGGCCTGCTGGGAGAAGTGCCACGTTTGGTGTGACCAGAGTGAGCGTGTGGGACTAAATGGGAAGAGTGGGAATCTGGAAGGGTGCTGAAGGCCGAAGGCAACATACTAACAACGGCCCTGGTGACTGATGGGGTCAGGAATGGCAGGAAGGGCAAGACCAGTCACATCAGATCATCATGTTAAGGGTAAGAACTGGAAGGAATCTGGCTGTGGTGGTGCATGCCTTTAATCCAGAACTTGGGAGGCAGAGGCAGGAAGATTTCTGTGAATCCCAGGCCAGCCTGGTCTACAGAGTGAGTTCCAGGACAGCCAGGGCTACATAGAGAAACCCTGTCTCGAAAACCAAAAACAAACACACAAAAAAGAACTGGAAGGAAGAGGCTTGGCAAGATGGCTCAGAGGGTGAGGCCACATTTGCCATCAAGCATGATGACCTAAGTACAATCTTCATGGTGAAAGGAGAGTACTCACTCCTACAGTCAGTCGTCTTCTGACTCTGCATGTGCTCTGCAGCATGCACCTCCCTCACACACACAGGCATGCGCACACAAAGGCATGCACACACACATGAACACAGGCATGCACACACACAGGCATGCGCACACACATGAACACAGGCATGCACACACATACACAGAGGGCAGGAAGTCTGTACTCTCCCTCCACCACATAGTACCTGGGATTTTTTTTTTGTTGTTGTTTTTGTTTTTGTTTTTTCTCTGTGTAGCTTTGGAGCCTATCCTGGCACTCGCTCTGGAGACCAGGCTGGACTCGAACTCACAGAGATCCGCCTGCCTCTGCCTCCCGAGTGCTGGGATTAAAGGTGTGCGCCACCAATGCCCGGCTAGTACCTGGGATTTCAAATTCACTTTGGTAGGTTTGATGGCAAGGGAGGGCCTTTGGTCTCAGCACTCGGGAGGAAGAGTGGATCTCCTGTGGGTTTAAGGCCAGCCTGGTCTACAATGTGAGCTCCAGGACAGCCAAGCTAAAGAGACTGTGGATGTGCTCAATGGTAGAGCTCTTACTAACATGCACAAAGTCTTGAGTTCAATCTACTCCAGCCCCAAGTTCTGCAGACATAAAGGTTAAACATCTATCCAAAACAGGAATCTTCCAAAGTTAGAGATTTTATTCTGGTTTTTCCCAGCCAGGGCTTGCTAGAACCAGCAGTGTCCCAGGAGTACAGGGTAGAATGAGGGGCACAGGTGGCCGGAAAAGGCAGAGTCCCGCTGCTTCAGAACATTCCTTCCTAGGCTGCCGACATTTTCTGATCTGACAACTGGAGTGGCCAGGGACCCAGGCCAGGAATGACTCACCCACTGGGTCCCAGAGCTGTGGGGGAGGCCTGCCCTGCGGTGAGGGCCCAGTCGGTAGGTGGCGCTGTTGAGTCAGCACTGGCAGAACCTGACTGAGCTCCTCCGGGACCTGGAGCTGGTCAACCCTTGGATTTTTCTTCCAGAACCCAGGGCCCAGGAGCTGTGAGTAGCCTCACTCATCCTCCCCCGGACCTGGCTCCCAGCTCTCAGCTTTCCTGTGCTGTGGGTGCCCCAAGGCCACCCACCCCTCACCTGAGGCCAAGAGGAGGACAGGAGGTGTCATGGGCAGGCTTCACTCAATTCCTGGCCCTAGAATCTAAGTAGCAAATTAATCTTCCCTTTCCCTCCACCCTTTCCTCCCCCTCCGTCCTCCCCCTTCCTCCTCCCTCCTCTCTTTCCTCCTCCTGGGCAGCTCTATCTAGTCGTTCAAAACAAACATGTTTTCAGCCCATCCCACGCCTGCCCTGCTGGGGCCTATTCCGAGTTGTAAGTCCTGGACTTCAGTTCCTCCTGCGGCATCCAGGGGGCAGGGTAGATATGGGAAAGGGTTGACAGGCTCGTCTAGGTGCTGGGGTGGAGGAGGGGCTGGCAATGCCTCAGCCTTCCTGCAGTCTCCAGAGCAGGGACTGTGCATTTCGGCTCTCTGCTGGCCTACCCACATTCAGATGGAAGGGACTGAGTCCACCCACCCCCTGCCTCCAGGAAGGACTGGACACTCAGCACCTTCCACACCCTTCAGAGTCTCCCTCTGGAGATGCAAGCAAGCCCCACAGATCTTGACTGGGACCATCAAAGGTTCCATTATCATACTGTGCCTTGTCCAAAGGTCCAATTCCACTCTGTGCTTTTCAGCAGCACCTCCCAGCATAGCGGGGCCTCTTTGTCCCTCTTTGGGATCAGCAGTGCACCTGGGTAAAATTCCTTTTCTGAATTGTCTCGCCAGTTCCAGTGTTTGTCTTACTGGGACTTCACTTCTACCACACTGGGGGAACAGGAAGACCACGTACCTGCAACAGTGTGTTCTTCAAGAAATTCTTTTGTTTTGGTTTTTTGAGACAGAGTTTTGCTGTGTAGCCTTAGCTGTCCAGAAACTCCATCTGTAGACCAGGCTGGCCTCGAACTCAGAGACTGGCCTGCCTCTGCCTCCCAAATGCTGGGATTAAAGGCATGCGGTGCCGACACTGCCACCACCACCTAGCAAATTATAAAAGGTAAGGAAAACAAGTAACCAGGCCAGCTGTTGCAGCATTTGCCTGTAATCTCAACATTTAGGCAAGAAGATGGAGGGTTGAAAGCCAACCTGGGCTACACAGCAAAATGAAGTCTTGTGGATTTTTGTTGTTTGCATTTGTTGTTTGAGACAGGATCTCACTCTAACCCTGGCTGGCCTGGAACCACTACATAGACCAGGCTGGCCTCAGACTCACAGAGATCTGCCTACCTCAGCTTCCCAAGGGCTGGGGATAAAGATGTGCACAACCACACCTGCATTTTTAATATTTATTTATTATTACTGTGTGTATGCACATGGTATACTTGTGAATGGGGGTGCATGCATGCCATGCTTGTGTGTGAAGATCAGGACAACTCTGGGGGGGGGTCACTTTTCTTCCACTCAAGTCTTCGGGCCAGAAAGCAGGCCCAGCACCTTGTGCCATGAGTGCTGTGCTTTGAAGGTGACGTGTCCACATAGGCACATGTGTGGAAGGCTTGGTTCCCCACCGGTGGGTACTTCTGGAATTGGTAGCAGCTTTAGGAGGTGAACTCTAGCTAAGGCAAGTCGGTTACTAGGTGTTTTGAAGATTATACCTGAACCCTGTTTCCATCTTGCTTTCTGATGCCTATCCGACATTAGGCAAACAGCCTTCTCCTCTCCCACCACAACCGCCTCAATGCTCTGCTACCGCTAGGCCCAGATGCAACAGAGCTGAGAGAAATGGACTGCGACCTCTGAAACCCTGAACCAAAATAAATAATTCTGTCCTTTAGGTTGCTTTTCTTGTATATTTATTACAGTGCCAGAACACTAACTCAGGAGGAAAAACAATGACAACCACAAAGTAAGTAAAAGTGTCTAGAGCTGGAGATGTAACTCAGAGGTAGAGTACTTGCCTTGTATGCATAAGGCAAACCCTGGGTTCGATCCCCACCATTGCATAAACTGAGCATGGTAGCACACCGTACGGTGTTGTGGTAGATTACATGCCTGTAATCCTAGCATGTGGGAGATAGAAGATCAAAAATTTAAAGTCTTCCTTAGGTACACAGCAGTTCCAGGCCAGCCTGAGATACAAGAGATTGTGTCTCATTAATTAAATGTTGGCTAGGAATGGTAGTTCATGCCTTTAGTCCCAGCATTCAAGAGGCAGTGGCAAGTGGATCTCTAAGTAGCAGGCCAGCCAGGGCTGTCTTCATGTATGACCTGGAGAGGCATCGTTTATCTCTGGGGGACCTGGGATGCTGGGGTGCTAGCCATGCCCTGGAGTAGCTGGACATTTCACTTCACTGTCCAGGCTCTGTAGAACCATCAGGGGCCACCTGGACCTGGCAAGATGCTGTTAAGCTGGATCCAAGTCGACTCCCTGGGCTTAAAGCATCTGATCTCCGCATCACCCCAGCATCAATCACCCTGACATGTTTGGTAGCCTTGCGCCTCCAGCTCTATGGCCAACAGCTGCTGGTAGTCCTGCAACAACAGCCAATTAGGATGGTCAGTGGGTCTCCAGAAAACATCCCAATGGGAGCAAGGAGGTATAGACGATGACATAGCTCCCATGAGTGAGGCAGAGTAAGGCCCAAGGGTCTGCAATTCCTAGCGTCCCAGGAATTCAGAAAAGGTCAATTTCGAAACAGGCACAGGCCACCCAGTGAGTTGTCACAAAAAGGGTGGGGGCCAAGGACTCTGAGCTGAGAGAGACACAGTCACCTGGTACCATGACTTTGAGAAAAGCCAGAAGGCAAGGAAAGGACCATGCTCGAGAAGGGAAGCCTCACATCCAGGGGGAATGGTCAGAAGTGGATAACCCCACCAGAGACCCAATTGTTGGTACTGAACGGAAGGCAAAGCCATCAGCGCATGAGAAAGCAGATTTGTTGCAGGTGGAAGAGAGCAGATCTATTGAAGGTGAAACAGGTGGGTAGGGTCCCAGCATGAAGAGATTACAAAGTGCCGGGAAGTGGATTTTTGGCAGGCTTATTCCCCATGAGTGAGGCAGAACCAGATCCAATGGCCTTTTTCAAGCAAGGATGGAGCCAGAAAGACACAAGCTGCCTTGATGACTCGTCAATTAAGGGGCGGAAGCCAAAGTACCTGAGGGTCCGAGAAATAAGGCTGGCACAGTCCACCCAGTCAAAGGGTGGGAGCCAAGGGCTCAGAGCCCGAGAGAGCCATGGTTGCCTGAGACCAGGACTTAAGGAGGCCTGGGAAGGTGGAGTGGCTCACCAATCATGCGGATTTTGGATGGCAGGACCCAGCGATCCTGAGAAGCTAGACTGTTGTGTGTGAACCAGTCCTGGCATGCCTCAAACTGCCTTCCAGCAGGAGAAGCCTGGAGAGCCTTCCCTGACAGGAAACTAAAGTTGTAATTTAAGAAAAGCATGTGCGAGAGAAAGATGCTATGCAACACGGTTCAAGCAGAGGGTTTTTGTTTTTGTTTTGTTTTTAGTTAGGGAAATGGATCATAAAAAGGGAAAGGGGGCCGGGCAGTGGTGGTGCCACCTTTAATCCCAGCACTCAGGAGGCAGAGGCAGGCAGATCTCTGGGAGTTTGAGGCCAGCCTGGTCTACACAGCGAGTTCCAGGACAACATCCAAAGCAATACAGAGAAACCCTGTCTCGAAGAAAAAAAGAAACCCTGTCTCAAAAAGCCAAAAAAAAAAAAAAAAATACAAGTAGTGTTTCATACCAACACTTGGGAAGCAGAGGCAGGCAGATGTCTGTGAGTTCAAAGCCAGCCTGGTCTACAGAGTGAGTTCCAGAACAGCCAAGGCTACACAGAGAAACCCTGTCTCAAAAAAAACGAAAACCAAACACACACACACACACACACACACACACACACACACACACACACCCCAAAACTGAGAGAGAATGGGGGGATTAAAGAGAGAGAGAAATGTGGGAGGGGCCAGACAGCTGGACATGGTAGCTCAGGACTGTAATTCTGATCTAAGAAAGCTGAAGGAGGAAGACACTGAAATTTTGAGACCAGTTTAGGCTATAAAATGGAATCCTTGCTTTAAAAAAAAAAAAAGATTTAATCTTGTCTCCTTAAGCAAGACTATCTTCAGAAATACTGTGTGTGTGTGTGTGTGTGTGTGTGTGTGTGTACATGTGAGTGCATGTAAAACCAGAGGTTGACATCAGGTGTCAATAGCTCTCCATCTTAGCTTTTGAGATACGGTCTCTCGCTGAGCCTGGAGCTCACAACTTTGGCTAGGCTGGCTGTCTAACATGCCCTAGAATCCTTCTGGTTTTGCTTTTCCAGGCCGACAATTGCAAGCATATGCTGCCAAGTCTGTCTTTTCACAAAGGTGCTGGGGATACAAACGCGGATCTTCACGCTTGTATGACAAGCACTTCTCCCACTGACCCACCTCCTCATCCCCCCACTAATGCATTTGGAGAAGGTGTGCTGGACACACTTATAATCCCAGCACTGAGGAGGCTGGGTCAGGATTGCTTTAAATTCCAGGCTAGCCTAGGCTACATGACTCCCTGTCCTAAAACACAGGCTGGGAAGGTGGTTTGATTGGTCCAAGTCCTGACCATTCCAGCATCAGGACCTGAGTTTGATCCCAGTACCAACCCCAGCAGGGTGTGGTGGTGTACATCTCTAATCCCAGTTCTGGAAAGACAAACAGGTGGGGCTTTGGGGCTTGCTGGCTAGCCAGCCTAGCCTAATTGGAGGTGTGGGGAAGAGAGATGGCTCTGTGGTTAAAAGAGGGTTCCATTCTTGCAGAGGACCAGGGTTTGGTTTCTAGCATCCACATTGGACAACTCATTAACTGCCTGTAAATACCTCCAGGTGAACTGATGCCTCTTGCTTTTGCAGGCACCTACATACACATTCACTCCAAAAAATATAAATAAAACCTTAGAACCAAAAAACTAAAGTGAATAGTCTTGAGTGACATCTAAGGTTGACTTTTACTCTCTAGATATATGTGTATATGCACACACACATCAATATAAAAATAAAGCAAAAAAACCATTTGAGATTTCCTTGTGCATATCTTAGCACCTTCTTTCCTACTAAAAATAAAACCCATTTTGAGCTGGGCAGTGGCAGCGCACTCCTTTAATCCCAGCACTTGGGAGGCAGAGGCAGTCAGATCTCTGTGAGTTTGAGGCCAGGCTGTTCTACAGAGTGAGGACCAGGAGAGGCTCCAAAGCTACACAAAGAAACCCTGTCTAGAAAAACCAAAATAAATAAATAATAAAACCCATTCTGTATTTACAATTTTGTGTGCTTGTGGCATATCGTATGTACATTCATGTTGTGGAGGCCTGGAATTGGCATCAGATGTCTTCTCAATTATACTCCACCTTCTATATTGAGGCAGGGTCTCTCCATGAACTTTTGTTTTGTTTTGTTTTGTTTTTCGAGACAGGGTTTCTCTGTGTAGCTTTGGAGCCTATCCTGGCACTCGCTCTGGATAACAGGCTGGCCTCAAACTCACAGAGAACTGCCTGTCTCTGCCTCCCGAGTGCTGGGATTAAAGGCGTGCGCCAGCAACGCCCGGCTTCTCCATGAACTTTGAGCTTGCTATTTCAGCTAGTCTGGCTAGCCAGCTGCCTTCTATATGCTGGGATTACAGGTAGACCACCATAGCCACCAAGATTTTTTTTTAAGATTTATTTATTTATTATGTATACAACATTCTGCCTCCATATATGCCTGCATGCAGGAAGAGGGCACCATATCACATTACAGATGGTTGTGAGCCACCATGTGGTTGCTGGGAATTGAACTCAGGACCTCTGGAAGAGCAGTCAGTGCTCTTAACCTTCGAGCCATCTCTCCAGGCCGCCACCAAGCTTTTTTATGTGAGTTCTGGGGATCATGAGCTGCAGTCTTATATGGGAAATGCTTGACCCATGGAGCCATCTCCCAGGCCACACACACACACACACACACACACACACACACACACACACACACGATGGGGGTTGTCCTTCTGTATATATGTTTCTCTTATTGGTTAATGAATAAAACACTGTTTGGCAAATGAGGCAGGAAGATAGGCGGGACTAGGAGACAAGAAGAATTCTGGGAAAGGTAGACAGAGAGGGCCCGCCAGAACAGTCCCATGTAGGTTGCCAAAGGAGTAACAGGTCCGGACCCTTCTCTGTTAATATAAGACCACTTGGAAATACTTAGATTAATATTAATGGGTTAATAATTAAAATGGAGCTAGCCAATAAGAAGCAATAGTCATTGGCCAACAGATTTATAATTAGTATAGCATTTCTGTGTTTATTTGGGGCTGAGGTGGTTGTGGAACCTGGCAGACAAGAAAACATTAAGCAACACACACACACACACACACACACACACACACACACACACCCTCTTTTTTTATTAGAAGTCTTGAGCTTGTGATTCTTCTGCCTCAGTCTCTTAAGCAGCTGAGATTACAGGTCTACAACATCATGCTTAGCTAAACTCCTTTAATTTCAAAATATATTAATCAGACAAATATCAAGTATTCAGACAAACAAAATGAATGCAATGGTGAGAACCATCCAGCATCAAAAGAATAAAGCTGGCAAAGCTAGAGTTTGTGTCTATGATACCAGCACCCACACAGGGGATCATTAGTTCAAGGATGGCCTGGGGCCACATAATGGGATCCAGTCTCAAAACACCAAAATTTTCTAGGTGTGATGGCACACACCTTTAGTCCTAGCACTGGAGAGGCAGAGAGAGACTTCCTGTGAGTTTGAGGCCAGCCTAATCTATATAGGGAGTTCCAGGCCAGCTGGAGACCCTGTTTCAAAAAACAAAACAAAATTATAGTAACAAACAATCAAAAAACAACTCATCAAAACTCCCCTCCACCTCACAAAACTTATCTGTATGATACATGTAACTTGGTTCTTTGTGAATGCTGTGTATATATGGTAGAGGTGTGTGTGTGCAGAAGTGTGCACAATGCATGTTGAGGCCAGAGGTCAATCTCAGATATCATTCCCATGGTGTTGTCTCCCTTAGTTTTTAAGACAGGGTCTTTCACTGGC
The DNA here is from genome assembly GCF_003668045.3 of Cricetulus griseus. Taxonomy (NCBI): domain Eukaryota; kingdom Metazoa; phylum Chordata; class Mammalia; order Rodentia; family Cricetidae; genus Cricetulus; species Cricetulus griseus. The sequence continues at coordinate 114,994,258 of NC_048600.1, forward strand.
CTGGAACTCCCTAGAAGGTTAAGATGGCTAACCAGAGAGTCCCAGGGATCCCCTGTCTCTACTTCCCCAGTGTTGGGATTTCAAGCACAAATCACCATGCCTGGCTTTACTTTATATATTATTATTAATGTGTGTTCTGTATGTATGTGCACATGCAAACACAAAGGTTGACCAAACTGCTGTTTCCAATTGCAGTTCCCATGTTATTTATATGGATATAATATATAATATGTATAATATATATATTTCTTTTTGAGACCCTGTATCTCATATATCTCAGGCTGGCCTGGAGCTCTCTGTGTAGCTGAGGATGGGCTTGAACTCCTGATCACCTCCAGCCTCCTGAGGGCTAGGTTTATTTGTGTATTTTATTTGTGTATGTCACTAAGCCAGGTTGTAACTGACTTCTTTTGTCTGTTTGTGGGACAGAAAAGGAGGTTCTCTGAGACACAGGCTCATGAAAATGGGGTGTAGCATAGATTTGCATGCTGCAAGAGATACAATGAGCAAGCTTCAGCACTGTCTGTGTGAGCAGAGAAGCCACTAATTATAAGCACATTTTGTCTGCTATTGGGGCCCAAGTGGGATGCAGGCTCACAGAAAAGCACTCCCCAGCACTCAAAGCCCATCGAAGCGTGCCCAGCTCTGAGAGGGGCTTCGAGGAATGCAAATGGCAGCTTTCTGAGCTACAGTCAGAGACGGAGCTGCCTGCTAGGCATGCTGAGGGTTTCATGGGCTCTGAGGGTCTTACTTACTTCTGTGGAAAAGAGGAGAAACAGGTCTTACTTCTGTAGCAACTGATGATTTGCTGAACCTAAGAGCCAGTAGTTGGAGGGTTGTGAACAGAGCCACTGCTAGCAGAAGCCAGAGAAGGGTGCTGGATCCCCTGGGGCTGAAGTTACAGATAGGGTTCAGTCACCCAATGTGGGTGCTGCAACCAAAATTGTGTCTTCTAGAAGAGCAGCAAGTGTTCTTAACCACTGAACCATCTCAAGGAAATTTTTTTTGCAAGAGAAGAAGAAGAGGAGGAGGAGGAGGAGGGGGAGGAGGAGGAGGAAGAGGAGGAGGGGGAGGAGGAGGAGGAGGAGGAACTCTTTTTGTATCAGCCCCTGTGTAAGACACTGTGAGACAACAAAAAACCACTCAGGAAGGGATTTTTACACTCAGGATCTCAGTCGGGAGGACAAATCATGAAGACTGAATGTCATCCAGGCAACATGAAGGGAAACGCCAACCCAGCCCCTGAGGAGGGTAGGCTGATGCTCATCTACTTCCATACCCAAGTCCATTTGGTCCCATGACAAAACACCACAGTCCAAGTAATTCACAAAACACGAAGAGATGCAGTCAGGAATTCAAAACCATGAACAGACGTAGCCAGGTATGGTGGCACACACCTATAAACCCAGCACTTGGAAATTGAGGCAGGAAAATGAAGAGTTGTTTTTATCGTAGCCCCACCCCATCAACAACCCCATTCAGACTGATGGGTTAAGAAAGCCCTTTGTGGAGCTGGAGAGATGGCTCAGGGGTTAAGAGCACTGCCCGTGCTTCCAGAGGTCCTGAGTTCAATTCCCAGCAACCACATGGTGGTTCCCAACCATTTGTAATGTAGTCTGGTGCCCTCTTCTGGACTGCAGGGACACATGCAGGCAGAATACTGTATACATAATAAATAAAGAGAGAGAGAGCCCTTCATTCTGAGCCCCTGTGATACAATCCTCATTCACTGGGCCCCAGCTCCCAACACTGCTTTCTACCCTGTGAAGTAAGTGTCCAGTACACAGTGGGTCTGGTTGGAATCTGTAATGATCTCAGTGCTCTGAAGGATGAAGCAGAAGGATCAAGAATTCCAGGCCAGGGCTACAGCCTACCCAGGAACTAGCTCTGCAGACCAGGCTGGCCTCAAACTCACAGAGATCTGCCTGCCTCCACATCCCGAGTTCTGGGATTAAAGGGAACACCACCACCACCCAGCCCGACCTTGATTTCTTTATCCTCTTGTCTCTACCTCCAAAGTGTGGAGATTACAGGCAGAGCCACCACACTGGCTTCAACCTCTTCTCTGTCTGTGGGGGTCAAATGGCAAGAAACGAATACAGCTTATACTGGTTAGCATCTAGCAAGGGACGAATATTGCTACTTGTTGCCTGTGTTACAACTTATTCCTCATGGATTCCTGTGCAAGCCAATCCAGTTCTCCAAAACCCAGTCTCTCCAACTGTGACGTGGGGACCTGGCAATCAGGCCCAATGAAACACAGATGAATAAAAACATCATGAACTCTCTGGAATGCTTCATAAATGAAAGGCGGTATTTAAAAGAAGGCTACAAGTGGAGCTGGAGAGATGGCTCAGTGGTTAAGAGCACTGGCTGCTCTTCCAGAGGACCTGAGTTTGACACCCAGCACCCACATAGCAGCTTACAACCTCTGTAACTCCAGTTCCAGGGAATCTGACACCCTCTTTTGGCCTCCACGGGAATAAAGATGGTGCATAGACAAACACACACACTTGAAATACCTATACACATAAATTAAAGTTTAGGCCAGGCATGGTGGCGCATGCCTTTAATCTCAGCACTTAGGACGCAGAGGCAGGCAGACAGTTGTGAGTTAAGGCCAGCATGGTCTACAAAGCAAGTTCCAAGACAGCCAAGGCTATTAAGCAGAAAAACCCTGACTCAAAAAAACACCCCCCAAAAAATAAAAATTTAAATAATAGAAAAGGAAGGGTACAAGGGGAAAAGACTATTAAAGTGGCTGGGGACATAACTTAGTTAAGTGCTTGCTGTAAAAGCATGAGGACCTGAGTTCAGGTCCCTGGCACTAATGTAAACAGCCTAAGCATTGCTGGAACCTATAATCCCAGAATTGGCTGGCATAGAGACATGAAGATCTCTGGAACTCTCTGACCAGCCAACCGAGTGAGGTCCAAGTTCAGTGTGAGACCCTATCTCAAAAGATAAGATGTCCTAGTTTGCTTTCTATCGCTGTGATAAACACCATGACCAAAAGCAACTTGGGGAGGAAAGGTTTATTCAGTCATTGAGGGAAGCTAGGGGCTGGAAATAAAAGCAGAAACAGAGGCAGGAACCACGGGGGAGTATTGCTTATGGCTTCCTCCTCACAGCTTGTTCAGCTTGGCTTTTTTTGTTTGTTTGTTTGTTTGTTTGTTGTTTGTTTGTTTTTCAAGACAGGGTTTCTCTGTGTAGCTTTGGAGCTGATGCCTGCCTCTGCCTCTGCCTCCCAAGTGCTGGGATTAAAGGCATATGCCACCAACGCCCGGCTCAGGTTGGTGTTTTGCCATAGGTGTCAGGTCCTCTGGAGCTGAGTTACAGACAGTTGTTAGCTGCCACGTGGTTGCTAGGAATTGAACTCAGGACCTCTGGAAGAGCACTCAGTGCTCTTAACCTCTGAGCCATCTCTCCAGCCCCACCTTAGCTTTTTATACAACTCAGGACAAGCTACCCAGAGGCTGCACCCCTGAAGGTGGGCTGGGTCCTCCCATATCAACCACCAATCAAGAAAATGTTCCACAAACACCACACACACACACACACACACACACACACACACACACACACACGTGTCCAGAGGCTAATCTGATGGAGGCAATTCCCCAGCTGAGATTCTATCTTCCCAGATGACTCTAGTTTGTGTCAAATAGACAAGAAACTAAGTAGGACGGGAACTGAAGTCACCCCCATTGACCTCTGGCCACCACATACATATATGTGTACACGTATCACCCCAACACACACATCACAGACAGAAACACACACACACACTCAGAAAGAGAGAGAAGAGTGCTAGCTAGTTTTACGTCAACTTGACAGAAGCTAAAGTCTAAGCAGAGGGAACTTCAATTGAAAAAAAAAAATCCCTTCGTAAGATCAGGCAGTAGGCAAGCCTATAGGGCATTTTCTTAATCAGTGATTGATGGGGGAGGTTCTTGATTGATGGGGGAGGTTCAGCCCATTGTGGGTGGTGCCAGCCCTGGCTTGTGGTCCTGGGTTCTATAAGAAAGCAGGCTGAGGGCTGGAGAGATGGCTCAGAGGTTAAGAGCACTGGCTCCTCTTCCAGAGGTCCTGAGTTCAATTCCCAGCAGCCACATGGTGGCTCACAACCATCTGTAATGAGATCTGGCGCCCTCTGCTGGCCTGCAGACATACATGCAGAGCATTCACATACATAAAATATAAATATGATAAAATCTTTAGAGCTGGGTGTTGGTGGTGCACGCCTTTAAATCCCAGCAGCCTTTAAATCCCAGCACTTGGTAGTTCGAGACCAGCCTGGTCTACAAGAGCTAGTTCCAGGACAGCTCCAAAGCCACAGAGAAACCCTGTCTCAAAAAAAAAAAAAAAAAAAAATCTTAAAAAAGAAAGAAAGGAAGAAAGAAAGAAAACAGGCTGAGCAAGCCAGTAAGCATTAACTCTTCCATGACCTCTGCTTCAGCTCCTGCCTGGCCCTTTTGAGTTCCTGTCCTGACTTCCTTTGATGATGAACTGTGATATGGAGAAGTAAGCAAACTAAATTATTTCCTTCCCACATTGCTTTTAGTCATGGTATTTCCTCACAGCAACAAAGACTAAAGGAAGGAAGGGAGGAACAAGGGACAGAATTCATGTGTGGGGAGTCTATGCCTAGCCCGTGGTAGGGGAGGAGAAACACGAGTTCAAGGTCACCCTCAGCTACACAGAGCATTCAAAGCCAGCCTGGGTTACATGTCAAAAACAAACAAATATCAAACCTAGGGTCTGGAGAGATGGCTCAACAGTTGAAAGCACTGGCTGCTCTTCTAGAGGATCCAGGTTCAATCGCCAGTACCTAAATGGCAGCTCATAACTGTCTGTAACTCCAATTCAGCAGTCTGACACCCTAACATAGACATACACACAGGGAAAACACTAATGCACATAAAATAAAAACAAAACAAAACAAATAAACAAAGTCAAACTTAAGGCTAGAGCTATAAACTCCATGAGGATGTGACTTCTGCCCACACAGCTCACTATAATATGCCTGGGACAGCACAGCTACCGTGTTGTGGATCAAGTTATTACCCTCCCACCAGTGCCTCAGAATGTAGCCTCATTTGGAAATCAGGTCTTTGCTGGGGTAATCAAGTTAAAATAAGGCTATTAGGGAGAGCTCTAATGCAACAGGACCAGTGTCCTCCTAAAAAGAGAGGATTTGGACACAGAGACAGATGCACACAGAGGGAAGAGGCCTGGGGATGGAGGTCAGTAGTAGAGCACTTGCCTAGCAGGCAGGAAGCCCTGGGTTTCACCCCTGGGGTGGGGATGGGGCGTTGGAGCGGCACATTTACAAGACAAGAGAGATCAAAAGTTGCCAACAAACAGAAGCTAAAAGGGAGGCTAAGAAGGGCCCTTCTTGTTTTTGTTTACTTGTTTGTTTGGTTTGGTTTTTTGAGACAGGGTTTCTCTGTGGCTTTGGAGGCTGTCCTGGCACTGGCTCTGTAGACCAGGCTAGTCTGGAACTCACAGAGATCCGCCTGCCTCTGTCTCCTGAGTGCTGGGATTAAACACGTGTGCCACCAACGCCCAGCGAAGGGCCCTTCTTGTACAGGTTTCACAAGGAACATTTCAGACCTCTGCCTCAGGAGTGGGAAACAGTTGATTAATTCTCTCCTGTTCTAAGCTGGAGGAGGGTCTTCAGTTGCAGCCACCTTGAGACACAGATACATCCAGTGTATCACTCTTGAATAAATACACAGTGCTGCTATATACCTGGTGACATATGGCATCTCCTCACTGGCAGGCTTCGTGGCCAGTCAGGAGCATGGGAATGTGCCCCTTTGGGTCTGTGCTAACGGGGCAGAGAAAGCAAGATTTGATGCTGTTCCGTGCAATGCACAGCGCTTGCTTGCTGGATGCCTTTCATAGAAGGCCTGGGGAAACGCCCAGTCCAGAGGCCCCTGACCTCAGAAGCAGAAGTCATCATTAGCTGATCGTGGCCATGGCGCATGCCTTTAATCCCAGCGTTTAGGAGGCAGAGGCAGGTGGATTTCTGATGTCTGATGTTCAAAGCCAGCCTGGTCTATAGAGTGAGTTCCAGGACAGCCAGGGCTACACAGAGAAACCTTGTCTTAAAAAAAAAAAAAAAACAAGCTGGGCGCTGGTGGTGCACACCTTTAATTCCAGCACTCGAGAGGGAGATGCAGGCGGATCTCTGTGAGTTCGAGACCAGCCTGGTCTACAAGAGCTAGTTCCAGGACAGCCTCCAAAGCCACAGGGAAACCCTGCCTCGAAAAACCAAAAAATAAAAAACAAAGTAATAATAATAATAATAATAATAATAATAATAATAATATACAAACAAATAATAAGGAAAAAAACAAAAGGTTTATGAGAAACAAGGAATTTCAAATAACAGTGAAAAGACTTTCCAACAGTGATAGGGTCCCAACTGTATAAGCAGTTAGAAAAATACAAGTGTTTGTGCAAATGTCATTCTGAATCTGAAACCCTGAACTGAAAAACTGCCTAGGAGGACAAAGTAGCTTAGGTGCATAGGGAGAGCCTGTGTGAGGGGTGCGGTGAGCCTGGGGCTATGACACACTCTGTGTGAGTGTCAGGGTGAGGGTGGCTGGTTCAGGCACCCCGAAAAAGAGAAACCCTTTCTCAGGGGAGGAGAAATGGAGGACTAGACCCATGGAAAACTGAGGGGACATCTCCCACTATGCTTCCTTGTCACGGGCCCTCAGGCATGTAGCGCTAAAGGGCAGTGAGGTCTGTGTGTCAGGGGTGGGGGCAGGGGGGTTCCTTTAGTAATCTTCAGTGTGGAGCTGGCCAGCCCAACCACACAACTACAAGGGCTTGGCTCCTGACAAAACCTGAGGCAACCTGTCTGGATCCTCCCAATGAGGCAAAGGAGTCACAGAGCCTCAGGACACTGGGGAGGGAGCCTGGAAAGAGCAGGAGCCATTTGAAATTATACAGACTCTTTTCCCTCCTTCTGTGAAAGCTGGGGCTATGGCAGAAGCAGGCTGGAGGCCTAGCAGGTCTGTGTCCTCCCCACACTAATCTCTTTAGTGATGTCCTCCTGGAGCCACTGGGTCTAGAAGGGAGCAGGAGATGAACCCACCTTCCTTGCCCAAGGCAGGTGCCTTGAGGGCTGACCATTTTGGATGAGTTCCAGAGATGGTCCCAGAGGCAAGTGGTCTCTGGAATGTCCAAGAGCACAGGCAGCTGGGATTCAGTAGCCAACTGGGGACCAGCTGCTCAGCTTGTCCTCTACCAGGCAAGCCTGTGCAGATCCACAAGGTTGACAAGGAACTCTCTGTTTGGGCTAAGGGGATGGATTTGGGGCTATGGGAAAATTGGAGGGAGGACAGAAATATCCCCTGTGATTCCCACCCTGACCTGCAGGAAGGCTTGGCCTTCTAGTTCAGGCAGCACCTCCCAGCTCCTCAGAGGCCAGTATTTCGGGCAAAGGGGAAACCTTCTAGAAGAGATAAGAGACTGAGGGAGTGAGAAGAACTCCCAAGAACCACTTTGGAATGGGGCTATTTATGATTACGCAAGGCCCAGAGAGTAGTAAAGTGTATGGGCTCTTCCATTAAAACACTGCCCACACAGCTGGTCCTCGGCTAAGCCCTTAACTTGCTTTCTTTTTAAAGAAGGGGAACACAGTGGTCAAGAGCTCAAGCTATAACCAGAAAAAACTGCCTACAACCCCAGCTACCCCTTCCCCTCCATGGTGTGGCCTTAAACAGCTTTCTCAACCTCTCTGCACTAAGCCTTCCTCATCTCAAGTGACTGACCCCAAACCTTATGTTATGAATCACACTGTCCCTGAGGCCATACTCACTGCCTGAACTTGCAGTAAGGACCCAGGAGGATAAAAGATGGGGGATATATTTCCTAAGCTAGGCAGCAGAGCCTTGCCAAGAGAGTCCAGGATCTCAGCCTGGGCTGAAACTCCTGCCTGCACCTCACACATAAGAAAAGTAGTCCTTGTGACTGTAACTGGAATCAATCTAGGATCTGAGGACTCCTGGTCCAGTGCTCCTCCTTTAACAGCACCCTCAGGGAGAGCACACTTTGGGTATGGGCATCCAGTCTCTTGCCTAGATGTACTGGGGAAGTGACTGGCATGTTCAAGGTGGTATGGCTATAGACATTTGAGAATCTATCTAGGCTGAGGAAATTCACAGGCACAGAAAGCAGGTGTGTGGCTTTCAGGGCTGACTAAGAAATGGGGGTCTGGGGTGGAAAATAACTGCTTAATAGCTTTGGGCCTTCATTTTAGCTTTATGGAATCAGATGATAGTGGGGTGCTGGGGTGCATACATTAGGAATGGAAATGCCACTGAACTACTGAACTGCTCATTTGAATAGGACATTTCATGTTATATAAATTTACCAAGTATTTTTGCGCTCTCTCTCTCTCTCTCTCTCTCTCTGTGTGTGTGTGTGTGTGTGTGTGTGTGTGTGTGTGTGAGAGAGAGAGAGAGAGAGAGAGAGAGAGAGAGAGAGAGAGAGCACATGTGTGCAGGTACCCACAGGGGCCAGAAGAGAGTGTTGAATCACTCTCCCAGAGCTGAAGTACAGACAGCGACGACCCACTCAACATGGGTGCTGAGATCTGAATTCGGTCCTCTGAAAGAGCAGGAACCCCTCTTAAGCACTGAGCCATCTCTCTGGCCCCCCACCTTTGGTTTTTAGGGACAAGGTTTTACACTGAGATGGCTGACCTTGACCTCTAATCCTTACAAGAAGTCAGCCACTGTAGCCAGGCTTATGTGCTGCTGAGCATCTACCCCAGGGCTTCATGACCACTAAGTGAGCCTTCCACCAACTGAGCTACATCCCTGCTTTCCCTTCGTAGTAACAAAAGAGAATGGTGCCTAGCGTTAGAAGACTAGAGAAAGGCGCCCAGGAGGAACTGAGGTCTGAGGATGCTACAGAAACAAGTTGGAGGTTCTGGGGACACTCGGGGGAGATTTCTCCATGGCAGGGGAGGATGCTGGAAGCTGCAGGTGGAGGAAGCCGGGCTCCATCCTCTGGACCAGGCTAATTGGCTCTAAGCAGAACCCCAGGTGTCTGCTTCCCTCCCTGACTGGAAGCTCCTGGAGGGTGGGGGCAGGGGCCTCACCCTTTTCTCTGCGTTTCATTTCCAGAGCAACATCACAGGGTTCTCTTAAAAAACCTGGCACTGATGGAATGAAATCCAACACGTTCCGCAGCAGAAGATTGGCCACTGCCCACACCAGAGAAGCCAGGCTGGCACTCACCACCTCCAGGCATTGGGGAGACTTCCCAAGACCAAAGGGCCTGCCCAGAACCCTTGGTAGCTCAGCACACCCAAAGGGCAGCGCCCCCTAGTTTGGGGTGGGGGAAGGGACTGAGGGAGCACCATGGGCTCCTTTGTCAGACCCAGGAAGGAGAGAGAGTGGGGGCAGCACAGGAAGTAGGGGGTGGGAAGCTCCCTCCGGAATCTATCCCCCCTCCCCTCCTCACTTGTACAGAACTTGCACATGCTCAGTGTGCCCATGAATTGGGTTGGCTGGGGGAGGGCACTGGCTGGCACCCCCACTTAAAGGGCCAGTGCCAACCTTGCTGTTCTCAAGAGAGACAACAGAACCAGCTACTATCCCACTGAGTTAGTTCCTTTACGTCCACGATGCTGGTTCTAGACTCACCCTTTACCCTGGTCCCTTCACTACTACCTCTTATAATTGATCCCACTGCAGGAAGGGTCTGCCTATGGGTACTAAAATTGCCACCTGGGATCAGAGTCCCTGAGAGAGAGAGGAGAGGGAGAGAGAGAGATCTGGCCAGGCAGGCAAGCAGGCATGGTGGGAGGCTTCCACAATCAGTCCCATGAAGGATGGGCCTCTCCTGGCTCAGTAATCAAGAGGTCACAGGGGAGTAAGCCACCGAGCTTTGCTCTGAAAGCCATTTTTCCCTAGCTGTGGCGGTGAGGAAGTGGCCTGAGCTGTACACTGGGATAGAGAGGCCAGGCCTCCAGACCTGGCTGCCAAAGAGAGAACAGAAGTGGGGGTACATGAAAGGGACTCACACCTGGCCTCCACCTCTCCCCAGCACCAAGCTCTCAACAAGATGGCTTCCTTTCCTGACACTGCTGACTCTGAGATCGGGGAACCAGTTGGAGGCCAGAGCTGACATGACTTTCTTCAGGCCTGACCCTTTCCCAGATTACACCCTTTGCTTTGTTTTCTTCTTGCTCCACCCTGTCCATTTTCACCCCCCCCCCCAAGCCCTGGGGAAATTAATTCACCTCTGTGCTATCCTGGCCAAGAGCCCTTCAGCCATTTTGTGTGTAAGTAAGGGGTGGAGGTGGCTGGCAGCCTCCCTCCCTCCCTCACACTCCTCAGCTCTTCAGGTCTTAGACCAAAAGAGGCCAGCCTCCTCACCTGCCCCTAGCCCAGCAACTTGCAATCATGCCACACATGGACCACCCCACACCCTGCTCCACAAACCTCCCCCACACACACCACCAGCCCTTGGGAATCCTTTCTTCCCCTCCTTGTTTTACACACACATACACACACACACACACACACACACACACACACACACAGCCTTGCCTCTGGGTAAACAACCTTGTCCTGGTCCTCCCTCAGCTTGCTCCAGGCTCTGTTCTGTGGAATGCAGCAGCTGGGAGACTGCAGGCCTTGGGTCCCAGGCTAGTATACTGCAGGCTCCTGGCAAGCTATCCTAGAGTCTGGACAGTCACTTCCTCTCTGAACCTTGAGTTCCCCATCTGCAAAGTGGAGACAATCATTCCTGCTGACAACAGTCTGGGAATGAAAAATGCAAGAGAAGGAGGCAAAACCTTTGATCAGAGTTTTGGGGAGAGACCCCTGGCCTGGGACTTTGCTTTCCCTTGAAACCAATCCCTCCCTTCAGTCTGTTGTAGAAGGTGCTGGCCAGGCCTGGGTGTGGCAGTACAGAAATAAAAGTTGTCCTGGCAATACACAGGGTTTGTCAACATTTCCATCCCTAACAGTTCCCAGCCCTGAGCCCTTCTCTTGCCTGATACGGTTGTTCCAAACCTTTGGAAAGGAAAGTCAGCTAGGTCCTCAAGGTTTCTGCTCCTCCCTGTGCCTGGTGCCAGAGACAGGGGCTCACTGGTGAGCTAAATTCCCTGTCACCACTGAAGTTATCCCCAGTACCAGCCAGAGATGACACAGGGATGGTACCTGGAGATAGAGGCACACTGCATTCCCTTCACTGACCCCCACCACTGCATCCTGGAGTCGGGCCTATGGCTCACACTTGTGATCACACAATTAGGCCAACAGAAGGAGGATGCCAAGGGAGGCAGCAGAAAAGCCCTGCTAAAGATCCCCTGGATGTCCCCTCTACCTGATGGCTTTCTCTGCCAGCAGTGGATATTGAGTGCTTACTTCTGAATGTCCCTCCCAGAAGTAAGGGGATGAACTAGAATGACTAGCTTAGGTTAGCTGCCAAGGTGAGGGGCTGTCAAGATCAAGGATGCTGAATCCAGGAATACAAGGAACAAGGTCTAAATAAACTCCAGGCTTGAGTCTTCTCCTTCCAGGGATGCTTCCAGCTCCTCAAGGAGGATCTCATTCTGTAGCACAGGCTGACTGCAAACTCGTGATCCTCCTGCCTGAAGACTGGAATTACAGGCATTGCTCCCAGCTCCACTATCATGTGGCAACTGGAAAATCAGGTTCTGGCTGGACCTGGGGGCTCTGGACTGAGTCATCACCCCCCTCCCACTCTCTGAGGATGATCACTCTAAGACTCATGAGTGTGGTTTGGGTATCCTGGAGAACCAATGGGAACCCATCAAGGAGTTGGCTGTGTCCTCAGGCTTGGAGCAAGGAGAAACTGAGACCTCTCTGGGACAATGGGCTTAGCTTACTCCATACTTCCAAAATGCTAGGCAAATGTGCTACCACCCTAGCCCACAAGTTTTCTTGTGGTTTTTTGTTTTGTTTTGTTTTTTTTAAGATTTTGTATTTATGCGTGTACATGCACAATACCATATATACATACGTTGGGGGGTGGGAGAGTGCGCACACAAGCGCGCACAGGAACACAAGCATGTCACAGAGATCAGAAGAGGGCATTAGATTCTCTGGAGCTGGAATTACAAAAAGTTCTGAGTCACCTGTTGGTGCAGGGAACCAAATTCTAGTCCTCTAAAAGAACAGTGAGGTCTCTTAACCACTGACTCATCAAATCTTCAGCCCGAAGCGAAGGATTTTGGCTGGGGATGTGCTTCAGTTGGTAGAATTCTAGCTTAGCATGCATCCCTGCCTTGAATCCACAGCACAACCAAAACCAGACATAGTTGTGCACATCTTTTATTCCAGAACTTGGGAGGTGAAGACAGAAGGATCAGAAGTTCAAGGTCAGCCTCAGCTATAAGAAATGCTTCCAAAATACAAACAAACTACAGAAAATGAAGAGGGCTGAAGAGATGGCTCAGTGGTTATGAGCACTGGCTGCTCTTCTAGAGGACCTGGGTTCAGTTCCCAGCACCCACATGGCAGCTCACAACTGTCTGTAACTCCAGTCCCAAGGGAATCCAGTGCCCTTTTCTGGCCTCCACTGGCACTGCACACATGTGCTGCTCAGCCATACATGCAAGCAAAATACCTATGCACATAAAAATAAGCTTTTAAAAATAAAAAGGAATTTTGACTCACACAAAGAGGCCTAGTGAAATCAAGTCTAAGCCGGGCGTTGGTGGCGCACGCCTTTAAATCCCAGCACTCGGGAGGCAGAGGCAGGCAGATCTCTGTGAGTTTGAGGCCAGCCTGGTCTACAAGAGCTAGTTCCAAGACAGCCTCCAAAGCCACGGAGAAACCCTGTCTCAAAAAAACCAAAAAAAGAAAAAAAAAAATCAAGTCTAGCCACTCCCACTGGTTCTCACAAGGCCATTTAATTCCTCTGTAAAAAGTTAGATGACATCAAAGACCCAATCGTGGAAATGGTGGGAACGACAAGGGGAAACTCTGACCTTGTCTTAGCAGTTCTCAGTGGAGGGAGGGGTGCGGGGAACAGCTTTCATCTGTCATCTGCCTCCTTGTGACCCAGCTGGCCTGCATGGGCACAGAATGGGGTCTCATCCTTGGGCCTGGGGATCCCTTCTGTGGCTGGCTTCTCCTGGTCACAGCAGCTGCCGTCTCGGTTCCACATCTCGTTCTCCTGCCGGAGCCTCTGGTTTTCAGTCCGGAGCCTCTCCACCTCAGCAGCCAGCTCTTCCACCTGTTGACAGGGTTGTCTGCTAGGGCGCCCCTGCAGCTGCTGGAGCCTCCGACTTTCCTGCTCAGCCTGTGACAGCCGCCTCTCTAGATCCAGGTAGTCTCGCACCAGCTCCTGCTTGCTGCGGCCCTGAAGGCTCTCAGTGTGGTATCGCTCATAAGCCTCAGAGAAGTCCCTCTGCTGGAATTCCCCATGAGCTCGGCCCTGCCCATCACTGTCCCCTGCTTCATTCTCACCACTGGAGCCTGGGTGGGAGAGCCCGTGGAGCACATCCAAGTTAGGTTCCTCCAGGTCACGGTCATCCATGAGGAACTGGGTGGTGTTGTAGGGTGCCAGGGGCTGGCCTTTGGCGAACATCTCCTCACGGACCCGGGAGGCCCTCTGGCTCTGTCTCTCATCTCGCTGTTGCTTCTCAGCCCAGCTCAGCTCCAAGTAAGGCCGCCAGTGGCGCTTGCGCTTTGATGGCCGCCTTCGGTGCTTCTTTCGGGCCAGCACTGCCTCCACTGAACAGCACCGTGGGCTCTGGGTCCGAGGACCTCTATTGTTACAACCTGAGCCAACCCCAGCCGATGCAATACCTTCATCTTCTGAGTGAATCTCCTTTTCTAATGGCAGAAGCAAGGAACCACCAAAGTCACGAGGCTCATGGGCTGTCTGGGGGCTCGGCGGGCAACGAGAGGTCTAGAGAGAGGAAGGAGGGTGAATCACAGATTGCCTCTCCCTGGGAGTGGGATCCTTCCCAGCCCACACAGCCCTCTCACACCTGCCTCATGCAGTCCCTCAACCTTTTACAATCTACTTAGTTAACTCTCTTCCAGTGGGGAGAGTAACACTTCCACTGACTATTTCACTGTCACTGGTCATTTCTTTTTTCTTTGAGACATAACATCTCCATAGACCAGTTGGCTTTGAACTCATTTGTGCAACCAAAGATGGTCTTGGGGCTGGAGAGATGGCTCGGAGGTTAAGAGCACTGGCTGTTCTTCCAGCGGTCCTGAGTTCAATTCCCAGCAACCACATGGTGGCTCACAACCATCTGTAATGAGACCTGGTGCCCTCTTCTGGCGTGCAGGCATATATGGAGGCATAATGTTGTATACATAATAAATATTTTTAAAAAAAGATGATCTTGAACTTTTGATCTTCTTGCCTCCACCTCCTGAATGCTGGATTATAGACATATACCACCAAGCCTGGTTTAGGCAGTGCTGGGGATCAAACACCAGGGTCTTATGCATGCTGGGTATTAATGAAGCTGTCTGCTGTCTGTCCATCTTCGCCCCCCACCCCGCCGGCTCATCACTGGTCATTTAAATGTCTAGAACCATACCAGACCTAGAGTAGGCATCCCACAAGTGCTATTAAATGAAAGCTGGAAAAGCTAGATGTGGTAGCCTGCACCTGTAGATCCCAGCGTTAGGGAGGAGGTGAGGCAGTAGGATCAGGACTTCAAGACAGGCTCAAGGACAGCCTGGGCTACCCGAACACCTTCACAGGTACCCACATTCAGAAGGGATTCATACTTGATTTAATGCTCTGCTGTCCTTGAAACTGAGGTCCTCCTATTGTAACTCAGGCTAGCCTCAAGCTCACCATCCTCCTGCCTCAGCCTCACAAGTAGCTGGGATCAATAACAGGTATATGACACTATTACTAGCTCTGAACTCAATACTTTTATCGAAGCCAGAGTCTCTCACACATGCTCAGCAGGAGCAATGACACTCAGCTATATTCTAGCCCTTTAACTTTTGTTTTGAAATAGTCTCACTCTGTACCTAGGCGAGTCCTGATTTTACAATCCACCTGCCTCGGCCTCTAGAGTAGCTAAGATTATAGGCCTGTGTTACCAGGCCAGGGTTTGAACAGGGATTCCCTGCCCCCTCCCTGAAAATTATATAACTAAACCTACTGTCAGCTCTTTGTATGGCTGACCCTTCTCTATTCCCCATGCTTCAGTTCTAACCTAACGTTGCTCATTAGGTGATGCTCCCCACGAAGACCCTAAAGCGGCTCTCCTTCCTCTCCTCAATCCCCTCCCCAGCTACTCTATCATGTCACACAGGTGACCTCACAGAGAGCACCTAGCATATTGCTATTTATCATCTCTCTTCACCCCCTGAGAATATGCCATATTACCCCTAAGCTCAGTAGGCATGAATTTGTTTCTCTCTCTATGTGAGAAGCACCAAGAGGTCCTAACCAAGGAGAGGTTGTAAGGAAATTTTGGAACTCTGAAGTAGAGAGAATCTGTCAAGCTCAGCACTACGGGACAGAAGCAAGTAGATCTCTCAGTCTGAGGCCAGCCTGTCAAGTTCCAGCACAGCCAGAGCTACACAAGGACCTTGGGAGAGGAGAGGAGGAGGGAGCAAGAGCGTAGCTGTGTGGTGAGGGTGGGAGTCCTGGGTGTGGCTGATAAAGAATGAACTGCTCCAAGTTTGTGGTTTGGGCGATTTCTAATAATAACCACTATCATTGGCATGTTGTTTTATACAATACAAATGGCATCTGAGCAGGGTTCCTTTGTAAAGTTTTATTACTTTGTGTGTGTGTGTGTGTGTGTAAGTCAGAAGATAACTGTGGGAATTGGTTTTCCCTTTCTACCCTGTAAATCCAGGGGCTGTCAGGCTTGGTACAAGTATTTTACCTACTAAGCCATCTTGCTGGCCTCTGAGCAGGGGATTTTCTTTAAGAAACAAACTATTTGCAGCTTTTTGTTTGTTTTTTGTTTTTGAGACTGGCTGTCCCAGAACTCACTTTGTAGACCAGGCTGGCCTCAAACTCAGAGATCTGCCTCTGACTCCCGCATGCTGGAATTTATACAGCCTTTTAAGAGCAGGTGTATATTATATGAATATATGCAAGTGTTGCTGGATTGTTTTGGGGGAGGGAGGGTTATTTGGGAAGCAGTCTCACTTGGTAGCCCAGGACATTCTGGAACTCATTCTATAGCCCAAACTGGTCTCCAGTCCTCAGCAATCCTGCCTCACCCTCCTAAGTACTGGGATTATACATATGAAGGATGGTGCTACTTATTTTAGTATGTGTTTTAGAGATCCTAAGGAGAATTCTGGAGGGGGGAGGGGTGGGGGAGTGGAGATATGAGTTGTTTGTTGTATTCTTTCACCTACAGGGAATATCACCCAATCATAAGTGACTGGCCTTGTCTTGCTGGTGGCTTGGGCCAACTGAGATGGATCTGTCTCCCATCATAGGCAAAGCACTGGGCACACAAATACAGGATGGCTTACTTGCATGTTGACAACCATTTACCTGTTCCCAGCCCTCAGTCCTTTAGTGATTCTTGCCCCAAACCAGCTGTCTCTCAGCTTACCTACTGTCTCCATGCTGCCCTCTACAACCATTATCACTGTGAAAAATAAGTTCTAGCCGGGCAGTGATGGCGCACGACTTTAACCCCAGCACTCGGGAGGCAGAGGCAGGCGGATCTCTGTGAGTTCCAGGCCAGTCTGGTCTCCAGAGCGAGTGCCAGGACAGTCTCCAAAGCCACACAGAGAAACTCTGTCTTGAAAAGCCAAGAAAAAGAAAAAGAAAAAGAAAAGCTCTATAATCTGCATGAGTCACATGCCCTCTCCAATCCTTCTAGGTTGGCATGCCATGAGTTTCAAAGTCTAAGAAACCCTGGAAATAGGTAGGATGGGTCAAAAGCCTCTCTGAGCCAGACACTGTGACAAACATATAATGCCAGCACTTGAGAGGTGGAGGAAGGCAAATCTCTGTAAGTTTGAGGCCAACCTGGTTTACAAAGCCAGTTCCAGGACAGCCAGGCCTGTTACACAGAAAAAAAACCTGTCTCAACGCCCGGGGGGCTGGTGGTGCACGCCTTTAGTCCCAGTACTCGGAAGGCAGAGGCAGGTGGATCTCTGTGAGTTTGAGACCAGCCTGGTCTACACGAGCTAGTTCCAGGACAGCCTCCAAAGCCACAGAGAAACCCTGTCTGGAAGAAAAAAAAAAAAAAAAAGAACAAAACAAACAAACAGCAAACAACAAAGAGCTGCATAAAGCAATTTTCTATCATTTGCAAGGTCCTGGGTTCAATCCCAGCACCTCAAAGTCCACAACAACAACAAAACGATTCTCTGATTCTTGCCTCTTTGATACTTTGGAAGTGTGGGTAATGAGAGAATAGGTAAAATGGGCCAATGAGAGACAGCATGAGCTGTGACCCTGTGGGCTCCTGTTCAGCACATTAGGTGCCGTTTACTGGGGGTTTTAGGATCTTTCTCTCCTCTCTTTTGAGGCCTCCCTCCTTTTATACCAAAAATTATTTTCCTGTTTCATTCTTGGTTCTCAGCCTGGAAAAAAAAAAAGTGCAAATATCCCACCAAGATATTTGACCTTGAAGTTGCTTGTCACTGAGTGAGAGAAAAGGTTCTCTTACCAGAAGACACTGAGTTTCAAGTGGGATTCTGTCGCCTATAGCTGCATGATTCTGGAAAAGGTATTGCAGCTCTCAGAACCTTAGCTTCTGTCAACTGGAAATAATTCCTACCTTCAAGGGCTTTTAGGAATTCATGAGATACCACTGAGTCACAATCTGGCCTACTTCCCAGAGCACAGCACAAGACTCATTTAAAACACAGGCTTTCTAGCCGGGTGTGGTGATGCGGGCTGTAACTTTAGCACTTGTAAGGCTGAAGCAAGAGTGCTGTTGCAAGTTCAAGGCCAGCTGGGGACATGTAGAAAGCCCACCCCCACCCTCATCACAAACAACAGAAATAAAATAAGATACTGGTTTTCTAAACCTACCAGCACATTTGAAACAAGAAACTAGGATTTCAGCTGTTTGACCCCATGTTTGGAGCTTTCAGGCGGCTGGGAGGGGTAGGTACTTACCTTTGCCTCCTCCGGGGCAGCTGATGCCTCTGTATTACAGTTGGTATGGTTCAGAGTGGCCATCTTCTCCTACTCTCTCAGTAGATGCTTTTAATTAGTGTGACACCTGCTTTGAACAACAACAGAAACCTAAGTCCTCAGGCAGAACCCGGTTGGTCAGGAACTATTTGCCCCAGCAGCAGCAGCAGCAAGCAGTAGCAGCAGCCATTTTGTGGCCCCAGACCTGCCAGTCTTCACTTTCAAATGAAGACTCCAAGGCTGCTTCCATACCTTAGTTTTCACACCTCCAGCCAGCAAGAGGCCAAACAGGATGGAGAGACTTCTCTCTCCAGTCCTGTTCCCTGGGCCCCAGGCCTCCATTCTAACTAGTGAAGACCAGGCTGGCAGTTAGGAAGGTAGGCCTAAGGTGCAAAGGAAACTGCTTGGGGAAGCTGGGGCTGGGGTGGGTCTGTGGCTCCTGGAAGCCCCTATCTTGACTGCCTTCACCCTCTCCAGGCTGGGACCTGGGCAGGACCTACAGTTTAAGTCTTTTTGTCTACAGGGCCTGGACTGCTACCCTCCTGCCTCAAGGAACGGGGAAATGGAGAAAATAAGTCTTCATACTACATGCAGCTGACAGGGAAAATCAAATGGGATAAAGCATTGATTTCTTGGAAGGGGGAAAATAGTCATGGAAGGGAGGTTTTAGCAAAGGTGGGACTGACCTATTTGCTGTCAAGGGCTTAGTGTACACCACTACCTCTGTGTGTCTTTCTTGTGCGACCGCCTGTCCATGAAATTCTCAACGCCTCAGCCCTACCTCTTGCTGCAGTAGCAGCAGCTCTGGCCAAGCCGCTCAGGCACTAAGATGGGGGGAGGTGGGAGGGGGGACGACGAAGAGGACAGCCTGGCAGCGCAATGACTGCTGGGGGTTGTAGTTCTTCCACTCTAGGAAAGCTGCCCAGGATACCTTCAAGCTCCCTTACGTCAACAACCATTACCCAGGGACACCGAAACCTATCCGCTTTTGCGTGGACGTCCCGCGCTCACCGATCTCTTCTTTGATTGGGTCACTTGTCTGCCAATCTTCTCACTTTTGTCAACAACTAGCTGTGCGGAAGCACAACTGGACCCGCCCTGTCAGAACTCAATTAAAGAGTTCATTGATGGCGTTAGCCTTTACCAGGGAGGAAAATAGATCCGGCTGAGAGGGGCGGGGCTTACGCGCGGAGTGATCCCTAGCCTTGAGGAAGGCGACGAGCAGCCCGGTAGCCGCCGCCGCCATTTTGGGCTGGGAGGAGGCAGCGGAGGGACTCGCTGCGCAGTGAGAGCACCCCATGGGGGGTGGTCCGGGCGCGGGGAGAGGCCGGGCCGAGTGGGCTGCCTGAAGTGGCGGCGCCGGGAGACGGCGGGGAGTTGGGTTGGGGGCCGCGGAGGGTGAAGGTTGGTGTCTCCCCGGCCGAGCCCAGTCCTCAAACCGTCCCGGCGGCCCCGCAGTCTCGCCTTTGAGAGCGGGGTTTTGGGTGATTACCGCGTATTTCCCGTGACCCCGACAGAGGAGAGGCCAATAGGACGGCTTCCCCTTTGCTGAGCTTCCACCGGGACGCGGATCCTGAGGCCAAGCTCTGCCAAGGCCTCTCCCCACCCCCATTCGTCTGGGTATGGCGGCGAGGCCCGGCGTGGCTGGCCCCCATCGGAAGGACGAGGTGGGCGCGACGCCAGTTGGAGGCGCTGGCTCGCGGGTTCGGGCCGAGGTTGCAGCCGTAGCCTCATGCCTCCCTCGGTGCTAGTCAGCTGGAGGCTCGGAGGGCGCCCAGCCGCAGTGCACCCACCTCTCCCCCCCCCCCCCATGCACCAAGTCCATCGTCCCACCTCTCGGGGCTGCGAAAAGCAACAGCCCTCTAACTACTATAGCAACCACCAACTCCCCTGGGACCGACTAGATGGGGCACGTGGAAAGCTCGAGCTCAGGGCTTGGAAATCTCTGAGCTCTCTTGCCCTCAAGATTGCTCCCATCGAGCCCCGACTCCCCCAATGGCCTGGCCTCGAACGTCACCAGCCACTTTTGGAAACTCCTAAAGTGTGCTGCCCCACTTGGAAATTTTACGACAAAGGGATGGGGTTCTGCCCTTTGCAGGTTCGGAACAGAAAATAATTCAGAGTCACCATGGTACAGTAATAGAAATGGAGCGGCCCATTTCGGATACTTCAAAAACATCTGTTTGCGTTTTGAAATCCGAGCCGTAAACTTAGGGACGAAATGGCTGTGCTACAAGGGGAAAGGAGAGCTAATTCCAGTGTGATCTCTGTAAGCCTACACAATGTCCCGTTTAAAGTCCTGTTCCACAAACTAAAAAGAGTATTTTCTGTGCCAGTGTCCCATCGTTACTAGAGCCATTTCTTCTTTAGAACGTGGAAGGTACTTAAGTAGAAATGGCAGTTTTGATCTAGTTCCTGTATGTGGGTTATAGGGGAGACGTTCATTGAAAGAATAAACTTGCAACTTAAAATTATAGCAGTTAAAGCATTTAAAAGGCTGGTGTTTGACGTGATATTCTTTTACTGAATTGCAGATTAAACATCTTGTTCCCTAGAGACTTCCAGGCTACACCTTCAAATGATACCTTTGTAGCTCAGCTGTCAGTTAAAATGGTGTCCAGATAGGCTCTGGAGTAGGTCGTTAACTAGCCATAGGTATCTGTGGGTACCTTGTAATGAATTTTACTGCTAGTTATAGATGGTCTAATTCCTAGGCCTTTGCTTTAACTGTAGGACCCATGAAAGTTTCTTCAGCGTTGACGGACTGCTCCTTGTATTAATAAAAGTCCTTCTAGCTGGATGTGGTGGGTCTCTTAAGAATTCGAGGCCAGCCTGGTCTACATAGAGAGTTCCGGGCCAGCCAAAGCTACATAGTGAGACTCATTTCAAAATAAAATAATTTTAAGTTATGTGATGACTTCGTAGTTGTAATTTCTGCCAGCATCCCTCGGATGCTTTGAAAAAAAAATCTTAAAACCCTACAAACAAATACAAGCCCACCTGATCACCATTGACTAGGATTCTTTTGGTTTTTTGAGATGTCTTAACTCTAGCCCAGGCTGGACTCAAATTCAGGATAATCCTTCTGTCTCAACCTAGAATTGCAGCAGGTGTGAGCTACTATACCAGCTTGATTTTCTGCTTGTACTTTTGAATCGGTTTCAGATAGCCTAGACTGACCCTGAACTCCTTGTAGTATAGTTTAGGCTGGCCTTGAACTTCCTTCCTCCACTTCCCAAGTTCTTGGATTATAGGCATGTAGTGCCACACCCAATATTATTTACTTGCTTTGTTTGTGTGCGTACATTGCACAAGTGGAGGTCAGAATCTGTGAAAGTCTGTTCCTCCATCACCTGGCTTCCCAGGGAGGGAATTCCTGTTGTGAGGTTTGGCAGCAAGTGCCTTTACACAATGAGCCATCTTTCTGGTCTCCTAATGGGTGTTTAGGTTTTTGTTGTTATTGTTGTTTGCTTGCCATTTTGAAACAGGGTCTCTGTTTAGCCCAAGTTGGCCAGGAGCTATCTGCTTGAGCCCCTCAAGTGTTCTCAGGTGTATAGCACTGCATTTATTCGTGACTAAGATTGATTAATTAAAGACAGGGTCTCCTGTAGCTCTTTTTGGCCTTGAGCTCAGTAGCCAACCATGACCTTTGAACTCCTGGTGGTCCTGCCTGTGCTGAGTGCTGAAATTAGAGGAGTGCACCATCCTGTACCATTTAGATGGCACTGGATTGACCCCAGAGCTTTGTGCACTCTAGGCATACTCTCAACTGAGCTTTATCCCCAGCCCCATTAGAGCCCTTAATTCAAAATGTGAACTGCATCTTTGTTTTTTGTTTTTTTTTTTTTTGAGACATGGCCTTGCTCTGTAGTCCAGGATGACCTAGAACTCACATCATAGACTTCAGTAGCCTTAAATTCATAGCAGCCCACTTGCCTTAGGTAAGGCTACAGGTGTCAGCCCAGTAGTTAAACACCTGGTTTAAGTACTTCTAACTGAAGCATCAGTGCACTGTTCATCCCAAAGTTTCCTTTGTCATGTTCACTTTACCCTGATCAAGAAAAGATGAAGAGCCTTGTATTGTAGGCTCATGCTAATCCTAGCACTTGAGAGGCAGAGGCAGGAGGATTACCACAAATTGGGAGACTAACCTCGGCTACACATTAAGACTATCTCAAAAAAAAAAAAAGGAAACCTTTAATCTCAGTACTTGGGAGTCAGAGGCAGGCAGATCTCTGAATTCGAGGCCAGCCTAGTATACAGAACGACTTCCAGGATAGCTAGGGCTGTTACACAGAGTAACCCTGTCTTGAAAAGCCAAAAAAGAAAAAAATGGGGCTTTAATTCAGTGGGAGAGAACTTGTTTAGCATGCACAGGAATGGAGAGTGGGAGTAGGAATGAGTTAGGAAATGATAACATTTAATTGGTAGGAGTCAGGTTAAATAGTCATAGGAGCTGAGGGGGGGCTTCGGATTATCTCTGTGGTTCTTTTGTCAAGAAGGAGGACCCTAGACTCCTGTGATCCATCCTCTGTTGTGAAGGCATCTAGCTAAACCTTTGGCAGTGCTATACCAGGTGCAGAAACTTATTACTCAGTTATAGATGAAGGCTTAACTGTGCTTAAGGATGACACATGAGCTTTTTCCCTTCCTTGATTTTAAATAGTTGGGAATAGCTGGGTGTGGTGGCGCCTGCCTGTAACCCTTATACTCAGTAGGTGGATTCTCATCTTGTTGGACACCAAGCTCAACTACAGTGAGACCCTATGTTAAAAACAATGGGAGGTAGAGACAACTCAGACCTGAGTTCAGGCCCCAGAACCCAAGTTTTAAAAAAAAAGATGCTAGGGGTCTGGAGCAATGCTCAGTAATTAAAAGCACTACTGCTCTTGTAATGGACCATCGTTCCAGGTCAGGGCCCTTTTCTGACCTCTGTGGGTACCAGGCATGCATGTGGTACACATAAATTCATGAAAACAAACACTCATAGGCAAAAGTGCAAGATGCCAGGTGTGATGGCCTATTTCTTTAATCCCAGCACTTGGGAGGAAGAGGCAGGCTGATTTTGAGTTCTAGGTTATCCTGGTCTACAAAGCAAGTTCTGAAACAGCCATGGCTACACAGAGAAAGCCTATTGGCTGGAGTGTTAGGGAGGCAGAGAGGCAGGCTCTCTGGGGTTTCCTGGAGGAGGTGAAACTGAGTGTACTTGCTAGTTAGAGGCCAATAAAAGCCCTTGTCTCAAGTAAGTGTCTGTGGGAGATGGCACCAAAGGTAGCCCTCTGGCCACCATATGTGTGTGTATTCACATTCACACACGTGTACCTGCATACCCTCCCTGGCTTCTGTACCTGTGTAGACAGCCTTTCTACTTCAGAAATAACTTCTTCAGAAGCTCTGAGGGGATCTGGGAATGTAGCTCTGTGGGTAGAGTGCTTGCCTAGCACACATGAGCCTCTGTCCATCCCTTCCCCACCAAAAACTTTAGTGCATATATAAGACCTGCCTTACTGGAGTATGGCTGCTGCACACAAAAGGGAAGCCATCTAAGGAGACTGAGTAGGGTCAGTATCTCATGGCACCAAAGCAGCTGTTATTATAAAGTAGTTGATATTTTGTATTTACCTGATGGGCCAACTCCTGGAGGCCAGTCAGTCACTCTGTAAGTAAGATTCATGGGCAGAAGTGGAAATGTGTCTCCAAATTACTCCTTGTTACTTAGATACTTCTGAAGAAGATACTTGCTTCTGTGTGTGGCTCCCATGTTCCACCCTTCTGTCCATCATTTTCTCCACCCCCCCCCCTTTTTTTTGAGACAGGGTGCCTTTGCATAGCCCTAGTTGTCTTGGGATTCAGTGTGTAGACCAGGCTGGCCATGAACTTAATATGTAGCCAAGGCTGGACTTGAATTCTCAGTTCTTGCCTTAGCTTCCTGAGTGCTGGAGTTATATGGGTACCACCATGTATTTTATTTGTTTCTCTTTTCAGATTGTTTGAATGTTATTAGGCTAAATGTACATTTATTAAGAACTAAAAGGAAGACATTCCTTCTAGTCCTAAATTTGATATTTTGCTTTTGCCTGAAAGTTGACATTGGCATTATCCAAATATGCAAAATGACATGTTTAAAGTAGCCTCCAGGGACTGAAGAGGTGGCCTAAGAGTGAAGAGCACAAAGTGCTCTTCTAGGGGGCCCAAGTTCAATTCCTAGCACTCATATCAGGTAACTTACAACTGCTTGTCATTCCACTTCCAGGGACTCCAACACCTCTGATCTCTAAGAGCCTTATGTTCACACACACACACACACACACACACACACACACACACACACAGACAGGTAGATCTCTGAGTTCCAGGCCCCAAAGCTACAGAGAAACCCTGTCTTGAAAAAGCAAAATAAGGGCTGGAGAGATGGCTTAGTAGTTAAGAGCATTGACTGCTCTTCCAGAGGTCCTGAGTTAGGGACTCCAACACCTCTGATCTCTAAGAGCCTTATGTACACACACACACACACACACACACACACACACACACACACACACACACACACAGAGAGAGAGAGAGAGAGACAGGTAGATCTCTGAGTTCCAGGCCCCAAAGCTACAGAGAAACCCTGTCTTGAAAAAGCAAAATAAGGGCTGGAGAGATGGCTTAGTAGTTAAGAGCATTGACTGCTCTTCCAGAGGTCCTGAGTTCAATTCCCAGCAACCACATGGTGGCTCACAACCATCCGTTATAAGATCTGGTGCCCTCTTCTGGTGTGCAGATATACATGGAAGCAGAATGTTGTATACATAATAAATAAATAAAATCTTTTAAAAAAAAGAAAAAGCAAAATAAATACATAAATAAAATCTTAAAGTAAGCTTCAGAACTCCAATAATTTGCTCTCATAGTCTACTGGAGGCTAGAGAAACTTATATTAATTAGATTACTGGGGAGATGTTGATAATTTCCCTCATAGTTTTATATATGAGGTACCCCCAAATTCTTGTTACTTGCTTCATTGTAAAAGAGTTGTTTGTTTGGTTGGTTTTG
The DNA here is from genome assembly GCF_003668045.3 of Cricetulus griseus. NCBI lineage: Eukaryota > Metazoa > Chordata > Mammalia > Rodentia > Cricetidae > Cricetulus > Cricetulus griseus. Next base: position 115,019,404 of record NC_048600.1, read on the forward strand.
CCTTTTATTTTGTTTTTTTCAAGACAGGGTTTTACTATGTAGCTATAGCTATCCTGGAATTCACTTTGTAAACCAGACTGGCTTCAAACTCACAGAAATCCACCTGCCTCTGCCTCCCTAGTGCCATGTGCTATCTACCATGCCTGGCCTGGTTTTGGTTTTAAGACGATCTCACAATGTATCCCTGTCTGGCATGGATATCACAGAGATTTGCCTGCCTCTTCCAAGTGGGCTGGGATTCAGGAATGTAGTTTTTGTTCGCTGCAGATCAGTAGCAGTTTATATGTGCTGGAGAGATGACATAGTGGTTAAGAGCACTTTCTGCTCTTGCAGAGGACCCAGGTTCAGTTCCTAGAACCCATCTGTGTGTGTGACTCATACCATAGCTCATAAGTGTGTGTGACTCCAGTACCAGATGATCCAACACACTTGGATCTTGGCCTCCTCAGGCACCAGGCATACACATGGTGCACACGTAAATGCAGGTAAAACACTCACACAAATTAAATTCTCAAAAAATGCAGTGATGGGCTTGGTAGAGCATACCTTTAGTCCCAGCACTCAAGAATCAGAGGCAAGCATTTCTAATAATTCAAGGCCAGCTTGATCTACATACTGAGTTCCAAGCTAGTCAAAGCTACATAGTGAGACTGTCTCAAAACAAAAAAGGGATAGAGGCTAGGTATAGTGTCAAACAGCTGTAATTCCAGCATTGGGGAAACTTGAGGCAAAATGATCAGAGGAATTCAAGGTCAGCTGTGGCTACATAGTGAGATTGAGGCCAGCTTGGGTTACATGACATCCTGTTATAGCAGAACTAAATATAAATACATGCGTACACACACACACACACACACACACACACACACACACACACACACACACACACGGCTTCAGGTGAAACCTTAAAATTCCCTTCTGAATTTTTACTTGTGTAAAACTCTGTTTTTGTTATTTTGAAACAGGGTCTCTCTGTATAGCCCTGGCTGTCCTGGTCTTTGCTAGTAGATGAGGCTGGTTTGGAATTCATAGCTGTCCACCTGCCTGCTGGAATTAATAGTATGCACCATCTTGTTCTTGTTCAGTGCAGTGAGGACTCTTTTTTTTTTTTTTTTTTTTTTTAAACCTCTGAGCCATCTCTGCAGCCCAATTGATAGTACTTTTAGGAATCAAATCACACTGGATTGTTGAAGACTTATTCTCAGGTTCCTGTAGTAGCTCAGCCTTTTGAGTTTCTTTGACATGTAAAGGTTTGTTACAGAACTGGAGTTACTTTCCATGTTGTTAGATAATTTTTTATAATTGAATCTCCTCTTTAGAAGTAAAACTCAAGAAAAAGTTTACTTAAGTAGTTTTGTTTTTCTGAGACAAGAGTCTAGTGTAGACCAGGCTGACTTCAAATTCAGGAGGTAATTGAGAATGACCTTGAATTCCAGAACTGCCTCCACCTACAATTCCAAGCATTGAAATTAAAGGCATATACCATGTCCTGTTTGCAGGTTGCTGGGGAGATACTAGGAATTGAACCCAAGGACTCCTGCATGTTCTACATACTCAACTAAACTCCCAGTTCTTGAGAGATTTATAAGAGTGGTATAAAACAGTCTATGTTTCTTCAGTATGAACCCAAAAGTGCTGGGTGTAGTGGCACACACCTTTACTCCCAGCACTTGGGAAGCAGAGGCAGGTGGATTTCCAGCCCAGCCTGCTGGTGTACGAAGTTTCAGAACAGCCAGGGCTACGTAGTAAGATCCTGTCTCAAAAAAAAAAAAAAAAAAAAATAGAAGAAGAAAACCAAGAATCCAAATGGTAACACATCTTTAATCACAGCACTCAGGAGGTAGAGGCCAGCCAGGGCCACATGGAGAAACCCTGTCACAAAACACAAAAAAGCTTTTCTGAGCCAAGTGTGATGTATGCCAGGCTTCTAGGGAGGCTGAAGTAGGAGATGGCTGGAACCTAGGAATTGAGACCAGCCTGAACAACATAATGAGACTTGGTCACAATAACATAAATCAGTAAAGAGCTGTGTGTGGTGGTGAATATAATCCCAGCACTCTGCATAGTTTGGTCTACATAGTTCGTTGTTCAGGCCAGCAAGGGCTACATACCAAGACCCTTTCTCAAAAACAAACAAGAAAATTAGGATTGAATTTGTGAGTGTGGTGATACAAACCTCTTATTACAGCGTTCAGGAGTCTAAGGCAGGGGAGTTGCAAGTTTGGGCTATATAGCAAGACTCAAAAATAAATGTAAATATTAGGATCCAGTGAGATAGCTTAGTGGCTTTCACTTGGCTGCCACCAAGCCTGATGACCTAAATTGGATCTTCAGGACTTACATGGTGGAAGGAAACGATCTGCAAGTTGTCTTCTGACTTTCACTTGAAGGGTGTGGCGTGTCCACGAACATACAAATATAAAGCCTGGAGAGGTGGTTGAGTGCCTACTGGAACTTGCTGTTCTTGCTGAGGATCTGGGTTTAGTTCCAGCACCCACATGGCAGCTACAACCACCTCTATGTAATCAGGGGGATCTGATGCTCTCTTCTGGCCTTTGGACACCAGGCAAGTGTGCAGTGCACTTAAATACATGCAGGCACACATACACATAAAAATAAATCTTTTAAAAATAAAAATATTACATTACTTTTTATTTCTTACACACCAGCTATTTATATTTTGTGTGAGAGTAACGTAGAATTTTTATTGCAATCATGGTGTGCTAATGTGCAAAGTTAACTCCTTTGGAAAAACAGCCAATGTCAAGTATGCTGGCTCATGCCTGTAATCTCAGCATTCAGAAGGCTGAGGCAGGATTGTCCTGGGTTTGAGACTAGCCTGGGCTTCATAGCATCAGACCAGCCTCGGGGTAGAGTGAGACCAAGTCTCACAATAGTCATAAAAGCCCGAAAATTCAAGTGTGCTTCAGGACCTCTGTATAAGCACTTTCTCAATAGCCAGTTTTTGGCCAAGTGTGATGTATGCCAGGCTTCTAGGGAGGCATTGTGAATATTAGTTGTCAAATCTTAGGCATGTAAGTAGGTTAGGCATATGTAGATGTTTAGAATTACCTAAAGTTCTGTTTTGGTTTTTGTTTGATTTTTGAGACAGGGTTTCTCTGTGGCTTTGGAGGCTGTCCTGGAACTTGCATTATAGACCAGGCTGGTCTTGAACTCACAGACAGCTTGCTCCCTCTGCCTCTGGAGTACAGAGTGCTGGGATTAATGTTTGGTTTCATATAGCCATCCTATATATATATATATATATATATATATATATATATATTTTTTTTTTTTTTTTTTTTTTTTTTTTTTTTTTTTTTTTTCGAGACAGGGTTTCTCTGTGTAGCTTTGGAGGTTCCTGGCACTCGCTCTGGAGACCAGGCTGGCCTCAAACTCACAGAGATCCGCCTGCCTCTGCCTCCCGAGTGCTGGGATTAAAGGCATGGGCCACCAGCGCCCTTCGATAAAATGTTTTTAAAAGATAATATTTTTATCAATATCACACATGTATTCAGTGTTGTAATTTGATCAATCTCCCCTTTAACTCCTCCCAGATCTACTCACACCACCCCCAGCTTTATTTATTTATTTAATTTTTGTGGTCCACTGATTCCAGTTTGTATTTCCCGTGTATTCATGGGTGTGGGGCCATCCATTGGAGCATAGTGGTCCTGCTAGGGGCCACATCCTTAGACAAACAAAAGAAACAATTCTCCCTCTTCCAGAAGCCATTGATTGTGAGCTCAGCAGCTCTGGGGTGGGGGTGGGGGGTGGGCGTTGTGACCCTGCTTCCCCTTTGTGCTGGAGTGTTGACCCCTTTTCTGAAGGTACACTATTAGGTTGTAGGGTTTCTTTTTGTTTTTAGGTTCTTTGGAGTCTTTTCATTTCTCTGCCTCCTGTATCCCCAGCCAGACCTGGAGAGCAAAACCAGAGTCCTTGAGCAGGCTAGGCAAGTCCTCTGCCCCCCAGCACAGTTTCTCTAACTTTGAAGTCATTAGGCTAAAGTATGGATTGCTTTTTGTTTTGATGAGTATTGTGCTGAGTATTGTGCTAACTGTCCTGTCACTCATCCTGTCACAGAGCCATGGTTTGGGGAGATAAGCTTCTACCATGCAGCTCAGTCTGACTTCAGACTCTTCTATTTTCCATGTGTTGAGACTATAGGTGTGCAAATTATACCTGGCTTTAAAGTATGTTTATTCATATTTTCCAAAAGCAAAGGCTTTTTATTCAGGGTAAAGCGAAAAGTAAAAGACTGATCAAACAGGCAACTGTTTTGTCCCTGTTAGAGCCAGTAACAATTGTCACACCTACAGTAAGCACCTTTATGTTTCAGTGTGTTTTGGAGACGGGACTCCTATTATGTGGGCTGATCTTCAACTTGCTATGTAGCCAAGGATGACCTTTAATACCTGTTTGTCCAGCTTTCACATCCCAGATGCTGGGGTTACAGGTGTTTATCACCAGACCCAATGAAAGTAGCTTTCTTTTGTATAATACTTTTTGAAAGATTTGTTTTATTTGTATGAGTGCTTTGCCTGTTACCTATCATTTCTTTTTTCTTTCTTCCTTTCTTTCTTTCTTTTTTTTTTTGAGACAGGGTTTCTCTATGTGTTCCTGGCTGTCCTTGAACTCACCCTGTAAAGCAGACTAGCCTCAAAAAGATTCATCTGCTTCTACCTCCTGAGTGCTAGAATTATAGGCATGTGTCACCATGGCCAGGTTCCTTCCCCATTTCCTAAGGGGGAAGTCTCTCCCTGAGACATGGGGCTTACATATTATACTAAACTAAGCAGCCCCCACACCTAGCTTTTTGTTTGTTTTTTGAGACAGAGTTTCTGGCTTTGGAGGCTGTCCTGGAACTAGCTCTTATAGACAAGGCTGGCTTCGAACTCATAGCCTGCCTCTGCCTCCCGTGTGCTGGGACTAAAGGCGTGTGCCACCACCTCCAGGCCTAAACTCAGGTTTTCATGGCAAGCCTTTTACCAATTTAGTTATGTCCCCTCCCCGTTCCCCCTTTTAGTATTTTGAGACGGTCTCACATAACCAGCCCAGGTTGGCCTAGAACTTGCTATGTTGAGGGCAGTGACTTTGAACTTGTGATCCTCCTGTTTCTACTTCCTGAATGGTAGGATTACAGGTATAAGTACATGCCTGGGTTATCAAACCCATGACTATGTACAGGATAGGGAACCATTGTGCCAACTGAACTATATTCCCAGGCCATTATTTTAGAGAAAATCTATTTTTCAGATCTAAATCAATCTTGAACTCTCTGGTTCTGTCCCCTAAAACTCTGAAATAAAAAGGATTCTACCTCTTAGTTTTTGACTGGCCCAAGAAAAGTTCTGTCTACCTGTCAGTCTGGGAAGCAATTTCCTCTCATTTATAGCCATAGTACAAGAAAGGGAACAAACTGAAATTGCTCACTTGTAAGTCAGGTCTTCTGAGTAGCTGTTAAAATGTTTGGCAAAAGACTTGCATGAAAGGCTGGGGTGTGTGTGGCGGGTGGAGGGTCATTTGTCATCACAACACTGTTACTATAGGCAACTCAGCGTCCTCTCTGCTGGAAGAGCAACAGTGGGTGTTTCAGTCTAGAAAGTTGAGTTTTATGTTAATGTCTATCATTCCAAGAACATAAATAGCAAGATATTATTAGTGCCTTTGAAACATTGAGACAGAAATTTGCATAATCCAAGGTAAAGTAGAATAATTTGGGAATACTTAAAACATTTGTGTATTTTTTAAAACTGGACATAGTTTGCCTTCTCAGAATAGAATATAGACATTTCCTAATGACAAATGCATTTAAGGTCTTCCCAGAGTGGATTCTGGAAATTCCATGTTTCTAATAGTAGGAGAAATATGTTGTTTCTAGTTAAATCTTTCTTAGGAAAAAATCACCTGAAATCAAAGGTTCTCACTGCTGCTTCCTCCTGTGGTGCAGTCAAAATGAGGCATGGCTTTGCATGGTAAAGCCAGAGGCACTGTCACTGCCTTCTGCCAGACAGGGCTGCTGCATGATGTCATAGAAGAAAAAATGAAAAAACACAAGGAAACTATTTCAAAATATATTTAATGCAATCTTTAGGTCAAAGAAAAATTGTTTTTTACAGTTTCTGCAGTGGACCACCTGCCAGAGTAGGAGCAGCATAGTTTGAAGGTCCCAGTTCATCTTACTGGCAGCTTCCCTTGATTTATTGATCTGTATATGCTGCCTATGCGTCATCGGGAGCATTTCATTCTTGACATTTCCATCACCTCCACTGTTGCCATGCAGCTGCCAGAACACAGAGAAGGGCGCACATCCCCCCCCCCTTTGCAGGGGTTCTTAACCACCACCAAAGAATTGGGTAACCTCCTGAGGCTCTTGAACCTGCTGGTATGTGAATATATGTCGCAAAAATACAAACAACTATATGAGGTTTGTGGAGCCCCAAGACCCCTGTGGTTTTTAAGGCTCCAGGTTAAGGAACCTGTGTGCTAATAATTTGAGCAATACCATTGCCCTAGGGAAACACTGTCACAGGTCAGGTAAAGAGGACTGGATTAGCTATACTGACAAGGCAGAACAATGGTTGAATTTATAATTTCTGACTCTGTTAGGAATTGGTTCCCAGTCTTCCTGCATTTTTAGGAGCAGAAGTACCTAACCTGTGCAGCTGTCCAACAGCCCAGGAGGTTGAGAATAGCTGCTGCACTAGGAGCACACAGCGTTTCTAGTCATCACTTAAGGACTGCAGCCCTCTCTCTCCTGAACTAGCTTTACTTGCAGAAAGGAGCATTTCAAATTTCAGTTTGATTCTAATAGAAAGGCCAGCTTTTCTTTTCTTAATAGAGAAAAGCACTTAAGTATTGGACAACAAAGCTGCTAAGTCCTTGGATCACTTAGCCATTTCAAGTCCAATATTCTAACATGTTAACATAAAGAGTTGCACTACAAGTGTATCTCTTGCTTGTACTAAGAAAGCAAGTTCACCAGAGGTCAGTCTCACCTAGGCATCCAGGATCCTAACATTGGCACTTGGGGAGTAGGGGGTTAGAAGGGAAGGCAGGAGTACTGAAGACTTGTAAGAGATGAAATTTGTCAGTTATCTAACAAATTGCCAAATTAGGTTTATACTTTTTGGTTAGCACACTTCTGAATGGCCATCAAGGGGCAGATACTAAGCTTCTGCCTGTAGCCACTTTCTACTCCCCCAAGTACCCAGCAATTGGTTAATTAAGAAAGAAAAGGCATTCAGAAGCAAGCACACTTAAGTACTGAAGTAAAACTGTATGTATTTTATCTGAACTGTATTTTGAAGCATTCTAAAACCATGAGGGGGGGGATAAATTGAATTTTTTCGTCTTTTTACAAATTGATAAATTTAAGTTTTTTAACCCCTCCTCAAAAGTACAATCACACAAATCACGTTTTGAATCTCTAGAAATCACACTGAAACTGTTACATTTACAAACATTAAATTTATTATAACTAGAATGAATGTAATGGGTCTCAGATTTGGCCACCTCATAGCTCCGCTTAAGGAGGGGATTTTTATTTTAAACAGAAAAATGCATTATAATTTGGTCAAATTACTTGCACATTAAGAAACGACATCTAAGGAGGAAAACAAGAAAAGCAACCCTTCAGTTTCACATAATTAAAGAACAGGAGAAAGCACACAAGCAACATCATAGCTAAATTTACCAAACCAAAGCCAGGGGGATTTTCTCTTCTGATTATGTGTCATAAAAAGGTCCGCTGTCTTATATACACATGTATATAATGTTACATTCCAGCACTGTAAAAAGTCCCCTTTTGCCCCCTCCCCCCAAAAGTTTTCTGTCTAGTCGCCGAACTTGGAAAGCGGCGCTCGCTCCTGCTGCCGGTGCAGTTCGTTCTCGGTCAGCAGCTGGAGGTTCTCGGCGCGCAGTCGGTCCAGCTCCAGCTCCAGCTCCCGCACTCGCGCGTCGACGCCACCCAGCCGCTTGCTTTCCAGCCGCAGCCGGTTATTTTCGTCCTCCTTGCGCGAGAGGCACTTCTCCAGCTCCAGGTACTCTTTGATGAGCTCCTGCTTGCTCATGTTCTGCAAGCTCTCAGCGTGGTACCGTTCGTACGTCTCCGAGAAGTCCCGCTGCAGAAACTCGCTGCCGTCCCCTCCCATGCCATCGCTGCCCCCATCCTCCTCACCAGCTTCTTCCACAAAGTCCTCATCGCTGGTGTCGTCGGATTTGGCGGCTGCCCGCTTGGGGTAGAGGCCGGTTTTGAGGTCAGGCTCCTCCTGATCGTGGTCATCCATGAGGAACTGTGTGGTGTTATAGGGTGCGACCGGCTGGCCCTTGGCGAACATCTCAGCTCGAACCCGCGAAGCTCGCAGGCTCTGCTTCTCGTCGAACTTTTTCTTCTCCTCCCAAGTCAGCTTGTAGTAGGGCTTCCAATGCCGCTTCTTCTTGGATGGGCGTCTCCGATGTTTCTTCTTGCCCAGCTGTCTCTGCTGCTGTCCCCATGGTTCCTCGCCTCCAGGGGCAGGAGCCCCCAACTTGGTGGCCTCCGGGTCATGACCCGGCAGGACAAGGGACTCTGACATCGGTTGCCCCTCCACCGACGGGGAGGCACCGCCAGTGGATAGGTTCTCCCCGTTCTGGCCCTTGTCGCCCGTTTCCAGGCAGCTCGATTCTGGACAGTCATTGGTCTGCAAGGGGAGCGGCTGGAGCTTCAGGCCTCCTTCTCCCTCCTGCCCGGGACGGCAGCCCGACTGCGGGGACGCTCTCGATTGCCACCTACTGTCCTCCTTGGGCACCCGTTCCTCTGCGCCCGGGGGGCGGTCAGAGTTCTGCTCCTCATGGACAACAGCAGCACCTGTATAGTTGCTAGTTTGAGGCTGGTGTTGATGCTCTGACAAGAGTGGCTCAGCCATGGCTTAGTAGAGTCCTCTTCTGAAAGTTTGAGAAATTTTGCCTTAAGGAGAAAAAGGTTTTTTTCTTTTCAGAAAATGTCCAACAAAGTCCTCTTCGGCCGGGAATTTCTGTAGTGACGCTTTTCGTCCGTCTTGTCAGCAAACTTCAATCGCAACTTGGAGTTAAGTCAATAAAGGGTTAAGTGCTCACACGCGTGGCCAACTAGCAGGTCCAAGGGGTGCAGCGGCAGGCACCGTACGTAATGTTCAGAGGGGTGGGCTTCACGCCTCCCCGCCGAGCGCTCCCACGAAGGAGGAGTTGGTGGGCAAGGAGATGAGGTTTAAGTCCAATGGGTTAAACCCAGCCCCGAAGGGGTTAAAACTACCCGATGACGCTGCCTCCGAGGGGCCGAATCCACAAAGGGTTAAATCCCCTGCCGCAGAGCCCACAAGGGGTTAAAGTCCCAGAGCCGCCTCCTCCCACTTCCACGGGTGTCGCTCCAACCCAAGCTCCCAGTTCCCCAGGCCGGGCCGGAGCCTTAGCCGAGGACAGGCAAACTCATCTCCCCTCTGGCTCGATGCTCCGCTCGGTTCTCCTCCGCCTCCTCCTCTTTTCCTCCCTCCCTCCTCCCCCTTCAGACAGCTCTTCTTCCGCCTCCTCCTCCTGCTTCCCCTCCCAACCTGATTTTCCACCTGCCAACTTCCAACTGCTGTCTCCCAGCCCTCAGCGCCTCTTATATATAGAAGCTTGCTAGCCCCGCCCATGCGCATGCGTAACGGAGTCCCGGTGTGGGGCCGCCGGGAGTCGTAGTCCCCTTCTTTCGGTCCCGCCGTCCTCGCGCGCCGTGCAACGTAGCCAATCGTAGAGCGCGTAGGGGGCGTCTCCCAGGCAGCCTCCTTCCACCGCTTTGCAGTCGCTGAAGAAACGTGAGCAGCCATTGGGCAAGAGTTATTCGTCTCTCCGAGGAGGGAAGACCAATCGCAGAGGAGATGGGGCGGATTCTGGACCGTACCATTGTGCTTCAGGAATACAAGAAGATTCCATGACCTTTGGGAGCCTAGACAGAATATTTTTATTAAAAGGTGCGTTTAAAAGACCACTGTCGTATTCTGTTCTCAGCGGAAAGGTTCTGATGGTCATAGACGGTTTTCAACTAGTGCAAAAATGGTTTGTCCCTAAAAAGTAGTCCCTGAAGTGTAAAAAAGGATTAAAACGTATAAAAGGAGATGTTAGTCATAATTACTGACATTGGATTCTTAAAATTACAATAATGTCTCTACGGCATGGGGCGAGTTCCTGGGAGAGAGATAAGCGGAAGGATATTGTGGACAAATATTTATTTGGAAAAAAATCCGATAAGCGCATGAAGAAGTAAACAAATGAAGAATTAAGAAGTGCCGCCTTAAAGGGACAGTGTCCCGGACTGTCGTACATCAGTGTCAGACTAGGCCTCGGGAGACGAGAGGGCGGGTTCGAGTCCTGAGTGACGTCGGCCCCCAGGCCACCCTGGGGACCCTTGGGTGAGAGCAGCCACCCTGGCCAAGAGCCATCGCCGCACCAGAGGTGAAAGCAAAGCGGTCACCCGCGGCCTAGCGTTTCCCCCGAGCACCACCGAAAGCGCGTGGTGGGGTGAGGGACTCGCCCCGAACCCCGGACTCGGCCGAAGAAAATGGCCTCCCGGGGCCTCGGCCTGGTCGCTGAGTCCGCCAATCTTTCCCTAGCAGCGACTGGGGGTTCCGGGCCAGTCTTGATGCTCGTCTGTATTGGGGAGGGATCCAGAAATCACTGCGTTTACGATGTCGTCCACAAAGATGGGACTGGGGGAAAGAGGCTTCGAGAGGAGGGCTGGACGCTTTCCCTGGAGCTGGGTGTGCTTGGCCCAGGGCCAGGGAGGATTGGGGGTGAAATGGGATCCTATTTCCCCCTTAAAAGTAGTTCAGATTCTGATCTCCCACTCAAGAACCCGGAGAACTCTCTTAATCCCCTTGGTGAAATTGCCGCTTTTTCCTTTGCTTGAGTACCTAGAGACCCATGCTTCCTATTCCTTCTTACATTCCAGCCATAATTCAGTGGGATCCTATGCACGGAACTATTGGGCCACCACAGCCATGTGAGACACACCAGGATTTAGCCTCCATTTTAGATATAAGACTTGGAGAAATGAAATGACTTATCCAAGGTCACCTGACAATTAAGTGGCAGGTCAAACTAGAGCTCCTGTCTTCCTGATGCCCAATACTTTTTTTTTTTTTTTTGTCAAAAATACAAAATTCAAGGCCTGGAGAGCTGGCTCAGCAATTAAGAGTATTGGTACCCACGTGGTAGCTCACGATTGTCTCCAGATCCAGGGGATTGGATGCCCTCCATAGGCACCAGGCATGTATGTGATTCAGACATACATGCAGGGAAAAAACCTCAGATATGTAAAATAACAAAAATAAAACATAAAATCCTTTCCTCCCACTCCCTCAAGAACTCTGGATTGTTTCTTTTCATCTTCATTTAACCTTCAAATCGTTGGAAACGATGCCTTTGACGATCATTTGTTAGGGCAAAAAAGATATTTTTTGAGCTTCAAGTTGCTCAGACTACACTAAGAAACCCAACCACTGCTGGGCATTGGTGGCGCAGGCCTTTAACCCCAGAACTTGGGAGGCAGAGGCAGGTGGATCTCTGTGAGTTGGAGGCCAGCCTGGTCTACAAGAGCTAGTTCCAGGACAGCCTCTAAAGCCACAGAGAAACCCTGTCTTGAAAAAAAAAAAAAAAAAAAAAAAGCAAAAACAAAAAAAGAAAGTCTATGCAGCAACTGTGTGAGCCAAACCGCTTGGGACTTGGGAATTTGTGGACAGGTGTTGTGGAGCAATTGACTTGGAAGTAGCATGAAGAACATTTTTCTTTGTGTTTGTTTTGTGTCTGAGGCAAGGCATCAGTATATAGTGACGTCTTTGCCTCAGCCTCCACAGTAGTTCTAACTACAGAAGCATGTTACCTCTGGGGTTAAAGGCCTTTTATGAAGAGGAAAAGGCTTAGGAACGCCAGAGGGGTGGGGGTGGGGGTAGCAGTTTAGTGCAAGACTGACTGTCTCCAGGGGGAAGCAAGCAGGAATGCCCTCGGGGAACATGCAGATGTTTTGAAAATGACCATTCTAGCTTGTTTTCCACGTATTTCCAGAAACTCAGGTCTGTCTGAAAAGCCTGCCTTTCTCTGTCCTCATCCATTAGGAGGCACCAAGGGATGAAGATTAAAGAGAGGGGGCTCTGGATGTGGGAGAAGATTGCTCAGCAGTTAAGAGCACTGTGTTTTTCAGAGGACCTGGGCTCGGTTTCCCAACATCCGTGTGGCAGTTCACACACTGTAAATCCAGTTCCAAGGGATCTGGTACTCTGTTCTGACCTCCACCAGCACCAGGCATGTAGGGCACAGGGACACATGCAAAGAAAACACTCATTTGAATAAAGTGTATCTTAATTTTTTTGTTTTGTTTTTCAAGACAGGGTTTCTCTGTAGCTTTGGAGCCTGTCCTGGAACTCACTATATAGACCAGGCTGGCCTGGAACTCACAGAGATCCGCTTGCCTCTACCTCCCGAGTGCTGGGCTTAAAGGTGTGTGCCAACACCGCCTGGCAAAAATTTTTAAGAGGAGCTGGGTAGTGGCCTTTAATCCCAGCACTTGGGAGGTAGAGGCAGGTGGGTCTCTTGGGTTTGAGGCCAGTCTGGTCTACAGAGTGAGTTCAAGGATATCCAGGTTTATACAAGTGAAACCCTGTCTCAAAAAGCAAAACAGCCAAAGTTTTTTTAAGAGGAAATGAGGTCTTTGCAGATAACTTGATTGGGAGAACAAAACTTCCAAACTTCAGGTTTTAGAGGATTTGGGTACTCACAGTCAGTGATGTAGAAGTTAAAGTTGAACCTAGACTAAGTTTATTAGACAGGGCTAAGTAGTGTAGGGGTTGGGGGGGGGGTCTCCTCGATAATGGGAGAGACATGATCACCAGGCTGTAGAATTCCAGAACATCTAGTCTTTGCCAAGCATTTCCCACTCTCCAATCATTGTTAAACCTCTCGTTTGCCTTAGGATGAAGAGACCGTTCCCAGTTCACAAACAGGTCGATCCAGACTCAAAACAGTTAATCTTTTAGTCCCAATTTGCAGAGCCAGCATGTGAGTTGTGAGCTGACTTCTACTTTCCCTGCTCCCGAATCCTAGCCCTAATTTGATCGGCTCCCACTGCCCAGCTGATGTCTGCCTTTAGCACAGGTTATTTTCAACCCTCTTGCTTGTGACCCTGGACTGTGTCCTGCAGTACCTGTGAGTGGTGTCTGTCCTTAGGGTACCCTCCTGCTGCTGAAGCCCCAAAGAGTGACTCTTTTCCATGAGGCCTAAGGATAGCCCAGCCTGGGGAAGTGGTCAGACCCACAGTGTTAAGGAACTCTCCAGTAGCCTTGCCTTTCTCCAAGATCAAGGAAGAACCTGGAGCCCAGGTGGTAGCAGCTGCCAGTAGCTAGCCGTCCGTCATCGGCTCTGAGCACTAGGAGGTGCTGGAGTAGTCCTTCTAAAGCTGAATACAGGCTAGTGGCTGCAGCCAGATTGACACAGAATATCCGACCAGAGGCCAAGGCCAAGGCCACTTAAGACAGCTGGCAAAAGTTCCAAAGCCAAGCAGCTCAAGAGGTCTGTGTGGGCACTAGGTCCACCACAACTGGGGGGGGTCCAGGCAATAGAAGACCTGCCCCAATTGGGTCCGGGCCTTCTAGAAAGTTCTCTGGGAAGAACAGAGGTCATGAGAGAGAGTAACAACTAAGAAGAAAGGACTCGGGGAGAGGCAGCATCATTTGGAGCCCAGAGCGGGTTACCCCAATCCTTAGTTGATTTTGCAGAATTGGGCCAGCAGTCCTCCCTTTGGGGCGGGGCCAACAACGCCCAGCTCGCGGTAAGAGCTCCAAGCCTCTAAGCGTGTGCCCCCACCCCTTCCCACCCTGTGCTCCCTGACCCCCAGCGTGAGGCCCGTTTTCTCCGGGTTCCTTATAAGGAAGCCCTAGCTTCTGCAGGGTACTTAGGGACGGAGTGGGACCGGACTTGTGTTTTGCGCGACCCCCACCCCCACCCGTTTCCCGCTCTTTTCGTGGGCACCCAGACGGCAGACTGAGGTTTTCTTTTGTTTAATGAAGCGTTCAATTGCACGTGAATCTCCAGTGAAGTCCTGAGCGCGGTGTGTACTTGTGCTTGTGTACGGGGCGTCCCAGCCCCCAGCCTGCACACTCCTCCCATTCTTCCCTGCTCCTCCAACCAATCAGTCTTCAGGCCAGGTCCAAGTCCCAACTTGCCCAAGAGCTGAGCCTCGGCAGAGAGCCGACCCGGCGGGAGCAAAGTCAGGTGACCCAGAGGGTGGGGTCGGAGGGTGCTCACCGCCAACCCCAAAGCTAGGATGTGCACCGTAACAGCAGTCAGCCCGACAGCCTAGGGACCCAGGGCGTCGGTGCGAACTGCAGAGAAGGGTGGGGTCTTGTGGGGCCCCCACTAAAGGAGGGCGTGCCAGAGCGAAGGAGCATTGGAGGGGGATTTCTAATGCTGTTTCCCTAAACCTAGGGAGGCTCAGGACACAGCAGGACGTGCGGGGACTCCTCACAGCTTTCTCCATTGCTAGAGACACCCCTTCCTTGCGTCACCTCTTCTGGGTCCGAAACTGTCGCAAGAGCCACTGGGCAACGAAGGGCCACAGGATAAAGAAGAGCAGCGCGGGAGCCGAGAGCCCTAGGGGCCAAGGCCGAGTCCTGGGTGGCCTCTGCAGCCAAGAAGGAAGGAGTCAGAAGCCTGCCTGGGTTCAGTACAGTCCTCCTAGTAGCTTGCTTCCAGACTCATCCATTCGGCCTGGCCTCCCTGAGACTGGGAAGATCCTACCCTGCATCTGCTCCACTAGCCTGAAGTTACACCCCCGCCCCCTCTCTCTCTCTCTCTCTCTCTCTCTCTCTCTCTCTCTCTCTCTCTCTCTCTCTCTACACACACACACACACACACACACACACACACACACACACACACACACACGTCCAATCCCAGGTGATAGGAGAGACTGGCTTCCAAACTGGGTCCTGCAGGCCGCAAAAGAAGGAAGGACCCGGCTGAAGGCCTGTACTGTAAAACATACACCACACATTTCAAACAAGGACTCAGACGTTAGTTTCTAGTATCTATTCTAGAAGGAGCTAGGACTCCTAGGAGTAGCAGCCGATTCTAGGATCGGGTCAGGGAAGGTGAGGCAGCGTGAGACGTCTTGTAATAAAAAGCTCGAGAGCCCCTAAAGATGAACTTGGGGTCTAGGGACAGGATCTGACTTAAAAGGGTCTCCAAAGTTGTGACAATCTAGTTTAAGGAAGAAAAAAAAAAATGCCGGGCCGTGGTGTCCCAGCACTCGGGAGGCAGAGGCAGGCAAATCTCTGTATGTTCGAGACCAGCCTGGTCTACAAGAGCTAGTTCCAGGACAGCCTCCAATGCTACACAGAGAAACCCTGTCTCGGAAAAAGGGGGGAGGGGGAGGGGAACTGATAAAATAGTTCAGTGGGTAAAGCCTGACTGCCTGAGTTCAATTCCCAGAGCTTCCATAAATGTAGGAGACCGCCAACTCTACAAAGTTGTCCACTGACTTATACACACATACTCAGGGAGCAGTACACGGTGGAGCCTGTGACTCCACTGGAGCATCCAACAACCTCTTTAAGGGCAGCACTGCACAGACTGGTGCACAGACATATGTTCAGGCAAAACACTCATGTATATAAAATAAACATTTTAAAAAAGAGAGACAGAGAGAGCTCTGTGGAAGGGCACTGCCTAGCATGTGAGATGCTGGGTTCAATCCCCAGAACTGCAGAAAAAAAACAAAAGAATGATTACAGATGACTAAAATGCTGAGTCTTTAAAATTTAGGAGTCTGTGACAATAAGAAATCTAGAAGTTACACCACTGAGGAGCTTGCCAGTCAGTTCCTTACTGTAAACATTAATTAGGGTCTGGAGAGATGGCTCAGTGGTTACGAACACTTGCTGCTCTGCAGAGGGGCAAAGTTCAATTCCCAGCACCCACATGACGACTCACAGCCATCCATAACTCCAGTTCCAGGGGACCTGACACTCTTTTGATTGGGCACAAGGCAGACATATGATACACATACAACACACATGCAAACAAGCAAAATAGACACAAAATTAATGTTAACAAATAAAGAAATAAACACGGGTTAGGGAAGCAGCTCCATGGGGCAGCACGTCCTAGCATGTGCAAGACCCCCGAGTTCCACCACAGCACTGTGAAAAACAAGAGATGAAGATGGGCATGGTGGCCCCTGCTTATAATCCCAGCACTCAGGAGACCATAGGTGGATTCCAAGGCTAGCCTGGCTTACACATCAGGATCCTGTCACAAAAAAAAAAAAAAAAAAAAAAAAAAAAAAAAAAAAAAAAAGAAAGGAAGACCAGCTTCAAAGAAGAAAAAAAAGAAACTGTGCTTTTTCTGTGGACAACTTTGTTTCAAGAAAACCCTACAGAAAACAAAATGCTAACCTACTGGAGGAATAAGAGAATTGAAAAGTAACATTTTTTTTGCAAGCACTAAATAAATTGCTATGGAGGCAAAGATGATCAGTTGTCAAACACAGTGTGGCAAATAGTTGATGAATTGGATATTCCATGGCTTCAAGAGGAAAACTTGATACCATGGAGTTGGGGCAGAATGTCACCCTTGCATCTAGGCCAGCAATGCATCTATGCTAGACTCAATATCGGTAGAGAGTCAGACACCACTTGTCCCCGAGCGTCCTCTGAAGTGAGGAGCACCACTCTGATATGGTTTGTTGTTTGTAAAATAATTATTTATTGTGCATGCATGTGTGTGTGTGCGTGTGTGCCCATCAAGGTCTGATTCCCTGGAGCTGAAGTTCCAGGCATTTCAGAGCTGTCTGACATGGGTGCAAGGAAGTAAACCTGGGGCCTCTGGGTGAATAGGAAGTTCTTTTAACAGCTGATCCATCTTCCCAGCCCCCAGATTTCTGTTTTTAATTTACTGAGACAGGGTCTTACTTTATTGCTCAGGCTGACCTGGAACTCACAGCAACCCTCCCACCTCAGCCTTCCTAGTGCAAGGATTACAAGTGTAAACTACACTGGGTGGCAGAGGGAAGGAGACAGAGGCAGGCACATCACAGTGAGTTCAAGACCAGCCTGGTCTACATAGTGAGTTCAGGCCAGCCAGAGGTACCCAATGAGACCCTATCTCAAACACAACAAAAGAACAAAAAACACACAGTCCCCCATCTCCCTGCCCCCCAAGGACTAGCTAGCTAGATGACTCTGTAGTTACGAGCACTGGCTGCTCTTGCATTGTACCTAGCACTCTCATGGCAGCTCACAACTGTCTTTGATTCCAGTTTCAGGGGATCTAACACCCTCTTCTGACTTATGAGGATGCCAGGCACTCATGTGGTACACATACATACATGCAGGCAAAACGCTCATACACATAAAAGAAAAAAAAAAAAACACTAAACCAAAAACAAGTGTAAGCTACCTCACCTAGTCGGATGGAATCCTGACCAGAATGTTTAGCTGGATACTACACCATTTTTGTATGGTGTATCTTATCTTACACCATTGTACCTTACACCATTCCACAGAAAATACAATGTACAAGGAACTTAGACATGATTAGACCCCTAAAGTGGGGCATTCTACATGCCTCTATGCCAGGACTAGTTTAGGCTGAGGGATGAAGCTTAGATACTGAGCTGAATGCCCTGGGTTTGACACCTGCCCCTCCGCACAGCCAACAACAGTAATAATGATGATGAACCGGGAATAGTGTGACCCTGAAGTGGACCACAGCAGCTGGAAGAGGCAGTTTCAAGACAACTAGGAAAATCTGAACTTGGATTGGCTATCTGGTGATATTATAGAATTGTAATAAGATATATTCAGAGTAGAGCTTTATGATGCTTACAATATAATTCTTGCTTTCTGGCTGATGTGGAACTCATTATGTAGCTTAGGCGAGCCTCAGATGTCATAGATCTTCCTGACTCTGCCTCAGGGTGGTAGGATTGGAGGTATGCTGTAACAATCTACTTAAAATGCTTAGGATCAAGCCAGGCAGTGGTGGCGCACGCCTTTAATCCCAGCACTCGGGAGGCAGAGGCAGGAGGATCTCTGTGAGTTCAAGGCCAGCCTGGTCTCCAGAGCGAGTTCCAGGATAGGCTCCAAAGCTACACAGAGAAACCCTGTCACCAAAAAAAACAAAAAAACAAAAACAAAAACAAAAGTCCCTAGTGGGGGGGTGGCTTGAGGGGAATCCTTCAAATTTCAAGTAGGTAAAAGGTAAAACAGGAAAAAAAAAATGCCGTAGGGGAGGGGAGGCAGTGTTGAAATCCTTGTCACCAGGACTCAGATCCACCACCCTCAGTAGGTTAAGGGTCACACCCTAGATCTCCAAATACAGCAACCAGTCCCAGTCCTGTTTTAAACACTCTTTCACTAGGGTAGGTACCAAGAGACTTGGGACCACTGTGTGCTTCATCACTCGATACTAAACATCATTGTAATAACAACACAGCCCATTGCTAGGTACTGGGTACTGGCAAAAGCAGTTCAGTGAAGGACCCCATGTTGTGTGCCCTCAGGTAAACTAAATTCTCAGGCCTTTATTCCTCTTCTGCAAAAGATAAATAAAGCCATGTGTGGTGGTGAATGCCTGTCATCTCAACACTCTCGGGAGGCTGAGGCTAGAGGACTGTAAATTCTAAGCCTTTGGGATCCAGAGAAAGATAATACCACACACAAATAGGCAAAAGCCAAGCCGGTAGGCAACATGGTGATTGAGGATTCAGAGAGAGAGAGGGGGAGAGAGAGAGGGGGGGAGAGAAAGAGAGGGGGAGGAGAAAGGGAGGGAGAGGGAAAGAATATCAGTAAGTTAGCAGGACGGCAAAGAACTGGTCGGAACTGAAGAACACTTGGACTGAGCAGTGGTGAAGACTGTTTAAAAAAAAAAAAAAAGCCAGGCATGCTAGGGCACACCTTAATTCCAGCACTTGGGAAGCAGAGGCAGATGGATCTCTGGGAGTTCAAGCCCACCCTGGTCTACAGGGCTAGTTCCAGGACAGCCAAGGCGACACAGAGAAATCCCTCCCAAGAAGCAAAAACAAAAAAACCCCCCAAAACCAAAAACAAACCAAAAAACCACTTGGTCAGCCAGGCAGAGGGGCTTTGTAACCCCAGCACTCCCAAGGCTGAGTAGGCAGATTACCAGAGGTGCAGCCCAGGCTACAAAGTGAGTCCCTGACCAGCCTAGGTTTAGGCTGAGTTCCTGCCTCAAATAAGACAAATTAAATCAAATCAAAACAACAAAAGGATATATAGATTAGGGGTGTAACTGTGCTGTGAACTGTTCTGCATGAGATGGGGTGCGAGGAAATGAAAGGCGTAAAGTTGAACTGTTGGAGGCAAACCCTAAATCTAGGAACAGGGGTGCTGGCTGAGGGCCAACAGTGATCCCATCTCCAGTACAAAAAGCAGACACTTTGTGGCCCTTTGAATACTTGGGAATGACTCCCTGCTTGGTTTTTCTTGGTCCCCCTTTCCTAGTAGACTCTTCCCCCACTCCCCCTAGGGTGGAAAATACTCCCACTGGATGGCTTCCCTGACTAGAAAAGGGGCTGTACCATTCTCTGCACAGAGTATCGGACAGGTGGAGTCATGGAACCAAAACCCAAATCAGCTGGATGAAGAATCCAGAGTGAAGTTCTGAGCACTCTTGCCCAATCTTTTAGTGAAGGAGGGAGACACTCACTTGCTCACATGGCTGGGCCTTGCTTTCCAGGCTCTCGAGTCTCCTTTGGACATTCTTCATGCTTTCCTGCATGGCCCGGACTGTCGCCACCAACCATCTGTCCAATTCCTGGGGCCCAGTTAGGCTGCCTTCCAACCCCTCTGTGGAGCATAGAGACACAGGAAGGGAACTCAGGAGACAGTCTGCACAAGTTGGGGCAGGCCCAGAAAAGTCCAGAGAAGAGTAATGATGCTTGATCCCTGTCCCGAGTGTGGCCTTTACAAGGTCCATTTGCAGGACTGAGTGGTGGGCTGCTGGCACAGGCCTGACCTAGCACTGCCACTGGTCAGCTATGTGACTCTGGGCAAATCATTCACTTCTCCAAGCCTTAGTTTAGCGCCTGAAAATTAGGGGAAGATGTCCTCTCCAGACTGGTCTGCTCAGGGGAATAAACAAGAATTTATGAAGGTATTGCCGTGGTGATTTAGCACACAGGAAGTTCTAGACAGAGAGAGGACAACTTCCCAATGCCATGCACTTGTGTCTGTAAGTTGCCTTTGCTGAGGGTGCAGAGGTCACCAACCTCAGGAAGACCAAGGACAGGGATTTTGCTCTCCTAGGCAGGCATCTGGCTGTTGGGTAGCCCTCCCAGGCTGCCCCCCAGTGGCCCCACTGGACTTCCACCTTTGTCCTAAGAGGCTTGGGTGTCAGGCCATCGGCAGGGTAGAGAGCTCACCTTTCTCACTAGGGGACTCAGGGCTGCTTCTGGTGTCCAGCTCTCTGCCAGGGGCTCCCCTCTGCTCTGCCCAAACCTGCTGAGATGAGTCCCAGGTCCCAGGGTAGAGGTGGGACAGTTCTGACACAGCAGGAATGGGGGACAAGAGGGGAGGTCTCACCAACTCTGGCTCTAGCTGTTCCAGGGAGTCACAGAAAACCTCCAGGTCCAAGTCCCTGGGTGGCTGGGACTCTGCAGAGGGAAAAGGAGAGTCTCTTGTTAAAGGCAGCTGCACTGGGGCTGGGGGTCCTGCTCTGAAAGGAGGGGAGAGTGGGTGGCCGAGCACTGAGCCCTTCCTTAGGGGACCTAGAGTCCTTGCCATAGCAGGCATGATGGGCCCAAGACATGAGACCCCGAAAACAGTCTCCGAGTCTCCCCTTGACCTCGGAGAGCACAGAAAGCCTCAGTGTCCCTGGACATGTGATATAAAGGGGACAGCGTGGCATCGAGCTTCTCCTCTCCTGAAGGTGTTCCTTCCCAGTCTAGGTGTGGCTCTGTATCTCTCCTGCCGAACCACTAACCTGGACTTGGAGGAACTGGCTCCTTGGGGAGGCAAGAAGGCTCTGGAGTCCTCTGATCGTCATCTCTGTGCAGCACTGGCTCCTTCCAACCTGTCAAGACACAGCCTCAAAGAGGAGCAGGGAAGAGGCTGGCATCTTCCAGTGACATCAAGTCCCTTGTCCCCATTAGTCATGCATACTAGCATATAACTAGCCCAACAGGAGTGCTGACTGAGGACCTTACAGATGCCACACCTATGGCCCTTTGCTCCTACTGCCCACAGCAGCCACCCACCAGGGCTCCCATCCTGGAGATCTGACCTGTGACCCTTCTCAGGAAGGTGTCTGGGGGCCTCGGCATGTCAGGGATCACCTGGTACAGGGGCTCGAAACAACCAAACATATCCTCTGTCACCTCGCCCAGGGGCACTGTGTCAATTACCTGTGCAGGAAGGGTTCTAATGGGACAGGCTGGCCCCTCCCATCGCTACCTCCAATTCCCTTTGGTGCCCAGCCTCTCCCCTTACTACTTCTCTTCATGTACCTCCACCTTGTATCAGTCAGGATCAGACAGGATTGGGAGAAAGGGCAACAGAAAGGTGATTTCCATAAAGGCTATCAGTGGATAGGAATCACAGAACACACCCCCGGAAGAGTGAGGGTAAGCCACCCGTATGGACCGAGCAAGACAGTCCTCACTACCTTCTGTGCCACCAGCTTCATCTCAGAGATGTAGGCAGACATGGCTTCCCCTCTGCTCATCTTGCCCAGGCTGTTCCAGGCATCCCTAGGAGGCAGAGGGCTGTGAGAAATTGGGTGACAGCTGAGGCATTTTTTACCCTGCGGAAGGGGAGCTCACCACTTGTAACGTCCAATGGGGTCCCAGAACCCAGGTCGGGGAACCAGGCAGGGCCCCATGGTAGCTTGCTTGTAGTAGCTGTAGAATCTCAGCATCTCTTCATATGAGGGGCGGTAAGAGCCTGAGCAGGGAGTTGGGAAGTAGAGGGCACCTCATCAGCCCCAGTTCCAAAAGGATGAAGGCTGCACCTTGGAAGGGCAGAGGTGGCCATGGCTCCCCCCCCCCGCGCCCCCCGCAGCTAGAACAGGAAGCAGAGAGGAACCCCACCACAGGCTAGGGAGGAACTTGTCTGTCTGTAAACATTGCAGGGTTCAGGCCTAGTTCCATTTATGGGTTGGAACCCCAAAACGCCCCAACTCCCAAACGCCAATCCTTACAGCCTCACCATTCTTAGGCAGGTTCTGAATGACGCTGACGGCTGCCTGGAACTGTTTCTGGCAGTCGGGCTCTTCCTTCTCGGTGCCCATGCTGCTCCAAGTTCTGGGCTCCTACTTTGGAGCTACTCTGCAGGAGCGGGTGTCAGTGTTACCGGGCCTCACGGTCCACGGTGGCCACTGGTCCAGTTCCCAGAGAGGCAAACCAAGTCCCAAGACCCGAGCGCTACTCCAGGAGGCCAGAAGTTGCGCTGAGGAGGGTCTTTCCCCTACCTCAAGGAAGCGTCAGTGGAGCCAGAGTGGCGAGGACCACCAGCGTGGTCATGGGTGGGAGGAGAGGCAGGTAGGTGGCAGGGTCTCAGAGCCACAGACGTCCCCAGATGCACCTCTCTAGGTTGCCCATTTCCAGTTCCTGAACGGGCGAATCAGCGAGCGAGGAGGAGTCGGGTGGGATGAACAGCCGGCCACCCGGCTGCCCGCGCCCCGGGCCCTCACTCACCCTTGGGCGCCCACTGCCGGGACTCCGGGGTCCTCTACTCACCCCACTAACCAGTCGTTTCCGATTGACCCCTGGGCCCAGAGGGGCGGGACGCAAAGAAGAAAATTGAGCCAATGAGAGGCACCGTTTCACATTCGGCTGCTATACCCTGACCACTCAGAAAGGTTCTTTCAAGACTATGCAAATGCTTCGCCCTGCCTTTCCCATTTAGGCGGCTGGGCTAATTATGGGTCGCTCGCCGCGCAGCCCGACGGCCAGAGGCGGGCTGCAGCGCCTCCCGGTGGACACGCCGCCGAATGGTCGCAGAGTCCTCGCGCCCCCTGGCGGAAACTGGCGGGAGTCGGTCGGCTGAGGCTGGCCCCGCTTATCCGAGACACCGCGACTCAGCTCTTGGAACAGGTCTACGCTGGCAACGGAGAGGAGTCCTGGAGCACGGCGTTCCTCAGAACTGGAGCTGAGTTTTGGGAAAAGTAAGAGTAAACCAGAGAAATAGCGACAAAGAACATTCCTGGAAGGAATCAAAGCTCAAAAGCAGAAGCGAAGGTTGGACACTTAGTAAGAAAATCTAAGATCGCAGAGATGGTGGGGGGGCCTCAAGCTCACTAACGTACAGAATTGCCGGGACTGGGACATACGGGAACATTGTAGAGGGGGAGGGGCAGTAGACGGCGATTCTAGCACCCGAAAAACGCCTGGCTGCCAGCCGCTGCCAAGTGCCAGCTCCCTGCTTGCGCTTTAGAGCCACCTGGACATCCCAACCTTCGCATTCACAAGTGTACATCTAACACCGCGCCGGCGCCCGTAAAAGGCGCCTTCCCTTGGGATGACGTCACCAGCACCTTCTCAGAGCGCGGTTCGGATCCCTTGACCCAGGATGTCACCAAAGCCTCTTAAGCGCTGAACCCCTGGGCCAGTTTCTGGGTCCCTAAACTTAGTCGCACCTCCGTCTTCAGATCAGTAAGCTTCGAGAAGTCCACGTCTAAGGAAGGGGTGGCTACTGGCTCGGAGCCCGGAGATTAACCCATGACGTCACTGCCCCAGCCTCCCGCTCCCATCCCTGCGCAGCCCCTTCTGGGGTTCCATGGGCTTCCCCGGCTCCCAAGGGCCCTTTAGCCCAGGACGAGCCTCTATAGAGCCCTGCCCCCTGTCTGGCTCCCGAAAGGAACGGCAAAGGTGGATGGAGTAAGGCTCCTGAGTCTTCACAGAGTCAGAGACCCCAGAAAAAGAGTCTGTGCCCGAGGTCAGTCTTCTCCCCCCAGGGTATTCAGCCCCCTCTAACAGGGACTCTGGTCACCGGAGGGGAGGAGATCCGGGGGACCTCCGGGGAAATGGAAAGATGGGCTCACCAGCAGGGCGAGCGCTCCGGGCCTGGGGTCCCGCAGGCACCTCGCCCCGCCCACTCTCCGCTCGCCCCGCCCACCTCCACCTCTTCCCTCCCTCTCTCCCTCCTCCCGAGGTCTCCTCCTCCTCCTCCTCCTCCTCCCGACTCTCACGGCGCCGCTAAGTTTTCTTCGCTCGGGACCGCGCACTGGGCGCGGGCTGGGCGCGAGCTGTGTGCCGGTTGCCCCGTCCTCACGCACAGATCCCGGGCCAGCTCCGGGCCCTCCGAGACCATGCTGTGCGGCAGCTGGAGAAGAAGCCGTCGCTCTCCCGAGGAGCCCCTTGTGGCCGCCCAGGTCGCAACTCCCCTGGCGCTCCCGCCCTCGCCCGCGTCACCGGACAGCGGCACCAAGAGGCCTGGGCTGCGGGCACTGAAGAAGATGGGTCAGTGACACGCGAGGATGGGTCCGGGTGGGCACGAACTGTCTCTAGGGACAACCTGGAAGGAGCTGGGTGTACAGGCCATCTGGCTTCCCAGGGTGCGTGGCGCTGGGGAGGATCTGATCAAGAGCATCAGCTCTGTTCCTGTTGGGGGGTCACACCTGCGGTCACCCTATTCCCAGGCTGTGCCAGAAGGCCTGGCTACCCTTTCAGTCTCACCAGGAGGCGCTCGCCCGCCGGGCGGTTCTGGAGTGAGAATTTGGGCTAGGGGCATGGATAGGGAGAATGGAGTGAGAGATAAAAGCTTGGAGTTAGGTTGAGGATGTAACTCAAATGGTAGAGTACGCGCCTAGCTGTAGGTTCGAGACCCAGTATTACATCCCTAGCATCTCATCAATTTACTGTTGGTAATCCCCAGCACTGGAGAGGTGGAGGTAAG
Organism: Cricetulus griseus; assembly: GCF_003668045.3. Taxonomy (NCBI): domain Eukaryota; kingdom Metazoa; phylum Chordata; class Mammalia; order Rodentia; family Cricetidae; genus Cricetulus; species Cricetulus griseus. The sequence continues at coordinate 115,044,306 of NC_048600.1, forward strand.
TGGATCAGAAGTTCAAGGTCATTCTCCGCTGCACAGTAATTAATACATATATCCCAACCTGGGATATGAGACCGCTATCTTAAAAATACATACGTTAAAAACTTGGGGTGCGCTCGCCTCTCTCCCTAGCGCTATCTGAGGCCTGTGGGCATCTCATAGCACCTGCTGTTTTTCACCCTGAGGAGCCATTTACAGATGGCCTCTGGAAGACTCTAGATCCCAAGCCAGCCCCGTAACCCTCAGGTGCTCTCTGCCAGGAGCAACGACACAGCCCTGGCATGACTTGGGGAATGGTTTGAGAAAGCCTAGGTCCCTACTTCAGAAGTGAGTGAAGTCACTCCTCAAGGAGCCTAACCTCAGCCGATACTGTGGTGGTTTGCAGGTGAGATGTCATATTCATCTTCCCCAGGTAGGTGGCCTAATCCCCATTTCACAGAGGAGGAAACTGACTCAGACATCAAAGAATTTTGCCTAGGTTAACAGACAGCGTAGCAGCACAGCTGACACTCTCTGAGTCTGGGCAAAATGGAACTCACGGGACTTGAACAAGGGGCATTAAGTGAGAGCACTTTATAAACTGTAAGGTGCTGAAAACAGAAATGCCTTGTTGGAACTGCCAACCTCGAGACAGAATTCAGGGGTTCCAAATGCCAGCCTTGGCATCCCTTCACAGCTGTCCCCTCCTTGTTCCACCCGAATGTGTCCGATGCTGCTCTGAGCACTGTGCCTAAGGCAGGTCTTTGCCCTGCCCCCGACACAGTCATTCAAGAGGTCAATATTTATGGACCCAACAACAGACAATGTAGACACACAGTCCTGCCCTCAGACAGCTAAATGACAAAGTAAGGGGTCGGAAGATGGGTGGGGGGGAGGGAGGGGGCAGATTGTGACGCTGGGGAAACAGGGAGGAACTCTGTTGGACCCCAGAACTTAAAGGATGCTCATGTGGTTAGGAGAGAGGCAGAAGGACCCCCTGGGGTCCCTCTCTGTAGAATTACAGGCTTTGTTTGGATGGCAGTAGGATCCCAGAAAGGCCACTGGCAGGAAATATAACAGTCAGAGGATCGGATGGACAGCAGGGTGGTCAAACCAGGGTAAAAGGAAGCCTGGCTGGAAGGATGCAGAGGGTTAGCTCAGGAAGAGGTGTGGTACTCAGTGTCATGGGGAGGATCCAGAGCCGCCAAGAGGAGACTGGGATGGCTTCCTAATTGGAAATCAGACTAGAGGTGCCGTTAGTCTGCGACCTCATGGTGCATGGAGAGGGGTTGGCCTTGTGAGGCGACCTACCACTAAGGCAGGACAGGGCTCTCAGGAGAGGCAGTCTGAGCCATTGGCCCCTTGGAGTTGTGGATGTTGCTCGACACAAGAGACAAAGCGCACACACCAGCTGTCCTTTCCTCCTGTGCCCATTTGCTGAGCCCCATCAGTGGCCATGGTGCTAGGCCAGGGGCTGAGGGCACAAAGAAGGGTGATGGAGGCTTGCCCTAGAGGCACATAGTGTACTAGGAAGAGACTTGTAGACACATAATTACAGGAGAGCCCAGCTTAGCAAGAGTCAGCTGAGCATGCCTGCACGGGAGCTCTGTGTGTTCATCGTGGAAGTACGTACATATCCAAACATCATTTGTGCCCTTCCTACCACTGGCTGGCTCTGCCCTGCTGAGTGATTGCTGAGTGACCATAGAGAGAGCAATTCTAGTGTGTAGGGAATGTTACTTCCCTCAGGCAATGCTCCCTCCATCTGCCCCTCCCAAGATGATCCTCATCACCCCTACCAGGCTAAGAGAAAACAGATCTTATTTCAGGTCAAGGAACTGGAGCAGGGAGTATCTCAGAGGGGCCTGAGGGAGGACAAGGCCTGTGGAGCCACAGTAAGGGGAACCAGGCCAAGGGCAGGGAGGAGAGGGACTGAGTGGGCGCCATCTGCCGTACTGGGCTGGGCCTGAGCATTGCTGCCCACTGAGCTTGCCTCAGACTTCATACTACTTACGTCTCAGTCACTGCTGGAGCATGTGTCCTCCTCAGTGACAGACAGACAGGAGATGGTTGGGTAAAGCCCCTGCCAGCAGCCATTAAGAGGCCCTGACTGCCTGCCAACCACAGTCAAGGTTCCAAGGACACACTTTATTACTATAATTAACGAGTACTAACACCTTCATATCATCGAGCCATGTGATTGTGTATCATCTCATTTAGTACCAAGAGCCTCATTTTACCATTAGGTAACAGGATAGAAGAAAGCCAGCTGTGGCGACCCATGCCTGGAATCCCAGCTGGGAGAGGCAGACAAGCCAGCCTGGAGTGCATTTTGAGTTCCAGACCAGAAAGGGCTATATATCGAGGCTTTGTCTCAAAAAAAAAAACAAAAGCTAAAAGTGATGGAGAGATCTGAATTCAGGCAGTATGGCCGAGAGTCTAGGCTCTAAACAGGGATGAAAGAGATGTTCATTTGGGAAGAGCTTGCTGTTCCCCAGAGATGGCCTCTCGGGGTTGCTAATGAAATATAGAAGGCTAAATTGTTTTGTTTTGGGTGGGGTTTTTTGTTGTTTTGTTTATTGTTTTGATTTTTTGACACAGGATTTCTCTGTATAGTTTTGGCTGTCCTGGAGCTCGTTCTGTAGACCAGGCCAGCCTCGAACTCACAGAGATCTGCCTGCCTCTGTCTTCCAGTGCTTGGCAGGATGTTTAATTTGCTTAATTTGAATGTTGGGTGCACAAAGAATAATTTTGGACATACATATGTATCTGTCTACCTCTAGAATGTGTATGTAAATTATAGATCTGTGGTTATGTATAATTTTGGGGGGGAGGTGGTCTGGTGCTGGGAATGGAACCCAGAGCCTTGAGCATGCTAGACAGGCACTGAACAGTATTCTCCAGCCCCATGGGACATACTTACACTAAAAAGGTATTTGTTGTTTTTTTTTAAAATTCACATGTAAAGGAGTCCCTCTTCCGTTTTTGTTTGCTGTTTTGTTTTTTTTTTTTTTTCCAGCAATCGCTTTCTCCCCAGCCTGTCTGCGCCTGTGCGTTCATGCTCCACCCAGACCCCTAATCCTCTCAATGAACAGAGGGCTGAGTAGGCACAATCTTGTTCTTACCCTCCCTCCTAGCTCACTCCTGGGTGAGGCAGCTTTCCCAATGGATTGTCCGGGATGTCCTCTTAAGGGTGAGTTGGGCTGGCCTGAAGTGGAGATGGCAGAAGGGGGACTTCAAGAGACCTTAGACCTAGCAGGTGCCTAGACTGGGTGATGGGGAGGGCAAGGCAGCCTTGTAGCCTCCCCACCTCACCATCCCTTGACCCCATTCATGCCTGTTCTGGCCTGGCCAAGCCCAGAAGGCACCACACCCTCCACTCCCTGGTCCACAGGCCTCTGGGGGAAGCCCTGCCTACACTTCCTGCTTTTCTTGATTTTCCCGGGGAATGTTGTGGAATATATTGAGTACTCCCTCCCTCTGGCCTCCATGTAGTGGTGAGCTGGAACAAGAACAAGGGGGACATCGTTGGTCCCTGGGACAATGGGCCTGGCTAAGGAACTAGAGTAGGAAGGTCACTGGAGTCAAATCGTGGCTGTGTGTCTTTCCCAGTACTTCCCTAGGAGCCAGCCACTAGGAATGCTGCTGCCTCCTGCTCCCCTCACACACACTTTGGCAGGAGCAGTTGGCTGCACTGTTCCTGCATGTCTCACATTCCTGTCCGAGCCCCGTGAGTGTTTCCTGACTGACAGGGCAGTGCAATAGTACACACACACACACACACACACACACACTGCCTACAGTTTTCTTCCCCACCCCACCCACGGGTCTAGACAAACACACAAGTACACGTCCTCCCCATTATATTCACACCCTACTCACACACCCCTCTGTTAAATACTCTGAACCCTATAGCCTGTCTCCACCAGCCCACATCAGCCTCTGTCCACTACCCAGCCCCTGCCTTGGACGTCCACAGTTTTCACCATGTGTAGTTTGCCCTCTCTGAGTGTCAGTGGCCTGTCTGTGATAGGATCTGGGAGCACTTTCTAGCTGGTGGGATGCAGTCTCCTGCCTCCCATCTTAGCTTCCCAGACAGAATTGCATGAGCCCCAGCTCCCAGCCCCCAGCCCCAGTGGCCCTGGTCCTGGTGGTTATACAGGTATTCATCCTCACCACAGTGTCTGGATGAACCCTTTGGAACTGAGCTGAGCAGCAGGCTCAGGGACAATATCTGTACCCCAGATGACACTGCTGCACTGGGCCAGAGACAACTCAGACCTGGCTTGGAGAGGGACAAAGATGGACACCATAGGCCTGAGGAGGGCAGATCCACTGGGACCCTTGGTGCCTCTTCCTGCTGGGCTTCCACTCACTTCCGAAGAGGGGAGTCTGTTCCCTCATTTACTGAACAGCCAGCCTTGTATGTTTTTGCTCGTACTTCCACGACAGCTCCACCACTTGGTTAGCCACCGTGTGACTCAGCCTCGGCAGCTTTGAGATAACAATTCATGTTCAGGATAATTCAGCCACTCAACATATAGCCTAGCCAGGTGCAGCACGCACTTGCAATCACAACATCAAGGATGACATAGTAGGACTGCTGCAAGTTGGAAGCCAGCCAGGGTATATGGGATTCTGTTGGAGGCGGGGAGGACCACAGTAATTTTTGGTATATTATTAAAATTTAATAGTCAAGTAGCTCATATCTATAATCCCAACACTGGGGAGCTGAGGCAGAATTGTGAGTTGGGGCTGGCCTGTGACTCGACAGATCTTGTTTAAAAAAAAAAAAACTGTGATTGTGTTGTATAATAAAATAGGTTGTTCTAGACCTAGGAATATAACTTAATGGCACAGAATTTTTATGACTGAAGCTCTGGGCTTGAAGAGGAAGGAAAGGAGACAGGAAAGAGGGAGGGAAGGAGGAAGCAAGAGAGACAGAGAGAAACGGAGACAGAAACAGAACCATGCTAGGAGGTACCCGCCTATAATTTCAACCAGTGAGGGGCTGAGGCAAGGGTTCAGGACCAAACAACACAATAAAACCAAACCAAAAATGAAACTCTAGCCCTTATCAAATAATCCCAGCACTTGGGAGGCAGAGGCAGGAGGATCAGGAGTTCAAGGGCATCTTTGGCAGCGTAGTGGGTTTGAGGCCAACTTCTAAGTGGTTGGCGCTGGGCGTTTGCCCACCTGCTATGCAGCCGTCATTCATTACCTGTTTGAGGCTTTCTCTAGCCCCACACAGACACTGTGTAACCACCAGGCAGGAACTCCCCATTTCTCCTTCCTGTGATCTGCTTTCTGTCTGTGGAACTGCCTATTTCGTATGTCGCCAATGAGTTCAGTCATAAGATGTGTGTCACTTGGGGATCCAACATCTGTCATCTGTCATCAGGTTTGGTATGGTGTGTGTCAGGTGTAGCAGATTTCACTTTTATTATTATTGTCGTCATTATTTTAGAGATAGTCTTGCTATTTGGCCCAGGTTGGTCCTTGAACTCTTGGCAATCCCCTGCTTCAGCCTCCTGAAAGTGTGGCTCCTGTGTCTATCCCATGCCTCCCTTCTCCACTCATCTCTGATGAACTCTTGGGTTGTTTCCATCTCTGGCTCTCCACCCTCATTTTTTTCCTGTTGTTATTTGGTGATGGCTGCCCCTCCCACACAGTTGAGAGAGGCTGTGGCCCTAGCCCAGGGTCAGACACAGTAGGAAGTGAGTGGGAGGCCTGTGCACCTGGTCAGACCTGGTAAAGGATGAGACCTCTGTGGATGTGTCCTGGTGGCAGGGTGGAGAGCCAGTACTCACTGCCCTCATCGGGGCCTCTTATCTTTGTTGATCCTGTTGATACCCCAAGACCCTCTCTCCCCCTCTGCTCATGGTTTAGGAGTACCCACCTGGAACCTACCCCCTGGCCCAGCTTGGTTATGGACCCTCACTGTATTCTGATTTTTTGTTTGTTTGTTTGTTTGGTTTTTTTAGATGGTTTCTCTGTGTAGCTTTGGAGCCTATCCTGGCACTCGCTCTGGAGACCATACTGGCCTTGAACTCACAGAGATCCACCTGCCTCTCTGCCCTCGGAGTGCTGGGATTAAAGGTTTGGGCCACCACGGCCCGTCTGACTTTTCTTTTTCCATTTTTTCTTTTCTTTTTTTCTTCTTCTTTCTTTTTCTTTTTTGATTAGGAGAGGGTCTTTTTGGATAAGACAGGGTCTTAATCTGTAGCTTAAGCTGGCCTCAAACTTGGCACTCCTCCTGCCATTCCCTCTCAAGTGCTGAGGTTTTTGGTGTGAACTCATACACTGGCTCTAGTTGGCTTTTCTATGGGTGTGTGGTTGAGAGGTAAGTGTGGTCACAGGCTAATGCCACTTGGGTGGGTAGCTTACTCCTCCCTCCCCAACAGACTCTAGAGATCCTGGGAATAAGGACAGGAGTAGGTGGGTGGGAGCAGGGTGGGGGGGTGGGGGGCTGTCATTGTGGAAACCTGCTCCAGTGGGAGCCACCAGGCTTTCAGACTGCCAGTCTCAGTTTCAATAGCCTGTTTGCAAAAGGCTGGGGACAAAGCAGGCCCACTGTGACTCACCTCCATTTCCCGGCTTAGTCATTCACCAGCCCCCTCCCCACCCCCACAGGCTTGGCATCCGAGGACTGGCCCAGTTAGGGGAGGTGACTTCAGCTGAGGAAACTTTCCAGGCTGAGGGGGTGAAGGAAGGGTGAGCCCGGGCTAGCTTTGGTGCCAGGCCTGGTGGCACCACTGGTCCCCTGCATGCCCCGCCCTCACCTCGTCTCTCTGGATCAGTTAATTCAGAGTGCCTGGATGAATATGATAGATAGGAGGGGGCGGAGGAGGGGTGAGTCTGGGGATCCCTTGACCTAGCTGTATGGAAACAGGGCACCAGCCCCTATCCTGACCAGGGGTGTGAAGGGGAACTGTGATTGAAGGCTTCAGTCCTCTATGCCTTGAAAAACCCCAGGGAAATCGTGAGTAGCTGGAGGCAGGGGTAGGTTACCCCTCCTGCTCCTGAGAACCTGATTTTCAGTCACGATCACCCTCAAGCTGTAAGGTAAATTTGGGGCCTCAGTCAATAAAGTGCTTACCTTGCAAGCATGATGACCTGAGTTCAATCACCGAAGCCCACATAAAAAGGTAGGTTTGGTGGCACACACCTATAATCCCAGCAGAGCTAGGAAGACCGTTGTGGCTGGCCACTTAGCCTATATACACACACTTGTACACACGGAAGCACTCTTGCACGGGTGATCATGCCCTCTGCCAGAAAGCAGCTTTAAAATACAGACACCCAAGTGCCAGCCCATGCCTGTGGAATGGGCATCTCTGGCTCCAGGAGAATCCAATATACAGCTAGGGCTGAGAACCCAGACCCCAAGGCATCCAGTTCTGAACTCAGGAAAGATAGGGCAGGGCTGCATAGAATTCAAAGCACTTAGCCTGCCCATCTGCTTTGGCTGCAGAGTCTTTCCGTAAATAATAATTGGAGCCAAGCTCTGGGAGATAAGAGTTCATTCTAGCCTTGGGTCTTTTAAAGTCTCCTGAGATTCCATATAGCATTTTGTTGTTGTTGTTGTTGGTGGTGGTGGTGGTGTGTGTGTGTGTGTGTGTGTGTGTGTGTGTGTGTGTGCAAACAAGTGAGCAAAGGGCAGAGGAGAGGGTTGTGAGGAGAGGGCTATGTGTGTTCTATCACTCCTTGCCTTATCTCCTTGAGACAGGTTATTTCTCAGAACCTGGTGCCTGGCTGGTGGCCAACAAGCCCAGGCAACCTTGCTCTACCTCCCACCACACTGAGATTACAGGCCTGCCTGGCTACATCTTGCTTTTATGTGGGTTCTGGGAATTTGAACTCAGTTCATCATGCTTGTCTGCAAGTGTTCTTAGGGCTGAGCCATCTCCTGGCCCTTGTTCTTTGTTTGTTTAGCTGGAATTCACATTCCTCTTGCCTCGCCCCAGTGTTGGGATTTGGGATTTGGGGCTTATGGGTTTGGGACACTCCTTTTTTTTTTTGTTTGTTTGTTTGTTTTTTGAGACAGGGTTTCTCTGTGTAGCGTTGGAGCCTATCCTGGCACTTGCTCTGGAGACCAGGCTGGCCTCGAACTCACAGAGATCCACCTGCCTCTGCCTCCCGAGTGCTGGGATTAAAAGCATGCGCCACCAACGCCCAGCCTGGGACACTCCTTTTTATTTCACTTTTTTCATTCCTCTTCCTCTTTTTTTTTTTTTTTTTTTTTTTTTTTTTTTTTTTAAAGACATGGTCTCATTATGTAAGTGCAGGGGGCTTGGAGTTTGACAAATAGACCAGTCAGGGTCTCAGACTCACAGAGCTTGGCCTGCTTCTGGCTCCTGAGTGCTGAGATTAAAGGTGTGCACCGCCATGCCTACTCCTTGTTTGTTTTTAAATTTAATTTATTTATTAGTTATGTGTATGTTTGAGTGTGTGTGTGACAGGAGTACCTCAGACCCATTGGAGCTGAAGTTCTGAGCTCAAATTTTGAAAAAGGAAAAATTGCCTTTGGTGTTCAGGGAGGGAGAACTCTCCATTGTGAAGGCAAATCAGAAAGGCTTCCTGGAGGAGGTGGCAACTGAGCTTTGTCCTTGAACTCAGCTACAAGAGGAAGAGGACCCTCACTACAAAGTCATGGTGTGGGAGCAGACATACTCAAGTCACAGTTGGGCAAGCAGGCACCTCAAGTCCAATTCCCAGTGCCCGTGTACGGTGACTTACATCTGTACTTCCAGCTCCAGGGAAACCAATTTCCTCTTCTGAACCCCTCCAGCACCTGTTTTCACATGTGTACAAATACACACGTACACATACACACTAACAAAATAAAGCCACGTGTGATGGTGCACACCTTTAACCCCAGAAGAGGCAGGCAAATCTCTGTGAGTTGGAAACCAGCCTGGTCAACAGAGTGAGTTCCAGGACAGCCAAGGCTACACAGAGAAACCCTGTCTCACAAGAAAAAAACAGACAAAAAGAAAAAGGAGGAAGGAGGGAGACACTGTTGTTTGCCTCACAGTGATTTTGGTTTTTTGCTTTTTCAATTTGATTTAGTTGCCAACATTAAAAAATGTGGTCGCTTCCCATCCAGACAGAGATTCCTGGCCTCTGGAAACTTGGCTTTCCTCCACTCCTGGCTGTCCCCTCCAGCTGAAGGGCGCAGGCTCTGTAAAGAGCCTGGTTCCCTCTTCTACTGTCCCAGCTGGTGCCCCTTTGGTGTCTTCACTTGTGAAGGTGTCTCAGCACAGGCTCCAGCAGAGCTGGCCAATGCAGGCTCCAGGCTTTGGGCTGGCATGGGCTGAACCCTGCAGGGCAGGAGTGGGCAGTCTATAGCTGGAGAACACAGGCTTAGAGCAGTCTCAGGTTAGTGCCACCAGGGTCATGTAACTGGAGGTGACAGGGTAGGAACTTTATTCCACAGTGCCTTGAATGTAAATTCTGCTCCTCTCTTACTTCCCACTACCCAGGGCGCTTGAGGAAGCAGGAAGAGAAAGGCAGACCCTACAGAAGGGCCTTGCAGTGCCTGGCCCAGGAGGTCGATCACACAGGACTCCTGGAGTCCTTGACCTGATGCTCTGGAGGCAGAGTGCTCCCCCCCTCCCGCAATGACTTTGGGAAGATACAGGCGAGGAGCTTGGGTTGCCACAAGATTTAGGTTAGATAATAGTGGGAAGACTTCCTGATGGCTGGAAGTTTCACATCAAGGAAAAGGTTGTTGGTAGCCATTCTGGGTTTTGGGGCTTTAACATTTTTTAAAGGTAGGTGTGTGTGTGTGTGTGTGTGTGTGTGTGTGTGTGTGTGTGTGTGTGTGTGTGTGAGAAGACAATTGGCTGGAGTTGGTCCATTACTTGTCCTCCACCATGTCAGTGTAAGTAGAGGTTGCCAGGTTTGTAGGGCAAACATCTTTTCACACGAAATCATCTTACCAGCCCTTGAGCTTTTGGTGGAGGTGTCTGGAAGAACGGGTAATCTTCAGTGAGACCCGAGTCCCAGGCACTGTGCTTGGAACAGAGGAAACCACAGTAGCCGAAACCTCCTACTGGCCAGCCTGGAAAGGGGTGTTTGGGGCTGCAAAGCTTCAAGCAGGTGACTTTGGTAATGTGGCTTGTTACAATGAGAAGGGACAGGGGCACGGGAGGTCTGGGTGTGGCTAAGCTTGCAGAAGGCCTCCCATTTCCCCCAGCCTCAACCAGCTGGGGGACAGTGCGAGGGACTGCTGGCCCGGGATGCTACCTTGCAGGGCCAGGACCAACGCCCCAGATTTCCCTGCAGGCCTGACGGAGGATGAGGATGTCCAAGCCATGCTGCGGGGCTCCAGGCTCCTCAAGATCCGCTCACGCACGTGGCACAAGGAGCGGCTGTACCGGCTGCAGGAGGATGGCCTGAGCGTGTGGTTCCAGCGGCGGATCCAGCACGCGCCCTCGAAGCACATCTGTGAGTGGAGTCAGCAGGGGTGGCGCCCGGCAGGGCAGTGGGGACAGCAGCGGGGGGCCGCGACTGCCATCTGACCCTGCCTGGATCTTAGTCTTCGTGCAGCACATCGAGGCTGTCCGGGAGGGTCATCAGTCGGAGGGCTTGCGCCGCTTTGGGGGTGCCTACGCGCCTGCGCGCTGCCTCACCATCGCCTTCAAGGGCCGCCGCAAGAACCTGGACCTGGCGGCGCCCACTGCGGAGGAGGCGCAGTGCTGGGTGCGAGGCCTGGCCAAGCTCCGGGAGCGCCTGGAAGCCATGAGCCAGCGGGAGCGGCTAGACCAATATCCTTCCGGGCTGGGAGGGAGAACCTGTTCTAGGATGGGCTCCTGGCCTAAGCAGCACGTGCCAAGGCAGTTCCCGGTGCTCTGATACCGTGCTCTGATACGGGGATGGAGCCTCACCCTGGCCTGGCCTGAGCCCTTAGTAGGGAAAGGCACCACCCCCACTCCAAGGATGAAACAGGAAGGACCTCCTTAATTTAGGGAACTGGGCCCTGAGAAGACATTGCCCTTGTGCCCTTGGAACTCCACCCACCCCCCCACCCATACATGGGCCAAGAAGAAAGTACAGTCTATCTAATCTTGGGGCCCCTGACCAGGTACTGACAACCCATTAGTGCTGGCCAAGGGGCCTAGTCTGCTATTTCCTGAGCACACACACCTGGATATGGTCCTATCTGCACCGGGCTGACTCCGACCAGGACAGTAAGATGAGCTTCAAGGAGATCAAGAGCCTGCTTAGGATGGTCAACGTGGACATGAATGACATGTACGCCTACCGCCTCTTCAAGGTGAACTCGGGCGTCACCCCCTCTGCCCCAGCATCTGAAACACCAGCTCTATCCAGTTTGTTTTGTTTTTTGAGACAGGGTTTCTCTGTGTAGCTTTGGAGCCTATCCTGGCAATCACGCTGTAGACCAGGCTGGCCTCGAACTCTAGTTTTTTGGGGTTTTGTGGTCATTTGTAGACAGGATCTCACTAAGTAGCTCAGACTGGCCTTGAACTTGTGATCCTCCTGTCCCAGCTTCTGGAATAGCTGGGATTTCTGATCAACACCACCAGACCCTGCTACTCTTCAGCATTTTTTTTTTTTTTTTTTTTTTTTTTTTTTGTAGGGAGCCACCACTACCTACAGAAAGACAACACCCAAGCCTAGTTAACTAGGTTTTTCCAGCTAGGTGTGGTGGTACACACCTTTAATCCTAGCACTCTGGAGGCAAAAACAGTCAGATCTCTGTGAGTTTGAGATAAGCCAAGCAGCCTTATCTGCGTAGCAAGTTCCAGTAAAGGGTACATTAAAAAGTCAGACCCTATCTTCAAAAAATCAAACAAATAAAAAGCTTTTCTCAGTCCCTGGAGCCAGAGGACCAGAGCTTTATATGACACTCAGAGGTAGGATGACATCTCCAGAGCCCGAGCAGCAAAGTCGTGTTCATCTCTCTCAAGCTGCAGGGCACCACCTGTCCATGTGACTGTGTGTGTGCCTTGCACATGGGAGCACAGGCTAACACAGTATACACAAGTCTCCCCTACATGTCTTGTGCCTGTGTGGGGGCTCTAGGGTACACAGGTGACTACATCTGTACATTGATTTGGGTTACATGGCAGAATTGTGTGGATGCTGAGTGTGACCAGCCTGTGCCCTGCAAAGACACGGGAGCCCACATGCCTGTGTACAGCTCTGAGTAATCATTTCATTTACTCCCGCTCCCTGAGCTGGTGTCTTATGAGGAGGTGTCCTGTGCCACAAGTCCTGCCTCCCCAGGCTGCCATTTTTGTTCCAAATCCTGATCATGATCCTTGGGGTAGGCCATGGTGCAAAGGGCCAGGTGTGAACCCCAAGAACCTACGTCCCTGAAGTTAACTCAGGGGTGTGGGTCTAAGGAACTGGAGTCCTGGGAAATAAGGGTTGCTGCTTTTCCAGCTGCTAAGATCGTGAGTGTGTCAATTAGGGCCAGATTCCCAAGGGTGTCCCTTCCTCTGAGCCCCACCTCCCCATGCCCCAGGAGTGTGACCATTCCAACAACGAGTGTCTGGAGGGGGCTGAGATTGAAGCATTCCTACGGAGGCTGCTAAGAAGGCCTGAACTGGAGGAGATCTTCCGCCGATACTCGGGTGAGGACCGTGTGCTGAGCGCCTCTGAGCTGCTGGAGTTCTTGGAAGACCAGGGCGAGGATAGTGCCACCCTGGCCTGTGCCCGGCAGCTCATCCAGACCTATGAGCTCAATGAGACAGGTGAGTGAGCCCAGTTCAGTCTTATTCCAGGGTGGCAGTTCTGGATTTCTAGCCACCAGGTTCTGCCATCGCTGTCCCAGGTAGGTCCCCTCGTCTCTCCCAGGTTCCACATCTCTACCTGGAAAATGGCATTGTAATGTGTCTGCCCCTCAGGGTTCTGTGGAAGATCAGGTGGCACGGTGCATGCAGTCAACCAGCAGCCTAGCCGTTATGGCTAAGTTAATTGCGCCACGGGTGCTGTTTGAACCTGGACATGTACCCCACCCCACCCCGCCCCCCAGGTAGCCCCACCCTCTCTCCTTCTCTTCCCTGTAGCCAAGCAGCATGAGCTGATGACGCTGGATGGCTTCATCATGTACCTGCTGTCGCCTGAGGGGGCTGCCCTGAACATGGCCCACTCGTGTGTGTTCCAGGACATGGGCCAGCCCCTTGCCCACTACTTCATCTCCTCCTCTCACAATACCTACCTGACCGACTCTCAGATTGGAGGGCCCAGCAGCACTGAGGCCTATGTGAGGTACAATGGTGAGGGTGAAAGCATCAGGCTTTACTCTGCATTTCCTGGCTAAGCTTGCCGCTGTCCCGTGACAGTGGCATACCCACACTTTGCCCATCCATCTGTCTGTCTATTGCAGAGCCTTTGCCCAGGGATGCCGCTGTGTGGAACTTGACTGCTGGGAGGGGCCGGGAGGGGAACCTCTCATCTATCATGGCCACACGCTCACTTCCAAGATCCTCTTTCGGGATGTGATCCAAGCTGTGCATGACCATGCTTTCACGGTAAGCCTCTGGGGCCCCATGCCCAGCCTGGGGGCCTTCCTAGTGACCCCTTGCCCCCCCCCCCCCGTAGCCATATGCCCTTCTTAGAGCATCATTCATTCACCCAGTGCTGTGGGAATAACAGGCCCGGAGGGTAAAATAAAGCTGAATGGAGTGCTCCCTCCTCCCATCCTCGTGGCTAACAAATGTGCCATCACCAAGTTCCCAGAAGAGAACCCTGGGGCTCAGGGGAGGACAACTGAGTCATGACTTCCGAGAGGACAGCTCAGGTTCAGCAGTGGCACCTGCATGTGCTTTGTGAGGCACATAGTATAGCGCAAGCCGATTACGGTGTCTCCCTACAACACAGCTCCACAAATCTGCAACATGGCCAACATGGTCACTGCCATTAACTCTGAAAGAGCGCTTTTTATAAACCAGTCATTGGTGAAGCCACCTGCAGTCTCCAAACAGCCCACCCTTTCCCAGATACCCCACATCTGACCTCTGGTACTTCCACACATATCTTGGTGCCAGAATGTCCTTACAGATTTGGTTGTTTTTTGTTTTTGTTTTTCGAGACAGGGTTTCTCTGTGTAGCTTTGGAGGCTGTCCTGGCACTCGCTCTGGAGACCAGGCTGGCCTCAAACTCACAGAGATCCGCCTGCCTCTGCCTCCCGAGTGCTGGGATTAAAGGCGTGCGCCACCAATGCCCAGCCTAGATGGTCCACAGCCTTGCCTTTGCCTGCTTGTCTTGAAGAGCTGGACACCCTGTGTAGGAGAGGGACCAGCAGAGGATGACACTGACCTGTTGCCTCTCTCCACCCTCTGACAGTCGTCCCCATATCCTGTTATCCTATCCCTTGAGAACCACTGTGGGCTGGAACAGCAGGCTGTCATGGCCCACCACCTTCGAAGCATTCTGGGAGACATGCTCGTGACACAGGCCTTGGACTCCCATAACCCTGAGGAGCTGCCTTCTCCTGAGGTAATGCTCCCAGACCCGCAGTTTGGGAGATGGGTTGGTCGGTCTGACTGTGATCCACCCCTGGCCTCATTCACGACACCTCTCTGGTTCAGGACTCCTCACCTCTTTCTGCCAGGACCTTTTCCTGCTCAGCTGACATCTGCCACCCAACTGTCCTTTTGGCTGCCCTCTGGTTCTTTATCCCTGACTGGACCTAGCCCATCCACTTACTGGGCTTTCTAAGTCTTGCTCTGCCTGGCCTGGCCTGGCCTGGCCTGTGTCCCTTCTCGCAGGGTACCTGTAAGTCCAGCCACTTCCACCTCTATGGCCTGAGTTGACATTCTTCCCCCTAGATCTCCCTTCCCAACCATCTGCTCTTGCCAGATGCTACCTGCTTAGGACTGCGGATAAGTAGGGCTAGGACTGTGAGGCTCAGCAATTCAGCAATTACCCAGTGTGCATGAGGTCCTGGGTTCAGTCCCTAGTACTGAAGGGGGTCAGGCTTGCTTCTCACATTTATCCTACTGTTTCACTAGAAGTAACCGTCTTCCAGGTTTTTTTTTGTTTTGTTTTTTTGGTTTTTCGAGACAATATTTCTCTGTGGCTTTGGAGGCTGTCCTGGAACTAGCTCTTGTAGACCAGGCTGGTCTCGAACTCACAGAGATCCACCTGCCTCTGCCTCCCAAGTGCTGGGATTAAAGGCGTGCGCCACCAGTTTTTCATCTTCCAGTTTTTATGTGTGTCAGTTTTTCCATGTATACACACCTAGGCACACAAAGATTTTCTCACGTATTTGTTTGGTTGTTTTACTGTTACCGTTATTTTGAGACAGGATCTCATATAACCTAGGCTGGCCTCCAACTTAATCGCCGTCTCTGCTCTGCAGTGTAGAGTGCTGGGATTAAAGGGTGACCCTGAACTTTGGATCCTCTTGCTCCCATCTCAAGCGGGAATTACAAGAGTGTGTTCAATAATGCTGGGTTGTGTAGTGTTGAGGTAGAAGCTAGAACTCTGTGCATGGCAGGCAAGAACTCTACCATTGAGCTACATCCCCAGCCATGGATGCCTGGTATTCTTTAGCCCAAACTGGCCATGAACTTGACATCAGCAGGTTGTCAAACATGTCTTTACTGAGACAGATGAAGGATGAAGAGATGGAGGCTAAAAAACAAGGAAAAGTGGCACATGCCAATAATCCCAGCACAAAGATGGTGGAGGCAAGGGGATTGGGAATTCAAAGTTATCTTTGGCTATGTGGTGAATCTGAGGTCAGCAGAAGGGTACATAAGACGTTCTCAGAAAGAAACATACAAAAAGCCGGGCGTTGGTGGCGCACACCTTTAGTCCCAGCACTCAGGAGCAGAGGCAGGTGGATCTTTGTGAGTTCAAGACCAGCCTGGTGTACAAGAGCTAGTTCTAGGGCAGCCTTCAAAGCCACAGAGAAATCCTGACTCGAAAAACTTAAAAAACAAAACAACAACAACAAAAACATACAAAAAA
Source organism: Cricetulus griseus (assembly GCF_003668045.3). NCBI lineage: Eukaryota > Metazoa > Chordata > Mammalia > Rodentia > Cricetidae > Cricetulus > Cricetulus griseus. The sequence continues at coordinate 115,060,233 of NC_048600.1, forward strand.
CTTAAACAAAAGGGTAGTGTGATTATATATTCTGTAGTCATTTCTTCCATGAAAGGTCTTTCTGGACTGGGTGGTGGTGGTGCATACCTAATCCCAGCACTCGAGAGGCAGAGGCAGGCAGCTCTCTGTGAGTTCAAGGCCAGCCTGAATAGCTAGGGCCCTGACAGCCAGGGCCACAAAGAGAAACCCTGTCTCGAATAAAACGACAAAGCAAAACAACAAAGATCTTTCTGGAAGAGAGCTCCTTCCCTTTAGATCCCAAGCTGCCTCTGAGTGTGTAAGGGCTGCCGTGTGGCACTCTGACAGATGGCACCTTTCTACCCAACCTCCATCAATGGCCTTGTGGTGGGATCACTTTTTCCTGTTAGAAACAGTACTGCTGTTTATCGCCTGCCTGCTTGTCTGCCAGCCACTCTCAGGGCAGTGGCTGGCTGATGGGCTGCCCAGGGCTTTACTTGCCTACCTTGGCCTCTACAGCAGCTAAAGGGCCGGGTCTTGGTGAAAGGAAAGAAACTGCTGACTGCTCGGAATGAGGACGGACGGATGTTATTAGACGGACGGATGTTATTAGACGGGGAGGAGGAGGAGGAGGAGGAGGAGGAGACAGAAGAGGCTTTGGAGGCCGCAGAGCAGAGACGGCGAGTGAGTGTTACCACATGGGTCAGTAGCCTGGGTCCCACTGCAGGGGTGAGGGTGGAGAAGGCTAGGAAGGCAAGGGAGGTGGGAGCAGAGGCCTTGAGCCAGGTGATCCCCACTGACTCTGGTTTCCCAGGCCAAGCAGATCTCCCCAGAACTCTCAGCACTGGCTGTGTATTGCTGTGCCAGCCGACTGCGGACCCTGGACCCCAGGCCCAGCCCACCTCAGCCTTACAAGGTTGGCTCCCTCAGCGAGCGCAAGGCTAGGAAGTTTACCCGGGAGGCAGGTAGGAACCAGACTGTGGGCATCTGGGAACAGGAGGCATGGAACCCTACAGGCTCTGGGGGGTTGGATGGGGATCCTGAAGTTGTTCTGAAGGTTGAGGGGGCTTTCAGGGACCTAAGGACATCAGGAGGACCAGGGAAAGGTTCTGCTAGGAGAATGATGGGATAGCTCCAGGCTAAGTATGGGTGGAGAAGCCACAAATGAGAGAAGCTTGGGGCTGCCTTCACCCACTCACCACCTAGTGGTGGTCAAGACATTGGCTAACCAGTCAGGCTAGTGGCAGGGGCTGGCACAGCCTGGAAGTATGAGACCAGGAAGGCTTCCTAGAGCATACCATGCCTGAGAAGACATGTCACTGCCCAGGAAGGAGGAAACAGAAGGGGGAAAGGACTCTAAATAGGAGGAACAGGTTATATGAAGGCCTAGACACATCGGGGCCATGACAAGAGTTCCAGGAATCTAAGACATGGCTGGGGGCATGTGCTGGATGAGTGACACCAACTGGCAGTCTAGGACTAGGGCTAGGTGTTCAGTGTAGGGAGTCAAGAGTATGGACATCAGTAATGCCAAGTGCCAAGCTGTGTGGCTGCCAGGTGTCCCTGCCTCTCTCTGGTCCTCAGCAACCTCTTCTGTACCTTTTTACAGTAGGTCAGGAGAGGGGTGAATGGGGGGAAGGAACTGGTTCAGGGACAGAAGCCTGGGTCCTATCACAATCCCGGCCCCAATTCTGCCCTAGGGAACAGCTTTGCCAGACACAACACTCAGCAACTGACCAGAGTGTACCCGATGGGGCTGCGGATGAACTCAGCCAACTATAACCCCCAAGAGATGTGGAACGCAGGCTGTCAGTTGGGTGAGCCGGGCTCTAAACAAGGAAGTCTGAATGGGGATGGGCACATCAACAGTGAGTGGCCACACAGCTTTCTAGAAGGGGGGAAACGCACTGGTGTTTAAAGAGCTGCCTGAAATGCAGGTTTGTTTGTTTTCAGCAATGTGAAAGTTACTTTTTGCTTTTTGAGACAGGGTCTCACTATCCGGCCCTGACTGGCTTCAAACTCACCTGCCTCTGCCTAAGCAACTTACAATTTTTTTCCCCCTTGGACTGTCCTGGAGCTCACTAGGTAGCCCAAACTGGCTTCACTTACTCCTGCCTCCTGAGTGCTGAGATTAAAGGCATGTACCACAACACCTGGCCAAAAGTTACATTTCTGTGTGAGGTACATAACCTGTAACCCTAATACTTGGGAGGCAGAAGACAGGAGGGGCAGTAGCTATGGTCATGTTTGACCCTTGGCTACTTAATGAGTCTGAAGCCAGTCTGGGTTACATGAGATAGTTCAGAATACCTAAAAGAAAGTTACTTATTTTTGTATGTTCCCATGTATGGATGCATGTGTGTGTTCCTGTCCATGTGTGCATGTATGTAGGCTAGAGGTCAGCATTGGGTATATTCACAGTTCTCCACTTTTTTTTTTTATAAAGATTTTTGTGTATGTGACTTTTATGTATGATTTTATTTGTATGTGACGTTTATGTGTTTGTGTGTTTGCACGTAAGCATCTGGACTACATACACACCTGTGGAGGCCAGAGGGCCCTGGGTCCTCTGGAACTGGAGTTAACAGAACGTTGTGAGACACCAGGTTCTGGGAACCGAACTCAGGCCCTCTCTGCTTGGTAGCTAAAAGCCATCATCTCTCTAGCTTCCTCCACTTTAGTTTTCAGACAAGGTCTTGCACTGTACCTAGAGTTTGCCCTTGCAGCTAGACTGGTGAACTGGTGAGACCCCCAGAAACCACCTGCCTCTGCCTTCACCACACTGAGCTCAGAGACACACACTGCTATGCCTGGCTTTTTCGTGGGATCCAGGGATCCAAACTCAGGGCCTCACTCATGCTTCTACAGGAAGCCCTTTATTCCCTGAGTCATCTCCTCAACTCCCACAAATGACATCTTTATGAGGGTAGAAAAAAAGAATGAGCCGGATGTGGTGACTAACACCCACAATCCCAGCACTCAGGAAGCTGAGGCAGGAAAATGATGAATTCAAGGCCAGCCTGAATTACAGGTAGTTTAGGTTAACCTGGTTTATGGTGTGAGACTATAGTAAAAAAACAAAAACTATCAAGAAAGGAATTAAAAACCCTTATCTCCAAGTGCCCTACACACACACACACACACACACACACACACACACACACACACACACACACACACACACACACACACAAAGAGACAGTTCTGCTAAGCCAATACTGATAAAGATGGGCTCTGGGAGACACTGAACCCTGCCAAAGAGATCATCTTCTCTCTGGAGGTATGTGTGGCAACCTCAGGATTTTTCAGGCCTTGGCTCTGACACAAAGAGGCTTTGCCAGCATGCCCCTCTTCAGCCTCCTTTACAAACCTTAAAGGAATGCAGGGATGTGAAGGTGAACACATGCTCCCTCCTCAGCAGGTCCTGACATGGACAGGGCATTAGTAACTAGAGGGCTGGACACTGGACCCTTTGTCCAACCTGGTTGTTCTTGAATCTGCACTGAGAGAGCCACTAAGATTTCTCAGCTCACTTAGCAGTGGTGACGCTCACCTCCAATCCCAGCACTCGGGAGGCAGAGGCAGGCAGATCTCTGTGAGCCAGCTGCTGGTGGGTCAGCCTGGTCTACAGAGTGAGTTCCAGGACAGCCTCCAAAGCTAAACAGAGAAACCCTGTCTGGAAAAACCAAAAAACAAACAAAGATTTTTCTGCTCAGCCATGTTGTCTTCTCCACAGTGGCTCTGAACTTTCAGACCCCTGGCTACGAGATGGACCTCAACACAGGGCGATTCCTCATAAATGGACAGTGTGGCTATGTCCTGAAACCTGCTTACCTGAGGCAACTCGACACCACCTTTGACCCTGAGTGCCCTGGACCCCCCAGCACTACTCTGACAGTCCAGGTCAGCTGCTGGTCCACACCTCTATCTCAGGTTAAGGCTAGCTCTGGGGAGACACCAGTCTGAGGGGAAGAAAGACAAAGGAGGCCAGAAATGGGCTTGGCATGAGGCAGCCCACATGTCTGCATCTGTGCAGGGGAGACAATCTGAGTGTGAGGACAAAGGGCTTAGAGTTCCAGGGGGGCAAGGGTCGGTATAGGCCCCAGTGGGGCCAGGCAGAACCTGTCCTTCTGCCCTCCTTTAGGTACTAACGGCCCAACAGCTGCCCAAGCTGAATGCAGAGAAGCCCAGCTCCATCGTGGATCCTCTAGTGCGCGTGGAGGTCCATGGCGTGCCTGCGGACTGTGCCCACAAGGAGACTGACTATGTGCTCAACAATGGTGAGCCAGCCAGTTGCTGGTGGGAGGGTGGGGCAGGCCCTGGGGCTACTGGACCCTAACTGCTACACCTGTCCCCTAGGCTTCAACCCCTGCTGGAAGCAGACTCTGAAGTTCCAACTACGGGTCCCAGAGCTGGTGCTGGTCAGGTTCGTGGTAGAGGACTATGACTCCACCTCTCCCAATGACTTTGTGGGCCAGTTCACACTGCCTCTCAACAGCCTGAAGCAAGGTAGGTGTGGAAGTGAGGAGGGAACAAAAGGATGGGGTTCCAGCCTCTGACTTCCGGCTGTCTGTCCCGCAGGGTACCGCCACATCCACCTGCTTTCCAAGGATGGAGCCTCGCTGTCCCCGGCCACACTCTTCGTTCACATCCGCATTCAGAACTCTTGAGGGTCTCACTCACTTACCCTAGGATCAGTGAGCGCTGGTATCATGGCACGAGCCCTCTCTAGAGCAAGGGACCATGGGAGTGCCAGCCCCTCACACGTGACCCGTCCTGATCACCAGGTGCTGAGCATACCTGGTGCTGAGAGCTGTTCAGTCCCTCAGTGAGACACAGGGCCATAATCGGCGTCTCATCCAGTGACCCACTGGACTTCAGGAGCCTCCAACCCTGGGGCCTTGAGGTGGTTCCAGCTCCCCTGGTCTTCAGCCAACCTGAGGAGCAGGACACCTGTCCCTCTGCCCCCCAGTGAGGCCTCCTTTCCCTTCAGCTTTTCCAGTTTCTCTCCCTTCCCGTCTCAGGCAGGCAGGGAGCAGATGAACCCCGGAGAAAACCTGGCACTAGATATGTAACTTGTGTCACAGAAGAACCCCGGAGAAGGCAGAAAAGTAACTATTTTTAAAAATAAATTAGAAAAAGCAAGCCTAGCGATGGTGGCGCACACCTTTAGTCCTAGCACTCGGGAGGCAGAGGCAGAGGCAGAGGCAGTGGCAGGCAGATCTCTGTGAGTTTGAGGCCAGCCTGGTCTACAAAGTGAGTTCCAGGACAGCTAGGGCTAGAGAAACCCTGTCTCAACCACCCCCACCCAAAAAGAAAGAAAGTAAAGAAAAAGTGTACATTCTCACTTTATTCCCCAGGCCCACAGAGGACGGGGACAGACTAGAGTGAGGGCCACTGGGGCCTCTTCTCCAAGTGGGATCTGGGTTTTGTCCAAGGCAGCCAGGGGTGGCTACAGGCCATGGCCTTTGGCTTGAAGCTGCTGCCAGTACTGATTTATAAGATCCCTCCTCCTTAAATGGGGAGGGAACAAGCCCTGCAGGGCACATTCCAATGACAGGCAGCCCTAGTAGATGAATACCTGCAAAGCCTGCCACTGTGACTATCAATGAGGAAACAATGGTCTCCAGCTTGTCAGGATGGAGCCTTAATGGGACTGTTAGGCTGTGGCACTTTAGATTCCATAGGGCAATAGTATTATTAGCCATGGGCAAGGTGGGGGTGGGGTTAGGCTGGCCTTACATTGACCTTAAGCCCTACAGAACCCAAAGCCCCAAGGCTAGGGTAACCTTCCTGCCATCCCAATACCCAAGCCAGTGAGTGTGGCTTCTCCCTGCTATCTGTTCCTATGGAGGGGCTTTGCTTCTCTGATGGATGGATTTGTGTGTTTAAAAGATAATCAGGATCTGAAGTGGCCTAGGGAAGATGGGAAATGCAGGCAGACCACAAGCCCTGGCTGGGACACAGCTGAAGCCAAGTAAGTCCAGTTAGGATGTGCTAGCTCTGGGGGATTAGAAAGGTCAGGATGGGTCATTTCCACAGGCAGAGAACAGTGAGTTACAGGGACTTGAACACGGGTTACAGGGACTGGCAACTTGTCATGTTAAAAAAGCACCCCTAGGGGGAGCTCCCAGAAGGGCTTTTGCCTCTCAGGACTGAGTCCCTAGAGTCCCACAGTCCAACAGCATTCTTCAGCTGGGCCTCATGGGATAGGCCTTTAATCCCAGCTACTTGGAAGGCTGAAGCATGTTGCAAATTGCTGACCTGTGTCCCATTCCTGGAACCCATGTAAAAGTGGAAGGGGAGAACAGGAGGCCCGTGGCTTGTGAGCTTCTACCACACACTGGAGACTGCACATAGCTAGGTGGCAAACTCCTTGCTTAGCATGTGTGAGGTGCCAGCCCCTCTGTGGTAGATGGGTGAGGCTGGGGAGAAAATCATAAGTGCCTTGAAAGAGGTCTTGTAAAGCTGGCCTGGTGTTGGTGGCCCTGGGAAAGGGGCTTTCCTGTCACCTAGCCTTAACCCAGGTGCTGCTCTATTGCCACCTACTACTGACCAGAGGAACACCAGGAGAGAGCGGGCCATTGAGCTGCTTCCTTTATTAGAAACAAGTGAGATGTACTGAGTGGAACAATGCATTTGGTATCTCTGCCCCCCCACCCCTGCCCCAGCAACGAATGCCCCCGGTACAGCCCGAAGAAAAGCCAAAACAAAATAGTGAAGCCCTCTCCCTGGCCCCAGATGCAGCACCTGCTTGCCACTCAGTCAACATTTTGAGTTTAATTACATGAAACTGCCCTAAATCTCCTCAGGTGAGATCAGGCTGTAGACCTGCCTTCACTTGGCAGCAGGACAAGATAGGTCTGCTCTGCTTCTGGGGCAGACAGACCAGGCCACAATAGATACTCTAGATTCTTTTCCTGACCTCAGAGTCTCTCTCTCTCTCTCTCTCTCAGGCTGTAGACAGCTCCATAAAAACAGTTCAGGGCCTTCAGGCCCCCAGCTTAGTTAAATGCTGGTCATCTTTGGAGACAGAATTCAGTATCACAAAGACACCTGCTTCAGAGTGCCAGCATATAAGGGGGACACATAGCAGAAAGAAGGGCTAGGCCTGAAATTTTCCATAAAATAATGAGTGTTAGCAAAGCTTGGTGTGAGTCAACCTTCAGATGCCAACATCTTCAGCCACAGGCACTAGTGGGGAAAGTGAGCCCCATGTAGGCCTCAATCCAGGGTTAAGCTCACTCCCTAAAGACTGGAGTCCGTGGTAGCTTGGAGAGTCAATCCAAAGGCAGGGAGGGAAGGTCTTCAGGGCATGGCAGAGGAGTGGAGCCAGGCCCACTGAGACCTTCTGACAGTGGCTGCCTGAGGCAGGTCAGCTTAGAGGCCCCAGGACCCTTCTCATATGGTTCAAGCCAGTCACAAGGCCACCATACTTCAAAGGCTGTGGAGCAGCTCTGAATCCATGATGGCGCTCTTTAGCCCCTTATCCCATGAGGGTTGAATGAAGACACCAGGACAGTTTGGATAAAAACAAGACTTAAAAACAACCCCTGAGCCAGCTCCTGCAGACCTGGGCAGGGCGCCCATCCCGAGGCCACAGCAGAAGCAGAGCAAGCCACCTGATTCTGGGGACAGAGTTGTTGCCAGCAGATCTGTTTCTTCCAGGGCAGCCCCCTGGGACTGGCTGTTTTGTTCCATGACTGGGGTCAATGAAACCAAAGCTCACTCCAGAGATTTGTGTACCCCAAATCTCAGAGGCAATTTGAGCTGAGAGCTGGCTCCCAACTGATCAAGATGAAGGCAGGAGGCCTTTCCACATTCCAGGACTGCCCACGTAGGAAAGACTTGAGTACTTTGTTCTTTAAGAGTATGGGCAGGGCAAGTGAGCGAGCCCACCTGGGCACTTAGGACACTGTGTCTGATGACTGAGGCTGAGCCCCTGCCTCTCTGACTCCTCCCATCTGTAGAACTCAGTGCACATTTTGCCAAGAGCAGCAGCTTCTTTGGTCTGAGGATCTTGGAGTCACAAGTCAGTCATCTTCGCTGGCACTTGCCATTCGCAGCACAGGACAGTGAAGGGAAGGAAGGTCCCTAGAGGCCTCTGATGAGAACCCTCCACAGCATAGCTGCCTCCAGCAGCAGTCTACAGAGCAGACAGCATCCCAAGCACACAATTCTCTTCAGCATTAGCGTCTGCAGAACACCACCAGAAGCCACAGCCTGATCCAAACCCCTGTTTGCCTGCAGAACAGCTTCAGTTCAGGGGACAAGGCTGAACCTGGCTCGTGGTTAAGGCTTCTTTCCCCTACAAGCTCCCCCTGCCCCTGAGATGCCAAGAGGTGAAAGAACAAGGTATCATTTGGGGCTTTCTCCCAGAGCACAAGTTACAAGGAAGCTGAATGTGCCTTGCTGACAGTACCTCCTAGGCCTATGCCTGAACACCACTGAAGAATGCTCACATGGGCAGCCATGTGCTCAGGGGCTTCACTACTTCTAGAGAAACTGGCAGCAACAATAACCATCATTACCACCACAAAAATCCACACAAGAGCATTGGTGATAATCAGACTCAGACAGCGGCAACACTGCCAAGTTTAGATTGCCTGTAGTTACTATTTCCTGCTGCCACTGCGGGCTGCACACCTTGGAAAGGAGCTAAAGGACTACAGAAGGAGATGGCTGATGGGTTGGAAGGCATAGGCAGGGGCAGGGGCTGGGGCTGAAGGGCCAGGGCATCGTCACACCACCCCTGCTCAGCCTCCCTGGGACACTCCCTTTTAGCACTAAGATGACTTAAACAGAGCTTGCACTGATACGGTCTCCACAAGATCCCAGGTACTACAAGGAGGTCCAAGGTTCCTTTCAAATAGCCAACCTTCTTAGGTGGTGAAAGCAAAGTCTCAAAGGAACACAACAGCTGTAAAGTTGGCACCAGCCGGCTCAAAAGCCTTTAAAACCAATTGGTTGGATAACCTTCTAAGGGAGAAGGCCCAAGAGATGGAAGAGGGACTTACTAATGAAATCTGTTTCCATGACTGTCACCACTTCCTACTCTCAGAATGCAGTGGTCTGGCCTCTGGTCAGGGCCAGCCCCACCCCAGGAGCTTGTCCTGCCATCCTGGAGACCCGAGCCTTCTCCTGAGCTGGCAGTCCCTCCACCTTCCCACCTCATCCAAAGCCAGCTGGGCAGCCAATTCCAAAGGGGAACTGGGTGAGGCTCCCCAGATCCCCTTCCTCCTGCTCCCCGAGAACAGCACCTGCTCCTGAAGAAACAGTAACTGTGCCAATACGTGTCTGTCTGCCACTGTCCTTGAAGAGTGACTGGATTCTGTTTCTTTCTCATTAGAGATCAAACATCCTTGTACATTTGGAACATGAAAGATAGTTAAAATATTTATATATATAATATATATACTTTTATTATTCACCCGTCAACTCCATAATATGCGAATCACGAGCTAGGTTCAGCAGTTACATTCCCTTGATCACGGCTGCATGAGGGTGTTATTCATTGAAAACAGGGAGACCAGAAACATGGCCAAAGGTGACATCACGCAGCCTACACCATTGCAATGTAATTGTCAAGTTCGCTGGCGGTTTGGTAAAGCCGGTTCAGTTCTGTTCTATTTGCCAGAGATCTCACATTTGTGAAAGTTGGACCAACAAGTGGTGGGATTCCGTTTCCTGGTTTAAATTCTCAGTGGCTTTATCCAGAATCTCACAGGCAACTGGTTACTGTAACACCAACCCAACCTAGGAGAGCCAACGGGGAAAGGTCACGTTGAGTTGACAATGTCCAGGACTTTCCTGCCTCCCCAGTCCTGTGGTTCAGGCCCACTGAGCTCAGAGGAAAAGGTCTGCCGTGGGAGCAGATGCTGTGCACAGGCTTCGCTCCCAGCCTTTGCTGGGCGTATACTTCTATCAGGTCCTAAAAGGAAGGCAGTGGCGGCACCCTGAAGAACCCTGCGCCAAAGCACCCAGCTCATGGGCAGTGTGCTGTTATCACTGGCTGCCCATGCCTGGCTGCCCCGAGGAGGTGGAGGATGAAGGGGCAAGAGAGGGCCACACTGAGAAGAGAATGGCAGTCCAGGACAGCAAAGGCAGACCCCAAGTGGCTAACCATGGGTAGCTCAGCTTATGAGTTCCTCAAAGGTCTGTGACTCCAGCTCCTTGGAAACAGGAGGTGGGAGAATCTTACGTTTAAAGCCTTAGTGGGCTAGAGTGAGTTTAAGGCCAGTCTGAGCAACTTAGTGAGATCCTGTATCCAAAAAAGAACAGAGTACGGTGGCACACTTTCAATCCCAGCATTTGGGAGGCAGAGGCAAGTGGATCTCTTTGACCTGTGAGTCCAAGGCCATCTTGGACTATATGGCAAGTTCTAGGCTACATAGTGAGACCCTGTCTCAAATTAAATTAAATACATACATTTTTTTTAAAAACTTCAAGGCACACAGTTAGTTACTTAGCATATATGAAGCTGTAGGTTCAAGCTCCAGGACTAGTAACAATAAAACCGACAGCATAGAAAGCCCTGCACTGACAGATGGGAAGAGAAGCTCCTCGCCTGTCCATCCTCACCTGCTGGTCTGGCCATCAGATGGAACCGACTTTTCAAGGCCTAAGCACAGACCTCGGAGGCCTAGGCTGGTGCAGCACTTCTGTGCTGTTTTAGCTGGAGCCATTGGCTCCCTGACTCGCAGCTCAGTGGCTGGCTGTGACACACATACCTTCTCGGCCCCCATGCTAGGGCACTTCCAATTGTACAGGTAATACTGCAGGTTGCCGTCCCCTATGCCGAATTTGAGCTTCTCCAGGAATGTTTTATTCTCCATGAGATCCAGTGCATTGAATACATCGAACCCTTTCTGCAGGGGAGCAGAAGAAACGACAACAGTTGAGAACAGGAGGCTGCTTCCCCCTGCTGTCCTACAGGCAGCCAGCCACAGGGTGGACGTTGTAGAAGGAGTAAGCAGCTTTCAGAGGCTCCAGCTACATCCTGGTTAGCAAACTCCAGTTTGCACTGAGGTCTCCAGATGTACTTCCCAAGATGGTCCTCAGGCCACTCACAGTCCACCCTCTCCTCAGTGTCCTCTGAGGGGATCAAAACTGGACCCTGCTCCTCCCCGAAAAGTCAGCTCCTATTAACTTCTTAACCTCTATGGCCACTCAACTCTGGGTTCCCAGTGTGCACTGACTGACTGTGTGACACACTTTATAGGCTGCTTGAGGCTCTGACAAGGACACTTCTAAAATCTCACCAAATTGATCTGTCCTCATAGAGAAGAACAGGCCTGCCCACAGAGGCTGGCCAGGGTGCAAGTAGGCATAGGAAGCGCAAGACTAACTGACGACAGAGCTACGCCTTCCAGTCAGCCACTCCAATCTTCACCAGGGCAGAGCGCAGGCTCCCCACTCATGCTGGAGAGCCACAAGAACCCTAACCCTGAGGCTGGCTGCCCAGTCAGGCTCCCCACTCAAGGAGTTCAATGACACCCCACCCTCTTCTAGACTGGAGTTTGTGGCTGAAAACTGCTGGGACTTTGCCTAAGAGCAGGAAACTAAGGAAGCTCAATGCCTCTGGGCAGCAAACTCCTGAGCTGTACTCATTACTACTAAAAAGCCCTGTCCTCGAGTCTCCCAAGACCGTTTGTCTGATCAACTACTCACCATTTTGGCTAGAACAAGGGCATCGCTCATAAGGTCTAGAAGAGGGGTCTGGGTGTGAACGTTGTAGAAGGAGTAAGCAGCTTTCAGACTCTTGTGGGTTGGATGGTTCATGATGGTGGAGGGAAGTGTATAAAAGCTCAGGAAATCAGTCACCTCACCGTTGGCATTCTGAAGGGAAGATTAAATAGACAAGCACTGTCACATACGCAGACACCATGTTACTCTCACACCGTTTTCAGGTAGCTGAATGGGTGGACACTGGAACAGGATGTGCCACAAGAGGAAGCACACCAGCTAAGGGCTCTTGAGGACAACCAGGCTGGACTGTGGGCCGAGCAACCCTGCTGGGCATGGCCAGGGATGTCTTCACATGGCTCGCATCCTCAGACTTCAGCTTTGGTGTCTGGACCACACTAGCTCAAGCAGAGAGGCAGAGGCTTGCCTGATTAAGCAGCGTGGTGCTCTCTATTCTTCATTGAGCAGAGGTGGGGAATCAATGGTATCCTTTCAACAAATGCACACTGTGACCCCGAACAGACTTCAGAAAGCCTAACATGGTAATACCAGCTCTCTGGGAATCTAGCTGTTTCTCTGGGAATGAATGGCCAACTCACCTCTACCACAAAAGTGTCAATGATGTTCTCTTGGGGGTAGAACCAGTGCTCTACCTCTTCCTGGCTCATGACTGGCGTGAGGAGAAACTGCTTCAAGTACCTGGTGAGCAGCTGGTGTACTACTGGAATGTCCTTTTTTTCCATTGCTCGGAGCCCAGCTGTCTTGGGAGTCTGGAAGGAGGACAGAGAAGATGGTGTCAGATGTGCCTGTCACCCTGGACCTGACCACACAGGTCATCCTCAGCATCACCTCTAGCCCTTGAGGTATCCAGACTCAGACTCAGCTTGCCTCTGGGGATCTGGCTGGCCCTTCCCTCCTGGACAGAGCTAATGTTGAGGCAGAGACTGTGGCATCCATTTATATCCACGTGTTCTAGTCTATCCTTCAGAAATATAGGCTTCCCTAACTTCCCTCTCCACAAAGCATATGAACTGCTTGCTACCCTAGGGCCAAGTGAATTCAGTGGAAGGAAACCATGTGATCCTAAGGAACAAATACTAGGGCTAGCAGACTATCCCTGGAGGCTCAGTGCACACAAGGAGTGCTGGTCCATACAGAAAACACCAGACTCACAAATGACATATGCCAGTCACTGCCGGCCACAACAAGGACAGGGACCACTTTTAAAACTTCAACGTGAGCCTGGAGGTGGTGGTGCACGCCTTTGATCCCAGCACTCAGGAGGCAGAAGCAGGCAGCTCTCTGTGAGTTTGAGACCAGCCTGGTCTATAAGAGCTAGTTCCAGGACAGCCTCCAAAACCACAGAGAAACACTTTCTCAATCCCCCCCTCCTCCAAAAAAAACAACAACAAAAAAAAACAAAAACAAAAACAAAAAACCTTCAGTGCGGAGCTAGGGAGATGGCTGAGTGGGTAAAAGTGATTGCTGTGTAAGTGTAAGGACTTGAATGTGTACGAATCCCCAGAAGCCATGTAAAAGCTGGATGTAACAGTGTCAGCATCTGTACCCCTAGTCCTTCTACACGGAGAAAACAGGAAGTAACATGTACAGTAACTTGGGCCAGCTAGCCTGATGCAGACAGAGGAAACCAGGAAAGAGATTCCACCCACAAGGCAGAGGCAGAGACTGGAGACACAAATGCATGTGTGTAAAACTTCAGTCTGGACCTCACCCTTCAAACTTCCTTGATAATCTTGATCTCTCTAGGAAATGCTTACTGACTTTATTCATCATGGCAATCCCCACAGTGACCTCTCAAACCCCCAAAATAAATCCATACTGGGTTTCTCACTCAAATACAGGGAGATCCATACATTCTTTTGGATCCAAGAGCACCTGAATATGGCTTTATACCTGCCTATAACGCGGGGGGGGGGGGGGGGGATAGGATGTCATAGGGGAAAAGACATCTCCCACAGCCCCTAATTTTCCAACCTTCCTTCCTTTTTTTTTTTTTTTTTGGTCTTTTTTTGGAGACAGGGTCTCATGTAGCCCAGGTTGACAACAAACTTGCTATGCCAAAGCTGGCCTTGAACTCATCTTCCTGGTCCTGAGTGCTGGGATCACAAGCACAAGACAGCACATTCAGTTTTCCAATCCCATTTTAGCAATATGTAACTACAATGTCACACTTGCTCAAGACAGGACAATGAACCTAACCCAGTATTAGACCCATGCCAAGGTAAGTAATCCCATGTGCAGATCAATCTCTTCAATCTAGCAGACCTTTGAGCAGCAAGCACTTTGTATGATTGACAGCTACCTAGGGGACATGGGTTCAAGTACAACCATCCATATGACAGCTGGCAACCATCTGATAGCTACTTGGATGTGCTCTGAGGCCAGTGGAGGGAATTAAGAGTACACAGCTCAGGATCCGGAAAGTGGGCAGACTGAGACCTAGAATTGAAGACCTGGTCACTCCAGATTATTCAGTCCCTCAGTGTCATTCTGGGTGTGGGGGAGGGATTAGAAATCTGGTTTCTTGACGGGCGTTGGTGGCGCAAGCCTTTAATCCCAGTACTCGGGAGGAAGAGGTAGGTGGATTTCTGTGAGTTCAAGGCCAGCCTGGTCTACAAGAGCGAGCGCCAGGATAGGCTCCAAAGGCACAGTGAAACCCTGTCTCTAAAAAACCAAAAAAAAAAAAAAAAAAAAAAAAAAAAGAAAAGAAAAAAAAGTCTGGTCTACAGAGTGAATTCCAGAATAGCCAGGGCTACACAGAGAAACCCTGTTCAAACAAACAAACAAACAAACAAACAAACAAACATACATACATACATACATACATCTGGCTTCTCTCACAAGCTCCATCAGCACACCCCCTGCTGTCTTGGCAGAAGGGAGTAGACACTGAAGAGTTTACCACACTGGTCTCTAGAGTGTGGGAAACACAGATGAGATCAAGGTCCAGTAAGGCAATCCATTTTCTATCTATGCTTCTTCACCTAGGCTAACATCAGAGAGCAGTAGTGTTCTCTGAGCAGGCAGCAGGAGAATCCTGGTAGACAGTAAGACATAGAACCTGGCGACTAGGCGCTGGTGAATGGAAACCTCCCGCACATCCCTGTCCCTGCCCGCCACCCCAGAGCACCACTGGCCTCTGGCAGTCGGTAGAGCTTCATGGTGCGCTGCATGGTCATATTTCTGCTCAGGTGAGAGAACTTCACTTCAATCAGCTTCCGAGGGTTTAGAGACCGATGCCAGTACCTGTAGGGACACAAATGTCCTTACCTCAGGAGGCTCTGGCCAGTCGTACTCATTAAGAGGAGAAGAGCAGGGCACCAGATGGCCAGCAGGTGTCATGAGCGACTCATCAAGCCCCTTCTGGAGGTACGGGCTCAGCCTCCTCCAGTGGGTCAGAGCTGCCATGGGCCCTCCGACACTTTTTCCTCCCTATTTTTCTATTTCAAAAGCCATTCTTTTGTTAGAGTAGCTGTCTGGGGAGCACAATCGGGTCCTGGAACCAGGTCAGTGGCAGATTGACAAGGGTGCCCAGAAGACGGGCAGACACGCTTACCCGCCTCTCTTTCCTCTTCTGTATTCACCTCGAGTTATTATTTTTGCAGTTCTCTAGGCAGAGATTATTCAATCGTTTCAAACACCTTTCCAAGGTGAAGGCTGTCCTTAGATCACACAGGATCAGACAAGTTCTCTTTGATCCACAAAATATTCATTAATGAAGCTAAGCCAAATACTTAAAACTAAAAGGCATTTTCTATAAAAACCCAAATTTGGCCTCATACTTTAAACAAAACCCTCATCTGTAACTGGTGGTAATCCGATTTGAGAATCTCTTTGCAACTGGTCTGAATCACACCTCCTTCACATTCCCAAAATGTTCTCCACCTGGCTGCGGCCAGCTATCCAGCCATCCACACCCCACTGAGCAGGCACAGAGCAGGGCAATGCTATGTCTTAGTGACATTACTCCTCAGCTATAGCCAGCACTCCCAAGACCCACAGGAAGACATTTTTACCTGCAGGTGCCAACAGGCTTTGGCAATACCACGCCAGCAGTGTAAACAGCTTGGAAAATGCCCTCCAGGTGAACCCTCCGGGTTATCTCTCGGATCAAAACTGGAGCCACCCTCTTGGAGCGCAGCTTCTTGTGGACACACAGGAAGTTAATCTCCACCATCTTCTTCTCTCTTGAGAGGGAGGCAAAATGCTGACGGCTAAGGTTTTTCCCACACAACAGGAATGGAATCTCTTCAAATTAGGCAGTGCTACACCTGAAGGTGTGCATTTTGCTGTCATTGTCACTACTGGGGATCCCACCCACTACCAGTTTCTACTTGGCAAGCTTGCCTCACATTCTCTACTCAAAAGGCAAGTGGGAAGCCTGTGAATACTTTATCTGCAGGCACCACTAGCACCACCCTGGGGAGTCCCTGTGAGTAGGCTGAGGAGTACCACCTGCAGCAGACGATGAAGCAGCATTAAGAAACCCCAGAGTAAATCAAGGCTAGTATGGATCTGAGACAAGCTTGATCTTGAACTCGATAAGTAACTCAGGCCAGCCCTGAGCCATCGACCCTCCTTCTTCTACCTCCCAAGATGTAGCTTATATTATAGGTGTGAACCACTACTGACAGATAATCTAAGATTTTGATACCCACAAGAATCTACAGCCTGTGGATCCAGAAGACTGCAGCAGATGACTGTGAGACCATCTGAATCGGTGCCACACTAGCTCCTGCCCATTTCTGAAGCTGCTCAATTGTATAACCATGTGACTGGGGCAGGAATGCAGAAGTGGATGGCCTCAGCAAAGTCACAGACAAAGCAACCAGCTACAATTCAGGGACAGTCTCACCATGCAGCCTTGGCTGGCCTGAAACTTGCTATGTAGATCATCAGGCTGGCCTTGAACTCAGAGATCCACCCGCCTCTGCCACCCAAGTGCTGTGATTAAAGGGCCATGATAAATGTCAAAGCACGTGGTTCCCATGCTGAGTTTTACTCCCAGCATACAGATGCCTCCATCTTCCTTTCACAGGTAAACACACAGCTTTCTTCTTCCCTTTCCTCCCAGACCAGCAAGATGGTGGTGACAAGTGCTGATGCTTACGTGTCATAGATGTGGATGTTTGCTGGGATGGCACTGATGAACCCAACCAGTTTCCGACTTGAGACCACTCGAACCCCGCAGTGCCACTGTGGGAGCCAGCCAGGTGGCCGGAGAGCCCTGGAACAAAGATGAGGACAGGAGCTGTGGTACCACTTACAGCAGGCTGGAGAGCTGCTTAGGCTCCAGAGCCATGCTGGGTCCTGAGCTGGCATTACCACTTGCCTGGGCGTTAACAACCACGTTCTCTTTAGGACGAAGGCGTCCTAGACTCCGACAGAATCAAGTCACAGGCATTTCTCGAAAGCATCTTTGTCCCGGTCATGCTGGAGATTGTTCCCAGGCTTGCACATATATTCCAACAAGTTCTCTGGCACTAAGCCACACAGCCCAGTCTTATTTGTTGTTGTTTTTTGAAACAGGCTCTCTATGCACCCTAGGCTGTCTTCAAACTTGTGACCATCCTGGTTCTGCCATAAGTACACCCCTTTGCTAGGGTCTGTGTTTTTGTTTTTCGAAACAGGGTCTTACTATGTAGCTTCAACTGCCCTGAAACCCTCTATGTACAACAGACTGGCTTTGAATGCAGAGATTTGCCTGTCTTTATCTCCTAAGTGCTGGTTTTACAGGCATGTGCCAACATGGCTAGTGTTTATGTTCATCTCACAGCTTGAACTAGAGGACTGTCATTTGGAGGCCAGTGGTCTTTTGGTTAGGGACTAACTTGGAAACCCTGGGGTTTGCCATCTGCCCCTTGGAGCATCTCTTCTCTTTCTGCTTCCCCTATCCATTGGGGTGAACCCATGCCACTTCAGCCTCATGCCTCTATCTTCTTAGATGCTAAATGTAGCCCAGGGTAGTAGATGGCTCATGCAGGGTAGGCCATTTTCTATAACTGAGCATGCTCATTAACTGGATAGTAAAGAACTTTTCTTTCAAATCTTAGTAGGTCTCATCTGCCCTTCTCCCCTTGAAAAGGTCACCATATGGTAGATGATCTTTGTTTCTGGGCACCAACTCTGCATGTCTCCCTCAGCCCATCTATTTTAAGGAAGGTTTCAGCTCTAAGCACCACTTAAAGCAAGTCTCCAGATGCACGAACTCAAGCACAAAGCAGTTTGCCACTCAAAGGCTGGCTCTTGGGAAGGAGGAGAACTCCATGTTCCTTTGTGGTTCTGCTATCTGCTTTGCCCTTAAAACTGGAAGAGCTCTTGGAGCCGGAGAGCAGGCCTTTACCAGACATTAAGCCCTTGGGATCCTTTGATTTCCTAGCCTCCAGATCCATGAGAAGTAAATTTTCACTGTTTACAAGTTAAATAAAATTATATTAAAGACACCCTTACAACTTACCACAAAAGAAACTCTGGGGAATAATCAAATCGGAACATGTTGTCATCGTCTTCCACGTAGTTCTCATTCAGGAGGGTGTACAGTTCTTTTAGCTGCAGAGAAATGAGTAGCTCACTGAAGTGCTCTGCCCAGTGGAAGCCAACTCCAATGCCCTGTGGCTCTGAGCTTCACAGAAGGACAACGCTAATTGCCAGAACTACCTCAAATCTCTCAAACCTGTGTCATCCCAGGCATGGCAAGGATTCTTTTAGAACAAGTACCCATGGGTGTGATAAGAAACAGAAGCACTAGGGGCAGAGCCACAGACTTCAGTACACAGTGGTGTCTAGAATATTGTCTCTCCACCAGAGGAAGCTTCCCAAATTCTGTAAACATGATTTTGGGGGCTTGTCAAACTATTTACTCCCAGGACATCACTGCCATACAAATAAATAAATAAATAAATAAATAAAAGTTTGGTTTTTATCATCTAGCCCAAAAGACTTTTGTCCTTTTTCTGCCTTTAAGCTGTCTCCCTCAGCTGGCCCAAGTAAGTAAAAACACTTATTGTGCAAGTCTGTCTGAGTTCAATCCCTAGGCTCACATAAAAGTAGGAGGGGAACAACTTTATACAGTTGTCCTCTGACCTCCACAGGTACTGTGGCACACGCACTGTCTATCCTTCCCCATCTCCCATCCTCCAGCCCTCACCCCTGCTCTCCCCAAACAGATCTGTTCCTAAACCAGGTATGGTGGAGAGTAAGCCAAGAGGAACCCTAGAGCCCTGAGTTGAGGGCAGAGGGCTCTTACACAGAAAGAAATTCCTAGGTCTCTGGTGTCAAAACAAGCGGATAACAGTGTGTTGGTGCAGACTTACAATCTCATCACTCAGGGGCCTGAAGCAGGAGGCCTGACTCAAAGTCAAGGCCAGCTAGGGTTATGTAATAAGACTGTCTCAAAGGTAAAAAAGAAAGTGGCTGGGGGAGTACTTCAGTTGGTAGACTATTTGTCTACTAGTCCAGTGTGCAGTTTTGTTCTTTTGTTTCACTTACAAGAAGAGTAGATGAAAACAAAAACCACAAGAGTCAACAAACCCATGTGGAGTTTATTAATGGGACAAGGAAGAAGAAAAGGGGGAAGGGGGAGGGAGAGAAAGAAAGAAGAGAAGGGAGAGAAAGGGGAGAAAGGAGAGAGGGGGCGGGGCGAAGGGAGAGGGAAAGAACATGTGGAGCTGCCCGCTTAAAAGGAGAAGCTTGCACATGTGTACTGAGTCCTTACGCAGCCCCGTGACATAGCCATGACATGGCCACACACACAGGGCCCTTTGAGCTGCCTAAGTGTCTGCTTGAATGCCAATTTGTGTGTCCCACCCATTGTCGGGGGTGAGGTCAGCATAATGCCGGGTTCCAACACACAGAGCTCTGGGTTCGGTCCCTAGCACCACATAATCAGGTGTTGGTGACACATACCTGCGATACCAACAGATATCTACCTAAAAAAAAAAACCCAAAACAAATGCTGGGCACAGTGTTACATGACTGTAATCCCAGCACTTGGAAGGGAGATGGAGCTCCATGAGTTCAAGGCTACCTTGGTCATCTAGCAAGTTCCAGGCCTGCTAGGGCCATATAGTTAGACTCTATCTCAAAAACAAAACAAGAACCAAGCATATAGATGCACACGTGCACAGGCACATTCACGGCTATGCACCCCACGCCCCCATATCAAGAATAAAAATAAGGAACTGGAGAGATGTCAGTGTTTAAGAGGATTTGCCGCTCTTCCAGAGGAACCAAGCTCATGCCTCAATACCCAGATCAGGCAGCTCACAACCATCTGTAACTGTAGCTTCAGGAGTTACACCGCTTCTGACCTCTGTGGGTCCCCCAAACTCACATGCACTGTGCTGGCTGATTTTTGTCAACTTAACACAATCTGGAAGAGGGTGTATTAATTGAGAAAATGCCTCCACAAGAGTAGCCTGCTTTGGCCAGGCTGTGGTGGTGCACACCTTTAATCCCAGCACTTGGGAGGCAGAGAGGCAGGTGGATCTCTGTGAGTTCAAGGCCAACATGGTCTACAGAATGAGTTCCACACTAGACAGGGCTACATAATAGAGACCCTGTCTCAAAAATCAAAGCAAAACAAAAATAAAACAAATCCAATGACAAAGGAATAAAAGGGGAAAAAAAAAAAAAAAGACTCTACAATGGGGAACTTGAGAAGACAGCTTTCAGCCTTACAAGTATGAGATACTAACTACTAGTGTGTAGAGTCTGGGCACACCCAGAAAGTACCAGATGGGGTCTGTTCAGCCCTCTGTGGCTCAGCTCCTAAGAGTCCCACCTGCAAATCAGGCCTACTCACCACACCACGGTCTCCCAGGTCCAAGGCATCCCAAGTGAAGCCCTGGGGTAGGGTATAGGGCTCCTGGCGAATGTTGTCCTTGTCAGGTTCCACTGGCCCATGGGTATTTACCACTTCACCTAGAAAAGCACAGCCAGGAGTCAACAGGTGGCTCCACCAGGGGGAAGGGAGAGCTTGTTTAAAACATTCACTGGAGGCAGCGAGGCAGGCGGATCTCTGTGAGTTCAAGGCCAACATGGTCTACAGGCTGGGGATGAGGTTCAGCAGCTAGAGTGGTCATCTTGCTTGTGTACTGAGTACTATAGGCTCAGTACTATATATCCTGGGCACAGTGGTGCACGACTACAGCCAGCACTTAGCAGCGGCAGAAGGATCAGAACTCTGAGGTCATCTACCACTACACAGTGAGTTTAAGGCCAGTCTGAGCTACATGAGACCCTACCTGAGGAAAAACACATTATCAGAGCTAATTTCCCCTGGCCCTAGGAACCCCATAGCTGAAGAACATTCCATGCTTGGCAACTGAAAACTCTCTCTCCAGTTACCTTTGGTCCCTGGTTGAGGGCCAATGCACAACAAAACCTCAGAAGAATATCTGGGATCCAAGGTGGCTCATTTTTGGAAATCCTTGTACATCTCCCTTGGGCTCCTGAGTGACAAACATTCATCATAGCTAACCTGGCTTCCTGCCTCCTGGCTGGTGCAGTGTCGTTATGTTCTAGCCTACACACCCTTCCCTAACCTGAGGAGATCTGTAAGGAGCTGCAACAAGGCTGCCTTTGTGTCAAGAACAACAGAATACTGGGCTCACTCCTCAGTCAGATGACGGCTTCTAGCAGCCAGGCTCTCTTGGCCTTCCAGCTTCAGCTTCCAGCCCTGTGGGCCAGCTAACTGCCTGCCTCTGCCAGCTCAGGGCCTCTGTGCTTTGAGCACTACAAATGCCTTGGGGCTGACTCACAGGTCTGCAGATGCTGCCGGGAAGTCTCCCTCTGGCACCACCCCCCCTCCTCTGTGGGAGAGCTTGGGAGGCTGAGATGAAGGGGAGAAACTAAAACTAGATGAGACTAGAGAGGAAAGCCAGGCAGTCAAGCAGTTAAGGTTTTGTTTGTTTAAGACAGGAGAGTGCTAAGTAGCCCAGGCTGGCCTTGTGCTCACAGCACTCCTCCTGTCTTAGCCTCCTAATGTGGGATTACAGGTATGTACCAGTATGTACAAGCTCGTTCCTATTGTCCTCAGTCACTTACTTCCTAGTTAGAGGTGCCATGCCGCCCATGTCTGCTGTGCAGAGCCGAGAGCCGTAAACAGCAGAGGACAGACTATGAGCTGCAGAGGGACAGCTAAAGTCAAGGGGAAGAAAAAAAAAAAAAAAACCAAAACAAAACAAAAACCCTGTTCCCCTCAACAAGGAAAGAATGACATGATTGGAAGAGGGACTGAAGGCTCATGGAGAAGGCTCATGGAGGGCACCTAACAACTGTTCCAGACCAAAGCTTCTGAAACGAAGTCCTAACCCAGGCCTGCATATGTGAAAGTGGGGCTGTCAAGAAAGTTCTGGTAACAGTAAATGGTTTTGGACACACATATCAAAAATGAATTGAAAATTAAGCATGGCAGTGTTATGTAGCCTTGGCTCTGAACACACATGGGCAAGCTGCACTGTGCGTGCTAACATGCTATGAAACATCAATGAACTCTGTCTTAGAAACCTTGGCTCAGATCAAGACTATTGAACGGAGGCTGGAAGACGGTGAGGTGACTAACAGCACTGCTGCTCTTCCAGAAGACTCTAGCGCAGTTCCCAGCACCCATTTCAGGTGGCTCATGATGGACCTGAAAGGCCAGTTCTAGCAGGTGTGGACATCGCATCCTCTTCTAGCCTCTGAGGGCAAACACATACCCAACACACACAGGCATAGGCACCTAAAATTTTAAGCTTATTTATTTCATTTTATTCATTTGTTTTTGTGTGTGTATGAGTGTTTTGCCTGTTTGTATGTATATGCATCATACGTGTGCTTGGTGTCCATGGAGGTCAGAAGAAGGGGTCAAGTGCCCTGGAACTTGAGTTATGGATGGTTGGAAGCCATCACACAGGTGCTGGAAACTGAACCTGAGTCCTCTGCAAGAACAAGTGTTCGTAACCATGAGCTATCTATTCAACAAATTCTGTTTACAGTAAAGGGATATGTCCATGTGCAGCAGGATTTAGCTCTTTATGTGAAAATAAAAAGGCATATCTGGCCAGGCAGTGGTGGCTCACACCTTTAATCCCAGCACTCTGGAGGCAGAGGCAGGTGGATCTCTGTGAGTTCAAGGCCAGCCTGGTCTACAAAGTGAATTCCAGGACAGCCAAAGCAATACAGAGAAACCCTGTCTTGAAAAATGACAAAAAAACAACAAAAACATTTCATTAATATGCAAATGTCTTTTTGAGACATGATCGTATGTAGTTTTCAGTCTGACCTCATGTTCACTGCATATTGGAAGCTATCTTTGAACTCTTGATTTGTTTTAATTTTCAATAATATTTTTATTAGACAATTTCATACAATATGTCTAAACATATTCACCTCCAAACTTCTCCTATTATCACTTTCGCAACCCTTCTCACCTAACTAACTTGAGATTTTATTTTTCTTTCTCCATTGAGTCCAGATTTTGTTGCCCAGCTAGAGGTGGGAGTGGGGCCCACAGTGGTGTGTAGTTAACCTGTCAAGGGTCATATCATTAAAGAAAACCCACTCTGCCTCTCCCAGTGGCTATCAAATGCTAACAGCTCCTCAGCTGGTGGTGGGGCTTCGTGTCCACCTTCCCTGCACAATGCTGAGGTTTTGTCTGAAGAGCTCGTGCAGGCCTTGTGCTTGCTGTCACGACCTCTGTGCCCTGTAGCGCCTGACGAACACTTTCCTTGAGGCTACTACACCTCTCACAATTGTTCTCCCTCCTCCTCTGGGAGAGGAGTGACAGGAGTGAGGGTCCACTTAGTGCTGAGCACCCTGCAGTCCCTTACTTGCCGCACACTGACCAGGTCTCGACTGTGTAAATTACCTCTTACTACAAAGAGAGGCTTCTCTAATGAGGGTATTTTTATTAAAGATACATTTTTTTAAATGATTTATTTATTTATTATGTGTACAGTGTTCTGCCTACATATATGCCTGCAGGCCAGAAGAGGGCACCAGATCTCATTACGGATGCCTGTGAGTTAATATATGGGTGCTGGGAATTGAACTCAGGACCTCTGGAAGAGCAGCCAGCGCTCTTAACCACTGAGCCATCTCTCTAGCCCAAAGATACATATTTTTTTATGTGTATGACACACGTGTGTATACCCTAAGAGGTCCTAAGAGGGCAGTGGATACCCTGGAGCTGCAATTCAGGACGTTATGATTTGTCTCAATGTAGACAATCATCTATAATGACTAAGCCATCTCGCCAGTGTTTTGGGGCTGGAGAGAGGGCTCAAAAATTCAGAGCACATGCTGCAGAGGACAAAATTCATCCCCAGGCAGCCCTGTATTGGATGGCTCACAACTGCCTGTTGTTCTGTGTTTATATTCACAGACAGACACACAGGTCATTTCAAAAAATGATAAATCTTTTTAAAAACATAAAAAGAAAACACACCAGGAGCTGTGCAGTAGTGGTGTATTCCTTTAATCCCAACATTCGGGAGGCAGGGGCACGTGATTCTCTGTGAGTTCAAGGCCAGCCTGGGTTCTAAGAGTTCCAGGACAACTAGGACTACTCAGAGAAACACACCCCCCCCCTCAAAAAAGGAAAACAAACAACACACACTTTACTTCCTCAGCTACATACACATGAAACAAGAATTGGGTCCCAAGAGTCCCAGAAACAAAACCAAAACCTCCACCAGAAGCTCCAAGGGCAGTGACCAAGGTCAGCTGTGATGATTCAGGTCTAGCAGACATCTCTAACTCCAGCAGGTGCAATTACCTCTGGAATACATATGGGGTTTCCGTCTGTCTAATCCCTTTACAAGTTTATTACATCATTTTACAGTTAAGTGTTATTTTAAGACAGGGCCTCACTATGTAGCTCTGGATGGACTGAAACTACCCTTGTAGATCAGGCTGGCCTCAAACACAGAGATCCACTTGTTTCTGCCTCCAGGTGCTACAAGAAATAAAGGTGTATGCCACCACTGGCTTCACTGTGGCTTTTTAAGTGTACCTGATGAAAAATATAGTATTCTTGGAGTTGAGTCCTGACTATTACTTGAACTTAGTAAGCTTGAATTAGCTGAAAGCGGAGGATTCTGGGGACTCTTCCCATTCCAGAGTTCACATTCGTCCACACAAACACAACAGTCTTTCACTAATCTAAGTGGGATGATAGACCCATGGACAGACATCCCCACTCATCATGTGCTAAGACATTGTTCTCTGTAGACTTAAGATGATGATGGTCGCTTGTTCTGAGTGTGACACTGTGACATGACAAGGACTCTGAACAATAGCCTTTTATATGCTCCTTTTACAGACAATCCTCTAGAAACAATCACCACAGATCTCTAGGACCTTGTGGTTCTCCATTAGAGAACACCCACAGAAGCGCAGCCAAGGCACATTCCTTGCTCTCACCTGCAAAAGGAAATACATACCCAGTTTGGGGACTGGCTGTGTATCCCAGAACTGGTAGCTTCGCTTGCTGGCCTCCTCCATGGTTTTGGCAGGTCCCTGACCCACTGAGAACAGCTCAATGGCCTTCTGTATTTCCTGGATCCTCTCTGCTGGCAAAGAGTTCATCTGGACAAGACAGTTGGAGAAAGAAAAGACCCATTGTGTTAGCAAGACTTATGAGTCACTAAGAGTTCAAGAGTTGGCACACCTTTAATCTCAGCACTGGGAAGCTGAGGCAGGCAAATCTCTATGAGTCAGCTTGGTTTACACAGAGAGCTCCTGGCCAACCAGTGAGACCCTGTCCCAAACAAACAGACAGACAAACAAACAAACAAAAAGAGTTAGCTTGGTATAGGAGTACACATCTGCCATCCTAGCTCTCAAGAGGAAGAGTCAAGTTTGAGGCTAATCTTGGCTACATGAGATCCTGTATCAAAACAGCAAGAGTTCAGGGCGATAGCATGAGGGCCTGGGTTTCATGTCTAGCACCAAGACAGAAAAAGTTGACGACAGTAGTATATGCATAACCCCACTGCTGGGGAGGTGAAGCTGTGAGGATCCCTGGAGGCCTGCTGCCCAACTAATCTAGCCAAATCATGGAGCTCCAGATTCAAGGAGGAACCCCTCTCAAAAATATGGTGGCAAGTGATTAAGAAAACTGATACTGACTGCCCACATAACATGTGCAGCATGTAAGAACAAGTATACACAAGCACACAACCAAGAGTTCAGAAGTAAAGGGTACAGTCAAAAATGGTATGTGGTTCCTTAGTTCTAATTAGAGGTTATTTACATATTATATAAGAAATGGAGAAAAGAGTAGCTGAGAATTAGCTAATGGGTGCTACCTATGGGATTTTGCTGTTTATTTTTTGGTCTTTTGGCGTTTTTGTTGGTTTTTTGTTTTGAGACAGGGTCTCACTGTATAGCCTTGGCTGTCCTAGAAATCCCCCAGTAGACCAGGCTGACCTCAAACTTCAGATGATCCTCTTGCCTCTGCTAAAATTACCAGAGTACACATCACACTTGGATTTGCCTATAGTTTTCCCCATCTCCATCTCATGACGTTCATGCCAAAAGTAAATAGAACCAAGTGCAAAATTTCAAGCAATGCAGAATATAAAAAACACAAAGAAAAAATACCTGTAGCTGGGTGTAGTTGCTATATAAGTTTGTAATTCGAGAGGCCTAGATATGGTCTGGATATGAGGATCAGAAATTTGAGGACAGCAATGGGCAACATAAGACAATGTCTTGAAAAGAAAGGGGGGGGGGCTGGAGAAGTGCTTCAATAGCTAAGGACACTAGTGGCTCTTCCAGAGGATCCGGGTTTGATTTCCAGCACCCACGTGGCAGCTTACAATTATCTATGACTCCACCCACATGGCAGCTCACACTGTCTATGACTCCAGTTCCAGGGGGTCCAACGCTCTCTTCTGGTCTCCATAGACAATGCACACATGTGATGCATAGATATATATGCAGGCAAAGTACCTACACATAAAATAATCAGTCCCACTCCCTTAATTATAATCCTTATTATGAATAGTTTAAACCTAAAAATGTGAGAAATATATAGAACCCTAGACTTCTTTAGATGCAAGTTCTAAAACCATAGACATCTTTTTCAAAAAGCAAAATTGGGGGGCTGGAGAGATGGCTCAGAGGTTAAAAACACTGACTGTTCTTCCAGAGGTCCTGATTTCAATTCCCAGCAACCACATGGTGGCTCACAACCATCTATAGCAGGATCGGATGCCCTCTTCTGGTGTAAAGCTGTACATGCATATAGAGCACTCATAGGTACATAAAATAAATAGATCTAAAAACAAAAAAAAAACACTTGTTCAAAAAATATTTTTGCAGTCGGGAAGTAGTGGCACATGACTTTAATCCCAGCACTAGAGAAACAGAGGCAGGCAGATCTGAGTCGGAAGACAGCTTTGTCTATAGAGTAAGTTCCAGGACAACCAGGGCTATACAGAGAAACCCTATCTCAAAATAAGTAAATAAACAAACAAACAAACAAATAAATAAATCAAAACAAATATGTTGAATGTGTGCACATATGCAGGTGCTATAGTGTGTGGAGGTCAGAGAATAACTTTCAGGAGTCTGTTCTCTCCTTCCACTATAATGGTCCAAGGGACCAAACTGGTCACCAGGCCAGGCTGCAAGACTTAAGACCTAGAAGACCAAGAACACTGCTCTAAGAAGCAGGGGCTGTCACCTGGTACATACAGGCAATGTGTGCCTGTAATTCTGTGGGTGCTGCACTGGAATTGGATCTAACCCACAGGGTCTTCTAAGGCACCAAGAAGAGTTTCATCACCAAAGTCTAGGGCACAGAGGGCAGACAGCACTGGAATGTCTTATCTTTAAATAATACCAGTGGAGATGATCAGTTTAAGTTGTTCCTACACATTTCCCTCAAAACTCATTAGTCATGCAGGGCGTTGGTAGCGTATGCCTTTAATCCAAGAACTCGGGAGGCAGAGGCAGGAGGATCTCTGTGAGTTTGAGACCAGCCTGGTCTACAAGAGCTAGTTCCAGGACAGCCTCCAAAGCCACAGAGAAACCCTGCCTCGAAAAACCAAAAAAAAAATAAAAAACAAAACCAAAAAACATAAAACAAAAACAAAAAAACCACAAAACTCATCAGTCATAGAAAACAGTCTCCTTGTTACCTTCACAGGCTGATCCTGGGCATCTGTGTCATTGCTTTTCTCTTTCTTCTTCTTTTGTTTCTTTTTCTTCTTCTTGGCTCCAGTGTCATTGGCTGGACTCATGCCACTGTAAGACAAAGTAAACACTGATGGAGGCCTAAAAACAACATCAGATGCTTTAAACTACACTGACAAAAGGCTTTTCTGTAGAGCAGGCCTTCCTAATCAAGCCTGTTGGCTTCAGAAACAGACTGGAGAATCCAGCTCCCAGAAGGGGTGTTTAGAGGACACAAGCAAGCACAGCTCCCCAGGGAGGAGACACTGTGCAAGGCATGTCCTATTTATTTCAAAGGGCTTTTTCTGTTCTTGCATTCATTCATTCATTCATTCATTCATTCATTCATTCATTCATTCACTGAGACAGGGTCTCCAGCAGCCAAGGATGACCCCCATCAATGGCTTTGAACTTTTGAGCCTCCTGCTTCCACCTCCAAAATGCTGCAACTACAGACACTCCACCCACCTGGTTTATGGGGCTCAACAAAGCTTCTTGCAAGCAAAGAAAGTACTCTACCAACTGAACTACATTCCCAGTTTTTCCTTCCTTTTCTTCCTTCCCCCACCTTCCTTTCTTTCTTTCTTTTTTTTTTTTCTTTTTTTGGACAAGGTCTTACTATGTAACACTGGCTAACCTGGTATTCAGTATGTATCTCAGGTTGGACTCAAACTTATGGCATTCCTCCTGCCTCAGCCTCCTGAGAGGTAGGAAGATAGGTATGAGCCACCACATCTGTTTTTGGGAGGTAGGAGGGATATGTACTTATTTTTTTTCTAGGTTGCCAGGCTGCACAAAAGACAAAGACATCTGTCAACACTGTGTTGGTACCAACACCACTTTTTTTTTTTTTTAAAGATTTTACTTATTTATTATGTACATAACATTCTGCTTCCATGTATACCTGCACACCATAAGAGGGCACCAGATCTCATAACAGATGGTTGTGAGCCACCATGTGGTTGCTGGGAATTGAACTCAGGACCTCTGGAAGAGCAGTCAGTGTCCTTAACCTCTGAACCACCTCTCCAGCCCCCAACATCACTTTCTTAGGGCCCTAAATTAAAAAGGATAGCCTTTTGGGAATCCTTTGCCCTGGCTTATCCAAATGTAACCAGTATGTTAACTGGGTTTCCCCAGCTGGACCTAAAGTACAAGACAGTATAGAAAAGAGAGCAGGATGAAGAGAGTTTGACATTACTGCACTCCATGCAGTAAAACGAAACAAATCTTTTATAAGTACAAGACAGAGGCACACACTTACTACAGCAAATCAAAGCTTAACTTGCTCCTTCTTTTCCAAAATACTGAACAGAGACTTGTGTGAAATTTGTCCTTTGAAGGCAGGGAATATACGATATGGGAACTGAGATGGCTATCCTGGAACTCACTCTGTAGACCAGGCTGGACTCCAACTCAGATCGGCCTGCTCTGCCTTCTGAGTGCTGGGATTAAAGGTGTGTACCACCACACCCCACAGGAATGTCATTTTTAGTGAAGGCCCTAAATGTTAAATTCAAACACACAAGAAATCTTATGGATGCTCTTGTACAAAATCAGGGCAGCAGGAAGAGATGGAAAATGAGCCTCCGTGCTTCTAAAATAGAACAGTGCCGGGTGTGTGTGGGTGGGAGGGAAGGGCAAGCTGACAGATGAGCAGAGCACAGAAGTTCCCGACAGCAGGAAGGGTCCGTAACACAGGCCTCCTCTCCCCTGCAGGGTGACAAACACTCAAATGTGTGTGCCTGGGAACTAAAATCTTTTATAATAGGGAAAGAGAGAGCAGAGGGAACCTCCAGCCTTGGGAGGAGTTTCACAGCAATGTGCCTTAACCTGTTGCTTATAGGAGACCACAATGAGGAGACCTGATCATCAACTAACCAGCCAGTACCCAGGGACAAACCACCCATCTCTCAAGATGTGGAGCCTTTTCTCCCTGACATGTTACAGCAGTGGTCAACCTGTGGGTTAAGACCCCTCAGCATCACCTAAGACTATCAGAAGACACAGATCTTTACATCACAACTCAGAACAGTAGCAAAATTACAGTTAGGAAGTAGCAACAAAAATAATTTTATGGTTGGAGTCACCACAACATGAGGAACTGTACTAAAGGTCACAGCATTAGGAAGAGGTTGAGAACAGTGCACTGGTTACAGTCTCAGCCCCCAGAAGGATGTATCTGGAAAGCCAGCCTCCAAAGCCAAGTTGTTAACTGTCTTCTCACACTAGGTCCAAGAAGGAAACTTAGTGTAAAGAGCAGGGTGTTGGAGGTAACCGGGAGAGGCAGGCATGGGGCACATGCCTATAGTTCCAGCACTAGGGAGGCTGAGGCTAAGGACGATGGAGAGTTCCAGGTCAGTCTGAGGTAATGTCCAGGATGATGTTTTATTCTGAAAGCCATCTCTGACTCCTCCATCTCACTGACATCTGCTTGAAAATTATAATCTCCTAAAAAACTATATACATATAATTATTTATACAAAATGATGGGTTTCTTTCTTTGCCTCCCATTGATTTAATAATGTTGTGAGCATAGGGGCCACACCACACAGCTGTTTCTCACAGCCCCTCCTATTACACGGCACACACAGCTAAGAGTCAACAATTTTATGCTTGCCTGATGCTTTCTAGGCACAATGGACTAAAATAAAACTCAGAAGAGCTTCAGCCCAAAAGAGGTCAGTGAAATATCTCTAGTGCGGTTCCACGGAACCACTGTGCCAACATTCTGAGAAAGCAGTGAAATGCCGTGCTCTTCTTTCTTCCTGTGTCTTGGTTGGGATTTTTAATGACCAACGTCCTCCTCACCATTATCCTCCTTAGGTCATGAGGTCATGTCCTATACCTAAGTCAAAGCAGAGAATGCCACTGACACTATTCAAACGGTGCTGTCTGCAACACAGACTGCAGGTTTCTGAGGGCAAAGTTCAGAAGGGAAAATTTGTAACGGAAGGGGACTCACCATGGCCAAACTTGAACTCAAGATTCTCCTATGCTAGCCTCTTGTGTACCAGGGCATGTGTCTTTATTCACCCACCTTGTCTTTATTCACCCACCTTTTTTTTTTTTTTTAGACATACTATGTAGCCGTAGCTGCCCTAGAACCCTCTATGTAGACCAGGCTGGCCTCAAACTCATAGAGCTATCTGCCTCTGCCTCTCACGTGCTATTATTAAAGGCCTATGGGACCGTATTATGCAGTTTTAATTTTTAACTTTTAAGTATGTGTAAATGTTTGTATGGTGTGTACCAATGCTCTTGGAAACCAGAAGGTGTCGGATTCCCTGGAGCTGGAGTAACAGCAGTTACAAGCCTTCTGACCTGCATGCCAGAGCCAAACTCAGGTCCTCTGGAAGAGCAGGAGGGGCTCTTGGCGGCTGAGCCATGACTCACCCCCTATTCTCTCTGTCTCTGAAAGCTATAAGCTAAGGCTTGGGACTATAAAGTAAGTTCTCCACAGAAAGGTACTAAAATAAATCCTGAACTCTTGTTCTAATTTCAACATCCGGAGAGCCTTTTGCAAAAGAAGTTACCCTCAGGGATGTGACATAGTCACCCGCAATCCTCCCAGCACTCACAAAGCCCAGAGGCAAATGAACAGAGGGACATTTCAAGGACACTCAGAGGAAACAAGGTGGCACTCATCAGTATCAGCTGCATATTGTCTGTACTGCTGTGGCTGCTGCAGCACTGGAAACTACACCCCAAACTCCACATACCCCCACCCATTAGTAGATTGGGAGTTTGGAGCATGGATGGCTCATCAGGTAAAATGCCTACTGCCAAATTGATGACCTGAGTTTGAACCCAGGATCCACATGGTGGAATGGAGAGTCCTTCAAGAAGTCCTGTGACATCCACACAGGTCCCATGGCAATGTGCACATATGCAAATAAACAAAATGCAATGAATTTTTAAAAACCTGCTTGTGAATCCTAAATTCCTACTGTCATAGAGGCACTAGGTGGCTCTGGAAGGAACTTGTAGGCAGGAATTCCAGAGGCCTGCTTTTACACCTTTGCCTTCTCTAGATGTTTTGAGGGCTGAATGAGCCAATTCCTGTCATGGAGGAGAGCTTTTTTTTTTTTTTTGTTTTTGGTTTTTCGAGACAGGGTTTCTCTGTGGCTTTGGAGGCTGCACTGGAACTAGCTCTTGTAGACCAGGCTGGTCTGGAACTCACAGAGATCCGCCTGCCTCTGCTTCTTGGGTGCTTGCACACTAAAGGTGTGCGCCACCACCACCTGGCTGAGGAGAGCTATTTTTAAGAGCTCGCAAAGACTCTGATATAACTGATGAAAAGCTGGACCAGCAGACAACAAGACTAAGATGAAATAATGAGATAAATACTGAAATTCAACAGTTTGAGTTTGTTTGGTGCACTGTGACCTGGCAAGCCAAAGATCAAACCAAATGCTATTCAATGCTCAATCCGTGTCCACTGAGGATGACCCTGGACTATTCATGAGAGTTTCAAGAGCCAGCCAACTCCATTGCAACCTAACTCCTAGGCTGAGAAAATCCACAAACTGAAGAGATCCAAAGAGAGGACTCTTGCTGCTACAGGATGCAGGAGCTTGGGAACACTGCTCAGTGGTTGTACCCCTCGTGTGTAAGGTGCTGGGTCTGAACATCAGCACCACCACAAAAAGAGAAAAGGGGGGGGGATTCAGAATACAGAAATCAATCCCAGATGGAAAACACACCCGGCAAGTTCAAAACGGAGGGTGAGGTGGAGGCTCACAAGAAAAGCAGAACTGATCTTCCCAAGTGAAATCAGAGGGTTTAGCATACACTAACAGCAACAGCAGGCACTCAACTACAGTCAACCTTCAGCTGCTCCTCAATAAGAACACTAGACAAACCAGGTAAAGCAAGCACTGCCCCTGGCAAGGCATTTCAGGTGCTTAACATAGAGAACACAGTATTTCATGTGCTTTAAAGGGAGCAATCACAAGGAAACCGTCTCTGGGGAATCAGAGAGAGGCTTCATGAGTAGAGCTTGCTCAACTTGAAGTTGTGGCTCATCCTGTAATTCTAACCCTTGGGAGGCTGAGGCAGAGATCCTCTCCTACAAGTCTGAAGCCAGCCTTAATACAAGCTGAAACAAACAAATAGAACAGAGCTGGTCAGGTGTGGTGGCTCAGGCCTTTAATGCTGGCACTGGAAGGCAGAGGCAGGCAGATCTGAATTCCAGGGCAGCCAGGACTACACAGAGAATCCCTGTCTCAACAAAACCAAATGAGGCTGGGCTGGGCGGTGGTAGCACACGCCTTTAGTCCCAGCACTCAGGAGGCAAAGGCAGGCAGATCTCTGTGAGTTCGAAACCAACCTGGTCTACAAGAGCTAGTTCCAGGACAGGCTCCAAAGCCACAGAGAAACCCTGTCTCGAAAAAACAAACAGCAAATGAATAAATAAATATTTAAAAATGGAGGAGCAGGTAAGACGGATTTAGTGGATAAAGGTGTTTATAGGCAGGCCTGACCGCCTGAGTTTATTCTGACTTCAACGAGCTCACTATGCATAAACAAAACATTTGTACAACATACACACAAATAAATAAATGCAATATTTGTTTTTAAATGGAGATTTTAACAAATTAAGAGAAAAGGCCAAAAAGCATCCTCCTGGAGCCCCTACTTTCGGAGCTCCAAAGAGAAAGGGTTAACTGGCAGCTTGACAAAGCTGATGAATTTTGGAGTGAGCTTATTAGTTCAACAATGTGGGAGATCAGCAAAACCAGCTTGCCATGGGCAGCAGTCTCCCTGAAATAGGCTTCATTTACTTTTAATTTCTTCTGCTCTCCAGTTTCTTCTCTTTGAAGCAGCTCTTGATTAGTTTCTTTTTAACTACCATTTAATTAGGAAATATAATTAGAATACTTATTTGATATCAGCAATGAGAGTTCTCTTCATTTTGCTTTGATCTAGTTTTGAGAAACCAAAAGCTGAAGAGAGACATGAAGAGAGAGCCTAAAAACTAAAAAGATTTCTTCTTCCCAAGTGCTAGATGCAGTTATAAGCCAGCAAACAGTGTGGATACAGTCACTGTGAGACAAAAGGAAGACAAAGCAAGCAAGAAAAGCTTTGTGGAATTTACCTTCTGTCCTAATTCCATTTGTCAACCCCACACAGCCTGAAGTCACTCACCTGAGAGGAGAGACTGGATTGAGGAACTAGGTCAGATTGGCCTGTGGACATGCCTTGAGTGCTGACACAGGAGGACCCAGTCCACTGTGGGAAGCACCATCCCTAGGCAGGTGGTCCTGAGCTGTATAAGGAAGGAAATTAAGAGCCCAAGGAAATGGCCTAGCAATTACTAGTTGGGCTGGGTGTGGTGCCACACTCCTGTAATCCTAGCCCTTGGGTGGCAGAGGCAGGTGGATCTCTGTGAGTTCACGGCCAGCCTTGTACAAGTCCCAGACCAGTTGGAACTAAATGTAAGATCCTGTATTGAACAAAAGCACTAGCTGTTCCTCCAGAGGATCCAAGTTTGGTTCTCAGCACCCGTACAGGGTGATTTACAACCATCTGTAACTCCATGGGAACCGGCGTCCTCTTCTGGCTTCCCCAGACACCAACACACACACACAGCAGACACAGAAATAAATGTAAAAACATCGGAGGAGGAGGAAACTAGCTAAGCAGAAGCACAAGTGTAGGAGTGAGCCACCAAGCAGTGTTCCTCTATGGCTTCTGTCTCTGAGTTCCTGTCCTGTCTTCCCTCAACAAGGGGCTGCAGTCTGGAATGTGTATTATGTAAACATACCACGTATATGTACACTACATAAACCTTTCCTCACCTAATCACTTTTGGTTAGCAACAGAACGAAAGCTAAACACCATCTACAAGTAAAAAAATCTACTTTCTCTCCTTGTTTAATTATGCCCATTGTTCTGCAGTGGTCTCAAATGGGTGGCAATCTGGCCTCAGCCTCCTGAGATTAGACATACACTACCATATGTACCCAGCTCCTTTCTTCTTAAATTTCTTCATAGGAGACAGTATCTCTTGTGCTCCCACAAATACACACCCCCATATGCAAAACAAGTAAGAACTTAAAATGCAAACATCTGGGGGTGGGTGGGTGGAGGGAGAGATGCCTCAGAGGTTAAGAGCATGTTTACCAATACTTGTAGGAGTTCAGTTCCCAGCACCATGTTGAGGGGCTCATAACCACACATATTTCCAGGTCCAGGAGACTGAAGCCCTTTTAAGCCTTCCTCGGGGACCTGCACTCACACGCATATACACACAACTAAAAATTTTTTTAATTAACAAAAATAAAAACAGGAAAAAAGGGGGCAAGAAACACTTCAAAAAGAAAAAAAAATGAACTTCCATAATAAACTGGAGGTGGCAGGTTTCTGCAGGCATTTCACAAAACGCTGTAGGAAGATCTGTGAGAAAAGTGCTTGCTGGGAAAGCCTGGTTACCCCGAGTTCCATCCTCAGAACCCACACAAAAAAGCTGGATGTTGTGGCACACAATCTTAGCACTCCTAGGATAGGACCCAAGAAAGAGATAGAAGAAGCTTCCAGGAACTGGTTCCTGGAAGCCGAGGAACAAGTTAAATGAGAGTACACAGCAAGGCAGAAGCAACAGGAGCGCTGCCTTAACAAGATGGAAGGAGAGAACTGACCTCCAAAACTGTTCTCTGACCTCCAAACACAGGCATGCAAGCACACAGTAGTAAGACAAGATTTATATGTAAGAAAAATCTGAGACTGGAGATGTGTCTACAATCTCAGAACTAAAGAAGTGAAGGCAGGAGAACTAGAATTTCAAGATCATTCTCCATGCAAAATGAGTTCAAGGGTAGCCTGAGCTATATGACACCCTGCACTAAGATAGGCCAGGCAGTTTAATATTTGCCTTCATTCACCAAACACTCAGTAACACCTACTGAGTGCCAGGTACCTCCAGGCATAATCCTTGTCCTCATGCACCCTGATAGACCATGAGACAGAGACCTGGACACACTCAGTAAATTATCAAACATATTATTTACTGCTATATTAAAACTACAAAGGTACAACTTGAAAAAAAAAAAAAGAAAGGAAGGCAAGTTGGGGAAAGTCAGGGGAATAACTGAAGAAAGAAAAGGAGAGTTAAGCTACTCTTTTTTTGAGACAGGGTTTCTCTGTGGCTTTGGAGGCTGTCCTGGAACTCACAGAGATCCACCTGCCTCTGCCTCCTGAGTGCTGGGACTAAAGCCGTGTGCCACCACCGTCCTGTCCTAAACTACTCTTAATGTCCTCTCTAATTTCATAAACAACTGGAGATAAGAAAACTTTCCCAAGACCACAGCTATTGATCTTGGGATCACAACCAGGCTTTCAGTTTGTTTCTGCAGACAGTCTTACTATAGAGTCCTGGCTGTTTAGCTATATAGATCAGGCTAGCCTTGACCTCAGAGATCCACCTGTCTGAGCCTCCCAGCACTGGGATTAAATGACTGCACCACCACACCCTGCTCAAAGCAGGTTTGAATGACTCCAAAGTTCATGCTTTTCCCAGGGTGATGCTGTCTCTTTCCAAAACACTTTGCTTTGAAATTTAATGGGAAATGCCAATTCTAAGCGTCACAAGTAGACTGTCTCCTGACTAGGACCTTTGTTTTTTACCTGCCACCTCCAAACTAGCTCATTCTCACAGACCCCTAGATTTGGTAATCTAATTTGTTCACTCAAACCATACCTGGTAATAGAACACCTTCCCCCTGGGGGAGGTGAGGGGGATGGGTTCACTCCCAAAGATTTGGGGAAAGGGGAGCTATTACTCTGTGGTACTACTGTAACTAAAACAAAGAACTTCCTGGAAAACAGGATTTTCTTGGTTTTCATGCTTGTGGTTGAACACCAGGGCCTGCAATAGGAAATGCACGTGCTCTACTGCTGAGCTATGCCCCAGCTCTTGGCAAAGTTTCGCAAACTGATCAGTTTTTCAGAGTACAAAACCCATTTAAAAAACAAAAACAAAAAAAGATTAACCCTGGTCAAGGCAACAGCTTCACAGAGAAAAACGGAGCAATTACAGAATGAACAAAGGAAAAAACTCACACTTTCACTTCTAGAATGACTTTCAAATCCAGCACTCTCATTTGGTGGGGATTTTTTTTTTTTTTTTTTTTCTCAAGAGGCCTGTCCTGTTCCTTCTTCTAGCTCCTACATCCTCAGAGATTCCATTCTTGGGAATAGCTAGCTCAAACGAGACTGTTACATTAGATCTGTTGTGAGTTACAGCAACAGAACACAGTCATAAAATCAAATTTGGCAAGCTTCCTTTTCTGCCACATTCGTGTGATTTTTTTTTTTTTCATGCTGTTGAAGAACAAGAAGTGATATGTTTCTAAAATCTAAAACTCACCCCAGGCAAACAGCTAGCCACATGATCCTTTGCTCAACCACCTCTAGATAGACTAAATAAGAGTGCATCCAAAGGTCATGACATCCCACCTTTATCTCAATTCTCACTGGGGGAAAGGCGGAAGTTAAAGGCTGCCAGTTACAGCTCAGGACAAGCTGGCTACAACAAAGTCTGACTTTGAAAGTCAGACTACCACACACTCAGACAATTACACGAAAAATATACATATGCATATAGACAGACAGACAGATGGTGAGGAGTTAGCAGCAGACAAATAATGTGAACAAAAATAAATTATTCACTGGGACCGGCTTACAGATGTACTGATTTGGGAAAAAAAAAAATCAACGCTCAAATATCTTGTCCATCTCTTCTTCTCTAGTAACAAACGACAGCAGCTACTTACAGTAGGAGCTACATGGTGGCCTGTAACAGTAGTCCCTATAGTGGGAGGCAGAGGCAAGAGCATCACCCTGAGTTTGAGGACAACCTGCTCTCCATGGACAGACTGAACTACTCCTCCAGAACCTGGCTCAAGAAACCCCCAAATCCCCGAAAGACCCTAAAGTACAAGATATGCAGTATCCCTCAAGTACCACATATTCTCCAAGAAGAGACATCAGTTTTTTGAAGCTTTGAGCTACTTCACTACGTTAACAAAGGTACAAGAAGACTGACTCTAATAATACCTACGGGTTATTTGAGGCAAAAGACACCGAATAAGTCAAAGCATTATCACATCGCTAATACCACAGGATTTATAAGGTGAGTTTGTATCTTAGAACTCTCCGGCAGTAATATTTTACAACATAATTATATACATGGCTTGTATAGTCTGGTGAATTTCCTCATTGGCCGTGAACTACAACGAAATGCTTTATTACTAGTTTATTGCCAGTCACGTTGTTCATTCACCTTTATAAGTAGCGTTCCTCTGAACTACAGTTTCTAAATTGCTCTGCGTTGTACTATTGAGACCCACCGTTCAAAATGCTCTTTTTCCCCATCGTGCCTGAAGCACACGAATGGTACACTATACAGAACTTTTATATAATAAAACTATTGCATGTCTCCGACCCTTAATTTCCGAGCACCTACCCCAGTAAATGACAAAGGCAAAAACCAATCGCTAGGCAGGATCTCAGTGGCTTAGCCAATGAGAACATGGGGTGGGGTTAGACTAAGCTCCCGGTGACTTCCCCGCACCCCAGAGACCCAGCCTGTGGGAGACCGGACAGGAATTGGGCTACGAGGATCTCATTACCCCCGGTTGTAGCTGTTGTCCTCCTCGTTCTCGCAATCGCTGCAGTGCTCATGGCCGTTTCCGTTCCCTTCCATCATCTGCGGCAGCGAAGGTGCCGGCAGCTTCACTGCTGTCTCACTCTCATCCGCCATCTTGGGTTGCGAGAGCCGGGCTCCCCGCCCCGCTACATGGAGGGCTCCTATTGGACAGGAGAAATTTGCACTGCATTCTGGGATTGGTAGTTTTTGTGAAGAAATCTGACACTAAGGGCTGCGCGTTCTCAAGAAACTGGACTGAAGTGGACTACAAAACCCAGAAATCATGAAGGGACGTCTTGGGAAGAGTGGGCAGCAATTCCGGAAGCCCCTAGGTTCAGCCGCGCTCTGAGGCGAAGAGGTCCCCACGCCTTGTAGGGTGGTCGCGGGGAATTCTGGGACTTGCAGTTCCATATTGAATTAGCGTTTCGGGAGCGATAGGTGGCAAAGTCCAAGCTTTCACTTCAGCCTACCCTTGATAGGCATCGGGCCACAGGTGAGCCGTTATCGGCTGCCGTTAAGGACCGTTACCACTCCCGGGTAAGTGAAAGACACTGCCAAGAGCCCATTACCCCTTAAAGAGGGCTTTCCTCCTGGAAGCCGGGCTTGCTCTCGGCTTCCTTCCCTACTCGGGCCTTTAGGCAGACCTGAGTCTTTGGAAGCCTAGAGGCAGCGGATTGAGGCGTGTGGAACGCTGACCCTGAGCCAGAAGACTTGATTGCTTGCAAGCGAGGCTTTTGGTTTCATGGCTTCTAGTTAGGCACCGAGCTCCCCTTCTCACTGTCCCTGTGATTCACCACTAGAGCATCCAAAACGAATCTTTTTTTTCCCTATTATAATCTAATTAATTACATCATTTCCTCATTCTCGTGAGCTCCCCTACCTCCTTAAATGAGCACTTACACACCAGGCTGCCGGGTAAGGCTTTTTGTACATATTTCTGTATAATTTTAACAAGCCTAGAATGTGCATGCCATGATTATTCCTTTTTTCACAGGTGAAAAGACATTTCCAGGGAAGTTGGTACATTGCTTGTAGGTGGCAAAATCTGTATATAAATTTGGATCTATTTACTCTATACCCTCTTTAATTCTTTATCAACACAGCAGTCACATTGTCCGATACAGGCAGCCACCACAAGAAAATCAATTATAGGAAGGTAATTGCAACATCTATCTCAGAATTGCCTGAATGCACGCCGGGTGTGGTGGCACACGCCTTTAATCCCAGCACTCGGGAGGCAGAGACAGGCGGATCTCTGTGAGTTCAAGGCCAGCCTGGCCTGCAGAGCAAGTTCCAGGACAGGCTCCAAAACAATACAGAGAAACCCTGTCTCGAAAAACAAAAACAAAAAACCTGAATGCTTCCGTCCCTTCGGTCTCCCTCCTGTCCTGAGAAGATAGCCCAAGAAGATAGGCTTAGAGATTTCTTATTTGTGTTGAGTATGGTAGGTGGGGAGAAAAGCTTAGTTCTTACCATTAGAGAGCTGCTGGCCAAAAAGGGAAATGATCTTTGCCTTTGCAAAACTGAACAAGAGAAGGAACAATTCCCCTCTGACTCAGAGACAGAAAACAAAATAAAACACAGAGCTAAATATAGTCAACTCCTCTTACGTTAGTGGCAGGCCCAGAAAAGTAAGTAGATTCCAAAACTGCAAACACTGTCCGGTCATTTCTGTGTGAAGCAGTCAAAGCTACACACTTGGGCTCAGCTGCCACGTACACACACCTCTCCAGGCCAAAGACCACTTACTCTTCAGTAGACAGCTTGCCTAGCATGTGTAAAGCCCTAGGTTCACTGTGCACTAACTACTACCTCCAACATACATTTATTTGTGTGCATGTGTGTGCATGCTTGCACCTTGACCCACTGAGCCGTCTCACCATCTGGAGGTTAACTTTTCTATTGCCTCTTTTAACTTACATGCTCTTGTAAACAATACAGGGGAAGCCGGGCAGTGGTGGCGTACGCCTTTAGTCCCAGCACTCGGGAGACAGAGGCAGGCAGGTCTCTGTAAATTTGAGACCAGCTTAGTCTACAAGAGCTAGTTCCAGGACAGCCTCCAAAGCCACAGAGAAACCCTGTCTCAACCCCTCCCCCCCCCAAAAAAAAAAACAAAACCCACAGGGCAATGGACTTGAAAATTGTATTGGTCCCAAAACTCAGTGATGCTCAATTGCAGAACTTGAATGAGAACTTACATCTATTATTCTAATTCCCTGTGTTGTTGGTTTCTGCACAAACAACAAACATTCAATAAGGTCAAGGAAGAGCCAGGCAGTGGTGGTGCACGCCTTTAATCCCAGCACTCAGGAGGCAGAAGCAGGTGGATCTTGTGAGTTCCAGAGCAGCCTGCTCTACAGAGCGAGTTCCAGGACAGCCTCCAAAGCCACAGAGAAACCCTGTCTCGAAAAACCAACCAAACAAACAAACAAACAAAAACAAGAAAGAATGAAGAGAAGATGTAGGCTTTTGTGACCCTGCCATTCTTTTTTGGGGGGAGAGGGGTTGGTTTTCGAGAAAGGGTTTCTCTGTGTAACAGCTCTGGCTCTCCTGGAACTTGCTTTGTAGACCAGAGAGATCTGCCTGCCTCTGCCTCCCAAGTGCTAGGATTAAAGGCTGAGCCACCACCGCCCAGTGGACCCTGCGTTTCTTCTAGTTCACACCTGAAGTACAACACTTTGCATTGCCAGGTGTGATGGCACATGCCTATAATTGTCGCACTGAAGGCAGAGGCAGTTGGATTCAGACCACCTTGAATTCCATAGTCCTGACCTCTATGGTTAACCGACACACATATGCACAAACCCAAACACTGATACACAAGCATACATATAATTAAAACTAATAAAAATACAATATTTTAAAGAAG
Organism: Cricetulus griseus; assembly: GCF_003668045.3. Taxonomy (NCBI): domain Eukaryota; kingdom Metazoa; phylum Chordata; class Mammalia; order Rodentia; family Cricetidae; genus Cricetulus; species Cricetulus griseus. The sequence goes on from NC_048600.1 coordinate 115,101,584, forward strand.
ATTTTGAGGATAAGCCAGGATCACAAGTTTGAGGTCAGCCTGGACTACCTAACAAGGTGTTGTTCCCCCCCACACTAGGATGCTGCTTTTGAGGTACCATAATGAGATTGATAAAGCTGTAAGGTGGGGGATGAGGAACATATTTCGATTGAAAGCAGGGTTAGTGGTACAGGCCTGTCATCCCATCTGCTGGAGAGGCTGAGGCAGTAGAGTAACACCAGCCTGCCAACTTAGTGAGACCCAGTGGGAGGGCTAGAGAATGCTCAGGGGTATGAGTACTTGTCTAACATCCTAGGTTCTACTCTAACACACACAGAGAGAGAGAGAGAGAGAGAGAGAGAGAGAGAGAGAGAGAGAGAGAGAGAAAAGGTAATGTTGGAAAAGCAGGCAAGAATTGGGCAAAAGAGTGGGAGAACATGGACTTTATGCTAAAGACTTGGAGCCACTGATGGGGTCGTTAGATTTATGGATGAACAAATGGCAACAAAGAAGGTCGTGGTGGAGACGAGTAAGTAGAAGGCACAGGCAGGAACACAGTATACGGCAGGATGTTTGTACAGCACTTTCTTGCGAGCGTCCCCTCCTTCTGATCTGTGTCATCTGCTACCTTGTGTGAGCAGATCAGGTTTCATTCGGTGATTTGTCCAAGGTCTCTGCTGCTTAGTATGGAGTTGAGACTTTACATGGGATGTTTTAATCCAGAGATGGATGAGAGAATCATGTTCATTTTCCTCCCTCTTTCACAGGGTGGTATTTGAGCAGAAATATGTCTGTGTTTCTGGCTAAGGAGTTCAGACTTTGTGAGGACCTAGAGGAGAGTCTTCGATTATGGTTTTTTTGTTTGTTTGTTTGTTTTTTAAGCAGCTTAATTTTTTTTTTGAGACAGTGTCTGGCTAGCCTTGGATGGAACTCCTTCGGTAGCCCAGGTTGGCCTTCAACTCATCAATCTCCTGTGCAACCTCTTAAATATTGGGATTACAGACATGAACTGCCATACCCAGCTGTGGAAGCTTTTAAATAAAGGATGAATATTAATGATATTTGTAAAGTGTGGTATAAATTTAATTATGTTTTAATATTTATTTAAAATAAACATGGGAAGTAAATTTAGTTTTAGGAAGTAGAAGTCAAAGGAGTCATTTCTACTGGACTCACAGGGCTTGTCCTTCAAACAAAGCTGGAAGCAGTGTGATATTCTAGGATAGATGCTAAGGCCCAGAGCAGACTAAGGCACAAGTCACTGTCAGAATGAAATGACATCATTGCCTAAGCAGCTGGGGTCAGCTCATGGTTTATTGTGACTTTCTTGAATAATGGAAAATACTAAGTTGAAAGAGTTCTTGTTGGCATCACTCAGAACTACAAAAGTTGGGGCTGAGGAGATGGCCTTGTGGGTATTAGTACAGGTGTGGCTGCATATACCCGTGACCCAGCACTGTGGTGTGTAGAGAGACTGTCCAAAGGGAAAAGGTAGATCCTGTTGGAGCAGGACTCCAGATGTCTTCGTCTGGCCTCCAAAGGGGTGCAAACACACACACTAAGGAAAACAAAACAAAACAGGACTGAAACTGCTCCTGGCAGATTGGACCACAGGTTCAATCATAGAATGCAAAGCCCACCCTGGCACACTAATAGTTCCCAGTATTATAAACAAGATACCTGGAGATTTTCATGCACCATCCCTTGGCAAAACTAGATAATCTGGCAAGTGCCAATGGCAGGGTCATCAGGGCAGGCATTTCCTGCTTTTGTCTAGGCCAGCTACCATTACTGACAAATAAATACCCTCTGATAGGTGAGGCCTAAAAAAAAAAGGCTAAAACCCTAGAGCAAGGTTATCTGTAAACTAATTGTTAAGGGAGGGATCCTGGGACGTTAGAGCTGCTTTATAGAATAAGAAATTTATTCTTGCCAGGCGTTGGTTGCACAGGCCTTTAATCCCAGCACTCGGGAGGCAGAGGCAGGAGGATCTCTGTGAGTTCGAGGCCAGCCTGGTCTCCAGAGCGAGTGCCAGGATAGGCTCCAAAGCTACACAGAGAAACCCTGTCTCAAAAAACCAGAGAGAGAGAGAGAGAGAGAGAGAGAGAGAGAGAGAGAGAGAGAGATTTATTCTTAGCCCCATGGCATAGAACCAGGAGAGCTGTTTCCTGACGAGCTTTCTACTGCGCAGAGTGAACTTCAAAGATAGCAAGAAGCTGTCTTGATATAAAGAGTCATTTTCTTCTGTGGCTGTTACATTACCTCCTTCCTGTAAATACCTTCCACTCATGTTCAGGCATGCAAGCAAAGTTAAATTCAGTGAGTCAAAAGAAAAGAAAAAGGACTTCAAAGTAGGAGGAGCTTGGTCAGGAAGAAGCAGTTTCAGAAAGAGATGGAAGAGGGCCAGCAAGATGGCTGGCTCAGAGGGAAAGGAACTCACTACCATGTCTAAAACCTGAGTTCAATCCCCAGAATCCACAGGGCAGAAGGAGAGAACTGACTCCTGTGAGTAGTCTTCTGACCTTGAAAACACACACACACACACACACACACACACACACACACACACACACACACACACACCAAATATTTAAAGAAAAATTACATCTGAATTTGTTGAGTAATTTTTTTTTTTAAATTAGAGAGTGAGTTCTAAGGCATTGGGCAGGATAGTCTAAGTCTAGACAGCAATGTGCAGGATGTCAAGTGCTGTCAGAATATGTGAAGCAAAGGGCCCATTGGATCCTAAGATGAATGCTATTTGCAAATTCAAGGCCAACCTAGACTACACAGCAAGTCGGCTGGGGATGGGTGGGAGAATAGAAACCATTCATGTGGAGACTCCATGTAGTTGAAGTACAAGGCAGTAGAAGGCAAGGAGAAAGTTCCAGGGACTGGGATTTTTTTCTTTTGTTTGTTTGTTTGCTTTTTGTTTTTCAAGACAGGGTTTCTCTGTGTAGCTATGTAGACCAAGCTGGCCTCCTTGAACTCACAGACATCTGCCCACCTCTGCCTACCTCCCGAGTGCTGGGACTAAAGGCGTGTACCACCACTGCCCAACTGGACTGGGATTTTTGTTTGTTTTTTTGTTTTTCGAGACAGGATTTCTCCGTGGCTTTGGAGGCTATCCTGGAACTAGCTCTTGTAGACCAGGCTGGTCTCAAACTCACAGAGATCCGCCTGCCTCTGACTCCCGAGTGCTGGGATTAAAGGCGTGCCCCACCAATGCCTGGCTAGGACTGGGATTTTAACAACAGGCAAAAATTGACTCCCCCCCCCCCCACTGCCTAATCCTTTCCCTAATTTATTTATTTGTACTAGTAATTGAAGTTGGGACTCTAGGACATTAGCTACATCCTCAGCCCTTTACAACTTTTATTTTGAGATGGAGTCTCTGTAACTTATTCAGGATGGCTCTGAATCCATTCTAGCCCAGGCAGGCCTTGGCCTTTTGCTTCTCCTGCCTCAAGTTCCCAAGTAGCTGGCTTTCCAGGTCTAAGTTATCAGGGGACTCTAATCTTTTAATCACCCATCCCTTCCCCTCATTTATGTATGCTGCTTTGAGACAGAATCCCACATGGCCAAAACTGGCCTGATAGCCTCAGCTCACTGTGGAGCTGAAGCTGGCCTTGGAATTCCTGATGCTTCTGCCTCAGTTTCCAGAGTGCGGAGCCATCAGGCCTTCTGCCGAGTCTCCAGCTAAGCCCATTCCTCTCACATGCTACTCTAAACTCTAGAAAGAGGCTTTTTCTCCTCAACCCATATGAGCTGACTTGGAGAAAAGCATTGTGTCTGGGAAGAAAATACAGAGGCTGACCTCAGATCACAGTCCCAGGGTCTATCAATTTACTAAACTTTCCAAGGAGTCGAAGAAGCAAGGGCTGGGGCTCAAAAGACTATACACAGCATGCAGATTTCCAGTCCATCTGGGACCCCTTTGTCCTACAGAAGCCATCTTGCCCCTCCCCAAAGTTATTTGAGACACAAACGTGTCCTCTATTTTTCTTAAAGTCGCCATGTAAATCTTTCTGGCATTGGTTTCTGTCACCTGTTTTTTCCATAGAACAGTGAACATGAAGCTTACATTCCAATAACAAAGTGTGAGTGAGAATTCCTGGATATATGGCTAGTCTATTGCAGCTGCCTGTTTCCTGTCACAATCTAACCTGTTGTGATGATCGTTCGCCCTGTAGGTGTGGCTAGATATCCCACAGTAATACCTACCAACCACATGAACCTCAATTCATAGGAGTAACTTGAACTCAAATACCAGATGATGTAAATACTACCTTGGAAGGCTCTGGGAGCCCTTTACTTTATTGACTCGTGTATGGGATACCCAGAGATTTGAGGTTGACTCTTTTTATCAATTGTTCAAAAACTTTCAGTCTTCAATGGCAATAATATTCATGGCAGATTAATCAAAATTGGCCAAATGCTAAAGCCTAAAGAAACCTTACCAACACCCCCTTAGGTGCTTGACTAGGAATTCTAGGACAAGCTGAATTTGCTATTCCTTATGTACTAGTTACTTTTCTACTACTGCAATGCAGCACCATGACCAAAAGCAACATGGGGAGGAAAGAGTTAATGTGGTTTACTAATCCTGAAACCCAGCCCACCAGGGAAGCCAAGGCAGGAACTCAAAAGATTAGGAACCTGGAGGCAGGAGCTGATGCAGAGGCCACTGAGGAGTGCTACTTACTGACTTGTTCCTCATGACTTGCTCAACCTGCTTCTCCCCCGCCCCCAAACAGGGTTTCTCTGTGGCTTTGGAGGCTGTCCTGGAACTTGTAGACCAGGCTGGTCTTGAACTCACTGAGGTCCACCTCCCTCTGCCTCCCGAGTGCTGGGATCAAAGGTGTGTGCCACCACCACTTGGCTCAGCTTCCTTCCTTCCTTTTCTTTCTTTCTTTCTTTCTTTCTTTCTTTCTTTCTTTCTTTCAAGATTTTATATATTCATTACTTATACAGTTTTCTGCCTGCATGCCAGCAGAGGGCACCAGATCTCATTCAAAGTGGTTGTGAGCCACCATGTGGTTGCCGGGAATTGAACTCAGGACCTCTGGAAGAAGAGTCCGTGCTCTTATAGATGAGCCATCTCTCCAGCCCTCAGCTTGCTTTCTTAAAGACCCCAGAATCATAAGCTCAGGGGTGGTCCCACCCATAGTGGCCCTCCCACATTAATCACTAATTAAGAAAATGCCTTGCAGGCTTGCCTGCCTACAGCCCGATTTTTTTTTTAAGATTTATTTATTATGTATAGAATGTTCTATCTGCATGTATGCCTGCCCACCAGAAAAGGGCACCAGATCTCATTACAGATGGTTGTGAGCCAACATGTAGTTGCTGGGAATTGAACTCAGGACCTCTGGAAGAGCAGCTGGTGCTCGCAAATTCTGAACCTTCTCTCCAGCCCCTAGGACTTAACTTTCAAAACAGGACATATAGAATGCTATTTCAAGAAAAGGAAACAGTGGGAAGCTCTTCTAGAGCAGTGGCTCTCAGCCTTCCTATACTGCAGCCCTTTAAAACAGTTCCTCATGCTGTGGTGACCCCAACTGTACAATTATTTCATTGATAACCCATAACTATAATTTTGATACTGCTGTGAATCATAATGTAAATATCTGATATGCAGGATGTCTGACGTACAACCCTAAAGGGGTTGTGACCCACAGGTTGAGAAGGAGAATATGTGTTACAGCAAAGGATGAAAACCACCTGAGAAACTATGCAGGACAGTTTCTGGAGTGTTCCAGGACTATTTCCACTCAGAGGTGGGAAAGAGCCTGCCCTTGAACTCAAGAAGGATTGTTGACAATGTTACCACATATGGAATCTAAGGTAACTGTGTAGCAATGGTCAACACTTTTTTTTTTTTTTTTTTTGGTTTTTGGCTTTGGAACCTGTCCTGGAACTTGTTCTGGGGACCAGGCTGGCCTCGAACTCACAAAGATCCACCTGCCTCTGCCTCCTGAGTGCTGGGATTGAAGGTGGGCGCCACCAACGCCCTGCTGGCCAACACTTATCGAAGCAGCCAGGGCTAACAATCTGTGGAAATCTTATGGCAATTTTCAATTTTGAGCAATAATAGATGGAGTTTGTAACTTAAGACAAGTCTGGCTTTTTTTTTTTTTTTTTTTTTTTTGAGAGGGTCTCACTATGTAGCTTTGGTTGGCTGTCCTGGAATTCTCTATGCAAGGCCAAGCTGGCCTTTAAACTCAAACTCCCAGAGATCCACCTGCCTCTGCCTCCCAAATGCTGGGACTAAAGGCATGCACCACCCGGACCAGCTCCAACAGGTCTGGTCTCTTGTTTCTGTCCCTGCCTTAAATAATATTTGGTGTGTGCTGGAGAGATGGGTCAATGGTTAAGAGCACTGGCTGATCTTCCAGAGGTCCTGAGTTCACTTCCCAGCAACCACATGTTAGCCCACAACCATCTGTAATGAGATCTGGTGCCCTCTTCTGGCCTGAAGGCATACATGCAGGCAGAACACTGTATACATAATAAGTAAATCTTTTAAAAAAATAATATTTGGTGCATTGGAAAATTCTGCTCGAAGGAACTCAGAATGATACTATGTTGTTACCTGATTTCTTCTGTAATATAGCTGTCTATTTATTTCCTTAAGCTGGAATCTGGTGTAACACCAAGATAATAGGCCAAGTTATTATCCAAAAACAAGAGTTATAGTAATTTAGATATTGAAGACCAGTCTTTCCTAGATTTGAAGTTAGCCACCCCACATGAGGTGATTGCCATGAATTCAAGCTGGCCAGATGAAATACTAGAGTTAAAGAATAATGAACTGGGGGCTGGAGAGATGGTTCAGCATTAAGAGCAATGACTTCTCTTCCAGAGGACCAGGGTTTCATTTCCCAGTACCCACATGGGAACTGTCTGTAACTCCAAGATCTGACACCGTCGCACAGACATGCATGCAGGCAAAATGTCATTGCACATAAAATACATATAAATTATTTACAAAAAGAATGAAATGAGCCGGGCGTTGGTGGCGCGCGCCTTTAATCCCAGCACTCGGGAGGCAAAGGCAGGCGGATCTCTGTGAGTTCGAGACCAGCCTGGTCTAAAAAAAAAAAAAGAATGAAATGTTTCGGGTGCTGCAGACATCAAATACAATATTCTATAAAGCATAAATAACTGTAGACACAGAGGGAAAACGTATCAGTGTAGTTAGGGAGTATGATGTCATATGCAGAGGAATCTTTCATTGGTTGGTTAGGATGCCTCTTCCTGATCTGCTACTTTCACCTCATCAGGCCAGAATATGTTCTTTAATTTTATATATATGTCCAACAGGTGGCGCACGCCTTTTAATCTTAGCACTCGGGAGGCAGAGGCAGGCGGATCTCTGTAAGTTCGAGGCCAGCCTGGTCTATAGAGCAAGTGCCAGGATAGATTCCAAAGCTACACAGAGAAACCCTGTCTCGAAAAAACAAAATGAACAAACAAACAAACAAAAAGCCAAAAAGTCCTGTTATATGTCACATGTAAATGTTATATCAAATAGAGAGGGTTAAAGAAAAGAAAACGAGAAGTTTAGATCACGATGGCTGGTGTTTTTGTTGTTGTTGGTTTTTGTTTTTTCGAGACAGGGTTTCTCTGTGGCTTTGGAGGCTGTGCTGGAACTCACTCTAGGCTGGCCTGGAACTCACAGAGATCTGCCTGCCTCTGCCTCCCGAGTGCTGGGATTAAATTAATGGCATGTGCCACCACCGCCCGATAGCTGGTGTTTTGACATGATCCAAGAGTTTGTTTCTTAGTAGCGTTACCAATAGTTCCTCTCCTGAAGACTGCTGTCCTGCCTACTACTCAGGCCCCATCGACATCAGATCCTAGGAATGATCCTTCCTAGCTACCAGGGACTTTAGACTATTTAATAAATAAATAATATGTATCCCCTGCATGCACAAAATGTGATGCCTGTCCAACAGGAGGAACTGTGAATGAGAATGTTTGGAAAGGAGCTGTGTCTGCAGAGACTGTTGTTCAGACTGCAGTACTATGGAGAGATTGCAATAGTCCAAGTCCAGAGGCTAATTGCCTCATTCTGGGCTAGTTCTAGCCCTCAGGAATAGCCAGCCATTCCTTATCTACCACTATGTCTGAACTAACATCTTTCAACTAATAGAATAGATAAACCTTTTGGAGCCAGGCAGTAGTGGCACACACCTTTAATACCAGCACTCAGGAGGCAAACACAGGTGAATCTCTGTGAGTTTGAGGCCAGCCTGGTCAACATAATGAGTTCCAAGACAGCCAGGGCTACACAGAGAAACCCTGTCTCGAAAAACCAAAACCAAAACAAACCCACAAAAGCACTTTTGAAATATATTAACTTAGCAGACCACTAGCTTCCACTGACACAGAAGGTTAAGAATGTCATCAAATAGCATCTTAGGCCTATAGAAAAATTGCCCACACCTTGCTTTAACCTCCTCTCTGATATAGTCACCTATGTATTTTAAACTTGAGTTTATTTGTGACATCTTTGTCCTGTAGAACTATAAAGGTTCATGAAACTGCTTCCATGTTGGAACACAGAATTTGGGATAACCTAAATCTTGTGTTACTGGGCCAGGGTCACTCATATGCTCTAGGATAAAACCTTGTCTTTTATTCTTTTATTGAGTTGAGAGCTGTTTCTTTCAACGACAAAAGTGATCCGATAAAAATGTCAAATTACTTCATTCTTCAATATATACACTCCTCACTACAAAGGGCACTCAGAATGCCCTTCTTAGTGGCAAAGAAACCTGATTCCTGCTTTCAGTTAGAGAGCAAGGATGCAGTGCAGGAAGAGGAAAGAAGGCAGGATAGGCATCATTAAGGCCTACCTGCTACCTGTGCTTTTCATTGGGTACTTACTATTTCCAATTTTTTTTTTTTTTTTTTTTTTTTTTTTTGGCTTTTTGAGACAGGTTTTCTCTGTGTAGCTTTGGAGTCTATCCTGGCACTCGCTCTGGAGACCAGGCTGGCCTCGAACTCACAGAGATCCGCCTGCCTCTGCATCCTGAGTGCTAGGATTTAAGGCGTGCCTCACCAACGCCCAGCTAGTTCCATTCTTTCAGCAACACTGCACAGTAGTGATTATCCCCCTCTTCTAGAGGAATTTAGATGAGGTATGGACAAAATATGGGCCAGCAATCAAGTAACTTTGAGCGGACAAATGGATTAACTTCGAAATCTCGATTAACGACAGTATCCACCTTAAGAACTCTGAGGCCTGAGATAAGCTTACAGAGTGTGCTCCTTAAGACCTGGCAGATAAAAAAATGCCTGGTTAACTGCCAAGGCTACTGTGGTTCCTAAAGTGGAGCCATGGTTAACACTTTTCTCTGATAGTTTTGCTACTGGGATCTAAAGTTCGTACTCACTGCTCTAGGGGAAAAACAGGTGATAGAAATTGTGCCAGGAAGTACATTTCCTTTGCTAGCCTTCCAGAAAAGATAAAAGTGAAGACTGAGCATGGACCAGCAAGCTCCCAGGCTCTCTGCAGAGCTCGGCCCGGCCACGCCCACCTCCTCCTGGCGAGCGGCTGGCGCTTGGCCCCCCTTTCCGGTTCTGCCCCTTCCGCTGACTGGACATCCGGTCCGCGTGCACGCTCGCGGATCCCGCCCGTGCAGCGAGTCATCCAGTAAGCTCCGCGGAGATTGGGCTAGCGGCCGAGGCTGAGGCCGAGTCGGAGCCCCGGTAGGTAGCGGCGCGGGCGAAAGGAGGGGGCGGGCCGGGCCGGTGGCGGGCCGCGAGCGCTCGCTCTCTTTGTTTCCCTCGGCGGCGCGGCGCGGGCTGGGGGCCGGGGCTGCACGCGGACCACCGCCGGAACGCGCGATCCTGCGGCCGAGTTTGGTGCATTGTGCGCGCCTTTTTTTTTTTTTTTTTTTTTTTTTTTTAAGCACATATTTGTAGCTGACCCTGGGGCAAACAAACGCGTCTGCCATCACATCTTGACAACTAACCTGTGAAATCAAGTGTTTTCCACCTCTACCGCCGTGGAAACGGAGGAACGAAACGTTTACAACTGGGAAGGGATCTAAAACCCGGGGTTCTGCCCAAAGCCTCTGCGCTTCAGAGCTGTGGGCTCGGGTTCAATTTTGATCTATGAATCTAATCTCTGCCCTTTTGATTTTTTAATCCAACCTCTGTCCTTTCCAATAGTATAGCCTTCCTCGGCTTTGCTATTACCCTCAGTTTGTTCATCAGAAAAATGGGGATGAGACCTGTTTCAAGCTCGGTCGGTGGTGGATGCTGTTTTGCATCTACCATCTGATTTTCAGACCTTGTTTTTCATGGCTTCCCTCCTTAGAGAAGGTAGACTAGCTGGTTTTCTAAATTAGTTTACTCTAGTCCTGGGGACGGAGTGAATCTCCCACTCACCCACTAGTGAAGGCCTCACAGGAACCTCCAGCCCAACGTGGGCTGCATAAAGCAAGACCTTCAACTCCGGTTAAAAATTTAAATATATACGTTAAAAAAATGAGGTGTTAACTTCATTTTAAAAATCTCTGGTGTTAAGGAGTTGCCACAACTTCTGTGATCACCCTGGATTACAGGGAAGTTATTACCTGGTTACACTTTCCCATTGTGTTTTAAAGGCGATACTTTGAAGTTTGGAATGTTTTACATTTGGGGTTTTCTGTGTTTATGTTTTAAACTGCAGCTTGTTAGGTTGGGTGATGACTCCAAATGGAGTCAGCTTAACTGAATGAGAACTGCTAAAAATACAGCAGCGGTGACATTATGATCATGCAACAAGCAATAATTAATTCAGAATCTAACACCGAGGAAGCTGGAGAGGTGGCTTGGAGATTAAGAGCACTGGTTGCTTTTCCAGAGATCCTGAGTTCAATTCCCAGCAACAATATGGTGGCTCACAACAATCTGTAATGAGATCTGGTGCCCTCTTCTGGCATGCAGGCATATATGTAGGCAGAACAGTATATACATAATAAATTAATCTTAAAAAAAAAAGGAATCCAATATCGAATAACTTCTTATTTGTTTCTGGCCGTGTTTGTCAGAATTGTAACGTTGGCCTCACCACAGCCCCGATTCCCAACACAGAATGGACACTTGCTTGTACACAACAAAGTCTTCTGTGTTAACAGAAACACTGATTTAGTTAATGGGAGGGAAACAAACTAAATACACCATCATTCCTCAGCATGTTAAGTAAGCATGTCTTTAGATAAGGTTGTTTTAGACTGTTTTATCTTATCAGGCATGGTGGCACAGACCTTTAATCCAAGAACTTGGGTGGCAGAGGTAGGTAGATCTCTGAGTTACAGGCCCTCCGGGACTATATAGGAGACCTGTCTCAAGAAGGGAAAGACGGAAAGATTTTATTAAATTTATTTGTTTTGGTGTTTGTAACAGAATTTCACATGACCTAGGCTGGCCTTGACCTCACTCTGTAGCCAAGACTGGCCTGAACCTCCAGCTTCCTGAATTATAGTACTGTTTTTTTGGTTTTTGTTTTGTTTTGTTTTTGAGATGTTGGTCTCCTACCCTTGCTGGCTTCCAGCAGTGAGCAGTGTAGTAGTTGAGGATGACCTTGAACTGCTGATGTTCATGCTGGCGTTCCAGACCCGTCCATGATACATACTGTGTCATTACAAGTCAGGATGAAAGCCCTTTAATATAATAATATAAACTATTACCACTATGTATACATATATGTACATGATGTATACATATATGTACATGTGAAAATCAACTTTTAAATTAAGTCAAGGGCTGTGGTCCAAAGATGTAGTCCCAGCACTTGGGAGGTAGAGGGGGAAGGATGATTCTGGGATATGTAGCCAGTTGGAGATCAACTTGGCTACACGAGACCCTGTCTCAAAAACCAAATAACAAGAAATTTCCTTTGTTTCCAGGGCCTAATGCTTGTTGGCCAAGTATAGTCTATTGATGAGCTGTATCCCCACTGCAAGGCTGTTTTTCGTGTTTGTTTGTTTTTTTTTTTTTAAGTGTGTTTTGCCTGAATGCGGGTTTGTGCACCTTATGTGTGCTTGGTGCCCACGGAGGTCGGAAGAGGTCATTGGAACTGTGGTTAAGGATGGTTGTGAACCACCATGTAGACGCTGGAACCCAGGTCCTCTACATGTGCAACCAGTGTTCTTAATCACTGAGCCATCTCTCCAGTGGTTGAACAACTTTTACAAAGACTTAATTAAAAATATATTTTGAAAAAAAGTAAAATTTGGGGGGGGGATTTGTTACTATTAGGCAGGGCTTGTTGACCCACACGTCAGCACTAGGGAGGCAGAGGCAGCCGGAGCTCTGTGTTCAAGGACAGCCAGAGCTACACAGAGAAACTGGGAGGGGGGGGAAGAGAAGAAAGCGAAGGCCGTCGTCCTGTTAAGAGTTTTTGCATCTTTAACTTGTTATTTAATGGTTGTATACAGTAGAAGATGCCTTGTTACCTGCCTCTGTTATTTATTGACTGGTTGAGAAAGACTCATCACTCAGACTGGTGTGAAGATTCTCACTCAGCTTCCCTATCCCTGGGATTAGACATGAGCCACCATGCCCCGCTACCTGCTTGTATTAAAATGCCAGAAATATTTTATGGGGGGGAAGGATGGGGGTGGAATTTGATCCAACAGTACTGTTTCCAAAAGAATGTCTGAAATTAGTAATAACCAACTTGAGCAGTTTATTCCCAGGTTCCAGGGCAGCCCAAAGCCTGTGGTTCAATTTAAAACACCGATTTTTTTTTTTTCCATGTAAAATACAATTATAAAGGAAACACTCCTGAGAATTCACTGTTTGGTCCTACTTAGAAGGTCACAGGAGAAGAAACTGTATGTATTTACCACAAATGAAAGTTCAAAGTGAAAAAAGATTGTTTTGGTACCCATGCAGATGGTACGGAGCAACTGATGTGTGGGATGTTGGATTTATAGTGGCAGTGAACATATGACTGACTGACTTCATGTTCCCATAGGCATTTGGAGCTAAAAAGAAATCTCAGTATATCCTACCGAAGGCAATAACCTCATCAGAAGCTATGCCTTTAAGGACCATTTGTTTACAAACTTTTGCAAAGACTTGGACTGTGATACAAATGTATGTTACTATATGCAGGCTTAAGGTTGTTCTTAGGGTGAGGTTTAAGCAGAAAGAAGAAGCTGTCGTTTTGACTGAGTAGACCTCTAACTTTGTTAATGTTTTTCATTATGACTTAGGCCTTCCAAAACTTACTTATAAGATACTATCAAAGAACTCAATGTATGTCTCCTCAAGGAGAAAGAAATTGTAACATCTAATGTTACAAGATAAATGGAAAGTTTTACTTTAAAAGTTAACTTGGAAGAATAGAGTGGAAAATTGCTTATTTAGAAATCTTTGGGCTGGGCATTGGTGGCACATGCCTTTAATCCCAGCACTCGAGAGGCAGAGGCAGGTGGATCTCTGTGAGTTCGAGGCCAGCCTGGTCTATAAGAGTGAGTTCCAGGACAGCTTCCAAAGCTACAGAGAAACCCTGTCTCGAAAAAAACGAAAAACAAAACAAAGTGAGTTCCAGGACAGCCAGTGCTGTTAAACAGAGAAATCCTATCTCAAAAACCCATTGTGGGGGGTGGGGAGTGGGGGGAGAAAAATGGCCAGGTCTGGTAGTGCAGGCCTTTAATCCCAGCATTTAGGCAGAGGCAGGTGGAGTTTGGAGCCAGCCTGGTCTACATACTAAGTTCCAGGACAGATAGGGCCACATATTGAAACCCTGCCTCAAATAAACAAACAAATAAAATGATGTTATGCATACTTCTGCCATTTTGTGCTGTGTGTTGATGGGAAGGAGTTGGTAGTTTCAGCATTGATAGTGTCTTTGGATTTGTTTTCCCTTCTGTCACTTTCCTACCTGTCATGTGTTCTGGAATTTCAGCTGTATGCTGTCATATCTGGCTCAGCGTTGGTGATCATAAAATGAAGGTATCAGTCAACTTGGAAAAATGATTCTTGTGTCCTGCGTATCAGGCAAGGTTAATTACGTAAAAGTAAGCAAGCACACCCATCTCCTTAGCATACACATTTGTTCACGTCTTTAATAAATGGCAACATTTCAAATTAAAAATAAGGGGAGAATTGATACCTTCTGTACTTCCTGGGGACCTGCACACACATGGCATATTGTACTTACAGAGTCTACACATAAAAAGGAAATAAATATTAAATATTAGATAAATAATAAATGATATTAAATAATAAATATTAAATAATTTAAATAAATATTAAAATGAGGATTGGAGAGATGGCTCAGAGGTTAAGAGCACTGACTGCTTTTCCAGATGTTCTGAGTTCAATTCCCAGCAACCACATGGTGGCTCACAACCATCCATTATGAGATCTGGTGCCCTCTTCTGGCCTGCAGGCAGAACACTGTGCACATAAATAAATAAATAAATAAATCTTTTTTTTTTAATGAGTATTGGCACACACCTTTAATCCCATCACTTGGGAGGCAGAGGCAGGCGGACCTCTGTGAGTTCAAGGCCAGCCTGGTCTACAAATGGAGTTCCAGGACAGCCTCCAAAACAATACAGAGAAACCCTGTCTTGGAAAAACCAAAAAAAAAAAAAAACAGAGAGAGAATTGGAGAGCTGGCTTATCAAGTCTAACAACCTTAGTTCAGTCTCCGGGGTCCGAGTGGTGGAAGGAGGAAGCGGACCCCCACCAGTAGTCTTAGTGCCCTCCATGTACATGCCGCAGCAGGTATGACACTTGCACACAATAAAATGTAAACATTTCCTGGGCAACAATGGGTTACGAATGGGAAAACACTGACTTTTGAGTGACAACTATGCTGGGATAGATCTGGAGAGATGGGTGAAAGGTTAGAGATAAGGCTGATAAATAGAAGCTGGGCAGGCTTGTTGTAGTGTTGAGCTGATAGGGTCCTAGATTCCTTCCAGATTCTCTTAAACAAAACAAAAACAGCAAAACCAGGAGCTGGACTTGCCATCAAGTGATGTTTTTGCAGAGAACATGGCTTTAGTTCCCAGAACACACATCAGGCAGCTTTAACTGTACCTCCAGTCCCATGAGATCCAGTGCTGGCTTCTAAGAGATTAAAGCACATGTACATAACATATATGAAGGCAAAACAGTAATACACATAAAAGCAAAACTATTTTAAAGCAGTTCCAGCGGGTGTTGGTGGCGCCCGCCTTTAATCCCAGCACTCGGGAGGCAGAGGCAGGCAGATCTCTGTGAGTTCCAGAACAGCCTGGTCTCCAGAGCAAGTGCCAGGATAGGCTCCAAAGCTACACAGAGAGACCCTGTTTCTAACCCCCCCCAAAAAAAAGCAGTTCCTTGATATACATATAATTTAACCATTTGTTGAAATGGTTACAAATGAAATGAAAACAAATTTGCATGCTAATGAGATACAGGTGACTTTAAAACTTTTTAAAATTAAATCTTGGCCAGAGAGATGGTTCAGCAGTTAAGAATACTTGTTGCTCTTACAGAAAATTCGTGTTTGAGTCTTGTCTCCCCCAGGGTGTTTCACAAGCACATGTGACTCCAGTTCCAGAGAAGCTGCCTTCTGACCTCTGGACACTAAGACATATGTGGCATGCAAACACATACAGAATGCATAAATCTAATAAAAAGCTTTACATCTGGGCTAAATACTTGAAATACCTGCAGAATGTAGAACATTTTCAATGTTTTTCAGGGTTTATCATTTGTTTATTTTGAGACAGGTCAGAGGATCACCTGCAGAGGCAGAGGTAGTTCTCTCCATCCACCTTGTAGGTCTTGGGGATAGAACCAGGGTCATCAGGCTTGGCAGCAAGTGCGTTAACACAGTAAGCCATTTTCAGTGGCCCAACCTTGAACATCTGGCCACCATCTCCCTCCATTTTAATGCTGCGATAGCACTCAGCCCTCCGGGCATGCTAGCAAGCACTCTACTGAGTTAAATCACCAGTCCTTGGCTACTTTCTATAAGACCATCATTCTGTGTGTACATTAGGAACATTACATTGATAGCATGCACTAACGCTGGTGTGCAGATACTGCTTGGTAGTACGTATGCACTCTGCATATGAGATCAGAGTATGTTGGATATTTTTTTTTTTAAGATTATGTATACAACATTCTGCTTCCATGTATATCTGCACATCAGAAGAGGGCACTGGATCTCATAACGGATGGTTGTGAGCCACCATGTGGTTGCTGGGAATTGAACTCAGGACTTCTGGAAAAGCAGACAGTGCTCTTAACCTCTGAGCCATCCCTCCAGCCCCATATGTTGGATGTTGAGGACCAGGGATGTAATAAAGTTCTGTGCTGCAGTATGGATGAGTACTAGAAATGCCTTGTATTCATTTTTATTCCTGCTGGACATTGCACATTCATAATCCTTTTACTGCTGCCAAATTTTGTCATCCCCACATTGAGTTACACAGCTGTAAGTTTCTAGGTGTGTAATGTGTTGAGTGGGGGTAGATCAGTAAGTGCTGTGAAGAGAAGTAAAGCAGGCCACAGAGCAAGCAAAGCAGGTTGCTAGGTTTTTGTTTTGTTTTGTTTTGTTTTGTTTCGAGACAGGGTTTCTTTGTGACTTTGGAGGCTGTCCTGGAACTAGCTCTTGTAGACCAGGCTGGTCTCGAACTCACAAAGATCCATCTGCCTCTGCCTCTGCCTCCCGATTCCTGGGACTAAAGACGTGCGCCACCACTGCCCAGCACAGGATGCTGTTTTATGTACAAGTTTATACTTATATATAAACACTGTTACTTATATGACAGTGAGGCAGAGATAAGTGTTTAGTGGTTTTAAATTTTATTTATAACGTGGGTGTGGGTGTGGGCCAGTGTGCAAGAGGCCAGTCAGTCTGAGGAGTTGGTTCTCCTACCCAAGGATTCCTCTGATTAGATTCAGGTGTGATCGGCAAAGCCCTTTGACCTGCTGAGCCTTCCCACCTAGAGGAGAGCTTTCTTTGCTGGGAGCTGCAGAGTTAGCAGTGTTCTCACCATGGTCAAGTAGCTCTGTGACCATCAGGGGGGCTACTTAGAGGAGGGATGATGGGAAACACGTAGTGGGAGCATCCTGCATCCATGAGGCCTGTGAAGGACTCTGCAAAGTCTTGACTTACACCGGATGGGATAGGAGTCCTGGGGAGTTTTGAGGGCTAATCTGAGTCCATGGTGGCAGGAGAGACCCCTCCGGAAAGTTGTCATGTCACATCCACACTCAATCTGTGGCACTCTCCCTCGTTTCCTCCCTCCTTCTGTTACCTTGTCACCCAAACAAGTGGGCCTGTGACATCACACTCTGATTGGGAAGATGAGGGACCATGACCTCTCTCCTGTCATTTAATTCTTACAGGACTCCTGTGGGAAGTCATAATGAATCCTGTTCATTACTCAAAGGGAAGTTCTGAATGTTGAAGGAAATTCCCTAAGGTCCTTCTGATCACAAAGCCTTTTGGGATGGACCTTCCCGGTGGCCCGTTTTCTGCATTGATATCTGCATAGCAGTCCAGTCCGTGCACATCCTGCCATTCATAGATGCTTCTTGGGGTGCTGGTTTTTTCTGAGAAGAGACCACCTCCTTCCTGCACTTGGTGTTGGCCATGGGCAGAAGGAAAAGCTTGCCCCCCTCTTGACACACCCTCCAGGTAATGGGCAGCTCAGACGAAGGGTGACTTGAAGGGACAGCATAGAGGAGAACTTGGACTCCCAGTTGAAACACAAACCCTCACCAATAGTGACCAATTAGGAGTCGGAAAAGTGTAAAAGTAGCACTTAACAGTTAACTGGCAAACTGTATTTTTTTAGTCATTGGTTCTATAAGAAAATAATTGGGTCCCAAGACAGGAATGACTCGTTTTCATGAATGATTATATTGATCATTGGAGGAAAATGGATACATCCCTTTTGGAAAGCAATTGAAGGAGAGAAGTGGCCAGCTGGCCAGACATGCCCAGTGTGACACCTTGAGAAGTGAGCTGCTCGCTAATGAGCAGCTGGGTCCGGCCTGGTGCAAGCAGGCTGGGGGCAACAGAAGAGTGCCTCATGTGGTGTCTTCAGCTCTTGGGTGGGGGTGGGGTGTGTTGGGGGCAGGGCTCCAGTTTGTGATCACCATGCTCACATGGCATAGAATACTGATCAAGAGACTAATTCTAGGCTCTGGTTTGCTACTTACAGGAGAATTCGGCCCCCAGATTTTTCCCTTCTCCTTCCCTGGGCATTAATTATTCATATGTAGTTACCAGAGACTCCTGTAACTGGGCATGGTTGTACACATCTGCAAGTCAGTGTTCAGGAGTTTTGGGTATAGAGGATTGCTGCAATTTAGAGGGTCGCCTGGGCCACATTGGAAGATCACGTTTCACAGACAAAAGACACATTCCCTCTGTGGAATGCTAGGTGTCCTTAGTTCCAAATTACATATGTAGAAACTGAGTCAAAAGAAAGGTTAAGCAACTTAAAATCCCTGCACCCAACTGCTTATAACTCTAGCTCCAAGGGGATCCAATGTCTTGGCCTCTGCAGGCACATGCACTTACATGCTCATAATTAAATTAAATCTTTAAGAAATAGTCATATACTAGGAACTGTGGAAATGACTCAGCGGTTGAGAGCACTGGCTGCTCTTCCAGAGGACCCAAGTTCAGTTCCCAGTTCCCACATGTTAGCTCACTCCTGTCTGTAACTCCAGTTCCAGGGGAATCTGATACCTTCATACCAATGCACATAAAATAAAGTTAAATAAATTATTAAAAAAAGAAATAGCCATAGACAGAAAGTCACACAAACAAAAGTACAAAGTATGAGTACATGGAAGGCAGAGTGAGTACACAGGCCGCAGTGTCTAGTGTCTGGCATCTGGCGTTGGACAGGCTTCATCTGAAGGCCTTAACTCAGAGAGACCTCTCTTGTCCCTCGGTCAACACAGCAAATCCCCGGCATCACATACTGTGTACTCCACCCTCACTCTATAGACTATGAGCTGTTTGTTTGTTTGTTTGATAGGGTCAGTTAGCAGTGGGTATGGGATAAAGTGACAGCAAGAGTTGTCAGGGACAACATGCATGGAGGCCTAGAGGTGGAAAAGAAGCAGCGGCTCTAGGGAGTGACAGGTGTTGCAGAGACATTTGTGTGTGGCTGTAAGGGGACGGGAAGGCAGGGGAGGTTTGTGCAGGTGTGTGACAGGCTCAGATGATCCTGTAGTTACGATCTTAGTTCAGTGGGGACTGTTGATCAAGTGTCAAGGCTGCAGAGTTGGCCTGTAGCGTTAGGTCAGCAGCGAGGCTTTTGTCAGAGGTGTATGAGGCAGTCCACTCCTTTCCAAAGAAACCAGAGGAAGTTCCAAGAGAATTCTCCCCAAATGTCCTTCCCTTGTCTTTGGTCTGCTGGGGCCCAAGAGGGAACGATAGACGCGCATATTGGAGTAGCTCAGTGAGAGAACCCACTGTTTACAGAGCACAGTACAATGGAGCCTCCTCTTGGGTCTTTGGGCTCACAGAGGATTTGGGATATAGACACTGCTGTCTCGAAGTCTTTGCTTGCCTTTCTCTTTGTATCTGTGCCTCTTCCCTGACACGAAGTGGGGGGGGGGGGAAGGGATGAAGCATTGGATGTGGCTCCCCTGGGATCAGAGCCCTGCTTTTCTCCTGGCCCGGCCTTGGCTGCTGAATCCCATGCTGAATTCCTGGCAGTAGCTTCCCATTTCCCTTCTCTGAACCTTTAGCTCTCCTCCAGTCAAGCCAGCTGAGAACAGTCTCTAGTCCTGCAGAGGAGGAGAGCCGGGCCTTGGGCCAGCAGTGTGGCCCATCAGGTAATGTGCTTGCTGCCAAGCATGACAGCCTGAGTTCATCCTCAGAACCCACATGGTAGGAGATGCCCAGCCTTTAAGTTGTCCTCTGACCTCTACACATACACAGACGTACATTAACTTTTGTTTGTTTGTTTGAAACAGGGTCTCACTAAGTAGCTCTAGCTGTCCTGGAACTCATAGAGATCTGCCTATCTCTGCCTCCTAAGTGCTGGGATTAAAAATGTGAGCCACCATGCCTGGCCAATGCATGAAATTTTTTGTTTGTTTTTGTTTTTCAAGACGGGGGTTTCTCTGTATAACAGTCCTGCCTGTTCTGGAACTCAGTCTATAGACAGGTTTGCAGAGGACTTAGACTTGGCCAGGCTTAGGGGAAACTGTGAGGTTCTGCCTCAGCAGTAGTTCAACAGGGGAAGTAAGGTAGATTCTGGGAAATAATGGCTTGGTTGGCAACATAGGTTGTTGTGGGGTGTTTTTGGGTGGGGGGGGTAGTTCAAGACAGGGTTTCTGTGTGGTTTTGCAGGCTGTCCTGGAACTAACTCTTGTAGACTAGGTTGGTCTCGAACTCACAGAGATCTGTCTGCCTCTGCCTCTGCCTCCTGAGTGCTGGGACTAAAGGCATGTGCCACCACCACCTGACAGCAACATAGTTTTTAAAAGTGGCTATTCATGTGTGCTGGGGGAACTATTGACAAATTTGAGTGATACTTAGAGGAATTTGGTATAAGTCTTACTTTCTGCCTTGCTGGGCTTTGAAAGAACAGTGTTCAGCTTCCTTTCCTGGCACAGCCTGATCTTTGGATAACCTAGAGTGCAAAGGGGCTTTTGGTCCGGGTCAGGGCCAGTATCACCTAACTGTTCCTGCTCCCCACTCTGTTGCTTCCAGCTGTTTTCATTTGTTCTTGTCTGTCTTGTCTTTCCCCACAGGGCAAACTGGGGCTGTCTGAGAGGTCCCTGGCACATGGCTGAGAAGCACAGAGGAAGGAGCTTGGTCAACAGTTGGTGAGGGAATGAGTCACCCAGGGCTTTCTGGCAGGAACAGCTGGTTCTTATCAATTCTCTTCAAGCCAGCAGCCAAACACCTCTGTCCCCTCAGTCTTCTTTGTGAAGGCAAAGTGTCAGGTTGTTTCCACAGATGGAAGTCCAAGGCACTGGAAAGAGTGGCTTTTCATTTGGTTGCCACAGGAGCCTGCACTTTACATCTGTGTCTTGGTCATTGGTTCTCTTTCTGTAGAACAAAACAGTTTAGTCCCAGCACTTGGGAGGCAGAGGCAGGTGGATCTGTTAGTTCAAGGCCAGCCTAGTCTCCAGAGTAAGTCCCAGGACAGCCAGGGCTATTACACAGAGAAACCCTATCTCAAAAAAACAAAACAAAAACAAAAACAGTATGATAATCATTAAATCAGCCACTGGGAATCATGTACATACTTATAATCCCAGTACTTGGGAGGATCAGGAGTTCAAGGTCATCCTCAGCTATATAGTGTGTTCAAAGCTAGCCTGGGCAGACCCTTCCTCTGCTCGTCACTATGTACTGCTGTAAATGAAGAGCTAGGATCTATTGTGAGCACTGCCGTACACCAGAATTGCTGAGGACGCTCCATCTCCAAAGATTGGATTCATTCCATTCTCAGGAGGGGTCTGGGCGGTTCTGTGGAGTTGGGTTAAGGTCACCTTGGCTAGATGGTCTTCCAAGTCCCACTCCCACTCAGCTGGTGTTGAGGAAAAGAGGGACGGTATGGACCTTGATTGCTTTAGAGCAGGACTTGAAATGTTTCTATCCAAACCCCCTTTTCACCAGAATGTGACTCTGGGTTCATGGGTATTAGTGGCAATAATCAAGAAATGTATTTTAAGGGCCAACAGGATGACTAAGGAAATGAAGGTGTGAAAAACACTTGTTTGGTATATACATGATGGAAGCAGATTTGCACACCAATGGATGCACTATTTTTACATAAATCATGAACTCTTTGGTTTTGGTTTTGATGTGTGGGTTTTGTTTCACCAGGTGTGTGCCTGGTGCCTGCAGAGGCCAGAAGAGACTGTCAAATCCTTCAAACTGGAGTTACAGGTGATTGTGAACCACCATTTGGTTCTAGGAATCAAACCTGGTTCCTCTGTAAGAGCAGCAACTGCTCCTATCCCCGGAGCCATCTCTTCAACCCTTTCTTGCCCTTTTGAGATAGGGCCTTGCTATGTATACCAGGCTGACTTCAAACTTGTAACCGTCCTGACCTCTTTTTCCCGAATGTGTGGCTACAGAAGTATACCACACTAAGCAAAAATTAAATTAAATCAAGGTTGAATATTTGATATTATAGGATGTAGGTCATCTTCAGTGTTTTTCAGAGTTGATTGATACTTAAATTTCCTGATCATCAGTGTTGGGAACACTGTTTCACATGAGTACATAGTATAAAATGATATGTGTAGGGCTATTTCAGAAGTTGTTGGAAATTCTACCTTAATTCTGCCCAAATTCATTTCATATTTTTTAAAAATGAAACTCAAGTTAACAACAACTCAAACAGCAATTTTTATAATCAAACATTTTGGTAATATTCTCCAAAGGTTCACTAATATGATATTTAAATGCCAAGGAATGACAGTAGGAAAATACTCTTTTTTTTGTAATTAAACCGCTGTGTTTCTGTATGATCAGGTAACTCTGAGCACACAGGGAAAACCCTGAGTTCTTAATACGGCAGTGTCATAGTTGTTTCCAGCAGGATTTGCTGGCATTGAGTGTGGAGAAGTCATGACATGGGCAGGAGCTGCCAGAAACGGATTGGAACCATTTTGTGGGTTTTGTTGTAGTTATTGTCTTAAATTACTTATATATATTTTTTTTTTAAAAAAGTGTTTAGGCCAGCCAGTGGTGGTGCACGCCTTTAATCCCAGCACTCGGGAGGCAGAGGGAGGCAGATCTCTGAGTTCGAGACCAGCCTGGTCTACAAGAGCTAGTTCCAGGACAGGCTCCAAAGCCACAGAGAAACCCTGTCTCGAAAAACAAAAAACAAAAACAAAAAAAAGTGTTTGTGTGTGCACGTGTGGAGGTCAGAGGACAACTTGAGAATGTCAGTTCTCTATTCTTTCCTTCCACCATGTTGGCCCCAGGGATTGGACTCGGGTTGTCAGGCTTGGTGGCAGATACCTTCACCTGCTGAGCTATCTCAATGGTCCCACAGCCCTTCTTGGTTTGGTTTTGTTGTCTTTTAGAAGTAAAGTCTCACTCTGTAGTTCAGGCTGTCCTGGAACTCAGCACGTAGCTCAGTCTTCTTGGCCTTAATGTCCTAAATTCTGGGATTATAGGGTTGTACTGTCATGCCTAGTTGAGAAGCTGTGCCTGAGGGACAGCAGCAGAGATGGGGACCAAGACACCGATTCCACGTTCTCTTACCACATAGCTTCAGCTGAATGGTCTGTTTCCTTTATACAATTGAACTTTGTCCTTAACTTCCTTTTGTTGAAAGGGAGACTACCTGGGGGTGACAGTATCCTCAGGTTAGCTTTTAAAATGTGCCATTCTGGGGACTGGAGAGATGGTTCAGAGGTTAAGAGCACTTGTTGTTCTTCCAGAGGTCCTGAGTTCAATTCCCAGCAACCACATGGTGGCTCATAACCATCTGTAATGAGATCTGATGCCCTATTCTGGCCTGCAGGCATACATGCAGACAGAACCCTGTATACATAATAAAGAAATCTTTAAAAAAATAAAATAAGGTGTGCCATTCTTTAGTTAGGTCTCTCTATTTCGACTCTTAGTCTGTGGTTGATACTTGCCTCTCTGTGCCCTGACCCACGTGAGAATGAGCTAAGCAATGGAAACCCGTAGGTTGCTTTCTTGCTACCCTGTGTCACACCCAACTGGCTGTTTCCCTGCCACTGTTGCTTGTGTTCAGGAGGGACAAGCTCATTTCCATGTGAACACAGGCAAAGTGTAATTAGGACAATAAATCAGCGGGTTAACAAAAATGGTCCTGGTGGATTTCAAGCCCTACTAAGAATACGTATACTCACACTAAAAAACAGAGGTATAGAATGAGACTTAAAGAGACTGGGAATGGTGGCATGGACCTTCATTTAATCCCAGGTACTTGGACATTGAAAGCAGAAGGGTGACTAGTTCAAGGCTGCAAGGATGCACTAGTGAGCCCCTGGGGAATAGCTTATTAGAGCAGCGCTTGACCAGCATGCACCAGGCCCTAATGTCTAGCCCATTCTGACACACACAGTACTGGAAATTTCTTCTCAGAAGCAGCCCTAGAGCTCCCCAAGCTCAGGACTGGGCCCTGCCCAACCTACTGTCTCCCTGAATGTCTCTTGACAACAGGTTTTTCCAGCCTGGTGGAGCAGTTGATTGGCAAGTGTGCTGACTGTCCAGTGCTTCCTGGCTCCTACTCTGCCTGTATTCTGTCTCTCCTGGGAAGATGTTCCTGGTGGGCCTAACGGGAGGCATTGCCTCAGGCAAGAGCTCCGTCATCCAGGTGTTCCAACAGCTGGGCTGTGCTGTGATTGATGTGGATGTCATTGCCCGGCACGGTGAGTTGGAAGGGGACCCGTTGTACACAGCAGCCTCCTTATGCTTCCTTTCTTCCAGCAGCCTCCTCCTCTTGGACCTTCCGAGAGTGAGGCTGTCCTAACGGTTTGCCTGTCTCTGCTCCTGCTTCCCTTAAGGCTCTCTGCTTATTCTTCTCCCTAAACTCAGCTCCATCCCTGGCTGGGGGTCCTGTGTGCTTTGCTCATTCCCTCAGTTTATTTGCCTGTGGTCATTTGGGGTCTTCTGGACTCTGGATGGCTGGAGGCTCTGGATTGACCCAACCTCTTCATGCCACAGTCGTCCAGCCGGGGTATCCTGCTCACCGGCGTATTGTACAGGCCTTTGGCACTGAAGTCTTGCTGGAGAACGGTGACATCGACCGCAAGGTCCTTGGAGACCTGATCTTTAACCAGCCTGACCGTCGGCAGCTACTCAATTCCATCACCCACCCTGAGATCCGCAAGGAGATGATGAAGGAGACCTTCAAGTATTTTCTCCGAGGTGAGACTTTAGACTTGGGAGCTGAAGGGGACGGACAACCTCCTTCTGAAGCCTTTCTCTATTTTAATCACTCCAGGGTAGGTAGGGTTGTGGTTATCTGGCCTGCTGAGTTCACACTATTTATTGGCATGGAGACTTCCTACCAGCCTTTGGTATATATGGCCTCTAGTCTGTTCCTCTAAGTAAAGGCCTAGTGGCCTAGCTCCCCCATCAGTCGTAGTGTGGGGACTATTTCCTGGCGAGTATGGGATCCCTTTTGGTTGTCTTCAAGTTTTCCCACTGTAACCATGGCCAGGCCCTTTATCCTTCATGCCTCAGGTTCTTGTGTACAGAGTAAAAGCCCTCTCCCTAATACGTTCTTGGGACAGTACTTCTCTCTAAAAGGTTATGACGAGAAGCATCTATGCTGTTGACCCAAACCTACCCTAAAGTGCTAGAGAGGCTGGAGCTGGCTTCTAGCACCTGCTGCTCTAACCCCTTTTGCCATTTGTCCCCAAGACACTCTGCCAAAGTCATCTTTCTTCTTCCTTCAAGAAGAGTCTGGACTCTGCCTTTGTCTTCCCCCACTGTCTGCCAACCCACTATGCCACTGCTCCCCTCTGCCCACCCTGCCTGGCAAAGCCTTCTGCCTTTCATTCCTGCCCTTTACATTTGCTCCCAGGCCAGCTCTCAGTACATTTGCAGGGCTGTGAGGCACCAGTGGCTTCCTCCTTCTGAAATTAAGCATTGGATAATGTCACCAGCTCCAAAGCTCTCCTGTTGTGTCATCCACCCAGCCTCCCCACCTCCCCAACCACCACCACTTAAATAAAAGCCAGAAATTCTTTTCAGTTCGATAAGGTGAAAAATGGGGACGACAGCTGTGGCTTCCACAGTCCCGGTTTCTCCCTGATGAGTATAACAAATACAACTGTCAAAGTTGGTATAATCAAACGTCAGATAAGATCACCAGCTGTTGGGGAGGTCTCTGCGTAGGCAGGCGGATGTCTTAATAGAGTCAGGACAGTTTCAGGGCTTATCAAGTAGGAGAGATGTGACAGCTGAATAGCCTTTTACCAGTAAACCATAGAGCTGGCTTCCAGCTCCCAAGAGAGACCCAGGAGAAAGGACAGGAAGAGGGGAGGGAGGGAGGGGAGAGGAACAGGAAAGGGAGATAAGAGGCCCCAGGGAGGATCCAGTTTTTTTCTCTGTCTTTGAGCTGGAGAGGGTGAAATGGGAGGTGGAGAGGCTTAATGCCAACCTCCCTCCTCCCAGGAACAATAGCAGTGACACCTATCGTTTAGCGGCCACTTAGCTGAGGGGCTTAGCTGCTGCTCAGTGTTGTGTGCATTCAGAGCTCGTGTAATCTTGCCCATCACCCTGTGAAGCAGGGATTCCTTTCATTCCTTACACAGATTAGTTTTGTTAAGGACCTGCAGTCACATGGGGCGCTACAAACTAGGGTGTGCTAGCAGAGCTCAGGAACCCCATGCCCTCATCAACCAAGGCTTCTCTTAGGCTTACCGGGCCACCGGTTGTCGAGAGCAGCAGTCCTGGCAGCTAGTGTGTGGTTCTGTGGTTGACGGTGTCTGGAATGGGTGCCGTCCAGGCCCCAGGTCTGTGAGCAGCATCTGTCCCTGCTGCTGCCTTTTATCCCTTCCATCTTTGTTTGTCCACACGGGGCTCAGGGAGCAACAGGAGTGCACGTAACTCTCGGGGACGTGCCCACCCATGTGTGGGAGCACATCACCACTTCCAGCCTGGACTGGAGAGGACCCGAGGTGCCCTGTCTCCATTGAGGGAGCCCTGCAGTTAACTGAACCACCCTCACTGCTCTGGGATAGTACATGTCTCTCACAGAAAGCCACAGAGGTAGTATTGGTTTCCTTAAAAGGCATCCATGTCTGGACCTGACTTCCAGGAAAGGGCCTGTGCTTTGGGTGTTTTGAGCCAGTGTAAGATGAAATAGGGCAGAAAGGGACTCAGCATCTCCCAGAAACTTCCCAGTTGCCTACAACCTTGACTATGTCTTGTCTCAGGTTAGAAATAACTTTTGGGGTTGAAGGTCAGGGTTGACCCAGACCACCTAGTCTTTGATGTACTGTGCTCCAGACCCCCACCTAGTCTGCACAGGACCTCCCAGCTCCTGGGTTCTGCTGGTCCTTATCGGAACTCCTGGCCTCCACCTTCTCGTTCCGAGTATCCACATCTTCCCTGCTTTCCAAAGCTAGTGCAAATGCCAGTCCTTCTCCAAGGTCCCCCCCCCCCCCCCCCCCCGGTCAGCCAGCCAGAAGTTATTTTCTGCGGCATTCTGCTCTGAATGGCACTGTAACTGCCTGGCACTCAGGGTATGTCTGTCCTTGGAAGGGCTCCATCTGCTGGGGCATTCTCTGTGTCGGGCTGGTCACAAGCATGCTTCCTGGTATCCTTGCAGAATTGAACTTGGGAGTTTTCCATCCTCTCCCCAGGGTACCGCTATGTGATCCTGGACATCCCCCTCCTGTTTGAGACCAAGAAGCTGCTCAAGTACATGAAGCACACAGTGGTCGTGTACTGGTAAGTGTGACACACATGGCCTGGCCTATGGGCACTGGAAAGGACACCTAGGGTAAGATGTACTTGGGAAGCATCCCTTTACGCTTTTCCCATGGGTGGCCAAGGCACAAAGTGAGCTGGGGTAGTGGTACCCAGGCTTACACAAACCAAACCAACTTTCATACCTGATCCCGATACACCTGGGGCAGGTATGAGTTTCAGGGGAGGGTGGGGGTGTCCCAGGCTTCGATAGTGTTTGGGAAGGGCTCCCCCTGCTGGCTGCTGGAGACACTTCAGTTGCACTGTCTGGTTTTGTCTCTGGCCACCCTCATCCTAGAGCACTGCACAACTTCCCAAACACTCCATGTTTACAGCCTCATTCTGTCACTTTTCAGTATGAAGTACTCATGCCAAAGGGACACTTCTGAGTCAGAGAGGGAAAACGGAAGTGGAGGCAGTTACAAAATATGTTCATGACCATCCACTGGGAGCACTCATGAATAGAGAGCATAGTATATCCAAGATCACCCATTGGTGGTACCTGTGGGTAGAGAGCAGGATGTGTTGGAGATCACCCATTGGGAGCACTCAAGAATAGAGAGTAGAATATGTTGGAGATTACCCACTGGGAGCACTCATGAATAGAGAGCAGAATGTGTTGGAGATCACCCATTGGGAGCACTCAAGAATAGAGAGTAGAATATGTTGGAGATTACCCATTGGGAGCACTCAAGAATAGAGAGCAGAATGTGTTGGAGATCACCCATTGGGAGCACTCAAGAATAGAGAGTAGAATATGTTGGAGATTACCCATTGGGAGCACTCAAGAATAGAGAGCAGAATGTGTTGGAGATCACCCACTGGGAGCACTCAAGAATAGAGAGTAGAATATGTTGGAGATTACCCACTGGGAGCACTCATGAATAGAGAGCAGAATGTGTTGGAGATCACCCGTTGAGAGCACCCGTGGGTAGAGAGCTGTGTGGATGTAGCAGAAGAATCTAAGGAAGGAGCTTTCTTCTCAGAATCCCCCAGGGCAGTAAGCAAATCAGTCCAGGTTTGGCAAACAGGAGAATTAAGCTGCGAAAGAAATGAGTCACAGTCCTTGCTGGTGAGAGAATAGACGAGGCTGCAGGGTGTCTCTGCTTCTCAGAAACTCCCCAGATGTCACAAGTGTAGCAGACACATAGGTGGGCCTTGGCTCTGCAGGTATTTTGGGCATAGGGTAGTTCTCAAGGGATCGATGTGTGGGAGGCTCCTAGTATACTGGAACACTGAGTGCCCTGAGCATCACCCTGTCCTTACCCAGATCTCTCATGGCTGTCACTCAGTGTGAATCCCTTGAGCCTCTCAGTTCCTCCACAGGGCTGTGCTTCCCCACATAAAACCTCAGTCTCTCCCTTGCTTGTTTTTTTGTGGTGATGAAGATAGAACCCAGGAGTGACTTCCAGGACAGCCAGGGCTACACACAGAAACCTTGTCTCAAAAAACCAAAAACCTGAAAACAAAAAAAACTATATACGTAGGGATCAGAAAGGAGAAGGTTAGATTAGTTGCTTGTCACCAAAAGGATCTGTACCTTGTGAGCCAGCATGGAGCATTTTCTGAAGAATGATTGTACCTAAATGTGATCCTTAATGATTTTGAGAAAAATTGACTTGTAAAATGAGTAAAGAAGAACATAGCCATCAACAGAGTCCAGCATTTGCTGTCACAGCCCTAGGAAGGCTGTTGGTGCTGCCACCAGTACATCCGGGAGGCTCTCCGTTCTGTACCACACCTTTCAAACAGTGCAGTCCCAAACAACTGCCAGCCAGCTCCATTGTCTTGTAGATTCCTCAGCCACAGACATCCCTTGACTAAAGTTGGATGTCTTCTCTGCCCGCTACAGCCTCTATATAATAAGGTTAATTTTCACAGAAGAAGTGCTTATGTCTGGCTTTGTTCTGTTTCTCAAGTTGCAGACAAAGGCCTGAGTGGTAAAAATCTTCCCATTTTATAGCAGGGAAAACTCAGGCCAATGGACAGACAGAAAGACCTAGATGGTGGGAAATGGCTGCTTCAGCCCACTCCTCTCTTGCTCTTGTTGGGAGTCTGAGGTGGTTGATACGGCTGGAGTCCTGTTCTCCAGGACCTGTCTCAGCCTGGCAGCATGACTCTGTGGCTGCAGGCAGGAGAGGGAGTTTTCTAAGGGAAGATGCTGTCCTAGTCTGTGTCCCAGGCTAGCTCCCCACTTGTGAATCTTGCTGCAGAGAGGAAGGCTGGGGTCCACAGAACACTTTTGCCTTGTCCTTAGTGACCGAGACACACAGCTGGCACGGCTGATGAAGCGGAACAGCCTGAAGCGTGAGGACGCAGAGGCAAGGGTCAATGCCCAGCTGCCCCTGAAGGACAAGGCCCGGATGGCCAACCACGTTCTAGACAACTCGGGCGAGTGGAGCCTCACCAGACGCCAGGTCATCCTTCTGCATGCCAAGTTGGAACGATCCATGGAATACCTGCCACTGAGGCTCGGGTTCCTAACGGGCCTAGCAGGCATTGCCAGCCTCCTTTACCTGCTCACCCGTTACCTCCTCCCTTCTCCCTAGCTAGGTACACCAAGGCAGCAAGCCTTAGGCCTCCTCCTTAGAGACCTAAGTCAGGTACCATGTCCTCAACACTACACTCGCTCTGGAGTATATCCAGTCAGACTCAGAAAGCAAAAAGAAGCCCACTGTCGGGTACCCCTTCCTGCCCTCTCTAGAACCCCACCATCCCCTAGAACCCCCTCAGAACACTATCCACGATGGCAGAAAACAGCAGTCTCTGTGGCCCTCCCCATGGTTACAGTGATATAGCCAACAGTTTCTTGGGCTTGAGCCTTCTCGGAGCATCTGTCATATCATGGCCACAAACTCCCCAGTGAACCCCAGAAAATCCTTCGGACTGAAGGCCGTTTTCAAACAGAACTGTCTCCTGGGTTGAAGCCTTTTGCCAGGGTGCAGTGTGAATCCTTTCTGGGGGATGCCATGGCTAGGCCGTGGCAGGGCCCTTTGGAGAAATCAGCTTCTGATGGGGCTTTACTCACAACCTAGCCCCCTCCACTGCCTCGGAGCCCCCCACTCTGTATTTCCCAGCCCCCCCCCCATGCTATCTGACCTCTGTGCCTTCCCCAGATGCTCCCTGCCCTGCAGTACCTTACCCTGGCTGCCCCTGGGAAGGTGTCAGCAAGAAACTGACTTCTCCTAGACTGTATGCCTCTAGGTGGCAGGGCTGACTCATCTCGGCTCTAGTGCACTGCAGCCTGCTCTCCACTGGTGCTCAATAAACTGGATTGGTCTAAAATGTCCGCTAAATCCCACTTGGCCTCTGCTCATACTGAGGAGACCTACACAGAAGACTCCAGCCAGGTCTGCACCTCTGGGAGGTCGGTGGAGGTGCTGGGCAGATCACATCTTCTCACCCCACAGGTCTGTGTTTTCTTACCCAACCTAATTAGACCAGTACAGACATCGGCCTTCCCTGCCGGTGTCTGCCGACCTGCTGATGTGTGGATCTTGTTCCTAGCAGCCTATTAAGGCCAAAAATGAGTGTGACTAATGTGAGCTCGGCAGCGGCCATTTTTAATGTCCCCTTTCACAGAGCTGCTTAAACCTCAGAGAGCAGCTCATTAACTCCCTGCACATTTCCAAGCAGCAAAAGGGGGCTGCAAGGAGGTGGAGGAGGTAGCAGGAGCTGCCTGCTCCCTCAGTTGGGTCGGGTTTGGCAGAACCTGGCAAAGGGGAGAAACTGGACAGTTTTCCTGTAACCCAGTGACCCGGGAAACGATTATTGTTCCCTCTGGCATTCTGGACAGAGTGTGTACAGTAAGTACAAGTTACTGCAGAGCAATGCTGGGATTTGGTCTGGGTCACCAGTGCACACTCTGCCTGCCCCCCTCTCAGGAGGAGCAGCAGACCCAGTTCTGTCTCCTTGCCTTTCTGCGTGGTAAGTTGAGGACACTTAAAAACCCTTTGCAAATCGAGAACACTCAGTTACTTCTTTCTTGGTCCAGCACTCTAAATTTGATGCCAAGTGTGACCGAACATTGGTCTAGAAGGTGTGCAGAAGCCAGTACAGTTACGCACTGGCCCTGACAGCCGCCCTCCTCCCCAGCCTCCCTCCCTTCTGACCTACTGACCAAGGTGGCTTTGGAAAAAGGCTTGCTCTCCTGCTTGACTTCAGTGCCTGTCTAATTGGCACCTGGAACACTTCTGCTTCTCCAGAGCAGGTGACCTCCTCTGCGACCAGCAGGTGGCAGCACTCACCCAAGCAGGGATCTTAACTATCCCTCAGGATGGTAGACCACCTCAGCCACCTGATTCTCAGTAAGAAGACGCAGATGGGCCAGTGGTGGTGCACGCCTTTAGTCTCAGCACTTGGGAGGCAGAGGTAGGTGGATCTCTCTGAGTTCAAGGCCAGTTCCAGGACAGCCAGGACCATTACGCAGAGAAACCCTGTCTCAAAAAGAAAAAACAAACAGAAAAAGAAAGAAGATGCAGATGGGATGGGATCTGGGCGTGGCAGTGCACGCCAGTAACCCCAGCACTGGAGAAGCTAAGGGGATGCTCGGGGTCAGACAGCAGTTTGAACTCCACAGATCCTACCTCTCCCCTCCTTCTCCATCCTTGGGCCTCGGTTTTCAGCTTGGGTTCCCTAAGAGGGGCAATAGGATGCTGTGAGAACTAACTCCATGCTCACCTGTGTCTCTGCGAGGGGAGAAGGATGCAGCCAGTCCCCTAAAGCCCTTTTCCCTCCTGCTCCAAGTTGCCCAAGGTTAATTTACAGTTTTGCACTTTACAAAGCACAGTCTCCATTGTCTTCAAGTCTGCACACAGTGAGTGATGTGGGCAGAATTTTACAAAGGTTTCAGGGGTGGAGGTGGATGTGACTGCAGGCTGTGACCACCATTCTTCTGGATTCCCAGCAGTGTGCTGTGCCTCTTGTCAGTAACACCTTTATCCAACATTTACTGGCAACAGTTGCGTGGGGGAGGGATGGCGTCTTTCCTGAGTATTCCTCATTCTCCCAAAGGCACTTGAGCTCCAGGAGTGGATGGATGGTAGAAATGATCACAGGTGCGGGGTCACATGGATGGCCACTAGAGGCCTTGACGATGGCTAGAAGTAAAGGAGGTGATGAGATGTGGTGGGTTGCTTTCCTGCTCTGCTCAGAGAAGGGAGAACTTGGCTGATGGCTCCTACATTCTGAGCTAAAACAGCACCTAGCTGGGACCCAAAGCCTCCTCTCCTTACTCCCTACCACCTCCTCCCCTCCCTTCCCCATCGCTCAGATTCCAATACAATTTCCAACTAACCAGCATGTCGATAGAACAAGTCGGGCGGCCGGATTGCTGGCCAATTACAGGAAATCATTCTGCTCCACAGCTCAGCCCTGGGATGGGGGATGTGAGGGAGCAGGCTTCTGGCTTGCAGGCTGGGAAGAGCTGAAGGCAGGGAGCCTGCCGCAGCAGCACCCCCTTCCCCCCCTCCCTGGGCAGGCAGCATGGGGAGGCTCTTGCAGCTCTGGGCTCTTCCTCAGCCTCACATAGAGCTTTGGATCCAGGTTGTTGGTGGGTTTTTTTGTGGGGAGATTGGAGCCCCAAGCTGTAGAGAAACTCAGAGGCTAACGGCCAGTGAGGATCATTCCCAGGTGAAGCTTGTGCTTCAAGGAGTTTGTCTAGAGAAGAAGAAGATAGAAAACCATGGATGAGACTATTCAACTCCAGAGGGAACTAGAGACTGGGGTGGGTGGCACCCAGGGGCCCCTACAAGACTTGCCTGAGGGCCTAGAAACTGAAGTTCTCACTGGCCAAACGAACCTGTACTCCCACAGCCAGCCCCAGCCAAGGAGCCCCAGGTTAAGGCTATCAGAACTCACTCCCTGGGGGAGCAGGGAAGGCGCGGAATATCCTGGCTTAGTCAATGGGATTCCAGTCCAGAAGGTGGACCGCAGGAGTGTGGGAGAGGGAGCCCTTCCTCACCACCTCAACCCCTCTGCCGGAGGTCCCGCCTCTGGCTCCTAGGAAAGGAGGACACCAAGAAGCCTTCACTCCTGCCAAGAACTGCGCCCACTTGGATGCCCCTTTTCATTCCCCATTCCTTCCCTCCGCAGTCCTCCAGAACCTATCCTAGCCACCCTTCAGCCTGCCCCTGCCTGCCACAGAGCCTCCGCCTCCCTCTCCCACCTGAGTACCCCTTTTCTACCACAGGACGTCTCCCCAAAAGGACTGGAAGATCCCAAGGGGCAAAAACTAGTCTGTAAACCCCAGTCTCCACTGACTAGCCATTTGTCTGGAACCCCAGGAGATCAGTGACAAGTGGTCCACGATCCAGCCTATTCTCCCTGCTATAGTTACTGCCCCGATTCCAAAACCTCTCCTGCTCCCCTCCAGGGATGGGCTTGGGACGGCTCGCCTACAGCTCTTTGGCCCACTCAATGGTAGAAATGCTGGGCAGCCGCGGGCAGCGAAAATAAGCCCGAGACTGGAAGAAAATGCAGAGAAAACACAGTTGAGGCTGTGTTCAAAATTCCTCTGCTGATATGCGTCCGGAAAGCAGGGTCAGCGCCCAGGGAGCCCTTCTTCCAAATGCCTCAGCTCCAGTGTGCAGGCTCAGAAGTCGGGGCTGGTCCTGTGTGTGACCATGGCTTGGTGCTCCTGGGCTCTAGTGACTCTGAAGTGCCCCCCCCCCTCCCCGCGTGCTGCCTCTCCTGGGCCGTGCGCCCAGTGCTCAGCGATCCGAAAGAGGGCGCCGGCTCTGCCCTCATAGGCGGTGCCTCCCGCCCCACCGTTAGGCGCTCAGCAGCCCGCAGGCTGGATGCCATCGATCTGGTCGCGGGGACCCTGGCGCGCTGCCTCCCCACACTTGCTTTTCGCTTTTAATTGAAGTTTGTTTGAGCAGAGCGCGGAGCAGGCAGAAGCAGAAACCAAATATTTAGTTGCTGCAAATTGGCACCTCCAGATCAATTACCCGGCCCGTGTCAGGGCCTGCGCCGCCCCCCCCCCCAGACTGGTGGAATCTCAATGCCGCGCTGCCCCGCGTGGGCTGCCCGCGCCGGCGGTCTCCATTCCACCGCACGTTTCTCATCAACTCCAACCATACATCACCCGTGGCCGCCAGGGAACATGTTTTCAATGGGAAAAGTTCCCTGAAAAAGTCCTCGTTGATTCTCACTGTGCCCTGTGCTGGTCTGGCCCCTGCTGCCACCTCTGCGTTTATGTAATGGGGATAACCTGGGGTCAGAGTTTCAAAGGACTTTGGGCCACAGGTACCTAGCCCCAATTCTAGCAAACGCACTTATCCGATGAATGACCTCAGGGAGTTTGTTTTCCCTGAGCCTGGGTTTCTCCGTGTGTGATTATGGGGCTTATCCTTCACCAAGTATGACGGTCAAACTGAGGTACAACGTCCTGCCTGGGGACAAGTGGTTCTGTACATGACACTCCGCTGCTGGGTTGGGGATGTAGCTCAGTAGAGTTGTTTCCCTAGCATATGTTAAGTCCCAGGTTCGATCCCCAGCAAAGCATACAACTAGTGGTTCTGGCCTGCAATCTTTACATGCAGGCCGGGGAATCAGAAGTTCAAGGTCATCCTCAGAAATAGTAAATTTGAGGTCAACTTGGAATAAATGAGACACTGTCTTGAAAATAATAAAGTCTACTGTTCTGTTTTGTGTGTGTGTGTGTGTGTGTGTGTGTGTGTGTGTGTGTGTGTGTGTATAGGACTACTTGGCTGGTCAGGTCAGTTCTAGGACTCTGTCCTAGCCCAGGTGCCTCAGGACAGTCATTTAGGAGCTATTCTTTCAGGCCTGGAGGGGAGCCAAACAACAGCCTGGACCTCAAGGCTACCCAAAGGCAGGTAAGGGACCAGAGAGAATCTGGAGATGGTGGTCAGACACTCCTAGCCCAGCTTGCTATGGGCACCAGGGGGTCTGGAGGAATGGGGGATAGCTGGACTATGCACGAGCTTCTGCCTTTCCCTTCGGCAAGTTCCTAGACCTCAGTTTTCCCCCGAGTAAGATAGGGCCACCTCCCCACTCCCTTTGAGGAGAAAGGGTGAGCTTCTCCGCGGTGTGAGGAAGGGGCCTGAGCTATGCCAACTTTCCCTTCTTTCCTGTACTCACTGCTCCCATTCCCAGAGTCCCTTGGGAGAATTGCAGTCCAAGAGTTTGACATTTTTAAAGGCCACCACCATAGGCAGAGTGACAGGGGCTCTGGGTGGGATGAGCAGAGTGGGGGATGTCTGTAGCCCCAGCCTTCAGCTGGCCCTCCACACCACGTCTATAAGGCCTACTTGCCCCCTCTGTCCCTAGCCAGGATCTTTGCTCTCCCTTTGTCCCAGCTCCTTGGGGGAAGGATTCAGACACCCCTAGAGGAGAAACTGGAGGTGAAGTAAACAAGCTGGCATGAAATTCAGGTCCCCAGTGAGAGGCAAATTCACCCCTAACCCTCATTTTTCTCAACTGTGAAATGGAATCACAAGCCAATACTATACTGTTATTTATAGTGATGATTAATTATTAATTAATTAATTAATTAATTAATTTGAGGCAAGGTCTCACAATATAATTCTAATTGACTGGGAACTCACAGAGGTCCAACTGCTTCTGTCTCCCCCAGGTGCTAGGATTAAAGGCACTGGCCACCACTCCTAGCCTGATGAGTGATTTCTCAAGGTTACTGAATCTATTTGCCTTTCCTTCCTAGGCATACTCCTAACCTGTCTCCAATAGGCTCACCTCTGCTGACAAAATCCCTCCTTCCAGGATGGTATCCTACCATTTATCAAACCAGAAAGTCCTTCTGACAGTCTACCTTAAATCTCTCACTGCTTCCTTCAAAAGAAATATAAAGAACCAACATCCAGAAGATAAATGTTTATAGATAGATAATGCCACACTATTTTAAAAAATACCCCATAGAGGACCAGAGGGGGTAGGGAATTACTGTCGGACACAATGCTCTTTACACTAAACATCTTGGCGATAAATATAGCTATGTAATTCTTTTTTTCTCCTTGGCAGAGGGAGAGGCTGAGGCTGGGCAGAAAGGCAGAGGGGCCCGAAAATATAAATCAATATGTGACTTTAATATATGTGCCTTCGGTGGCAGTGTGTGCTGGGGGATTATTAGTAACCTTGATTCCTGCTCAGTGTCCATGTGAGGCAGGGAGATGCTCAGCCCCCAGGGAGGAGAAGAGAAATTAGGAAGCCAAATTCTTCTCCTGATTGACACCTGGGTAAACATTATCCTGGCAGAAGGGGAAAAGAAAAAAAAAAAAAAGATCAATGCTGGTATTTTTATCACGTTCCAGGGACGGACAGGGGGAGAAATTAAAGACACAGTTCTGTGATATCAGTGCATATGCTCATCTTCAGGGTGGAACCCGCCTAGAGGTGGTAAGGGCAGGACCATGGCGGGAGAGCAAGTGGGTCTGTGCCAGGGAGCCTCAGCCCTGCATTTTACAGCACTCACCGGCAGGTATAAAGGAGCCGGCTCTCCATGGCAGGGGAAAGGCACCGACTTTTATGGGGACATCACAGGTGCAGGGATCTGAAGTGACATCAGACCCTGGCTCTCATGGAGGATGCAAAGGCAGTGGTCCCCACAGGCTGTTTCTATGGGAGGTTCCCAGAGCAGAGAGATGGGAGAGTGGCTTCTGGGGGCCACAGGAAAGGAGGGGTGCAGAGTGGCTTGATGCCAGTGAGGAGGGAGGGGCATCTCGTGGGCTGTCTGAGATCTGGAGTCAGGAAAGCCTAGTCCTCCACCCCGAGGAGCCTAGCTCTGTGACCTTGGCCAAGGCATTTGACCTCACAGAGGTTCATGCTCCTAATGTGTAAAACAGAAGCAGGCAGCTCTGCTCTGCCCACCCATGGCTTTCCCAGTGAGATTATACAGTGTATTCTTCAGGGCGGAGGCACTGCTGCTGGCTAGGGAGGCTCTGCCCATGGGCTGGGGATGGTGTGGTTTTGTCATTATAAGAAAAGAGTCAGATGGGATCCACACCAGTATTTAAGAATGGTGTCAGAGGTACCTCAAAGAGTAGAAAGAGCCAGGCATGGGGAGGGGTTTCAGTTTAGGCTTATCTAGCAAGACCCCCCTTCTCAGAAAACAAAAAAACAAAACCGACATTTGGCAGGAGGATCAAGAGTTCAAGATCGTTTTCAGCTACACAGAGTTCTAGGCCCGCCTGGGATACAGAAGTTTGTCAAAAACAAAACAAACCCACATTGACTTAAATGTGATTTAAAATTTTATTTTATGTTTTTGGGTGTTTTGCCTGTCAGTCTTTGCACCATATGACTGTAGTACCCACAGAGGCCAGAAGAGGGCACAGGAATCCTTGGAACTGTAGTTAAAGATGGTTGTGAGTCACCCTTAGTGCTGGGAATCTAACCTGGGTCCCCTGCAAGAGTAGCTAGAGCTATGAACTGCTGAACTATTTCCCTAGTCCTTAAATACCATTTTAAGCGAACTCGTCGTATTTAAAACATCATTTCAGCTAATGGCGCTGACCACATTCCAAGTGCTCACGAGCCACATGGGCTGAGTGGCTTCCAAACTGAGCCAGCACAACCCTAGAAAAAAGAGCCATAGGGCAGGAGCTCCTGCCCCAGGACAGTATAAAGGGCCTATGGAGGCAGAGGGGCAAGGTGCACTCTTGAGGTGCAAGATGAATGCCCCCCTTTTGTGTTGGCTGGAGGTTTTCTGTGGCTTCCAAGGGACTGTAATTATCCAACAGAGGCTTTCTAGGGGGACAGACTGGTGGAAGTGGTCCATTTCAGCAGGCACATCTCAGGTCACAAGGGTCCTGGGCAGACATGGGGTGGACATGGGACAGACACGAGGTGGATATGGGGTGGACATGGGGTAGACATGTGTAGACATGTGGTAAACGTGGAGTACCTTATTCATGGTCTTCTGTGTCCTTGTTTCAGAATTGTCCTGCTAAGAAAGGAGTAGGAGAGGCACCAGGCCTGCCAGGCCCCACACTAGCCGTGATTTCCATACTTTGCACACTGGTCAGGAGAGCTAAGATATTTAGAGAAGCCATAGGGAGCCCAGCCAATGGGGCTCAGGAGATTGTGTGAACCCAAGGCATCCCTCCTGTCCTGTCTTAGTCAGTGTTCTATTGCTGTGAAGCAGCACCATGGTGGAGACAGCTCCTATAAAGGAAAGCATCTGGCTGGGCAGTGGTGACTCATGCCTTTAATCCCAGCACTCGGAGAGGCAAAGGCCAGGAGATCTCTGTGAGTTCAAGGTCAGCCTGGTCTACAAAGAGAGTTCCAGGACAGCTAGGACTGTTACACAGAGAAACTCTGTCTCGGAAAAAAAAATTTAAGAAAAAATTTAATTGGAGTGTCTTACAGTTCAGAGATTCAGTCCGTTATCATCACGGTGAAGCATGATGGAGGCAGGCAGGCGACATGGGGCTGGAGAAGGAGCAGAGAGCTCTGCATCTGGATCTGCAGGCAGCAGGAAGTGGACACTGGGTGTAGCTTGAGCATAGGAGACCTCAAAAGCCCACCCCCACAGTGACACACTTCCTCCAGCAAGGCCACGCCTCCCAGTAGTGGATGTCGGGGAGCTACTGGAGACAATTACATTCAAACTACCACAGCTCCTCTCCTCAAAAGCCAAATATAATGCTTGTCAAGTTTTGTCAAGGCTGAAAGGGATAAGTAACCCTACAAGGATAGGGACAGTGGCTGTAGCACACGCTCCAACCCCTCATATACACATTCACAAAAAGACACAGACAAGCCAGCTGTGCTGGCACAAGTCTATTAATCCCATCCTTGAGGAGGCAGAAGCAGGATTGCCTCAAGTTTAAGCCCAGCCTGTCCTTCTCAGTGAATTCCATGCAGACCCATTTATATGTACATAGTATGTAAACGCCAGCTCATACGCACACACCCACTCACACACCTCCACACATGAACAAGTGTTCTATGCTCCCCCCATCTGGGTTTCTTCCTACATAGAGTTGCTCCCACTGAGTTCCTCCCTCCAGGGCCTAAGCTTGCACTTCCTAGTCCAAGGCTTCGCTGATTCCCAGTGGCTACCAAACAGCTTTAGACTGTGTGGTCTGGCACCCTACAGCCCTTTCCTCGTTGCACTAACTTGCCTTGCCTGCTGTGATCCAGCCTTCTGCATCTGCCTGAGCAGTTTTCTCCTCTCCGTTCCCACTCCTGCCTGACTGCAGTGGCCCCTAGCCTGCAAGGCCTGGCTCAAATGCCCCCTCTTCTGGGAACATTTCCTGGGAATCTAACCTGAAATGCCCTCCCTCCTCTGCTTCAGCCCCCATCACTGTGGCTGTTGCCTTCAACCCCCTTCTCTCACTCTGGGTCATCCCAAGGAAAGGGCCCCAAGGAGACGGCGATCCCCTGGAAGGCGGGACAGTGGGCAAGTGTCCTGAGTGTCTCCTCTGAGCTCAGTCTCTGCTTTCCACCCCAAGGTAACACCAAGGTCGGATGTGAGGAAAAACAGGTGACTGGGTGAGGATTTGGTAAGGCTCAGGACCTCCCTTCACCCCAGACTTCTTCCTAGGCTCCTGCCTGCCCTTGGCTCTGCTCCCTCTGCCCCTCCCATTCACCAGGACCAGTGTCTCTTGCTGGACAGGCACTGTGGCTCTCCTCTTTGAGCCCAGGTCCCTGTCTGTGCCTGTTACAGACCTCAGGTCTCTGCCATCCACCTGGGATCATGGGGGAAGAGGTGTAAGGAACTACCTTTGTGTGTGTGTGTGTGTTTTCTTTTTCTTGGTCCATTCAAATAAAGATTTCTAACCGCCTTCACAGACACACGTTACAAGATGAAGAAATGAGAGAGGAGGTCAGAGAGGAGAGAGGTCCTGCTTCTGACACCTACTGGCTCTGTCCCTGGCGCCCTGCAAAGGTCACCTCTCAGAGCCAACACTGTGAGCCCTTGCCCACCCTGTCCACCCTTCTTTCTGGTGACTCGGGTGCAGACTCCAGTGTTTTCCTCCCTTGACAACCCACAAGGCTGTGCTCCAACCCTGGCCCCGCCAGCCCCGGCTCGCCCAGCCCTAGCCCCGCCAGCCCCGGCTCACCCAGCCCTGGCCCCGCCAGCCCTGGCTCGCCCAGCCCGGCCTCTCATATTCCAGCTTTCTGTCCCCACTCCCATCTGCAACCACAGCACATCCAAGCTGTCTGATTAACTCAATTGATTAATTAAGCTCTAATGAGAGCCATGACTCACCCCTGCAGCTGCTGACCAGGAGGCCAGCATGCCAGGAAGGGCACTGAATCCACAGACATGGCCGTAGGAGGGCCCAGAGGCAGAGCACTCAGCTGGTGCCACTTGCTTGTAAAGGTGGCACAAAGCTTGCCCGCGGCTAGGTCTCCTCCAGATCTCTGGAAGGGGAGAGGGCTTTGTAGCCTGGAAGAAGCCAGTTGTTACATTTAGCACCAGGCTTTCAGGAGGCAAAAAGGGAGGTGAGTTGGCCGAGAGACGTAAAAGGAC
The DNA here is from genome assembly GCF_003668045.3 of Cricetulus griseus. NCBI lineage: Eukaryota > Metazoa > Chordata > Mammalia > Rodentia > Cricetidae > Cricetulus > Cricetulus griseus. Next base: position 115,142,437 of record NC_048600.1, read on the forward strand.
CAACCTTCACCTTAACTCATAGGACCCAGAGTACTCAAGGCCCAGAGAATAGGTCCTTCTTGGGCACTGACCATAGGGACCACACAGAGCCCTGCCAGCTGCCTTCTTCATGGTTTCCTCCATCACAACCACCAGCCATGGGGCTACCCATGACCTCCACCTGACTGCTGCTCTGCATCCCAAAGAGCTACAAGCCCAGGTCTCCCAGCCAACCCTTTGCACACATCTCCCTCTGTCAGACTCTGTCCTCTCAACTGGGTTTGGGTACCGTACCAATGCCTTCATGAGCAATGATGCAAGTGAATGGAACTCCCATCACAAATAAACCCTGACCGGGGAAGCATGGTGTCCCCTCCAGAGAGGACATTGACATCACAGCTTCCCTGGGTCACATCTGCTTCTTCCCTGCTTTTTGGCATTGGTGTTTGCCTCAGGAGAACATACTCCAGCACACACACACACACACACACACACACACACACACACACACACACACTCTACGTTGGTCATAGTCCTTTAACTCCTTTCTGGAGTCAGAGCCACTCTGTCTATTCCCGCCCATCCCAGCACCCACAGAACTCCAAATGAAGCAAAGACATGTTGAATATTTCCTGAATAAAGAAAGGGGGGAAGGAAGGTGGGAAAAAAACGGACGAACCATCTACAAGTGGCAGATGTGCTGAGCCCCAGTCCAGTGCCGAGAGGGGGACTCTGGGAGATGGGACTAGGCAGGGTTAGGGTACTCTAGGTACTTAGCTATTCATGTAACCACTGTCTGTCTGCATGGCTCATTGGGCCAGATGGTGAGGGGGTGATCCCCTTTCCCGCTCCTTCTCTTCCACTCCCCTCAAATGAGGGGATGTGCCAGAATCAACACAGGGGAACAAGGGGGTGGTAGGGAGAAGAGCAGGGCGAGGCAGGATGAGGAGAGCATGGCTCTGGGTGCTCAGGTTTTCTTCCTTCAAGGCAGACAGGAAACAGGGTGCTGGCTGGGGTGTCACAGTGGGTTGGAGTCCTGGCTTTGTTTGACTCTGGGGGAGCTATAAGCCTGTGGCCTCCTTATTTGTACAAGTCTGATGGTAGAGGCTCTGGGTCTGTGGCACTCCAACAGTCTTACAGTGTTGCGGCCCCAAGGGATGTCTGTGACATGAGAGTGTGAGATAGGGATGGACACACACACTCTCGCGCGCACACGTGCACACACACACACACACACACACACACACACACACACACACACACACACACACAGAGCCCTCAGTGGTCAGAGTAATCACAGCCAGGAGCCACCGGTTCCCAACCCCGGCCCCTCTGCTGTCACTGCCCCTCAGATTCAATTACCAGCTCAGCTTTCAAATCAGGCTTCAGCCAGTAACTTTACTGGAGAAAATGATTATGTGATTATTTCAACCTTGCTCCAAACACCATTTTAATTGGATCTGGGAAAAGGCAATTTCTGCATCAGAGGGGCCACTCGAGATGGGGAGTGTCCCAGGGATGTCAAGCAGGAGCCACTTTCTCAGCCTCCAAGGGTATAAATGGGACACCTCTAGGACTTGCTCCCCCCAAAAGTTCCTACTGTCACAGAACCCAAGGTGAGCCTCAGGGGAAAGAGGGCATTGAAGGGGGGGTGCTTTCCAAGGAAGTGAGCTAGAGAAAGGGTTGGATGAGGGCAAATCCTAGGGGCCTCGTTTCTACCAGAGACCATCTTTTTCTGTCACCGGCTGCCTTACCCCAGTCCCCCTACTCTCTCCCTTCCCTTGCTAACCTCAAGTAAACGTTTTGGTCAAACACCAGACTGAGGAAGCAGAATTGGAAACATCTGATTTTCCAGAATCCAGTATAGCCTTTAGAAGGGATTTGAGAATATCTGTTCCAGGGGCCACCTTACTGGATGGATAACTGGAGTCCAGTGACATGTGAATCTTTCGGAGCCCATTTCCTCATCTCCCAAAGGCAGAACTGCTTCTAGGCAATCCTAAAGTTCCTCCCAACAACAAAGCCATTTTAGCTGATTTACCAGGTGTCTTGGTTCCCCACCAAGCCGGAGTATTCCAGGGTCAACTCCCCAGTGGCCAATTCCACTGGGAGCTATGGGCTCTGAGCTACATAGAGCCCATCTGCCCCTGTCACCAACAATATCCTTGGGCCAGAGCTCAGCCAGGTGCCAGAGAGAAAGTGGGCATGGGCCTGGAGTGGGAGGGCAGTGCCCCAGAGGTAGAGAGATGACATGCAAAGCCTGGTGGACAGCCCACCTTGGATTCTGTCTTCATCATAAGCAATTGCCTTTCCTAGGGGCTCCTTCTGACTCCTCTCCCCTCCATGACAGAGACATCTCAATACTGTAAAAGCTGCTTAGAGCACAGGTTCTCAGCATTCCTAATGCTGTGACCCTTTATACAGGTCCTCGTGTTGTGGTAACTCCCCCAACAATAAAATTATTTCATTGCTATTTCGTAACTGTAATTTTGCTACTGTACAAATCGTAATGTAAATATCTGATATGCAGGATATCTGATATTTGACCCCTGTGGTTAGAAGATGCCACATTGGAGAAGGGACAATAGCGTGCTCCTCATTGAAGAAACGAATGTGTCGCCCATGCCTCACTGGGATTCCAGTCCCACCCGGGACTGCAGATCTCAATGTCTGCCAGCCATCAGCATTTATTCAGAAAACAAAGGCAAAGGGACAACAAGGCAGACACAAAGAGCATGGAAGTTGCTGGCTATTGAGCACCTACTGGGTGACTGGTGCGGGGTCAGTGCCACATCCCCCAAATTAACAATCTGGCAGGAAAACACCCTTTTCTCAGGAGTAGCCTGGAACTCTGAAACATAGCAGAGAAGATGAAAAAAAAAAAAAAAAACAGGTTAGTGAGATTGCTCACTGGGTAAAGACTCTTGCCATGCAAGCCTGGTGGCCTGAGTACAATTCCTGAAACCTACGTAAGGGCACAAGGAGAGAAGTGACTTGACAAGGCTGTTCTCTGATCTCCATGTGCATAGCACGGTGCGTGTGCCCGCCACAGTAATAGTATTAATAATAATAATTTATTTTTAGAAAAGAAATGAAGTCAATCACTAGTCTGACCTGTGGGATGAAGTCTGGGAGGGCTTCCTGGAAGAGTCAGGGTGTTCAGGCTGTGAGTGAGTAGAGAGCATTCAGGCAGCAGGGATGGGGGAGGGAGAGAGAAGGCAGTTGCCATACTTTTGCATGCCCCCCTGAAGGGAGGGGGTTTCACAGACTACAGTCCTGAGACACAGCCAGGTGAGACGCTTGTCGGGGTGCAGCGCAGCCTTCTAGAAGAGGCTGAATTCATCAGGATCCTTCTGGGCATGAGCCCTGTCCTTTGCTGACTTCTCCTCAGTCTCCGTGACTCCTCAGGTGGAACACACCAGCAGGCAGAAGAGGGGCCGGGTTGGGAATTAGAAGAAACAGTTCTCATGGATCGCTGGGACCCAGGAGGGCGTGAGAATAAGATGTATAATGGACAGGACCCCCAATCTTCTTCAGAGAGTGCCTGCCTGGAGACGGGGGTTTCAAATGCCTGGATCATGGGGGAGGGGAATTCTGTTGTCAGAGAAGCCCCCACGGCACCGCCATCCCTCCTTCACTCATTAATTTCTGGAGAAGTATTAGCTGTCAGCAAGCAGTGGTCCTCCAATTCAAATTACAGAATTTGAATTCTTAATTTCTCCTAATCCATCAGTGAGCTGCCTTCCTGAGCTAATATTAGCAGCATCTGGTGAGGCTGGGAGCGTATTCGCTGATGTCTCACACCCTCTCTAATCGATAGGGCTGGGCCCCTCCCAGGCAGGGACCCCCTCCCTGCTCCCCAACTGCCTCCACTTCCAAAAGGAACGGAGAGTTTTAGGAAGGTCCCTGGAGAGCCACACAGCAGGAAATAGAGAAAAGGTAGGGAAGAGGTGGGGAGATGGACCTGGAGCCTGGAAGGACGTGGGAACTGGTAATAGCAAGAAAGCCATGGAAGACGTGATTAGAGGACAAGGGAGATGGAGAGCCTGAGCCAGAGGCCTAAAGGTGGCATGAGCTGGGGAGCTGGGGAGCTGGGAAAGAGCCTTCAAAACAAAGAGATTAGCCAACACAGGGAGAAAACAGCAAAGAAGAGCAAACCCCAGGGTTCACCACAGTGAGCTGTGATGAACACTCCTCCTGCCACCACTGGGCCCACCAGAGCACCTTCCCTTGGGTGTTCTGGGGGCGAGACTCTGCGTCTCATGTCACAGCTCAAAAGCCCCATCTGCCAGGGAGCCCTCTTGCTTTTTCCTCCGTCAGTATGATTCCCTTACCTCAAGTATGAGCAGACAGGCGGTATGCTGAGACCTCCTGGGAGACGAGGCCGCAGGGACAACCACTAGGTTAGGTATCTCATGTCCATTTATTTTAAATCTTGAGAGAGAGAGGGAGAGAGAGAGAGAAAGACAGAGAGAGAGAGAGAGAGAGAGAGAGAGAGAGAGTTGAGGTAGGGCCTCATGTAGGCCAGGTCTGCCTGAGATGCCTGACCCTTCTACCTCCACCTCTGTTCTTCATCCTTTGTGTCTGTCCTGCTCCTTGGTAAGTGTGAGTCTCTCTGGGCATGGCCACATGCCCTCCAATGTCCTAGGGCCCAGCCTTGCCCGGCAAGTGCTCTGTAAATATTTGTGGACTTATCGACGGATTGATTGGTGCAGTGAAGACCAGAACGGGGATGTAAGCTGAGAAGTGTCTCTTTCAGCCTGGGTCCTGGGGAAGTGTCAGGAAGCTGCAGACACAGTGGTGACCCTGGGTCCCAGCAGGTGTGCATGGCCAGATGGGGACAGCTGTGAGAGGGAAGGTTTGGGGACCCGATGAGGTCTTGGGAAAGCTGTGCTCCAGGTTGCTCAGGAAGCCTCCCTGACCAGGCACCCAGCTGGTGAAGGTCTCTGTCCCTCCCCCACACACCCTGAATCTGCAGGGCCAGACCTGCGTGGAACTATTTTGGACCAAACCTCTGAATTATGCACAGGCTGGCCAGTGAGCTCCATGCTGCTAATGAGTGGGAGGGGGTGGGGAGTTTCATTTTCCCCCAGGAGGGGGGTGATGGGTGGCCACTGAAGCTTTTGTGACCAAGGGGTTGTACCTGTGCATGAATGAATGATCATGGCTTTATAACCAGAGACTGTGAGGTCCCAAAGATGCTCCCCCTCCCAATGAGGAAACAGGCTGATGAGCTCCTGAACATGGCAACCTGTGGTCCCCAAATCTCCACTAGGGCAGATGGGGACAAGAGGACTGTATCCTATGTCGTATGTCTTGCCTTTTGACTGCCCGTGGGACCCTCAAAAGTCATTGTCCCATCAGAGCCAGACACCCCCCACCCCCCACCCACCCCCACCCCCACCGCCGCCACCAGAGTTGTCCCATTAACAAGAGTTGTCACAACACACCCATTCAGCAGCGGCAGTAACCCCCACTTTACTTAGAAGGAAACAGAGTCAGAAAGACTAAGTCACAAAACAAAGAGAAAGAGAGGTATCTTGCTGGAGATTGCATAACATGGGACCAGGAGAAGGAGGAGCTAAACAGCTGAGGAGTTCTAAGGTTGAACAGCCCAGAAGAGATTCCCAGGACCTGCCGCACAGAGAAGCTTTGTGTCCAGAAACTCCTACAGCTCAGTAATGTGTCCAGAAACTCCTACAGCTCAGTAAGTCTAGAGCCCAGAGGTGGTGGCGCAGTTTTAATCCCAGCCCTCGGGAGGCAGAGGCAGGTGGATCTCTGTGAGTTCGAGGCCAGTCTGGTTTACAGAGCAAGTTGCCAGGACAGTCCCCAAAGCAATACAGAGAAACCCTGTCTAGAAAGACCAGGGAGAGGGAGAGGAAGAAAGAGAGGGTGCCAAGATGGCTGAACGTGTTCCATATCCCTAGTCCAAAGTAACTCCAGCTCAGGTGGTTCTGATACCCTCTTCTGGCCGCTGCTAGTATTGCATGCGTGTGTACTACATGCAGACGCATATACATAGATAAAATAATAAGCGAATCTTTTTTTTTTTTTAAAGAGTGCTCACTTGCTCAGTGCTCTTGCAGAGGGACTGGGTTCAGTTTCCAGCACCTTATGGTGGCTCACAGCCTCTTGTAACTCCAGTTGCGTGTGCTGCAGCACCCCCTCCTGGACACTGAAGGTATTTGCACTCACGTGAGGGTGTATCCTCCCACATATATACAAGATTAAAAATAAATAAAATAGCCGGCGTTGGTGGTGCACAGTCAGCACTCGGGAGGCAGAGGCAGGCGGATCTCTGTGAGTTTGAGGCCAGCCTGGTCTCCAGAGAGAGTGCCAGGACAGCCTCCAAAGCCACAGAGAAACCCTGTCTCGAAAAACCAAAAATAAATAAATAAATAAATAAATAAATAAATAAATAAATAAATAAATAAATAAAATATGGGGCTGGAGAGATGGCTTAGAGGTTAAGAGCGCCGACTGCTCTTCCAGAGGTCCTGAGTTCAATTCCCAACAACCACATGGTGACTCACAACCATCCGTTATGAGATCTGGTGCCCTCTTCTGGTGTGCAGATATACATGGAAGCAGAATGTTGTATACATAATAAATAAATAAAATCTTTAAAAAAATAAAATAAACCTTTTTTTTTTAAAGTACATACCTCATAAACATTCTTGGGGAAAGCTGCCAGACACCAAGAGTACATACTACATAATTCCATTTATATGAAATGCTAGGAACGACAGATCTCATCTACAGGGACAGGAAGCAGATGAGCGGTTGCCTGGGGTTGGGGGCAGGGTGACAGCTGACTGGGAAGGGGCACCAGGGAGCTTTTGGGAATGATGAAAATATTCTTGATTGTTGAGATGGTTATATGTGTATATAAATTTGCCAAAATTCTTCAAACTGAACACTTTAAATGTATGCATTTTTACTCTATGTAAATTATATTTCAATAAAGTTGAAAGAGAAACCCAGGCAAGCTGAGATGAAATCCCCACTTAAATCTGTTGTGCCCAATCTGTCTCAAGAAACTAAACAACAGCAACAACAAAAACTGTCGTGTCTTGTGTCTGAGCACTGGGCACCTGTGGCCCCTTTGAGGAAGTGTGTATGGTTCTGTTTTGGTTTTTTTTGTTGTTGTTCATTTGTTTGTTTTGTTTTAATGATTTATTTGGTGTTTATGTGTGAGGGCCCACATATATGTATGTGCACAATATTTGACCCTGTTACCCAGAGAGGTAGGAAGAGGGCACCCTGGAAGAGGAATAATAGTGTAGGCTGCCATGTGGACTCTGGGAACTGAACCTGGCTTTCCTGAGCTCCTGCTCTGCCTTTGTTGCAAATTAATTAATTTTAAAGTCTCATTTAACCCAGACTGGCCTCAAACTAGCTACACAGCTGAGGATGGCCTTGATCCTTCTGCCTCCATATCTCAAGGGCTGGGATAACAGGCTTAAGCTTCTAAACCAAACAAAGATGCCCGTCACTCTTTGGTGTGTGGCTCCAGGGACTGAAGCCAGGGCCTGCTATGTAGTGCTAGGCAAGCATCCACCAACTGAGCCACACCCTCAGCCCCGAGATTACTGTGTTGTTGTTCTTTTGTTTTTCTTTTCTTTTTTGGGGGGCGGTGGTTTTCAAGAGAGGGTTTCTCTTTGTAACAGTCCTGGCTGCCCTGGAACTCACTTTGTAGATCAGGCTGCCCCAGAGATCCATCAGCCTCTGCTTTCCAAGTGCTGGGACTAAAGGCATGCGCCACCTGCCCCACTGATTGCTGGGTGTCTCTTTCCTCTTGATTCTTAGGCATTCACCCAGGTAGAGGATGACCCTGCCCCCACCATCCCACCAGGATCCAGCACCAGGCTCCCTGTAGCTGGGCAGAGTGCCAGCATCCCTCTGCCTGAGGCAGATGGGCAGGGTTGAACTTGGTCAGGACTGGCTGGGGTTAGGGATGGCAGGGAAATGAGATCTACAAATCGCAGCAAATTGTTCATTGATTTCTATCCTGTTGGAAGGAACCCTGGGACCAGCGAGAGCAAGACTGGGTTTGAACTAGAAAAGCAGGAAGGAAGGCTTAGCCTAGGGCTGGCAGGCAAAGTCGAGAGGCAGGAATATGCCTTTTGGGGATGTCTCTTCCATCTACCCTCGAGATTTCTGGGAGGTGGGCAGGTTCTAGTCAATGCAACATGCAAATAGAGAGAGGGGTGAGAAATACAAGAGAAAAGGGCTCCATCTCTGAACGCCTGCTTCTCCAAGATGACCCACACTATAAATATACGGCCTCATTAGGTCCTTAGACACACACAAATGATTCTGCCATATGCTGTGGCTTGGGAATCAGAAAATAACCATCGTGCCTCCACAGGACACAAGTCCCTAGTGACCTGCCTTCCCAGCTTCCACGGCCTGTGGGTCCTATGGGTTCCTAGAGTTGGCTATATGTTCCCCACACTCCCACCCACGCCCCAGCCCCTCCGTGTCTTTGTACGGGCAGGACCCTCTACCTAGAGAGTTTTCTCTATGTCCTGTCCTGTGCAACCCTGAAGTCCTAGACAAAACCTGAAGCCCCACAGCCTCCTGAGTTCTTTCTTCCTTAAATCCTGGAGTCTGGTCTGGAGCAGTCATACTCCTGCCTTCTGCTTGCAGCATGTGTAAATGTCTCCATGTGGAGGCTCAGAGGATGTTGCTCTCCTGTGGTTTCCTGGGCAACAGTACCATCTCCTCTGGACAGTAAGAATCTGGCTGTCAGAAACCACATCCTAACCATCTCCAACCCCATCCTTAACCTGCAGCCCACAATGCAGCATGTGGCTGAAGCCTTGAGGACACCTGCAAGTAGAAGGATCCACAGGGACATCTTGTCTCCACCCCTGCAATTCAGAAGTTCTCATGATGGAAGACAGTTTCCCCCTTACTTTAGTTTCTGCTCCATTACCTGGAAATAGCGGAATGAAAGGCCTCCAGGCAGCTTTCCAGGTCCTACCACCCACCCCCCTCCACACACACACTACTTATTGTGTGAGGATCCCATCCAGGAGGCTGGTGTTGATTCGCCCTGGGTCCCCAGGGTACAGTTAGAACCCAGGAGAAGAAAAAAAGGGGGGGGGGTGAGCATTGGTGGTTCACGTCTTTGATCCCAGCACTTGGGAAGCAGAGATGGGCTGATCTCTGAGTTTGAGGCCAGCCTAGCCTACAAAATGAGTTCCAGGACAGCTGCACGGAAAACCCTGTCTTGAAGGAATTAAAAAAAAAAAAAAAAAAAAAAATCCAGAAGTTGTTGCTATCCACTTCTGTTTTGTTGAGGTTCTAGGCAAGTTACAGGGTTGTTTGTACCTGTGAGAGGAAGGAGGAGGACCCCCAGAGATTGCCCCCCTTGGGAATCTGAGCCTCCTCATTGAAAGAGAAGCTGAAGTTTGGGACATAGACCTGACCTGACTACAGTATGCCAGAGGCAAGTGCCCTCTCACAATATGGGATTCTCCTGAGCCTGGTCCATTGTGGGCAATGGGCAGGGCATCACAGTTGGTTATGTAGCTCCCTGGGCAGGCCCCAAGGAGGAGAGGGCAGTCAGTCTCCCAAACCTGCAGCCAGGGACAGGCCAGCATTTCCAGGGACAGACTGATTTCCTGTCACTTGGCCGCTGGGCCCAGAGCAGCTGCTCCCTCATCTAATTAATGGTCCTGGTTCTGAGTTCTTGATGAAGAGGTATCCTGAGCTATTGCTCTACCCAGGTCTCCATGGAGCTTTCCATTGAGCAAGGGTTTCCAGGAGGGGTCCGGAGAGATGGGGACGGCTCACAGGGCTGCCACACTGAGAACTACATCCCTTCCCATCTTTCATCCTACCTTTTGTCCTCACTGTTTTGTAGAAGCTTCCTCTTCCCTCTGTCCAGGCCCCTCACTGGCTCTTCCCTGCCCTCACAGGTCTCATCCATCCTTTCTTCTTTCCATGAGCCCTGTATCTTTCCCCGGCTATAATTGGGCACATTGAATGTGGTGATCTCGGGGCCTTCTATGAGATCAGCCCATCCCAGAATCATAACTCTCCATGAACTATCACTTTGAGCAGCTAGCATCCTTCCTAGGATAAAGGAACTGGAGGTGTCCAGTGGATAACAGCTGGATTCCAAAGAGAAAATGAGGAATGTTTTCCCAGGTCAATTCTGTCCCCTGCTCATTGCTGTCTGATGTGGAAGTCAGGACTGGGTCAGATGGAGAGGGAGGGACTGGGCTAGAGACCCAACAGCTCCACCACTGGCCAACTGGCCAAGTCCAAGAAGCTGAAGGAAGTTCGGGTTAGTTCCAGTCAGAGCAAGGTAAATCTGGCAGTCACCAGCAGGCATCTGAATGTTCCAGTAGACAGTAATGGATGATGGTCAGGGACTAGGGACCCTTGATAGATCTGTGACTGGAGGAAAATTACAAGCCATGATTAACTTGAGATGTCAATTTTGGAGGTTCTTAATGAAAGCCATTATTGGGTGCTGGGGTGGCTAGTCATGCTGGGCATTTGGTGTTGGGGGGGCCACTATTGAGATATTAGCATGTTGGTGTTGGGCCATCTAGAGTAGTTGATCAACAATGAGGGTGGAGTAGACATTTGATAGTTGGTTGAGCCTGGGTTGTTATGGTCGGGAAGTAAGGTAAGTCAAGAGGTCATAGTCGGGGGTGGAGGTAGATGATGAATGTTAGGGTCTGGAAAGCAGGTGATTCCTCCCCCACATCGCTAAGGCACGGCACCTCCTCTCATATGTGGTGTCTAATAAGGCTCAAACTACAAGGCCCCAGGTTCCTGGCTCTACTCCACAGTCATCCCCAAACCATGCAACTTGCTTTACTCAGGCAAAGGTCCTGTGAGTGGAAAGGGCTTGGCCTCCTGAGACCTGTCAGGTAGGAAGGCAAGGCTTGTAACTGTGTGGCGCTTGGGATGCAGCTCAGTTGGTAGAGAGCTTGACTAGCATGCATAAAGTCCTGGATTAAGTCCCCAGTGCTATGTAAAGCCAGGAATGGTGGCACACACCTGTAACCCCAGCATTCGGGAGGTAGAGGCCGGAAGATCAGGAGGAGTTCAAGGTCATCCTCGGCCACACAGGATGTTTGAAGACTGGCCAGGATACTAAGACCCTGCCTCCAAACACAAACACAAAACAAAACAAAGTGATTTGTGGAGCATGGGGGATGGTGAGACTCCACAAGGATGGGGGCTGTGAGAGGCCAAGATGGTCATTGACGAATCGATTCCCACTATTGATGTTCCTCGGACAACTTTTGAAAGGTGGAGCTGAGGGAGAGCATGGGGGTCTCTCAGAGAAAGTCATGGCATGGCTTGGCCACACGGAATACCAATGAGATGTCTGCTCACTTGGTCTTTCACAGCTGCTCCCTGTAGGGCGAGTGGGAGGTGGGGACATATACCCAAGTATGTAATGACCTACAGCTGAGAGGCTATGGGGCCTATGAGAGGCAATGAGCCGTAGTTCTTGAATGCAGCATCCTAGCCCTGGGCAAGCCATTCCCATGGGGACAGTTTCTGCAGAGAGCTGGTCATTCTCCAAAAGAGACCACTTCCCTCTTCAACTGACAGAGAATGGCTTGAACTGGAATTGTTCAAGTAAAGCTGAGAAGTCCCCTCTTGAGAAAGGTGGCCCCTGGGTCACCCACTCCCACTGTGCCTTTCCTTATATTGTCATAGGAGATCTTATACATGGTGAGAAATGGTCATATCCCCCTAGAGGTGTGATGAGAAATGGTCAAGCCCCACTCTCCAAGCAGAGGGCATGACTAACAGCACCTAGAGGTGAAGGACCTGGCAGGCAGAAGGAAGGCAGCACTGACTCCAATTAGGAAAGTCGCCAAGTCCCGCAGATAGTCAGGAGACAAGGAGAGACAGGCCAGTCCAGTGCTGCGAGCTGGGGCAGTGTTGGGATTAGGATGTTGGTTCAGGATGAAGCCAATGCCAAAGCTTCTGTGGCCATCAATGCCCAGGGGCACTGACCAGAAGGTACCATCTGGTAGAGGAGGCAGTGTTTGTGCCTTAGATAATCGTCCAGCCTGATGGAGATGTCCATTGCTTTTCCAGGAGTCCCATTGTAAAAAGGACCTTGTCTCAGGGAGCCCTCAAGTCCAAAGATGGAGGCAGCACCTGACATTGAGTGACCTTTGCTTAGGCGGAAAGGCAAGGTGTCCTGATGGGAGAGGCACTGGGAGACCCCTGAGCTGAGTGACAGAATGTGGAGGCCAGAGTAGCCTTAAAGCCATAGCTGGGATGGGCGAGAAGCTGGCACACTGGCTTCTAACCCTCTGACATTCTGGTGCTGGCCTAATTCACTCACCCACTCTGGTTGTAACTGTGTGTGCGCTGCTCTGTCCCCTGTTCTGTCCCTGATGAATTATTAAAATTAAGAAAGAGGCCAAGGCTGCTGCTCCTGGCAGAGTGGACCCCTCCAGGTGTGCCTCTCCTCAGCCATGCCCATCATACCTCTCCAGACCCACACTCTATTTCCTGGGAGTATGCCTTGTCTGTGTCACCATCCCTCCCCTGGCATCCCAACTGTAGGAGTCCCTAGGTGACCAAGACCCGGAAGATGAGCAATTGTTTCAGCATCACACATGATAACAATTTCATGAATGACTTTGGACAGGCCCATTTCCTTCTGCCACTCTGGACATGGATTGGGTCCAATGTAATTGCCTCCCAGGGTCCTGCAAGCCCCACTCTCCAAGCAGAGGGCATGACTAACAGCACTGTCCAGCTGGGCCTGGTGGTGTCACCGAAGCAAGAGGGTCTGGAGTTCAAGGCCTGGTAGAGAGCAGCCTGTGCCGCATGAGACCCTGTCTTTAAAAGAAGGTGGGTGGGCATGATGGCGCACCCCTTTAATCCCAGCACTCGGGAGGCAGAGGCAGGAGGATCTCTGTGAGTTCGAGGCCAGCCTGGTCTCCAGAGCGAGTGCCGGGACAAGCTCCAAAGCTATACAGAGAAACCCTGTCTCGAAAAACCAAAAAGAAGAAGAAGAAGAAGAAGAAGAAGAAGAAGAAGAAGAAGAAGAAGAAGAAGAAGAAGAAGAAGAAGAAGAAGAAGGAAAGAAAGAAAGAAAGAAAGAAAGAAAGAAAGAAAGAAAGAAAGAAAGAAAGAAAGACGAAGACAAAAGCAGGCAGATCTCTATGAGTTCAAATCCAGCCTGGTCTACATAGTGAGTTTCCATCCAGTTGGGGCTATATGTTAAGATTGTCTCAAAAAGAAGAGGAGAAGGAGGGGAAGGGGGAGAACGGGGAAGCAACACCACCGCTGTCTTAGGTGGGTGTGGTGGCACATGTTGGTAATCCCCAAGGCTTTGCCATTTAGTAGTGTGTGGCCTCAGTAATGACTCTTCCTCCTGGAGCCTTTGTCTCCTGTAAAATGGGCTCAAGAAAACAGTGTAGTTGGTACAAAGGCAGAATCTGCTTCCTGAGACTGGTGCGAGCATCCGATGAGATAGAGCCAGTCAAGCGTTTGGCTCACAGTCGGTACTTGATAAATACTGACAGCCATTGCTGGTGGTATTTTCTTCCCAGGGGTCTTAGACAGCCCTTCTTCGGACTCCATTCCTCCCTCTTCAGGTGACTACTATACCACAGCTGTCTAATTCAATATGCTCAGCTCCCACACAGCCTTCCACCCCTGTTCTGCAAGTGTCCCCTTCCTGTGTCCCCCTTCCCACTGACAAGCCTGCACAATCCCCGCCCTATACACTTGCCACCACTCAAAGGGCCCGCCCCGCCCAGCCCCCTCAACGGCAATTATGGAGAGCAAACAAGAGCAGCTGATGAGAAAGGAGTTGCTATTAGCTTAACCTTTCGGGACTGGAGCTGCTGGGAAGAGTTAGGGAGGTGCACAGGGGCGGAGGGGAGCTGGGGTGGGGGGGGGAGGCTCCAGCAGCAGGTGGGCTGGGGAGGGAGGCCAGCAAAGCAGGTGGAAGGAACTGACTCCAGGGGACCAATGGGCAGGATGCAGATGCAGCCCCAGAGAACAGTAAGGAGACAAAGGATGAACAGAAAGCCCAGAAAGTCGGGTAAGGAGACTGGAAGGTAGTGTTAGAAGAGGAGGGAGGCAGACGGAATGTCCGGAAAGGCCAACAGAATCACACATCCCCGAACCTGGGACCTCCTGCACACAGTAGGATAGCATGCTAAAAAGCTATACACTTCTACTCTGACAATGTGTCATATTACTAAGTAAGGATTGTCAGAGCTGCGTGAGATCGCAGACACCACCTGACCCTGCTCTCCCATTTTATAAATGGAGAAACTGAGATCAGGAGAGGACCTCAAATTCCCCCAAATCATAGTGAATTTTGGTAGAACCTGTGTGAGCAGTCAGGCCCCTGAGCTGCTCCCCCTACCACCTCCCCTCGATCCCTCCCTCCGTGCACCTGCTCACCCCTCCACTGTCCTGTCAGTCTAGAGACAGACACAAGCTTTCATTCCGCCAGAGCCGGGTGGACAAGGCTGGGTCCCAGCCTGCAGTGGCAAGAACTTTGAGCCGGTGTCCAGTGAGAATGACTAAAGAAATAAAACAGGGTATGAAGTCCCTCAGAGAGACAAGGTATCCACAATTACCTCTCCTCGGTAAATTCATTATCAATGTCTACCAACATGTACAGGGACCAAAAATCTGCGTGAACCAGGAAGGCTTCAGGGAAGAGGTGATGTCGTCTGAGCTTTAAAGGATGAAGAGAGGAAAACGTGGCTGTTGTGATTTTCCCAGTAAGGGCAAGGGAAGGTTCTGGAAAACATGGGGAGTTCAGGAATGCTAGGCGGTGGAGAAGGCGTTTCCCTTCTGAGATAGAGGGATGGTGGATGGGGCGAGTGAAACAGGCCAGAAGCTAATTTGTGGGGGTAGTTGTGTGGGGGGGATTGAGGGGCTGTTGCCTTTCTGCTTGTTTCCACCCATGCCTCACTTGCTTCTCATCTCCAGTTGGGGTGGGCCAGTCAAGAAAGGACAGATACTGACTCAGAGATAACCAGAAGGCCTGGGTGGTAGGCCTTCTACCTGAGCTGGGCTTGGTCAAGCGCAGCAGCTCACTGTGACCCTTCATCCTCCTTGCCACTCGGGGCTGAGGGAGGCGGTGGGGGACGGGGAGAGGGAAGAAAGACCTGACTCACACTTAGCCCACATCCTCGGCGAGACAGCAAGGAATATTTTTAGGAGCTCATTAAACAGGGAAGAAAGAAGGAAAGGGAAGGAAGGAAGACGAGGATTATGCATTATTTTTCATCCAAGTGACAGCTCTGAGCATTTCCACTGGAACTGTCATGCAAAAGAAATGGCATGTCTAATATTATTATGGAACGGCTGTACGCCAGCCTGCGTGGCTATGCGCCTGTGGGAGGGTGCGTGTGCCAGCAGTGGGCCACACTGTGTGGCTGGGACCCAGGTGGGCCTGTGTATGTGACTCCGGGCAAGTGTTCCCGGATGCCTGGTGGGATAAGGACAGCTGCATGTGGGCATCGGATGCCTGGGATTTTAACGTAGGAACAGCTCTGTGAAACTATGTGTAATGGGGCGTGCAATCTGTGTACAACTGTGTAATTGGGTGTGTGTAACTCGAGTACGTGAGGCATCGAGGGAACGCCTGTACCTCTGGAGCTGGGGGTAGGGGGCATATAATCGCAGGCCAGGAATCGACCAGGAGGGTGTGGCCATGAGTGAGGGGACAGAGGCCTAGTTGATTTCAAGGAGACCCCCAGAAGACAATGGGGAAATGGAGAGGGCGAAAGGGACTCATGTGCCCTCCTGTCCTTGTCTTGGAAGCAAAGAGACCTGTGGCTGGAGGGTCCCAGCTCACACCCCTTTTCTGTGGGGAGGACACTGGCCCTCTACTGTGAGTTCAAAGTCCTTTGGATGGAGCTCAAACTACTTAGTAGGCTCTTCCCAAAGGTGATCTCATTGGATTCCCAGAGCACTCTGGAGAGGCAGGCACTACTAAAGTGGGCCTGAGGTATGACACTCGAGTTGACAATTACTTCCCTGACACCACGGAGTCCAGATGAGCAAAGACAAGATGTGGACCTCCGTGTGACTTCTTGGAATGGGTAGAGAGCCGAGCATAGGAAGGTGACAGAGGGAGACCCAGCATCGGAGAGGCTTCTCAGGGCTTGTTTGCGGGGCGGGGTGGGGAGGTTATATGAGCATCTGCCTAGATGATGAGGACCCAGAGCACTCTGGGAAAGAAGGAACCGAGAGAGATGCAGGGAGACAGAGTCATGCAGCAGCAGGGCTGGCGAGGAGATCCGCTACTGTCAGCGGCTGAGCTGTGGCGCGGGCCCTGCCGACTCGGTAACTAAAGCCAACCTCGTAAGTGGCTAATTGATTTCTGTTCCCTGATTAAATGTGCAGCGCTTTACACGGCAGCAGAAGGAGGTCAGCGCTCCCCCCCACTTCTCCAGCGCGCCTCGTGCGGAGAGACAAAGAAATTGATTTTCCAATCGATGCTCTGTGCAATGATTAAATGTTCTCTGCACAGCGGGCCTAATGAGTCCCAGAGGGGCGTGCCGGCCCTTTAATTAGAGACTCCCAGGGGGCCTGGGATAGGGGCTGCCCCAGAGTGAGGGGGTCCAGCCAGACAGGAGATCTCATCTCCAAGGATTTGGTGGGCTTGGCCTCTGGGGAAGCATCCTGTCTGAGGAATGCTGTCTAAAGGGTCCCGGGATAGGGACTCTGTGGAGGGGGCCCTGGGAGGTCTCCATGGAGAGACCCTCCCACCGGGAGATCCTATGAAGGGACTCATGGGCTGAGGGTCCCTGAGCTGAGCCTACCTACCAGGAAAGACCTGGGCGAGGAGAGTTGGAGACTGAACCCCTACCTGTCCCCACCCGCCACGGAATACACAGAACCATCTGCGTGGCCTCGATCCAGGGCCTCCACCCGGTGGGCTGGGTGTTCAGGCCCGGGCCACGACCTCCGAGTAGGCAGCAGTTCTCCCTCCGGTTAGTCCAGCTCCTCCGGCAGCTGAGACCCAGACAGGAAATGAATCCCCTCTAAGCGGCTGCTGCGTTTTCATTACCCAGCTGCCCCATTGGAGGAGCCGACTAAAGACTTTAGAAATTCAAATGAGGCTCTCGGGGGAGACCCGGGCTTAAACATTCCCCTGCGCAGGCGGCTTTATTGAAGGAATAAACTATATTTGCAAAGTAAGATATTGAGGCTGTCAGTTTCTCTTAGGGATATAATGAGATCCTGAGAGGGAGGGAGGCAGCAAGATGGAGCTCCCAAGGGCGGGAGCCTCAGGCTTGAGCTCCGGGGTGAGCTAGCTCCCAAAGGCCAGCCCTTGCCCTACTGTGGAACCCAGCCCTCCTCTGCATACCCACTAACCCACCTCCCCAGCAGAGCTGAGAGACGCCTGGTGCCCAGGAGAAAGAATTGAGTTGCCGTGGCCTAGAAATCTCAAGACAGTGGAACCCTCTGAAGTCCTGCTGGTCCCGCCCCTTACCTGTCAGCTCCCGCCATGGACACCACTCTTCTGGGAAAACTGAAATGAAGGGCAGGAGTGAGACTGGCTTTAGGTTGGGGCTAGCTGTATGACCTTGAGTAAGTAAGGTACTTAACCTCTCCATGCCTCAGCAACATTTCCTTAAAATATTAATACCTACTTCATGAGGTTGTTGGGAAGATAAATGAATTATTATACATAGAGTGTTTGGCATGTTACTTGGTTACTGGGTAACACTCAATAAATCACAGCTACTATTAAAGAATTGTGAGGGGGCTGTGGCAGCCATGTGCTCAGCTGGAATAATGCTTGCCTAGCACGCACGACGTCCAGCACTATGTAAAACCAAGTGTGGTGGGCCACACCTGTAATCCCAGCACTCAGGATGTGCGGGTAGAATTGTAAATTCAAGGTCAGTCTTGGCTATGTAGAGAGTTGAGGCCAGCTTGATTGAAAATGCAGAAGACAATAACGGCCAGCTGGTCTCTTTCCTTCCAGAGACCTTACTCTGTGGTGACCACCTAAGGGCTAAAAGAACCCCCTCACGGCCCGGCGGTGGTGGCTCACGCCTTTGATCCCAGCACCCGAGAGGCAGAAGCAGGTGGATCTTTGTGAGTTCCAGACCAGCCTAGTCTACAAGAGTTAGTTCCAGGACAGCCTCCAAAGCCACAAAGAAACCCTGTCTCCAGTCTCGATAAAAACAAAAACAAAAACAAAAAAACAACTCCCTCACATCCTCCACCACTGTCATCATCACAGTTACCGGCACCACCATGATTCACACTCAAATACATATCCCCAGAATGGAAGAAGGAACAGTGCCCCTGAGGGCTGGGATGATAGAATGAATCCCAGATGGCTTCCTGCTGGGGGTGTCTGGGAATCATGAGCAGCACAACCATTCTCTTACAGGTGGGTCACCATAGAGCTACCTAGTTTGTTTTTTAGTAGAAAACTCAAGCCCAAGCCCAGAAAAGAACAAGGAGAGCAAGATCACTAGATCCCCAAACTCACCATCTCAGAGCTCAGAGACAAGAGAAGGGCGACAGCCATTGCCTTTCCACCTCGGTGCCACTCAGAGCCACCACAGTGCGGTGTGTAGGCCAAGGGAGGCCCACAGTCAGATTTGGGAGTGGAGCTATCACTTTAATGGGTCAGGCAGCTACTGTACTGTCAGTCACTCTCACTCTGAGACTAAGGGGAGATTGCACTTGACAGCACAGCGTACAGGGTCAGGAGAACACAGACACAGAGGCTGCCCAGGAGCAGAGGAGGTCCGAGTTAGCAGGACTGTGAGGGTCCATGGGCTCCTGGTCTTTCCATCTTCCTTGGTGGGACCCCAACCTGTGCTGAAGGGAAGGCTGCGGAGATTGAGAAGTGCAGACAAAATGGTCAGGGTCTGCTAATGAAAGTGATAGTTATGCTGGGCTGTTGGTGGCTCACGCCTTTAATCCCAGCACTTAAGAGATAGAGGCAGGTGGATCTTTGTGAGTTTGAGACCAACCTGGTCTACAGAGTGAGTTCCAGGACAGCCAGGGCTGTTTCACAGAGAAACCCTGTCTCAAAAAAAACAAAACAAATGTAATAGTCATTAAAGCATCCTGAATGGCTGTTTCCTGCCCTGTTGGCATGCAGGTAGGTGGCTTTGTGATGGCACAAGAAGGAAATTGGGAGCTAGGGATTCGGCTCAGTGGCAGAATGCTTACCAAATATCTGCAAGGCCCAGTGTAGCCATTGTTTTTTAAACAAACAAAAACCAAGAACATGGGTTAGAAGTCAAAGGATTTCAGTACCTTCCCATGCCTGTAGCAGCTCACCTGATAGCTCTCGGGCTCAGAGTTTTGTTTATTCAGGGTCTCACTGTGTAACCCAGGCTTGCCTGGAATTCATGGTTCTCCCCTCTGACTGCTGGGATGGCAGCACTCAGCTTTGTGTGCTCATCAGCAGGAGAGCGTTCCCAGGGCAACACTGTGTAAATGAAGCAAATACCACAGGACCTGGCGCACAGTAGGCCCTCCAGGCTCTGCTGAAACTGAGCTTTCTTCTAGCTCTCATCTGAGAATAGCATTCTGAAATGAACTTCCACCACATTGTCCCCACCTCTGGCATCTGTCACCACCATCTCCTCCTCCAGCGGGAGCATCACTTCCACGATTAACGTCACCAGTACCATCATGACCACCGCCAGTGCCACCTGCATCACCACCAACTTCCCATAAGGGTCACACGCACAAACAATATGCTTTTTGTGGCCTAGTCAGAGCAAGGAAACAGTGATGTATGTGGCGTCTGGGTGGTGCAGAAGCAAAGCCAGACTTTCTGACTCTCCCCAAAACAATGAGAAACCCCACAAGCAATCGACTTCAAGAAACAGCAGGTACACTGTGCAATGGAATGCTGGGTGTCCCTGTAGTCCTGGCTCCCCAAGTTTCAGCACCCAATTGCTGGCTGTCAAAGTTGCATCAGATACATACAAATGGCAAAGGTGCAAGTATTAGTTGAGGCCCTTTTATGTGCCAGGCACTAACTCTGGTGTTTACATGTATAATGTCCTTGACCCTATGGTAATATATAATGAGTATTAGTTACCTAATTCCAAAGAGAAAGAAGCAGCAACTCAGAATGGGGAGAATTTGCCTACAGTCACCTGATCCATTATTGTCTAAGGTGGGATTCATACCACTCTCATTTTTAAAATTATCTTATTTTGTGTGTATGGCTGTTTGCCTGAATGCATATATATAATCTCTGTATCTCTTGTATGCCTGCAGAAACCAGGAGAGGGCATTGAATCCCCTGGAATTGGAATTACAGATGGTTATGAGTAGCTATGTGGGTGCTAAGACTCAAACCTGGGTCCTGCTGAGCTGTCTCTCCAGCCCCACAGCACCCTCTTGCTCCCATTCTTAGACGGCTTGCCCAGGAGAGCCAAACTGAAGGTGTATAGTAGGAAGGTGTTGATCCTGGGATGGTAGAGGCTTCTGGAATGTTTTTTGTTTTGTTTTGTTTTTGTTTTTGAGACAGGGTTTCTCACAGTGTTTCTCTGTGGCTTTGGAGGGTGTCCTGGAACTCTCTCTTGTAGACCAGGCTGGTCTTGAATTCACAGAGATCCTCCTGCCTCTGCCTCTGCCTCTGGAGTGCTGGGATTAAAGGCGTGTGCACCACCGCCCAGCCCTGGAATGTTATTTTACAGTTTATTTATTTATTTATTTTGCCTGTGTGTTTTGAGTCCCTATGAAGTTCTCATAGGGTTTTTTTGTTTTTTGTTTTTTTTAAAGATTTGATTATTTAGCCGGGCGGTGGTGGTGCACGCCTTTAATCCCAGCACTCGGGAGGCAGAGGCATGTGGATCTCTGTGAGTTCGAGACCAGCCTGGTCTACAAGAGCTAGTTCCAGGACAGCCTCCAAAAGCCACAGAGAAACCCTGTCTTGAAAAACCAAAAAAAAAAAAAAAAAAAATATATATATATATATATATATATATATATAATATATATATATATATATATAGTGCAGGCCAGAAGAGGGCACCAGTTCCCATTACAGATGGTTGTGAGCCATCATGTGGCTGCTGGGAATTGAACTCAGGTCCTCTGTAAGAACAGTCAGTGCTCCTAACCTCTGAGCCATCTCTCCAGCTCCAAGGCCAGGTAGTTTTAAGCATGGTATGCAGCTGAGGATGACCTTGAAGACCAGATCCTACTGTTCCCATTTCCCAAGTTCTGGGAGTCCAGACGTTTGCTACTACACCAGCACAGCCAGCTCTTCCTTCTCCTTTCTTGCATTTGTTTGTCATACGTGTATGCACACACTTGAATACATGCATGCCACAGCACATGTGTGGAAGTCAGAGGACAACTGAGAGTTGGAGGTTGGTTCTCCCCTCCCACCATGAGGATCCCAAGACCAAACTCAGGTCACTAGAGATGGCACCTTACCCCCTGAGTCATCCATCTTACTGGCCCCAATCCTTAAAAAAACAAACCAAACCAAAAAACAAAGTAACAACAACAACAAACAAACCAAACAATAAAAAACAGGGTCTTGTTATGTAGCCCAGGTTGTCCCTGAACTCTCTATCTTCTCGCCTCTTCCTCTCCAGTGTTTATCACAGACAGGCAACACCACATCTGGCTTCTGGATCATTCTCAAGCCTTCAGCTAGACGAACAAGTTGTCTATGTCTCCAAGTGATACACTGTGACATTGCCCCTAGACCCCAAGGGAGTCACTCCGCTGTGCATTTGCTCATCTTTTTTTCTTTTTTAAATACTTTATTTAACTTTATTTTATGTGCATTGGTGTAAGGATACCAGATCCCCTGGAACTGGAGTTACAGACAGTTGTGAGCCGCCATGTAGGTGCTGGGAGTAGAACCGGGGTCCTCACGAAGAGCAGCCACTGCTCTTAATCACTGAGCCATCTCTCCAGCCCCGCATTTGCTCATCTTTAACCAGTTCTTAACACCAAGCAAGCAGGAACCTTGCCAGCTTTCTCACTGGCTGCCGAGACCCAGCACAGGGCCTGGCACTATGCTGAGTAATGGTGGCTGTGTAAATACATGAATGAACCTGTGAAAGCATGAATCAATCAGAACGTCAAGACCTGGGGAGAGCTGCACTGACGACTAGAGAACAGGAAAACTAGAGAACAGGAAAATGCACCATTTCTCCTGCATTTTCTTCTTCTGCCTCCGCCTCCCCCCCCCCCGCCCCCTTTTCTGGTTTTATTGAAATGGCTCTCCTCAGATTGTCGAGCACAAACTGACTGATTGATGCCCCAGAACTAATACCCTCAGACAGACCCAAGGCGAGAGGACGATTATTTAACACAGCACCCAGGGGCACGGGGTACCAGAACATCATTCTTGTGTAGTATAAAGCCGATGAAATAAAAAGTTTATGCCCAAAATAAGTCAGACTCCTCCCCACGGTGGCTTCCATTTTTTCCTGAAGCCCCTGTCTGTGTATCTTTTCCTCTGCATGTCTGGTGGGTCCTGGATTCCTGGGGATAGAGAGCTGCTCCACGGGCCGCCCTCCCCACCCCCACAAGCACCTCTTGGGAGTCAAGGTCCCTGGGCAAGGTCTGGTTAACAATGTCCATCATTTGGGGAGTGGGACCCATTTGCTCTTTCCCCTGATGCAACCCTTCAAGGTAAGGATGGTGCTGATTGATCTCTGGTCTCATCTGGCTCCCTTTGGGTGACGAGATGGGCACTGATGGGTGAGCTGGCAGTCAGGCTGGAGCGGCACAGCCACATGCCCTGGGCGCTGTCTTTCCTGCTTGTCACCACTCCCGGCTGCCCAAGCAGCAAAGCAAAGCCACACTGACAAGATCCAGAGGGGAGAAGCTCCAGCTGGGGCTGTGCTGGTCTTACAGGCCACTGGAGCTGCAATATGACAGCATCTCAAGTGGAGGGGGGCCCTCTGTCCCTACTGCCTGCCTGTCTCTGCTTCAACCCTTGTCAGTCTCCATTTCTTTGGCTTGCTTCTATTCCTTCTTTCCATTCCAGACTGACCTCAAGTCCAAATGGCCCTTGATCCAGGCCTCTATCCATTTCCTCCTTTTAACCTACACACACACACACACACACACACACACACACACACACACACACCATCACAACTGGGACTTGAGCCCCCTGTAGGTGATTGTGAGCCGATTTGTAAGTAAAGGCACAAGCCTGAGAGCATCAGTGCAGAAGTGAACGTTACGATGTGTGAGTACACACAAGTGTACAAGTGAATGTCCTTGAAAGTTGAAAATAGTGTGTGTGAGTTGGGGGTGAGTGTGGCCTTGGCCCCCGGAGCCCTCGAATGGGCTGGATGAGGAGGAAGGATGGGGATGACTGAGTGTGGAAACTTAGCTGGCGACAGATGGACAAATGCGTCCTTCCAGCTGGCATCTCTGGATGTAGAAGCAGCCAGCCCCACAACCTATTTGACCACCCGCTTTGTCATCCTGGATTCTCTCAAATCAGGCCAGAGAGTAAGGAAGCTGCCGGGCTGCAGGCAGAGCCCTTGCCCGCTCCCTGGGCCTGTCAGCCACTGATCTGTTCGTGTTCCTATAAATATTTACAAATCCCAGCTGCTGAGGAGCAAGACATCCCCCGCCAGCTGGGGCTCCCAGACTGGAAACTGGTGGGAGGGATCTGGCAAGTGAGGACCATGGGAGGGAGAGGGTAGGGCTGCTGTGGAGAGACAGGTGTTCAGGACTCCTGAGTTCACAGCTTCTAACTTTGCCAGGCTTAGCTCACCGGCCCCTGTAGGTCTAGAAATACCACTGATCGGAATCAGGAAGCCTGCCCCACTGCTATCTAATCGAGGGTCTTTCTCCTGCACCTTCCCATGTCTCATAACTGAGATACATACAGGAAAGGGTCTTACTACATCTTAGATGATGTAAAACTCCCCTGTAGTCCCTGGAGGATACTGCTAGGAGCTCTCTGGATTGGAGGTCTGCAGTCCTCTCTGTAGGTGAAAGCATTTTCAGCTGGATTTACCCTCTGCCCCTGCCTGCTCTATCACTCCTGGTACTGGGCTGGGAGTGAATGGATACCTGAAGGAGGAAGACCCACTTGCCCAAAGCTGCCTACACTATGTTTCAAGGAGGGTGCTCAGGCATCATGGTGAACTGGAGGGGAGGACCTTTTCCCAGACAGGGACATGTGTGCCTAACGGCTCTGGGGCATTGTAGGAGTTGTCTGGCTGTTTTGGATATGCTATGTAGCTGAGGTTGGGCTCCAATTTATGACCCTCCGGCCTCTGCCTCCCAAGTGCTTCAATTACAGATGTGCTACCAAGCCTGGCATCCCATCCTTTTTTTCCTGCCTGGTCTGGAATTTGCTAGGTAGACGAGGCTAGCCCCTAACTCCCAGAAACCTGCCTGCTTCTGCTTCCTAAGTACTGGGAACAAAGACATGGGACACCATTCCCAGTTTACAATCCACATGTTCCCAGAAGCACTTAAAAGCTGGCTGACTCCAGCTTTTAGTGGCAGAAGGACCCAATAAGGACTATCTATGGTTTCAGACTCCTGACCTGTGAGCACCTCTAACCCTTAGTGGTACCCCCTTTGACCTTGCTCAGATAATGCCTATATTGCCTAGGTGTTTTCAAGAAGACAGACTGTGTAGTAAAAGGGAAAAGAAAGGGCTGGAGAGATGGCTCAGTGGTTAAGAGCACTGACTGTTCTTCCAGAGGTCCTGAGTTCAAACCCAGCAACCACATGGTGGCTCACAACCATCCATTATGAGATCTGGTGTCCTCTGCTTCATGCAGGCAGAAGACTGGGAGGAACCTGGTGACTCTGAGGGTTCCTGGCTGCCTCTATGAGTCACCCAGCTGGAACTATACAGTCAGACAGGGGCTGTGCTCTGCCAGAGAGTTCAGAGGGCCCCCGGGGGCTTTCCATCTTACTTGCTGGCATCCAGGTCTAACAATTCCAAGTGTTTAAGGTGAGAAGGGGGCTCAGTGGTTAAGGAGCATTTCCTGCTCTAACAGAGGACCTGAATTTGGTCCCCAGCTATAAAGATGAGACGGGCTGGGAAAAGTCTCAAAGGGGTTGCTCTCCTTAGTGCAGAGCTTTGGGTAGGTAAAGAGCAGAGAACTGGGTCCAGGGGCCAGGAGTTTTTCAATTCCGATCTTCTCAACTGCTAGGGAGGAAGAGCAGAGGCTGGGAGGAGGGGACAGAAGGGAGGGACAAGGAGCTGGCATGTGCTCTGGAAGACAGATCTGGTGATGGCAGTGGTTAGGAAAGAGTTAAGAATATTCCTAAAATAGCTGAGCGTGAGCCCAAAGCAGCCATCTAGTGCCTCTCCCAGAGAGCGTGGATCTATAGCAGGGAAAAGCCAGCTTACTCTATACCCCACCGCCTGCTGCCTGGCATGGCTGCTAATTAATCTCCCAGCACCCCCCCCCCACACACACACACCAACCCCTTCTATCCCAGCAGGAGGCCAAGGGAAGAGAAAGCAAAGGGGTTACATCTCATTTCCCCAAAGGACAGAATGTTCCAGCTGGCACCAGCAGTCTGGTGTCCAGTGCCCCCATTTTTCATGTATACCCCTGGTCTGGGGTTAGAGGTGGGACACAGATGGACAGGCAGGCGCAAGGCTTTGAAGCTTGACAGTACACTGTGCCAAGTTCTCCCAACATACGCATGGTCAGCCATGGTAGGGTGAAGACCCCACCCAGGAAGCTCAGCAAACACCAGTTTTTCTTAGATCTGTGTCCCCTCTCCACTTTGGGATATTGGGGGTGGTGTTAGGGCAGGGAGGGGACAGGGAAGTCTCTCTAAGAGGAAACTATATTTCTACTTCAGGGCAGAACCAGTCAGAGATTCTTTGCAGAGCCTAGTAGGAAATGAAAATGTTTCAAAAACTGGTAGGAATTTCAGGGTGGAGAGAAGAGAGAATCAAACCATATTCAAGTCTATTCTGAACACAGGCCTCGTATCACTGCGCCCTTGAAGCCAGCCCTGTTTAGGGCTCCATTTAATGAGCATATACTATATACCCGTTGCTCAGTTTTACTTGTCTCCAAGGCTCTCATATATCCCTCTTCATAAAGAGCTGAGACCCATTCTGAACAAAACAGGAAGGCGAATGCCATGCTACCCCCAACCCTGGCTGACTTGGGCTCTCCAAAGACACTTCCACAGCCTCCCCACCCAGCTGCTGTAACTCCCTGAAGCCCCACCCTCCATTACCACCCTCAGAGGGTCTGTGTGGACCACCCAGACCAAAGGAGTGTTATCTGCCTCTCCTCCCTCAGCCTTTCTCACTAGTGAGACCTTCTTGGAAAGGGTCCCAGGGATTCATCATGGTTCTGTCTCAGATTGACCGCCGCAACCTTGGGGAAACCACCGCCTCCCGTCCCCCCACTTTCCCTGTCTGTGAATGGAGCACCTCTAATACCTCTAAGATCCTGCCTCTGCCTCTTGAAGTAGGTATAAGCAGGGAAGTTTTTCCTTAAAAGGGAGGTGCTTTTTGAGTCAGGCTTGATGACACAGGCTTGTGCTCCCAACAGCTAAGGAGAACAGAAAGTTCAAGACCTGTCCAGTCTACAGATAGAGTTCAAGGCTAGCCTGGGCAATATAACAAGATCCTGTCTCAAAATAAAAATTAAAAAGTTAGCTGGGGATACAACACTAGGAATAGAGGTCAAGGGTAGAATGAGTGCTTGCCTAGTAGGCCCTAGTTTCTACTCTGTCCTGCCTCCTCCCCTTCTTCTGGTGGGGCTGGAAGAGTTAAGGCCCGTGGAAAGGGAACCTGAGGGAGCCTGCAGATCACACTGGCCAGATGGGTCTTCGATGTCGCCTTTGCAGGAGGCTCAAACATAATTGCACTGCCTGTCACTCCTGCGTCCCGATATCTGTCTCCCCGGCTGACCCTGCGCACCCGCTATTATATTGGTTCCTGTTGGGCCTGTGGAGCCTCATCACTTATACATGCAGCTGGGGGAAGCAGACTGGGCTGAGAGAAACAGCCCCTCCCCTTAGTTCTCCTCCACCCTCAGCCAGGGCCTTTTTATGAGCCGCCTCCCTGGTGTTGGATCTGAGATGGCAGCTACCATTCAGAATGGGGGGGGGTAGGGTAGGGTGCACAGGCTACAGGTCCCTGAAACTCCTCCCCACCCTCACCCTCAAGCATGAGATCCAGGTTCTCTGTTGATAGAGGCATAAGAAAAACCTACCAGTGACCTGGGAACTTTATTTTTGTTTCTGGATCCCTCTTTCCTCCACAGCAGATGGGGCTGGCTGGAGGTGGGGACTTGGAGGAGGTCTTCTGTGAGATGGGTCAGAATTGAGTTCTGAGAGCCAGCCTGGATTAGCCTACTGAGGTATGCACCCCTCCCCCACATCACAACTCAACTTCTATTCTCCTGTACTTTCTGACCCAATGTCATACTTCCCCAAAGGGGAGGGGATTTGAATTATGGAGGGCCTTTCATGAAAGCTCTGGAAATGTCTAAATTAAAATGTCATGGTGGGAATGGAAATATTTTAATGGATGCCACTGGGGAGATGTCCTTACTGTGAGTAACACAGCCTTTCAAAGCTTTCCTGGACAATTACTCAGCCCGGAGAAATGAATGGTGGTGGCACATGCCTTTAATCTCAGCGCTCAGGAGGCAGAGGCAGGTGGATCTTTCTAAGTTAGTTTGAAGCCAGCCTGGTCTACAGAGTGAGTTCCAGGACAGCCAGGGCTACACAAAGAAACCCTGTCTCAAAACAACAACAACAACAAAAAAAAAAACAAAAAACAAAAAAACAAAGCCGGGTTGTGGTGGCATACCCCTTTAATCCCAGCACTGGGGAGGCAGAGGCAGGTGAATCTCTGTGAGTTCGAGACCAGCCTGGTCTACAAGAGCTAGTTCCAGGACAGCCTCCAAAGCCACAGAGAAACCCTGTCTCGAAAAACCAAAAACCAAAAACAAAAAAAAACAAAAACAAAAAAAACCAGTGAAGGTCCTAAAATGTGACAAGACACTAACTACACCCACTGCTAGACAAACTGGGCCTCTAAGCTAGTCTCTGCCTCTGATACCCAGCTCCCTACCTAGCCCAAGCCAAAGCTTAAAGACTAGAAACAGAATATGCCTTTCATATACCTGGGCCTTGATTCTAAAATCCTCTTCTTTGTCTTCCCTCTCAGGGATGTGCCTGGGAGGGATGGAGAGATAAAAGACCCCAATCCAGGGTCCAAAAGACCAGTGTTCCTGTCGTGACTCTCCCTTTTACTGGCTGTATGATCCTGGGCTAGCTACTTAACCCCTCTGTCCCTCAGTGTCCTCCTCTTCCACGCAGAAAGGGTGGTGCTTATTCCTTAGACTCTAGTAAGGATTTGATAAGTAGAATACAAAAAAGCACATAGTCCATATCTGTACCCAGGCAATCACAACAGCATCCACCCATCCTTCATTCCCTTAGTATATATTTCAAGATCCTTCCAGGAACCTGGATGTCCTCTGTCCCCCTCCCTATCCTTTTAGGGACCCTCTTATCTATCAGTCGCTAACCTAAACTTTTGCCTGCTCAGTCTAGGCCGCTATCATGTCTTACCTGGCCCACAACTGCCTCCTAGTCTCCTCCACAAATACTCTATTTTAATCTTTCTTCCCCACAGGAACCAGAGTAATCATTCGCATGCAAAAATTCTGATCATATTTCTTATTCAACATCCTTCCCAAGTAGTTTTTAATTGCCTTGGGATAAATTGTAAACTCCGTCACAGCCCACAGGGCCCCACAAGCTTAGTCCTTAACACATGCGGTTTCCCTCCAGCTGTACAACTCTCTGATCCCCCTCCCAACCCCTGTGACAGCCAGACCCTCACCTTGCTGACTCCCGTTGTCAGGGCTTGATTTAAATAGTGCCTGGATCAGGAGGAGCCCCTTCTTTCCAGCCTCCAGAGGACTCCTGTGTGAATGTCTCACAGTCTCACCCATTCCCAGGCAGCACTGTTGTCAGGATAGCCACTGCTTGTTCAATAGGCCAGAGTCCAGTGATGGGTTGTAAACTACATGAGGTCGGAAACCTTTTCTTGCTCATCATTATGTCCCATGGTATTAAATTGGACCCCTAGTCAGTTAAAATTGTGTTACAGAGTGGATGGAAGAAAGATGAATGAATAGACAGGTGCAGAAAAAAAAATGATACTTCTTTGTAACAGCTACCTAGAGTCTTGTAGCTCCATAGCCTTCATCTGTATGTCATTTATGCTTCATAACATCTAGTACAATCCCCTACCCGAACCTGGACTCCTCAGCCATAAATCTGCCTTAAAGTTTGTACTGTGGAGACATACTAGCTGGACATGGTGGCACACAGCTCTAATCCCAGCACTTAGGAGGCAGAGGCTGGTTATCTCTATGAGTTCAAGGCCAGCCTGGTCTACATATCAAATTCTAGGACAGCTAATACTACATAGAAAAAACTTACTTAAAAATAAATAAATAAATAAATAAATAAATAAAGATGTATAATAACTTTAGGGGCTAGAGAGATAGTTTAGCATTTACGAGCACTGGCTGTTCTCCCAGAGGACCTGGGTTCAATTCCTAGCACCCACATGGCAGCTCACAACTGTCCGTAACTCCAGTTCCAAGGAATCTGATGCCCTCTTCTGGACTCCACAGGCACCAGGTATGTAAGTGGTGCATGGATATACATGCAGGCAAAATACTCAAACATCCAACATAATAAGTTTTAAAAGACACCTAACAACTTTAAGTCTGTGATAATCAACTGTTAATTTTAAAGCAGGAAATATATATAAAGTGCTTGAAATGGGTTTTGGCATTTATTAAGTGGATAAAAATCCACATTGGCTGCAATACTATCACCTTAGCGTTTATAATTTCTTTGTGTCCATATCTCCTGCCAAACAGTGCTTCCATCGAGCTTTTTCATAGGGGCAGATCACCACTACTATCTTGCAGTACCCAGCTAGATGTCTCCAGCCAAGGCAAAAACAACTGAAGGCAGCCCTGCCAGCTGCTGAGTCAAAGCACAGCACCCCCTTCGTCACTCACATCCTAGACACCGCTAACAGTCTCTCACACATGCACACCCACTCAACTACTCATTCAGAGCACCTCCAAACACCAAGGAACAGCTACTCATTCCTAAATGTAGCCATACATAAGTTAGAAGCCTTGTACTCCCTTCCCTGTGCCCTCTCCGAGCAATTCACCCCAGGACAGAGAACCTAACCCCACCACGAAAATGGAGGGGCCTATATGGATGAATCCTCACTGAGAAGAGGGAAATCAAAGCCAGATTTTTTTTTTCCTTCAACAACTACAGAATCCCACAGAATCAGGGTACTGCCTGCCCTCCTAGCAGAGGCTTCACTCCAGATCCTTCCTGACCACCTAAGACCCTAGTATGGTCTTAATGCCAGTGTTTGAAAGGTAGAGGCAGGCAAATCTCAGAGTTCAAGGCCAGCCTGGTCTACAGAGTGAGTTCCAGGGTAGGTGAGGGCTACACAGAGAAACCCTGTTTCAAAAAAACCAAACCAAAAGGAAAAACAACAACAACAACACAATATAAGAAAAGGTCTGTGTGCCCTCTCTAAATCTAGAAGCAAACATACACCCTGTGTCCTCTCCTAGCCAAAGCAGTCTTCAGAAAAAAGACAGTGTAACACACAGCCAACTTAGGCCAAGGGTGGGTGGTAAGAGGACTTTCTTAGGCTTGAGGCGACACAATTATATTAGCAACTAAGGGTCGACATTCTACAAACATTGTATCTCATTTCATCCCCCACAACCACCCTTTCTCCAGAGGACGACACTGGAGGTATGGAGGCAAGGCCATCGATCTAAAATCACCAGGTGGAATTGGCACCTAGGTCTTTAATTCCAGAATCTTGGATCTGGCTTTTGAGAATGAAGAAAGCTTGGAGGAGCTTTTTTTACGAATTAAAATAGGAGACGCCGTTAATGCAGCACCGTGTCGATCCATCCAGCCCTGAGCTCTCTGATAAAGGGGTGCGGAGCTCCAGAGGGTAGGGATGGTCTCCTATGGGAACCTGGGCGGGGCAGGGAGAGCCCAGGGGAGGAGCCCAGGGGAGGAGGCGGTGGCTCAGGCTCACAGGCCAAGATGGCTGTTAATTAAAGTGCTGGCACCAGCTCCTTTCTGCAAAGTTTGAAGCCGTTATTTTCCACTCCAGCGAAGCGGGGAGAATCCGGCTGGGCTGACAGAGACGCCACACCGCGCCAGGGGAGCGGGCGCGCTTTCGGGGCGGGGGGCGGAGCACGGTGGGGCGGCAAGCGCGCCTCTCGGACGCCCCGGCGAGCGCGGGGGTGGCCGTCTTCGTTGTGTTCCCAGCGGCCGCAGGCTGTTGGTTTGATTCCTCCCCTCCTCTGCTAAGCTACGGCTGAAGGCAACCAAGGAACGCCAGTCTAAGGAGCGAGGGGCTCGAGCGCGTGTCTAGAAGGCTGGGAGGTCTGGACAAATCATACTCTCATGCCCGCGTACGCACCCCTCGGGTCACCAGCCCGGTCGCTATAAAGGCAATTGCACTTAAGAAACTGTCCCAAGGGACCAGGAAGCCACCTACAGCTGAGAGCTCAGGGCTACTCGGCCTGTGTCTGCCTGGAGAAGCGTAGGGGCACTAAGGCATGCTCGCATCACCTTGCACTTTGGACAATAACTAGTCCCCAGAGACCCTGTCACGTTGAGGTTGGAACAGCTGGGAGCAAGGCTGAAGGCTGGAATCCTACCTCTGCCATATCTTACTTTCGCGACTTGGGGCAAATCTCATAACTTCGCAGAGCCTCTGTTCTTCATGTGTAAAATGAGAATAATGGTGGGCTTTATGATGTGAAGTAGATGTGTTCATACATACAAAGCATCCAACACAGTTTGCTTTGGCTCCCGCCTCCTTGACGATGCAAGTCATTCTGACCTGGGTTCGTACTTGGAAGGTCCACTCTGGCAGTGTTCCGCCCACTCCCACTCCTACCATTGGTTATTCCTGAGTCCCTTAGTCTCAATCTTTGGTAGGAATAGTCACAGAATCAAATGGACGGTGGGAGGCCAGCGGTGGGAGTGTGAGCTGGGAGGAGTCTTGCAGCCAAAAAGAATGAGCTGGAGTGTCATTGTTTGTCGTGGCCAGAGGCCTCAGAAAGACACAGTCCGCCTCGGAAAAAGGAGGGTGAAGGAGGAACACTGAGCGCAGCAGCTTGAGCTGGGCCTCAAATAATATGACAAATATTTTGATGGAAGCAGACACATTTCAGTTTATGCAACCTAAACACTTTACTCAACTCAAGGAAGAGAGCCTCATGCAACCTGATGGGGGTGTAAGAGTTAGGGAGTCCCCTAAGGGACTCAACCCATACTCTTTTGGCAGATAGTAAATAGCACTGCCCAGGGCTAGTTAGCTAGTTAGCTTTAACATGGGGGTCCCTCGCCTTCTCTGGGTCCTTATTTTTCCTTGTCTAGCTAGTAGCTGGGATCAGAGGAAGCCGCAGGGAAGAGGCCCCAGGCAAAGGCAGCCTAGCAGATAGCCCCGGGGCAGTAGAAAAGAAGGGGTAGAAGACTGCCATCCTGGGAGAGGGTGTCCCCGAACAGTTAGCAAAAAAAAAAAAAAAAAAAAAAAAAAAAAAAAAAAAAAAAAAAGACGAGGTGGCTGCTATTAGAATTCAGAGATCTTTTTAGGCACCCTAAAAACAAAGGATCTGTCCAAACGGGTTATCTGGATGCTAGGCCTGGGTGCCTACAGAATGGCTCCTCCTTAGTCTTCCTTCCCGGCTTTGGTCTTCACCCTGTCCCTTTTTCTTGGTCTGCCCTCTTGCTCCTCGCTTTGCACACCCCCACTTCAGCATCTCTTTGTCCCCTGAAGATAGGGACAATGTTTCATCCTTCAACCTCCTGCAGGTGGTGGTCCTTTGCCAGTGTCACGGTTTTCCTCGGGACTGACCCCAGGGACAACTATCCCGATGCCACTCTGAGCTTTCTGCCTCTCCCTTCCGTTCGCTCTTTGGTCCTAACCCTCCCTTCCCTCTGAGAGTCTCCTTGTTTATCTGACTCTAGCCCCCTCCCCATTTCTGAGCCTCAGTCTCCAGCTACCTCTGTGGCGCCCTTCGGAGTCTCATAAACCCCGCCCCTCTCTGCCCCTCCAGCCTCACGACTTCCGCGGCCCAATTAGGCGCCGGTCCCGCCCGCATCCCCACCCCTCGCCCTCTCGAAGCCGGGCGGAGCGGGTGGGCGGGGCCCAGAGAAGGGGGCGGTGGCCCCAGCCCGAGAAAGCGGGAGGAGCTAGGCGCAAGGCGGGAGGCGGCGGCCGCCGCGTTCAGTTGGGCAGCGCAGCGGGAGGGAAGCACGAGGCCGAAGCCGGCTGCTGGGCTCCGCAGCGCAAGCAGCGCAGCGCGGCGCCCGGGCCCCGGCTCCATGCCCGCAGCCCCGCCGGACCGCCCTTGAGCGCGGGCATCGCGCCCGCGCTCCCTACCCGCCGGCACCATTGCCCCGACGGCGCGGCCGGGTGGCCCGGCTCTCCCCAGGCTCCGCGCGGGCCGGAAAACGCTGCTGGCAGCCGCTGCGGGCGTGGTGATGCTGCTCGTGCTGGTGGTGCTCATCCCGGTGCTGGTGAGCTCAGGCGGCCCGGATGGCCACTATGAGATGCTGGGCACCTGCCGCATGGTGTGCGACCCCTACCCCGCGCGGGGCCCCGGCGCCGGCGCGCGGTCCGACGGCGGCGACGCTCTGAGCGAGCAGAGCGGTGCGCCCCCGCCCTCCACGCTGGTGCAGGGCCCCCAGGGGAAGCCGGGCCGCACTGGCAAGCCGGGTCCCCCCGGGCCTCCAGGGGACCGGGGTCCTCCGGGTCCTGTGGGACCGCCCGGGGAGAAGGGTGAGCCAGGCAAGCCCGGCCCTCCTGGCCTGCCGGGTTCAGGAGGCAGCGGCGCCATCAGCACGGCCACCTATACCACGGTGCCACGCGTGGCCTTCTACGCCGGCCTCAAGAACCCTCATGAGGGTTACGAGGTGCTCAAGTTTGACGACGTGGTCACCAACCTAGGCAACAACTACGATGCGGCCAGCGGCAAGTTTACATGCAACATTCCTGGCACCTACTTTTTCACCTACCACGTCCTTATGCGCGGCGGCGACGGCACCAGTATGTGGGCGGACCTCTGCAAGAACGGCCAGGTGGGCCATGAGGGGGCATGGGGCTGACCTGGGGGCAGGGCACCCAGGGAGCCCCAGGAGAATGCGTATTGGATCAGAGTCGACAGGCACACCAGGCAGGCGTAGGTGGTGACCCTAAAGCGGCCCCCTTAACGATCAGGAGAAGAATGGTCGCAATTAGCGGGCACCCCTGACTCTTCAGCCCTTGAGCTCGAGCTCTAAGGCAAATGCTACAGGGCACCCGCGGAGTGGGAAATGCGTAAAGCTAAATCCAACTAGTCAGATCATAGGGCTCTAGGGCGCGCGGACTGGTCCTTAGGGGTTTGGCCCTTGGGAGGCTGATTCAGGCTGATTCACTTGAGAGCTAAGATTCAAGCTGACGCCGGCTGGCTTTAAGGGAACAGCAAGTATGTGCTCTTGGGCACGGATAAGGAGAAGCAGTCTCCATGCCTGAGGGCGCTAAACCGAGTGGCTGTGCGCGCAAGAGGAGGAGGGCTGCAGGAGATGTTTTGGGCATAAAGGTAGAGGGAGTCCAGCGCCCAATAGCCTTAGCTGCAGTACGTCCCTGGCTCTAGAGAAGGAACCATCGAGCTGGTCTTTGCAAACCCCCTGGAATGCTCAACCTTTTCTCGGAGTATCAGAGCTATCCAGCGCCTCCGGGGAAAAGTTTCCTCCAGAGGCGGGGCAGAGTGAGAGAAACTCGCCTCCTTAAGATCTCCAGGTCCAACTCCTCCACTATCCTAGCAGATAGAGAGCTGGAAGAGCCCTCTCCGTCCCCTGGAGTGCTTGTGTCTGAGACAGGGACAGCGGGCGCACAGTGTTTCCCTTGGAAACACCCACCCTGGGTTCCCAGTTACCAGCGCTCTCACCTCTGGGTTTCATGAGCCCCCATCCCGGGGGCGTGATCAAGCTGAACCTTCTCTTCTCAGAGGCCAGGGTCAGAATTGAGGTAGGCTATGGAAGTGAGAAGGAATCAATCCTCTGTGATTGAGACTCCAGATCTTCTCGGAACCCCTCCCACTGCAGCACTACCCTTCTTTGGGATCTGCAAAGTTTGGGGATAGGAGAGTGGGCAGAAAGCCTATCGGTATGGAAGACTGTCCTCTCTTCTTTTTTTCTGCCTGCTTCCCCCACTCCCTCTATGGTTTCTGCCTCTTTTTCTGTCTTTTGACCATTTCTTACCGGAATCCGCCATTCATCTCTGTCTCTCTTCTCTGGGTCCAACCTCCCCCCTTCTCTATTGCTGGGTCTCTCTCCCTTTTGTGTCTGTCGGGCTTCTGCTGTCTCTCCTCTTTGTCCTTGGTTCCTGACCAAATGGGAAGGCTCCAGAATCCAGCAAAGGCTCATTCTGCAGACAGCCCCACAAGTCCCCTTATTAATCACCAATAAGGCATGCAGCAATGTCACCTTCATTGATGCCATTCCTTCCTCAAAGAAAGTTTGAGCTGGCCCAAAGCCGAGGTTTAGGACACCGGGCTTGCTGGGATTGAAGAGTGGTTACTAGGCCCTTAGACCCTTAGACAGGGGGTCCCAGCAGGGTCCCAGCAATAGGGCCTGAGGCGTCTCCTCATATAGTGTGTGATATAGTGGGGCCACTTGCCTTAGTCTCTTGGAATTGAAACCATTCCCCAAACCTCTTTCCCCTCCCTCAGAGCCTGGGTGTTAGCACAGCCCGAAGAAGAGTTCACAAGGTGAAGGACCACAGGCTTCCAGAGGTTCACTGAGGCTATTTTAGGGTTTCAAAGACTCATCACATTAACAGTTACTCAAAGACGTCCCTCCCCCCCCCCAAACAAACAAAAAAAAATGATTAAGAACAGTAATGGAGTCTGTGGCCTCCTCCCAATACCCTTTTGTGACTTCTTCCAGATTGTCCAAGAGGCTCACTGAATCTCAGCAACCATTCCACGTATTTGTTGTGACCCCCTACAGGAAACAAGACTTGAGGCTTGTTTGGAACCAAGGGTTTAGCCCATTTGCCCTCTAGGGCTCTCTGGCTTCTGTAGCGGGGGCAGTAGTAGTGGCCATACAGTAACACACTCAGTAGGCACTGTATTAAAGGTGGGCTGGGAATGCATCTGGCAACTCCTGTCTCCACATGTGTTGTCTGAGAGAGTGACTAAGTGGGTCGGCCCTACCCTAGCTCAGAACCACTTGGCAGGAAGAAAAGGATGTTGAATCCAGGTTCGCCAGGTTAGGAGACACCACTAACGGGGGAGGAAAGGGTCATGTGTAGAGGAAGGCTGCCTCGGGTAGGTGAGACATTTAAGTAAGCAGAGAAAACGGTGACAGGGCTGCCCAATGGTTGGAAATAGAGGAAAGGCACTTTTGCTTACCATGTCTTCAGGTGGAGAGGCCACTGTGGGCGGGCATTGCATGCAAAGTTTCCTGCTTGCAAAGAGGTTTCCAGTCCGTCCCTGGTTAAGAAGAATAGAGAAAGGGGTTTTTCCATCAGCATGCCTAGTGCCTAAGGATCCATGTCTAAGGCCCACTGCCCTCTCTCCATAGGGTTAGCCTTGCGTCAGTCTCCCGAGTCTGATGGCACCCGATACAAGTGCTTAGAATGAGAAGTCTGAGGGAAGCCTGACCACAACCACCTCCATATCTGTGGTTCAGACAGGTCAGGGTGAACACAAAATTGATAAACATAGCTACTGTGCCATAAAAAAAACCTCCTGGGGAATCAGCCTCACATCTAGCGGGTGGAAAGAGACCCAGCTGTCCTCTCTAACTTCTGGTACCATAAGCAGCACAGACTCACACAGAATGGACCTGGTAAATCTATGTGCCGACAGTCCTCTATGAACCAGGCTGGCAACTTCTGGGAGCCACACCTACCTATCCAAGCCCCGGGTGTGGACTGGGGAAATAGCCCTTTCCCTGACTATAGTCTAGGAACTGGGTTACCCTGGTCAAACCACTGCCTCAGTTTCCCCTCTTGGTGGCCCCTCCTGACAAGGAACAGGCTGCTCTCTGGCTTCCATGGCAACCTCAATTCCCCATCTTTCCTAGGGTTCCCAAGAGGAGCTCGATGCCTCAACGGCTTCCAGTCTTGAGTAGAGAACTGGGACCCCTGGGCTCCATTTCAGGATCTCCCACTGTCTAAGGATGGAAGGGCATAAATTCTTGCTGCTTCCATGGATAATTAGGATAATTACAGCAACAATCATGGTGATGAATAAATAATAAACATAAGCAGAACAGTTCTGATGCCTGTCACATCACCAGGAGATTCCTATTGACGGATGACTGTGTTCTAATGGATTTGGCTATTAAAGAGCACACTGTTTTAATGAGTTAAGGCTAAATTAATCTGGGTAATAAAAATAATTGTTATTAGTAGTAATTTATTACCAAAGATAATGAAGTGCACATGTAATAATAAATACTACCAGGATTAGGGCCCAGGGAACAATACAGAAGTTGGCTGCTTGCTTTCAGCTCTTCTCTGCTAGTTTAAAACCCTATCAAGACTTAATTTTTTTGCTTTACCATCTAAAGGCTTTTGTAAAGGTGGCAGTAGTGAGATAGGGACTTCTTATCCAATTTTCTAGACATAGAAACTGAGGCCTTGAATAAACAGAGTCTCTCTCTTATTTCCTCCCTCCCACATTTTTTTTTTTTTTTTGAGACAGGGTTTCTCTGTGTATCCCTGGCTGGCCTGGAACTCACTGTGTAGACCAGGATGGCCTTGAACTCACAGAAATCTGCCTGCTTCTACCCCCCCAGTGCTGGGATGAAAGGCGTGCGCCACTACTGCCGGGCCCACCTTTAAAATTTTATTGCGTGTGGGGACACAACATTTGTTGTGGAGGTCAGAGAGGACAACTTGCAGGAGTCAGTTCTGTCCTACCATGTGGGTTCCTGGGGACTGAACTCGGGTCATCAGGCTTGGCACCTTTACCTGCTGAGATACCTTACCAGCCCCTTCTCCCACTTTTTAGAGGAGATGTTTCCCCAGTTGTAATCCACATGGTTCCAACCCAGGCTGGGGAAGAGGTTAAGGAGAGATAAGGGGCTGGAAGGACATTGAATTCGGGGAGAGGTGCATGCAAATGTGTTGGGCCCTCTTGGTTGTAGCATTGCTGCTGAGTCGGCTGTTTTAGCAAGGATGACCCACAGTTATGCTTCCCTTAACTCCCCCATCCCCCCCACTGCCAACTGTGATTTGGCTTCAGCCTAGACAGTAGTCTTGGGTTAGGTGGCTGCAGGAGCTGCCATCAGAGGAGAGGGCTAGAGAGGAACTGTGGAAAAGCCTGCCTCAGAACCCTGTTCAATGTCGCCTTCCCCACTGCAAGCTACAACTAAGGGGAAGGCTTCTCTCCCCCCCCCTTTAATTTTTTAAATGTTGATTTTAACTCATGTGTATGGGTTTTTGATCGCATACCACATGTGTGCCTTCCAGAAGAGGGTATCGAAGCCCCAGGCACTGGAATTACAGATGGTTTTGTGAGCCGTCATGTGAGTGCTGGGAATTAAACTGGAGTCCTCTGCAAGAGCAGCCAGTGCTCTTAACCCCCGAGCCATCTCTCCAGCCCCAGCTCTCTTTTTAGTTTTTAAAATCTACTTTATGTGTATGGGTGTTTTGCCTGCATGTTGTGTATCACATGTTTGCCTGGAGCCTTTAGGGGCCAGAAAAGAGCATAGGATCCCCTGGAGCTGGAGTTACAGACAGTTGTGAGCTGTCGTATAAGGTGCTAGGAATCGAACCTGACGTCCCCTGGAAGAATAGCCAGTGGTCTTAATCCACTGAGCTAACCCTCCAGTCCCTCTTCTGTTCCTTACCCTCTATTTTAGGGAGACCCTGAATTCAAAAGCTTAGTTCTCTTGTTGCCTCAGAAATGTCCACAGATAACTCAAACACCAACACCCTCCCCCAATGTCTTAAACTAGTCAGAGCCCTCAGAAGTCACACTGCAGTGCTAGTGCTTCTCTTGAGCTGTCCTTTCCTGTCCTCATCTCCCTCAAGACCAGGACCACAGAGGATGTAAGCCCCCAATTCCTTCCCTCCCGTCCTGTTTTTTTTCTGTTGCCCTAGGATGGGTAGCAGAAGAGTTGGGAGTCCTTTGACCAGGGTAATAGTCACAGCGATATTGCTATAACTCCCAGAGGCCTTGGGCAGTGGGTTCAATCAAAGGCCAGGAGGGGAAACAATTACCAGGCCTTGAGTCTCAGTGCCAAGGTGAGAGAGACTCTGGAATGAGCTTTGGATAGACCCAAAGGCCCAGCCCTGCTTCTTAGTTACTAGCAGTCTGGTATTGCCCCAGCTGCCTCACCTCCGTGGGCAAGCTGTGTCCTTTGTCCATCCATTGACATAAGAGCAGGTGGGTGTGAGAGAAATGGCAGCAGAGAGGTAGGAAAGAATGCCAACGACAGAGGGAAGATCTTCCATCTCAGGAAGTACAAGGCAGCCCTCTATGCAAGGAAGGACTTCCAAGTGGGGCCACCCTGGAAGGCGCTGAGGTGGGCAGCAGGCAGATGGTGAGACCTGCAGGAGTTACAGATGAAGATTCCATCTGGACTTCAGATTCGAACCCAGATATGTCCTGCCCTAGAATCCAGGGCTTCTTGATGTCTGCTCCCAAAATGTTATGCATGATTAAGCGGCGGGCAGGGTGGGATGACGGAAAAGCAGGCCAAGGTCCTGAATGGCCAGAAAGCTGGGCTTTAGGACCTCCAACTCCTCACCATATGGCTGCCTCACCTCCTTCCCCTCTCATACTGCCCCACCCCCCACCCCCACCCCCATAGGTGCGGGCCAGCGCCATTGCCCAGGATGCAGACCAGAACTACGACTATGCCAGCAACAGCGTGATCCTGCACCTGGACGCAGGCGATGAGGTCTTCATCAAGCTGGATGGAGGCAAAGCGCATGGTGGCAACAGCAACAAATACAGCACTTTCTCTGGCTTCATCATCTATTCAGATTGAGCCCCTGTACCCCTTTCCATCCGTGGCTCTTCATCCCTGGGGCTCCCCTCTCAAGAGAGGCAAACAAGAACCCATTCCCTACTCATTTTCAAATTGCTTGGCCCGGGCCGCCGACCCTCCCAGGCTGAATCGCCTCTTGCCTCCACCACCTAGTCCAGGCCTTTATTCCATGGAGCGCAACCCCCCCCACCCCACACCCCCGCACGCAGTTCCGGCCCGGGTGGCAGGTTGCCTTTCTGGCCCCAGCCTGCACTGTATATGTGTACAATAGGACTGTTTACTGCCCACCCCTCCTGCCAGCCAGGCCCAGTCTGGGGGGCGGGAAGTTGGCGCGGTTGCTTCCTGCGGGGTGACCCCGCCTGGGGGAGGAGCGGGTTAGGGGCTGGATAACTTCCCAGCACCCTCAAAACCCTGGAACAGCTGCAACTGGTCTGACCAAAGCTATAATAAAAACATTTCCACCCCGTGGGGATTTCAGTCTGTGCCCTGGGGAAGTGTGTAGGAGGTGCCCTGGACCCCGTCCTCTAGACTGGGAAGGAGTATGGTAAAAGATTTGGGGACAACCAGATGCTGGCCCCATAGCTGCTCCAGAGGAAGGACCAAAAGTCCGATGCAGGCTGGGCGGTGGGGGCGCACGCCTTTAATCGCAGCACTCGGGAGGCAGAGGCAGGCAGATCTCTGTGAGTTCGAGGCCAGCCTGGTCTACAAGCGAGTTCCAGGCCACCCAAAGCTACATAGAGAAACCTGGTCTTGAAAAAACAACAAAGACGTCTGATGCTCACTCACCACAGCCCGAGTGGGCAGCAATCTAGTCACATGCTATGTGGTGGTAAAGCGCCATCTTTGCATTGGGAGCAAGGTACAGGCAAATTTTTAAGCGGAGAGCCTAGGTTCCTATGATACCTCGTGTGATCCAAGCCCCTCTCTGACTGGTGAAAGCCACAAAAAGGATCGAGCTTTGCACTAAAAGCTGGTTGACCTTGTTCGAATCACTACTTTTGAGCTCCTGTTTTTTTCATCAGTAAAATGTGGGAAAGGAAACCCACTTCCCTCAACTGGCGGTTAAAGAGGTGTAATGTACACACTCAAAGCACATAGCTCTTCTTGTTTATGTATCATTTAAAAGTTTGCAGGATGTTTTCAGGTACTCTCTCACCCAAGTTGGAGTTAGGTGAATGGGTAAGCTTTCTTCCACGGAGGTTAAAGTGGCAGGGTTGTTAAGTTCTGTGGTTGTACCTGAATCCAAGTCACACTGACTCTCTGGCCTGCCACTGCCTCTTTCACCTTCTTGTAACTGGCAACATGTAACACGTGACCCACTGTGTGTCAGACACTGTGTAGGCACTTTATAAATATTTCCTCACAGATAGGTATGACGTGCAAAATGGGTTCACAGAAAGCCCTCCCATGTCCGTATTTGGTTTTTGAGACAGGGTTTCACTGTATCCCTGGCTGTCCTGGAACTCACTCTGTAGACCAGGCTGGCCTTGAACTCTCAGAGATCCACTTGCCCCTGCCTCTGAAGTACTGGGATTAGAGGTGTGCGCCACCACTGCCCAGCCAATTTTGTGCATTTTACTGGTATATTTATTTGGAGATGGAGTTTCACTCATCATTTTGCCTGGATTGGTCATCACTCCTGAGCTCAAGTGTTCCTCTAGTGTCAGCCTCTCAGTGGGATGACACCTGGCTACTTTATCGATTTTTAGATAAAGAAACTGAAGCTCAGCAAGGTTGTGCAGATTGCCAAACCACAGGGCTACAAACAGGCAAATGCCAATATTTGAGCCAAGGACAGTGCCCTTCCCCAGTGCTCTATATTTACAAGGAACTGGCATATTCAAAGTAGAGCTGAGTTGGGATAGCCCCATCCCATCCTTCTCCTCCTACCCCAGCCCTACAGAGGCCTGATGCATTAATAAGCATCTGCCATGGGCCGCAGCCATGGGCTGGGGCTTAGGAGAATGCCAAGGCTCTACACTGAGGAAAGGTCCCATCTGGCTCGCCAGTCTGGCTCAGCTGGAGAGGCAGGAAGGAGGGGCAGCCACCCTCCTGGCCAGGCCCCATGTATGGACCCTTGTCATGGCTGGCAGATTTGAATGGCTTTCTTTATCTTCCCTTCTCTCCCCTATTTCCCCCCGCTGCCAGCTGTGGCCATTTAATAAAATTAGTTTAATGCTTGTGCCCTCCCTGTGAGATCTGGAGATTGAAATCTGCAGGTCCCCACAAACCCAATAAAACCCCTGGCAGCTCTAGATGGAACTAGAGTCTCCATGGGAAGTGTGATTAGATTAGAAGGCACTCCTCCTGTCCCCTAGTGATGCCCACAGCTGCCTCTGGCTCTTTAATAGCCACACCGACTCAGAATTACCTAGTGGCCATACTTGGGATGGAGGGGGTTCCGCCCTACCCTAGAGGCCATAAGGACTATCCCAGGTACAACCTGGGATAACAACCAAGTACGTGTTAATTCTGTCTACAGTGAGTGCTTGGCTAGCTGGCTGCTTTGCATTTCTTTCTGGTGACTTGATAATCCTCATGCCATTTTGAGAGATGGGACTGAAATCCCCATTCTTGCAGATGAGGACTCACAGACTTATCACTTGCCATGGCCAGGTGGGATGTTTGTGGCACACCTAGGACTGGACCAAAGCCAAGGAGTTTCTCTACCTCTGCAAGGCTCCAGGAGTGTCCTGCAATGCCAGCTGAGTACACTTAGGCAACATCCCAGCTACAAGGGACTCTACTGGAAGGTCTCTTCCCCATCAAACAGTGGCTCCCTAAGGACAAAAATCTGTTTTCTCCTTCAGATGAGAGACAGCTGATGAGGGAGGGCAAGAGCTATGTCTCCACCACTCAGACTGGGAAGTTTTCTGAAGGCAAGGCTTGTATCTCCTGCATCAGACTAGTGGGACCTCAAAGTCTGTATTTTCTCTCCATACTGTCATCTAGTTCCTTGACAGAGAGCTGTATATCTGCTTCAACAGTAATTGATCCCTCAATGTACTGGTGATGGTTCCCGCTTGCAGTTCTGTGGGTAGGCACAAGTTTACTTTTCTGCTCATCTAGGCCTTTCTGAGATGAGGGGACAGTTTCTACCTGTAAACTGGGTATCCTTGATGACAAGATTGTCTCCTTTGTAGTTCAGAGTTCTCTGAGAGCAGATGGTGTATCTCCCTCTCGGCCTCCTTCAGTCAGGGGCTTTTTAGGTACAGGGATATTGGGGGGGGGGCGGTGGCCTGGGTGGTAGGTGGAAGGAGGCTGGACAGACAGAATGTGAGTCCACGCTAGCTAGAGAATGGAAGCAAGAAGTGTCCCCAGGTTACCCTCACCCTTTTAGAAAGATGTGTGACTAATTAAGGAAGAATGTCCCTGTCAGGAGGGGAGTGTGGATGGAGGTAACCCCAGAGTTCACTCACACAGGGATGGCAGGCCATTCTGTAGCTAGGCAGCTGACAGCCGTAGGTGCTGGTGTCACCCTGGTTTCTGAGGTTATTGGGTCCAGAGGGGGCAGTAGGGCCCACTGCTGGGGGCTGCCCTAATTGGATGACTTTGCAGGAAGGCCAGGCAGGTGCACTCAGCTCTCTGCTTCAGCTTCCTACAAACACATCTGCCATGTCGAG
Source organism: Cricetulus griseus (assembly GCF_003668045.3). Taxonomy (NCBI): domain Eukaryota; kingdom Metazoa; phylum Chordata; class Mammalia; order Rodentia; family Cricetidae; genus Cricetulus; species Cricetulus griseus. The sequence continues at coordinate 115,186,080 of NC_048600.1, forward strand.
GTCTAGGGGTTAATTGGCTCCTGCCTCACTCCCGGTAACCAATATTTCATTTACTGCTCGGAGGGGGAGCTGCCCAGACAATCAATCCTGGACAAGTGTCCAGGAGGTAGGGGAGCTGGGCAGGCACAGGAGCTGTTCAGGCAGGAGTTTGGGGGCCCAGGGGAAGAGGCAGGAGCTATAGACCCAGAGAAGGTGGCCAAGTGCTCAAGGCAACTCTGACCCTGGCTGGAGGTCTCCTGACCATGAAAACAGCCCCAGGGTCCTCAAAGGCCAAGAGCAAATCCCAGGAGTCCAGAGGCCTCCCCATTGCAGCCATGCTGTTTCCCCTGCCCTGGTGCCCTATGCATTTCTGGATCTAGATGCCCCCCAGATGAAGCTGTGACAGGTTAGATGCTGTTAATAAGACTTCTTCACATGTGATGAAGGAATATATGAAAAACAGAATTGGAGGTGTGAGTTCCTAGCTCCCAGGTAGCGAACCTTAAAATTCTACAAATGAGGTGATAATAAAGTGGAACTGAAAGGTCTGTAGGTGTTTGGAACAGGAAGGGACTGGAAGGGTCACTGAGAAATAGCAGCTAGGGGCTGAATGAGCAAAGGGCCCAGACGACTCTCCCACCCCAGGCATTTTCCATATGCCACGCCATTGTCTTGTGTGCTGAAACTGATAACCGAAGGCACAGAATAGGTAACTTCTGTTCCACAGCTGGAAAAACCAAGGCCCAGAAAAAGTTGCCCAGGGCAGAGCTAGAACCAGAGATCACAGGACCTAGTAGACAAACAGGGAGTGGAGACAAAAGATCCAGCTCAAACCCTGACTGTGTCAGATGTCCTAGGAAAAGACATTTCATTTCCTCTGCCCCTTTGTTTCCTCATCTACAAAACGGGGCTGGATACTACTTGAAAGGCCGTCGGGAGGAAGTGAATGAGAACCTGTTTTGTAAATTCTGAAGAAAAATGTGTATGTGTTATTATTGTTGTAATCCAAGTCCCCTGAGCCTTGAGATTTCCTGTTTTTTGTTCAGCAGTGCCTGGGATTATTAATAGGATGGTTCCTAAAAGATGATACCCAGGTTGTTTTCAAGCCTGGTAACAACCAAGTGAGAGTAGGACTCTAAGGGGGAGGATCTGGTGTGGGGGATCTAGGAGGGGGAGCTAAGTATTCAGAATGTGTTCACTAGTCTCCATTCTGGACTCTCCAACCTACTGCTCTGTGACTTCCAAAATGGGGTGAGTACAGGGATACCCCAAAGCCTCCATCTGTTCCTGTCTGGATTTTTTTCTGTTCATTTCAGCAAATATTGCTGGACACCTACCTATACGCAAGGCCTTTGCTCAGTGCCAAGGAGCTTAACAAGAAGCCACTAGAACAGTAGGTCATGACCCCTTTTCGGGCATTAAATGATCTTTTCGAAGGGGTCGCCTAAGACCATAAAACAAAACAGATATTTACATTACAATTCATAACAGTAGCAAAATTACAGTTATGAAAATAATTGTATGGTTTGAGGTCACCACAACATGAGGAACTGTATTAAAGGGTCACAGCATCAGGATGGTTGATAATCAGAGCACTAGAGATTCAAGATACCCGTGGGGATGGTATTCAGACACTCACAGCATGGTGACCTGCGAGGGCAAGGGAAACTCCACCAACTATGAGCAGGGGTTGCTCTGAGGCAATTACACTACATGGGGCTTGGCTTTGTTCTGGTCTCTAAAATCTGACCCCCTGTGCCTGGAATTGTTGCTGTAGGTGAACTTTTGGGGTGATGGACAGTGTTTCTTCATTGCAGGCTGAGCAGCTCTCCTTCCCCTTAGTCACCCAGTGTGCTTTCTGTAATGTTTCCTTCCACCTGGCAAAGGGCAAATCTGAAGGCTTGTCCCCAGGTCCCCAAGGTAGAAGTCTCTTAGGTCCCTCAGTCAGAAGCTCCAGCCTGAACTGGGAAACTGCCAAGGGCATGAGAACTACACACCTCTCCCCCTGACTGACTGACTGACTGACCAGATGTAGGGATGGGACTGCTAGGACCCTTGGTTACTGCAGCCGCCTGCAGAATATCTGTGCACTCTTCAAAGTCCAAGTTCATTGCCTGTTCTTCCATAAAGTCTTCAGCAGTCACCTGTTTCCTGGGCCAGACTCAGGCTCTCCAGTAGAGGACAATGTTTCCTTTAGTATATGACACTGTGCCAGCCACATAAGAACCATTCTGCTGCTGGGCAGTGGTGGCACACACCTTTAATTCCAACACTTGGGAGGCAGAGACAGGTGGATCTCTGTGAGTTCAAGGCCGGCCTGGTCTACAGAGTGAGTTTCAGGACAGCCAGGACTGTTATATAGAGAAACCTTGTCTCAACCCCCCACCCCTGCCGCCAAAAAAAGAACCGTTCTGCCAGTGTTAGCTATTTCAAACGTCTCTCGCCCTCCTTGAACCACCACCTTTTCCTCTGTGATGGCCGGATGGGCACCTCGAGACATCACTTAGGTGTCCTTCAGGGTAGAAGGATCTGTTCCACTGACTGCTGGAAGTGCTGCCAGCAGATCACATTCAGCTGCCTCAAAATCCCTCTCCTGGGGGATTCACCTCTGCCAATGTGAGTGCCTTGCTTGCTTGTCTTATCCTCTTCTCTTCATAACTCGCTCCCACAACTGATTTTGTTAAGGGCTTTGAGGCCTTGGCTCCCTGCAAAGGACCACTCTAAAGTATCCTCCTAGCTTCAGAGAGCTCAGCACAATTTCTCCCTTTGCTCTATCCTGCACATTCTCTCCCACAGGTGTTAATTCTCACAGCAATGTCTCTGAAACAAGAAAACAAATAAACAAAAACTTGTGACACACTGATCTGCTCCCTGGAACCTACTCTGCAGAGTTCTCAACCTGTAACACTTGCCTCTGATCTTTTACAAAAAGAATAATTTTTTTGAGACAGGGTTTCACTGTGCAGCCCTGGCTGGCTTAGAACTCTCTATGTAGACTAAGCTGGCAGAGAACTCACAGAGACCCACCTCTGCCTCCTAAGTGCTGGCAATTATGCGTTAAAGGCGCATACTACCACACCTGGCTCCTACTTTGGTGGTTTTTTTTTGTTGTTGTTGTTTTTGAGACATAGTTGCTCACTGGGGCCTGGGAATTTCTTATTAGGCTAGGATAACTGGCCCACGAGCTTCCAGGATCCACCTGTTCCTACTTCTCAGGCAGTGGGATTACAAGTGCATGCCACCATGCTCATCTTTGTACATGAGTGCTGGGAATGGAACTTGGATTCATGCTTGCATGGCAAGCACTTTACTGACCAAGCCATCTTCTCAACCCTGATAGCCTCATTTTTTGTATTAATCTTCAACTTCTCATACTTTCATTGCCTCCTTCCCATCATCGTTTAAGTTTTTCTAATATGTAAAAGGCCTCCTTCGACCCCATCCTCTCTGTTCCACTTGAGAATAAATATCCTCAAAGAGTGCTTACTACTTTCCTGTCTCATCCTGATCTAGAGGCTGCCACTCCTCTGAAACTGCCCAAGTCAAGTCCACTCAACCCCTCCATGATAAAGCAAATGGACTTGGGAGCCCTCATCGTGCTTGGCTTCTGTATTAGGTTACGATGGCAAGAATGATGTCTTAAAGCTAGGCCTGATGGCACAGCCTCTAAGCCCAGCTACTTGTCAAGCTGAGGCAAGAGGATAATGTGTTCAAGCACAGCTCGAGCAACTCAGTGAGACCCTGTCTCAAAATAAAAATTAAAACAGAGGGCGAGGCCAGGCAGTGGTGGTTCACATCTTTGATCCCAGAACTCGTGAGGCAGAGGCGGGCAGATCTCTGTGAGTTCTAGGCCAGCCTGGTCTATAAAGCTATACAGAGAAACTCTGTCTCCAAAAAGTAAACAAATAAGTAAATAAAAAATAAAATTAAATAAATAAAAACAAAATGGAGGGCTAGGGCTACAGCTCAATGGGAGAGCATTTGCTGTGTGTGTTAGAATCTGGGCTTCATTCTCAGGATTATTAATAAATAGATGAATGGATAATAGCATGATGGGCTTGATTCAAGGACACTTCTCAAGGACCTTTCTTTTTTAAAAAATCATTTATTTATTTATTTATTTATTATGTGTATGAGTGTTTGTCTGCATGGATGTCTGTGTACCAAATGCATGCCTGGTGTCTAGAGGCCAGAAGAGGATGACAGACCATGGTGAGTGGCCATATGAGTGCTGGGAATTGAATCTGGGTTCTCTGGAAGACTAGCCAGTATTTCTTTTTTTCTTTTTTTCTTTTTTCTTTTTTTGGTTTTTCGAGACAGAGTTTCTCTGTGTAGCTTTGGAGCCTATCCTGGCACTCGCTCTGGAGACCAGGCTGGCCTCGAACTCACAGAGATCAGCCTGCCTCTGCCTCCCAACTGCTGGGATTAAAGGCGTGTGCCACCAACGCCCGGCCCTGCGCCACCAACTCCCGGTTCGATTAGCCAGTATTTCTATAGCCTCTGACCCCCAATTAGTCTATTTCTAATGTCAGACCTTGGCTCGAAGGGTGTATAAATTCAACAGAAAAGGGTTATGGTCAGTTGTACAGTGTCTGCCTGGCATGAACAAGGTCCTGGTTTTGATCCTGGAATTAAAATAAGAAAAGAATGTGCAGATGCTCTTCTCATCTACATCCCCTACCCACCTCTGGCAGGCTGTTTCAGCAGTCACAGAGAGTAAGGTGTATGTTCACCCCACAAGATGTAGACCACACCAGCTAAAAGCACTTCTCGTCTGCACAGACAACAGAGCTAAAACCACACAGGTTAGCATCTATGTCTTGAGGGTATTTTTTCTATATTTATTTATTCACTGTGTATTGTTCCACATTTATTTATGCACACCACAACAGGCATATGGAAGCCATAGACAACCTGAGAAAGTTAATTCTTTCTTCCACCATGTGAATTCTAGGGATTAAATTCCAACCATCAATTTAGCAGCTTTTACCACTGAACCACAAGCCAGCCCTGCCTTGAGTTTGGGTTTACACACATATATTTTACAGTGTTGGGGATCAAACACATGGCTTCCTATTTGCTAGACAAGCCCTCTACCACTAAACTCCATGTTCAACCCTGAGCCTTAAAATTCATGTGTTTTGTTTTTTCGAGACAGGGTATATGTTATCCTGACTATCTTGGAGCTCAATATGTAGACCAGTCTGGCCTCTAACTCACAGAGATCCTCCTGCCTCCCGAGTGCTGGGATTAAAGGCATGTACTACCATGCCCAGCTGAAATTCTTTTTGGGGGGCAGGAGCATGGTTCGAGACAAGGTTTCTTGGGCAGTTCTGACTGTCCTGGAAGTAGCTCTGTAGGATAGGCTGACCTCACAAAGATCTGTCTGCCTCTCTGCCTCCATGAGTGCTGCGATTAAAGGCATTTACCACCTTGCCCAGCTGAAATTCTTTTTAAGGATTTTTATAAAATTATGTGTACATGTGTTTGTCTATGAGTGGGTGTTTGCATGCATATGGTACTTGTAGAGACCAGAAGAGGGTGTCAGATGCCCTGGAGCTGACAGTTGTGAGCTCTCCAATATGAGTGTTGGGAACCCAACTCAGGTCCTCTAGAAGAGTGGTAAGTGCTCTTAGCCACTGAACCAGGCTAACTGTAGGCCATCTGACCTCAACAACAACAACAAAACAAAACCAAAGCAAAACCAAAAAACAAAACAAAAGTCTCTTATCTTGGCTTCTGAGATCTAAGAAACAGGCTTTGACAGACTATTCTCCCATCTTTTACATCTCAGCTAACATAGCCATTATTGCCTCAGTATGTTCTTACTATAGCCTATATTATCTTACGGTATTGTTAGTTAGCTTAATTCTCCTCCCCCACATCTTCCTCCTCCTTCCCCACCCACACCCCTTCCCAGGGGCTTACTCGATAGTTCAAGCTGGGCTAGCACTTACTACGTCTATGAAGCTGGCTTTGAACTTGAAACATTCCCTTTTTTCTGCCTTACTATGTACCACAGTTCCCGTCCCTGATAAATATCTAATTTGCCTGTAGATTGTGAGCTCCAAGTATCACTTATCCCTGGCTGTCACCCCTGTATCCCTGGCTGTCCTAACAGTTGGTGAATGAATGAATATGAAGACACCTAGTGCCATTTTGCTGAACGTCTACAAGATGTCTTGCTCACATTATGTCTTTTTAACTTTTTTACTTATGGGGTTGAAGATTTAGTTCAGTGGTAGCAATAAGGCCCTGGATTCGGTCCTCAGCTCTGCAGGATGGGGATGAGGGGAAGAAAAAAAAAGTGCCAGACTTGGTGCTTCTTCTTGAAGGTCCTAAACCTTCCATTATACCTCACACCTCTACACAGACAAATCACTGTAAGAGGGGAGGGCACCCTTAACCAGAAAGCTATCCTCAAACAACCGATTCCTTTTGGAGTTGGAGAAGGCAAGAGCATCCAGTGTTCTTGTTGCTTTGTACCTGTAACTGTACCTTCACTCAATTTTCTTGTTTTGTCCTCACTAAGCTAAGTGCTGTTCTATCATTTTGGATCCAGAGAGGTGAATAGAGAGTTTGGGTCTGGGAGGCAGAGGAGGGGGGCGAGAGAAGGGGAGGGAGGGAGGAGGACTTGGGGTTGGAATGTAAAATGAAAAATAATTTTTTTAAATTAAAAAATAGTTTGGGTCGGGGCTGGAGAGATGGCTCAGAGGTTAAGAGCACTGACTGCTCCTCCAGAGGTCCTGAGTTCAATTCCCAGCAACCACATGGTGGCTCACAGCCATCCGTTATGAGATCTGGTGCCCTTTTCTGCTGTGCAGATATACATGGAAGCAGAATGTTGTACACATAATAAATAAATAAATAAATAAAATCTTTTTTTAAAAAAAAGTTTGGATCAAGTCAACCAGGTATTAAATAATGACTGCTAACTAACCTGTTGACAGCTGTGGTGGAGGAAATGTTTACCTTCCTTATATGCCCCAGACCTACACACAACGCCACAGAGGGAACAAACTAAGTTTACTGAAAATAGCAAGTAGAGGGCTTCATTTTCTAGCCCTGGCTGGCCTGAACTTGCTATGCAGTCCAGGCTGTCTTCGAACTCGACACAGATCCGCCCACCTTGAGTGACGACATTAAAGGAACGCGCCTCTACGGATAGGAGGGGGCCCGTTTAGGCCACAGAAGCAGACTTAAAATCCTATTGAATGTGTGGTCGCTGTGATAACTGATGCTGAGTTCAGCACACAGACGACAGAGACGGGGCGGGGCCCCTCGTTTCACAGCTAGGGACTGCTTTCTGGCGGCAACTGTGGCCGGCCGAGTCTCTGCCAAAGAACCTCCAGCAAGGAAGACCGCAAGTGCGCAGGCGCACCTCGGGCTGTCTTTGTTACTTAGGAAACAGCCAATCAGCGAGCGCGACGGCGACCAATGGGAAGCGCGGATGAGCGGACCGGCTGATTTGAACGCGCCGCGCCGGAAGAAGGTGGGTGCGGTGGGAGAGGGTGCGGGGCGTCTCCGTCCCGAGTCCGGGGGCTCCCGTCTGTGGTGTGGGCACGCCTGAGCGACCCGAGACATCAGCGGCGGGAACCGACGAAAGGTAGGCTTGGGCCCTCGGTGGGGACGGCCCCGCGGGCTCGGGAGGGAGGTCTCGGACGCGCCGGCCCGGCGGCCGCGGGCTGGGCCCTGAGCCAGAGCGTTTGGGAAAGACAGGGACGAGAGGGAGGGCACTTCCTTTACGCCAGTGTACCTCAGATCGCGCCCGTGTCCGCGGCCCGGGACCCGTGTCCGGCCCTCCCGTGTCTACCGGCCCTTTGAAAGGCGCACCCCGCTCGGTAGCAGCTCCCCCGCCTCGAGTGTGAGGTGGAAATGAGTTTTTGAACTGTTACAACTGGAGAGCCGGGACGGCCTGCGGAAGAGCATGGTTAGCTCGCTCGTCTCCACTCGCCTCGTCTAAAGAGTGGATCACACAGCCGTGTGCCGGGTGGGGACAAGGTGGGCGGGGGGGTGGGCGGTGCTGCATACCAGGTCTGGGTTATACCAGGAAGATCGATTTTTTTTTTTTTTAAATCTTTGAACATTTGAGCTACTGACGTGACATTTAAAAGGTAGAGCCTGGTCTGCTCCAAAGGACTTAAAATAGTTTACCGGACCTAATTGGTTCTGTGCATCACGGGGAAATGCTGTATCATATAGTTTTACCAGCAATGTCTAATATTTGTTGGGCGCTTAAATGAACTCAGCTTCAGGTTGGAACGAGCTTGTTCCAGCCTAACAATAATAACGCGAGGAGAGAGATAATAGTATTACTTGCAGTTTGCATGTTGAGAAACCGAAGCATAGAGTGGTTAAGTCCGACTTGGGAGAAGATCTTTAATTTTATTTTTTCTGAATGAGCTTTTCGGTGTTAACACCATTTCCCTCAATCTCCCCACCCATTTCTTCTCTATTTTATTATTGAACCCGATCCACACCCAGGCAGGTTTGTTTTGTTTTTCGAAACAGTTTCTCTGTGTAACAGTCCTGGTTGTTGTGAACTCACTGAGATCCTCCTGCCTCTGCCTCCCCAGTGCTGGGACTAAAGGTGTGTGCCAACACCGCCCCGGCCCCAGGCCCCATTCTCAGTTAGGTGGTTTTTTTGTTTGTTTGTTTTGTTTTTTTGTTTGTCTAATTCAGCTCCATTTGTACATTTTTCCTTCTTACGGTCTAGGGGTCAAACCCAAGACCACCAGCACTACGAAGGAGCTATATTCCCAGCCCAAGTACCGTTTAAAGAAAGTTTAAAAGTAGCAGTATTGGCCGGGTGTTGATGGCTCACGTCTTAGTCCCAGAACTGGTGAGGCAGAGGCAGGCCTGGTCTACAGAGGGAGTTCCAGGACGGCCTCCAAAGCTACACAGAGAAATCCTGTCTCAAAAAACAAAACTGGGCTGGAGGGATGGCTCAGAGGTTAAGTGAACTGTCTGCTGTTCTAGAGGTCCTGAGTTCAATTCCCAGCAACCAGGTGATGGCTCAGACCCATCTGTAATGAGATGTGGTGCCCTCTTCTGGTGTGTAGGGATACATGCGGACAAAACACTGTATACATAATAAATTTTTAAAAAGTAGCATATTGTTAGAGACATTTGTAAAGCTTTTCTCTATCTGGTGACAAAGCAACTGTGAGTAATTATAATATTATATAAACTGCATTCTCTCTCCACAAGCAGTTAAATTATAAATACACAAGCTAGGCATAGTAAAACACTTCTGTAATTCCGGCACCTGAGATGTGTAACTATAATCCCAGCACCTAAGATGTGTCAGAGGAGATCTCCGAGTTTAAGGCCAGTCATAGTGAGACTCTTTCAAAACACACCCCCCAAAAAACAAACAAACAAATAAATACAAATGAAAAAAAATTCACATTTGGGAACTTAAAAAACACACTGAGACTGGAGAGATGGCCCAGCCGTTAAAGGCTAGGCTCACAACCAAAACCACACTGACCTCAGTTAAATAGAACATCACAATTACAATGAAAAGATAGCTAGCATATTGTCGGGGATGTGATTTAGTGGCAAATGCTTGCCTAGCATGTACTAAGACCCGAGTTTAGTTCAGTTCGGTTCTCAGCACTCCACCCCATTCCTTCCCAAATAGAAGTTATAGAAATTCTTAATTGATCTAATCCAATGAGGAGATTAAACTAGTTTAAAATTTACCTTCACACAAATGAAAAACCCCCACTGAATTCCCAGGTATTTACAGTCAATTAGAAAAGCAAACATTTTCATTCTAAAGATTCTAGATTTTATTGTTGAACATGATTAAAATCACAAGTACATAAAAAAGTGTAGTTGTTAAAACTTCAAATAAAACATCAGGAGTCAGCAGCCAGCATGTCAAGGTCCTAAGTTCAATCCTCAGCACTGCCCACATCCAGTGTGTGTGTGCATATGTGGGGGTAAACCAGAAATGGAAACAAATACCCTTAACTAACAAAGTATGAAATAACGAGAGCATTCCCTATAAAATGAGGAAAGATGAATGCTCACAATTGCTGCTGCCGCTGCTCAATATCATAATAGAATTCCTAGCCAGAACTGTAAGACAAGAAAACTAAATCACCATCTGTAAGATAGGAAGGAATAAGCAAAGGAGACATGGTGGCATGTGCTTATAGCCCCAGCATTTGGGAGGATCTTAATGTCAGGCTAAACTGAGCTGTATATCCAGACCATGGAAAATGACAAACTAAAGGAACAGACAGAACTATTAAACAGCTCAGCACTAGGGCATTTGCCTGGTGTGTGCAACACTCAGACCTGGATAGAAAAAGAATAGCCTATGATTTTCTATTTAAAAATCAAGCCATGCATAGCATACTGATACCAAGGTGAGGGACATACAGAGCCCAGAAGTGGGACCAAAAAGAAAAAGAAAAACTTAGTAAATTGACCACAGGGCAGAATTAGTGTGTAAGGATGGAGCAGTGCCTCTGAGTGAGCTTAGCTTAGAGTGCTTAGCATGCAGGCACACTCAGTGAAAAACTCCGTAAATGCCAACTATAATACTTACTAAGGTTTTGGGGTTCAGAATCTGTTTTTCTCTATCCCTTATTCATTCACGGGACAAGTATTATTCAGCACCTACTGAATGCTGGGACAGGTCCCCAAATACCTGGGGTTCGTGGGTGAGACAAGACACAGTGTACGAGGAATGATACAAACCAGTGAAGCAGCTGTAGCTGTTTCTGTAACAGCCGTGTCAGAGGGATGTATTCCTTCATTCCCTCCTTCTCAGATCCCATTGTCTGCAGGGGGATCTCCTTAAGCCTGCAGAATTTCTCCTCTAGAGCCTTCAGAGGTTGAGCTGATCCCTACAAGGGTGGGCAAAAGAAGCCACCCCTAAAACATCAGAATCTTGATTTCCCAGCCCCAGCTCAGCAGCACGCTAGCCTCTGGGTTTTAATGAGCTGCCCAGGGTTAGAAATAGGACTTGAGTGTGCCTGCCTGAGAACCCTGAAGATCTTATTAAAGAATCATCTCCCTTGTACTTTGGGCTGAAATGCTCTTTCCAAGCGAGGATCAAAGCAAACTTGACAAACGTTCTCTCATTAATCTCCCCATCCCCCTAGGGTAGGAGCAGATTGGTAGCTGTTCTCACTGGCTCTCAAATCAGGAAGCTGATGTGACATTGATGGCGGTGTGGCTCTCGGAAAGACCACCCCACTAGTCAGATGCAGAACACAGACCAGGACCCGGTGTCCTTGGGGCACCCATGGCAAGTGTTAACCTACCTTCTGCACCTGGTGCCCCTAGCACTGTCTTGGGAAGAGAAAATATCTCATTAGGCAAACAGACTGGCCCCTCTGGCCCTCGGGAGGCGGGAGGAGAGAGCTGTAAAGGTTATACACACTCTTTGCCAGTGCCCTTTTTAATTTCCTGCTTAGACTGTTAGGCTGCTTTGCGGCTCCTCCTCAGCCAGAACCCTCCCCATGGGCCTCTGGAAGTGCCAGGGAGGCAGCCAGTGTAGACCTAGGCATGCTCTGCCTTTACTTCTCCCACAGAGAAGCAGGTCTCCAGGGGATGTGAATGTAAAGACAAGAAAAAGGAACTCTGGTGGTGAAAATTAGGTGTAGTCCGTACATCTGCAAGTGCTTTCAGAGCACATAATCTAGTCCCATAAAAGGGGTTACAATTATTATACAAACATAAGGGACTATTAAAACCATGTGATCATCAGAGCATAATATATAATATCATTATCAGACAGGATAGCAGACTCTGCGGTCAGACTGCCTGGGTTGGAACTGGGGCTCCATCACTCACTAGTATTGGAACCTTGGGCAAGTTGCTTAACCCTCTCTGTCTCAATTCCTCACTGAAAAATGAGTGTAATAATCCTATCCATCTTGGGGGATTGCAGTGGAGATACAAGGAGACGATGTGTGCATGCTGCTCTGAACAGAGCTTGATAGAGTGAGCAGTTTGCTAATATGTTTATTATGACAATCTATTGCTGGGATGAAAACTGAATTATATACACATAAAAGGATTATTGTTGGGTGATATCTTTGCCTTATTTGGTGCTGGGAAGGAGTTAAGTTTAGGGGTGAAGGAACAGGAGTTTCAAATCATCTCAGTTCTACCTCATTCCCCAAGAAAACCCTGAGATGTTGGCCAGAATATTCAGCAGAAGCCCTACTTTGCTGAATAGCCTTCATTATGACTGACCAGCAGATATAACCTTTATTGGGAAAGTATTATCTGTTCATATCCTTCAGGAACAGCCCCATTACTTCTCCATGTTAATATGTCCCTAGAGCTGGGCTAAACTGACTTTTGCCTGCATCCCCAAAGTTCCACCCCCACCTTTGGTAGTCTGCTCCAAGGAGAAATGAAGAGGCAGGCACAGAGGTATGAAGGAACACCAAATGATTGCAGGCTGGAAACCTCTGGAATTATTACCAGATCAACATTGGGAAATCTGTTGTAGTACCCCTCTGCGCCAACAGATTCCGGGTGGGATACAGTGAAGTCATCTCAACAGTACCCACTCCTACATCCCTAATGGGCAGTGGAGAGTAGGCAGCCTAATAAAAAAGAGCTGAAAATAGAAAGCAACTGTCATTATTTGCAAACTATATTACCGTGTAATTGAAAGGCCTAAGAGAGTCGGTGACAGTCTATTAGAACTAATACAAACATTTGGTGTTCTGGGCAGATGCATCCAGATATCCAAAGCTTTCCTATATTCCGGCAAAATATGGTTTTGAAAATGCAATTTTAAAAGGCGTCTATTCACAATATAACAAAGACTGTGTAATAACTAGTAATAAACCAAAACAAGAATGTACGATACTCACGAGAGGAAAATTATGAAATTTTACTGAAGATTATAAAGTTGTGAAAGCATGGAAAGAGACAGCAGTTCCTAGGTGGGAAGCTTCCGTATCATCAAGATACCAAGTCTTCTCATATTAACCTGTAAATTGAAAATAATCCAAATTAAAATCTTAGCAGGATTTTCTTCATGGAGCTTCACAAGATAATTCTAAAATCATATGCAAGGAAAGCTGTCCAGGAATAACCAAGAAAAAGTGCAAGAAGTGGCACATCACAGAGGAGCTGTGACAGCGGTGTGCCGGAAAAATAAGTGCAGGTCTCTATAAAAAATTAGTTGTGTTTGAAATAGGTGGGAAAGAAATTGTCTTCAATAAATGTTCCTGCCAGTTAGAAAGAAAGGTATTTATAAAACTCCTTCACTATTCACAACAATTTTATCTCCATAAAGAACAAAATGTAAGAAAGGAAGGTATTGGACAGGAGTGTAAGAAAAGCATTTGTTGCTTCTGAAGAAGAGGGCTGCTCTGGAACTCAGTGTATAGACCAGTTTGAGCTCTAACTCACAGAGATTGACTCTCCTGCCTCTGCTTCTGCCTCCGAGGTCCAGGAAAAAAAAAAGTCTTCTTAAAGATGATATAGAAGAGGGGCTGGAGAGGTAACTCAGTGGTTAAGAGCACTGGCTGCTCTTGCAGAGGACCTGGGTTCAATTCCCAGTACCCACATGGCAGCTCAACCCTGTCTGTAACTCCTGCTTCTCCTGTAGGGGGGATCTGGTGCCCTCCCCTCCTACAGACATACCTGCAGGCAAAACATGGATGTACATAAAATAGTAAGTATTTTTTAAAAAATGACATAGAAGTCATTAAAAAAAAAAAAAAAAAAAACCACTGGGCATGGTGGTACGCACCTGTAATTCCACCATTCAGGAAGTAGAGGCAGAAGGATCAGGGTTCAGGATCGTCCTGAACATACTGGATTCAGGGTCAGCATGGGTAGTATAAAAGCCATAAAAGGAAAGCATAGACATATTCATTCAACCATTTGAAAATAAAGGTAAGCCAGGAATGGTGATGTATTCCTATAATCAATCCTAGCACTTGGGAAGTAGAGGCAGGAAGACCAAGAGTTCAAGGCTAGCCTCAGCTACATTGTTAAAAAGCTAGCAGGGCTACATGAGACCCTATCTCAAAAAAATACAATAAAATAAAAGATGATTACATAAAGCAGGGGTGGGGTGCGGGGCAGCACCTGAAAATTGCTGACTATAATAGTCTGTCCTTACTGGGTATAGTGCACACAACTGTAAATCCTAGCACTTGGGAGATGGAGGCAAGAGGATCCTTCAAGCTCATCCTCTGCTACCTAGCAAGTTCAAAGCTAGCCTGAGCTACATGGAACCCTGACTCTGAAAGACCCCCGAAGAGGCACTTTCGTAGAGGGAGACCCACACACCCAGGAATCAGCGAGGCCACGAACTGGATGCAAAAAACAAGAGGCTTTATTGGAGACGCAGGTACCTGGGGCGACTTAGCTTCTGTGTGGCTAAGCGCCCCGAGCCAAGGGAAAGGGGTCCTTATATAGGGAAAAAGGCGCAAGCTAGGAGCAGGGATTCTATTGGATAATTCTAATGAGGCATTATACAGAGCTATTCCCATTGGTCAATGTATATGAGGCGCTATACAGGGTTATTCAAATGAGGCAAAGTACAGAGTTATTCAAATGAGGTGAAACACAGAGTCTTTCAAATGAGGCGAAATACAGAATCATTTCCATTGGATGGTTCAAATGAGACACAGAGCCATTCCAGATCAGCATATTCTCAAGGTCTGGTGTCTGGTACAGCAGACTCAATTCCCCCCCCTTCCTGATGGCTGACCTTGGGGGCGGAGACCTTGGGACGGAGTGTTTCTCTTCGGGCGGGGCGGGGGCTCAGGGGCAGGGCTCCAGGCCGGCTCACTCGGTGTTTGTTCTCGTGCCGACCCACCCGGTGCTCGTTCTCGGGCTGGCCCACCTGGTGCTCATTCTCGGGCCGGCCCACCCGGTGCTCGTTCTCGGGCCTGCCCACCTGGTGCTCGTTGCTCGGCCCCAGCCCCGAGGCGCGGTGCCAGGCGGGGCGGGCCGGGGGCGCGAGCCCTGCCGGGGTGAAGGCTTGGGAGGCCCCGGCAGCTTCGGGGCAGGGGGCTCAGGGGCATTTCGAGCGGGTCTTTCATTCCCCCATTTCTCTTGTAACTGAATGGAATCTTCCATTCAGGTCTCTGGTTAGGTCTTTCTCTAAGCTTGGCCATGCTGCCTCTATTCCTGTATGGTCTGTATAGGATTACCTCAGAGAGTGATGTTAAGGATTTCTCGAGTGCATTGACTGACTCTTTTAGGACCTGGATATCTGTGTGCATGGCTTGCTGTAGAAGTTTGAAATGATTAATTCCCTATGCAGGCTGCTATGCCCCCCACTGTTATCCCTCCTAATAATAGGGCCACGGTAAAGGATATTGGCTCCCTCTTATATCGGGTTGATTTCCCTAATACGCTGTAAAGGAAATAAGGAGAGGCATAGAGGTGATACCGGTGGAGCCCTTTTGCCATCCTCTGGTTACCTGAATCTTGTCCCATGAGGATGAAGGCTTCCAGTGAGCATCCCCTGTCGTTTCGCATCCCCATGCAAGGGAGTTCTCCTTTTGACTTAGCATTCTAACCAGGGAAAATGGACGGCGAAATTTCTTTCCAAACTGCTTCCTGCTGACTTTGGGACGAAGTTAGGGACCCCAGAAGGTTGAAATGCTAGTCAAAAGCAAAAAGGAATTTTAGGCAATGGGGAATCCATCAGGGGCTTCTGGTTTGTAGAGATAGGGGGTGTCCACATCAGCAGACTGGTTCATAGCCATAGCAAGTCCGCAACTGATATTCAGATGTCTGTCAGAAGCAGAAACCTGTTTAAGACATATTTAAACTAGGAACAGAGGTTAAAACTTATTTACTGAAGCCCACAGTGCAGAAAAAGCAGATGTCTGGATATCTGTTCAAACAGCAAGAACATATTTATAACTTTGAGTCCTAGCAAAAACTACAGATTTTGGGCTATAAGCATGTACATTTCTCTTCTGTCCAGAGAGCCGGGTATGGATTGGACAGAGGTGCCTTTGGCCTGATGAAAAGCCCTTTAAGTTTGTACTTAGATGACAACCAAAATAAACTTAAAAACCTTGAGCTTGTGCCTGAACAGTAGATAGTCATTATTTTATCAGCTAACATACTGACTAGTCTATAGTGGATCTGACTGTCTGATGCTGTCAAGCTGACAACCAGTAATATTTCAGAGATCTGAGAAGGGTATATTTTATCCGAATCTACTAAAAAGGACAGAAGCCAGTCAGAAGCAAGTCCATATACAGTTAGCCAAACCCAAGCAATCTTCGCCAGGCCTATACTATGAGAGGTTTTATTTTCTCTCTGTGGAAGAGGGACATGGAAAAGACTGACCTTGTTTTGTCTAGGCAAAGGGGTACAATCAATTTTCCAGCGTCCAGCAGCTTTGTCCACGGTCTCGGCCAGGTTCTGGCAGGTGGCAGGTTTTATATCTGAGCATCTCGCTCACTGGTCCAGGTGCAGGAACTGAGGTGCCTGTAATCTTCTTTGGAGATTTTGGGTCATTGTCAGGATCTGGCAGTCTGTCCGACATTAAAAACTTTAAAGATAACAATTTAAATGCCATATTCTGAAGATCTCTGAAGCATTAGAGGTCTGTTTGTCTGTTTTAATTACTTGCCTTAAGCATACATTAAGTATCTACAGGTGGCTAGATAAGGTCTTATTTCTGTAAATAATTAGCACCTGCTCTAGAGAGGTACAGGTGATGCAAGGCCAGGGCAGGCACATCTAAGTGCCAGGATTCCTTAAACAGTAGCTTAACTTCTTAGGCAGGGTTTTTCTGTGACTTGTAACAACCTTTTCTCTGACCTTTGACAACTTTCCTCTGACCTTCTATAACTTGCTTTAACCCTCTGTAACTTTCTGTGACCTCCAACAACTTGCTTTAACCCTCTGTAACTTTTACCGCTTGCTTTAACTCTTTATCCTACCTTTTAGTTCATTTCTCTGACTCTCTTAGACATTCTTAGACAAGTTTCCTTTTTCCTTTCCCTCTTTATTATTTAAGTCTCCTACATTTTTTTTTCATTTCTCAGTTAACATCAAAATTTTATCAAAGTCCTTTTTACAGTTCTTAATAACTTTAAGGCCGTTTAGATGTCCGGATCAGGCCAGATAAGTTTATACGCTCGAGCTGAGGAACAAAGAGTAATTCATTTGCGTTTATGCACATCAATTACAAAACAAAGGCCAAACAACACAGAACACAGAACAGGTTTTCGCAGCGCGGTTTCGACAGAGAGTCGAAAGAATTGAGAAGGGGGTGGGGTCGAAGAAGGGGGCCCTCCTTCTTCGCCCCCAGTAAAGATTGCAAATCCCTCAAGCCGAGGGCCTTCTCCAAAGAGACTGGGAAGATGTCCAGTCATAGATCTAAGTTCAAAGTACAAATCCCTCATCCCGAGGGCTTCCCAAGTTCAAAATACAAATCCCTCATCCTGAGGGCTTCAAACGCTACCAGGACG
The DNA here is from genome assembly GCF_003668045.3 of Cricetulus griseus. Taxonomy (NCBI): domain Eukaryota; kingdom Metazoa; phylum Chordata; class Mammalia; order Rodentia; family Cricetidae; genus Cricetulus; species Cricetulus griseus. The sequence goes on from NC_048600.1 coordinate 115,203,500, forward strand.
TCTCCTGGAGCCGCGGTCGGGAGTCCGAGCTCGTCAGCTCCTCTCGGATCCGCCAAATACAAATGTACACAGCTGTATACTACAAACGCAAGCGCAATTCACAAAACGGATTCAGACAGACAAGACAAAACAGCGGATCCGCACAACACTTACCTCCCAGACGTGGGTCGGTGGTCCCTGAGTGGGGGGGTCTCTAATCCCGGACGAGCCCCCAAATGAAAGACCCCCGAAGAGGCACTTTCGTAGAGGGAGACCCACACACCCAGGAATCAGCGAGGCCACGAACTGGATGCAAAAAACAAGAGGCTTTATTGGAGACGCAGGTACCTGGGGCGACTTAGCTTCTGTGTGGCTAAGCGCCCCGAGCCAAGGGAAAGGGGTCCTTATATAGGGAAAAAGGCGCAAGCTAGGAGCAGGGATTCTATTGGATAATTCTAATGAGGCATTATACAGAGCTATTCCCATTGGTCAATGTATATGAGGCGCTATACAGGGTTATTCAAATGAGGCAAAGTACAGAGTTATTCAAATGAGGTGAAACACAGAGTCTTTCAAATGAGGCGAAATACAGAATCATTTCCATTGGATGGTTCAAATGAGACACAGAGCCATTCCAGATCAGCATATTCTCAAGGTCTGGTGTCTGGTACAGCAGACTCAATTCCCCCCCCTTCCTGATGGCTGACCTTGGGGGCGGAGACCTTGGGACGGAGTGTTTCTCTTCGGGCGGGGCGGGGGCTCAGGGGCAGGGCTCCAGGCCGGCTCACTCAGTGTTTGTTCTCGTGCCGACCCACCCGGTGCTCGTTCTCGGGCTGGCCCACCTGGTGCTCATTCTCGGGCCGGCCCACCCGGTGCTCGTTCTCGGGCCTGCCCACCTGGTGCTCGTTGCTCGGCCCCAGCCCCGAGGCGCGGTGCCAGGCGGGGCGGGCCGGGGGCGCGAGCCCTGCCGGGGTGAAGGCTTGGGAGGCCCCGGCAGCTTCGGGGCAGGGGGCTCAGGGGCATTTCGAGCGGGTCTTTCAACTCAACACAAACAAACAAAAATGTTACAAGTTTGCTACATTTATGGCAGGTTTTCCCCTAGGAATACATGGTTGCTTTGATATCAGTAACAGCAATAATGTACCCCAGGGAGAGAAGACACAAAAATATGGTCAAAAGGTGCTAAAGCTCTGTATCTTTCTGACAACAACTACTTAAAATGGTAGAATGGGCTGGAGAAATGGCTTAGCCGGTAAAGGTGCTTGCTGTACAAGGTGAAGGCAAGGTGTTCTCTAACCTCTACACACATGCCTGTACTCACATATGTGAACACGCGCTCGTGGGCACACACACAATCATACATGCAAAATAAAATTTTAAAATTTTATTTTAAAATTAGAAAAAAAGTTGGTTTAAGTATGGAGAAAAGGAAGCTGGGTTTTGGTGGTGCAAGCCTTTAATCTCAGCACTCGAGAGGCAGAGGCAGGTGGATCTCTGTGAGTTCAAGGCCAGCCTGGTCTAGAGAGTGAGTTCCAGGATAGCCAAAGCTACACAGAGAAATCCTGTCTCGAAAAACCAAAAAAAAAAAAAAAAAAAATTATGGAGGAAAGGGTGTGTGTGTATGGTGGGGGGGGATCTCAAATACATAAGTATTTATTTGGCAAGTCCAAGAAAAATGAAAGTATTGGAATTAAGCTGGGTGTTGGCACACACCTTTGATCCCAGCACTCGGGAGGCAGAGGCAAGTGGATATCTGTGAGTTTGAGGCCAGTCTGGGCTACAGAGTGAGTTCCAGGATAGCCAAAGCTACACAGAGAAATCCTCTCTCCAAAAACTAAAAATATTAATAATGATAATAATAATAATTGATACTGCTACTGACGTCTTGCCCTCTTGGGGGACAAAAGTCAGTCACTGGAAGGTGGGAAAGGCCCTTCAATCTTGAAACATACTGTTGATTGGTGTGATTCTCATCTCAGTCATGTCTCTGCACAGGTGTTGCCATGGTGATGACTGTGGAGGACAGCGTGGTTCGGGTGGTCGTGCGGGTGAGGCCTCCCACCCCTAGGGAGCTAGAGAGTCAGCGCCGGCCTGTGATTCAGGTGGTAGATGAGAGGATGCTGGTGTTTGACCCCGAAGAGTGTGATGGGGGATTTTCTGGCCTAAAATGGACTGGCTCCCACAATGGCCCCAAGAAGAAGGGCAAAGACCTGACATTTGTCTTTGACCGGGTCTTTGGTGAGGCAGCCACTCAACAGGATGTGTTCCAGCACACTACACACAGCATCCTTGACAGCTTCCTCCAGGGCTACAACTGCTCAGGTGAGAACTGCCTGCCAGGTAGTGGGCTTGCCTATCTGTTCCTGTCTGAGAGAAGGGTGCTGTAGATCTTCTGATCTCTGCTTGGGGTCCATTCATTCACTTGACTATATACAATGCATTCCACTGGGTCCTCGTCTAATCACCAATTAGACATGGTTTTGAACTCTTGATGCTTATAACACACTACAGGGAGTGTGTGTGTGTGTCTGTCTGTCTGTCTGTCTGTCTGTCTGTCTGTCTGTGTACACGTACACTATAAACCCGGGTGAGTGATGGCAAGAGAAAGACCTCCATCAGAAGATGTCCTGAGCTTGGAGAAGGAAGGGATAGTCCTCAACTCCAATGCAGATCCTATTGTCCTGGAATCTTAGGCCCTGGGAGAACACAGGCTGAACTTGAGCAATGAGGGAATCCCCGCGGTAGAGGCTTTGGAACTGTGGTCATACACAGCAGGGGAAAGGGACTTGGGAAGGCTAGAAACAAGCTGACACAGCCCTCGGAGAGGTAGATTTTTCCCAGCTGCCACCTTTTCCCCCATTTTGTCCTTTATAGTGTTTGCCTATGGAGCCACTGGGGCTGGGAAGACACACACCATGCTGGGAAAGGAGGGAGACCCTGGCATCATGTACCTAACCACCATGGAACTATATAGGCGTCTTGAAGCCCGCCAGGAAGAAAAAAAATTCGAGGTCCTCATCAGTTACCTGGAGGTAGGGCTGCTACCTCTCTGGCCCACATCATACTTCATTCTCAGAACACCTGAAGAGGGCTTGGAGTGGGACCTGGGGAAGAAGTTCCAGGGGACACATATAGCCCAGTCAGAGGCCTTATGGAAAGAAAACCTATCCTCCCTGCTCTTGTCATCTGACATAACCTGCAAAGTGCTACTCTTGGGGCTGGTGTCTCAACACCAGTTCAACTAAGTCTGTCTGTCCCCTCTGAGCCCCCTGAGTCTGTGCTCTATTGCTGTCATGGAGGATGCTCTTCCTCAGGTTTCTTCCTCTTGTCCTTTTTCCTAAGGTGTATAATGAGCAGATTCATGACCTCCTGGAGCCCAAAGGACCCCTCACCATCCGTGAGGACCCTGATAAGGGAGTGGTGGTGCCGGGACTTTCTTTCCACCAGGTATGTGCTGGGCCTCAGCTGTGGCAGCCACTCCATTGGTCCTCTGGGGCTCCCTAAAATGGCAGTTTGGCAGTCTCCTGGATGCTGTGGTGGTTGTGGTGATGGTGGCGGCAGCTGCAGTAGCAATAGAAAGTGACAGGCTCTGAAGAGCAGCCTTTCCTGCCAGGAGAAAAGCCCTGGTGGTAAGACCACAGCCCCCTCTCTTGGTATCTCCTCTATAGCCAGCCTCAGCCACACAGCTACTAGAGATGCTGACCAGAGGCAACTGCAGCCGCACACAGCACCCCACGGATGCCAACGCCACATCTTCCCGCTCTCATGCCATCTTCCAGGTAAGCAGTGTCATGTGCTCAGACTAAAACTGGGTGTCCTGATGTCTACACCTCTCACTATTACCCTCTGCCCCCAGATCTTTGTAAAGCAGCAGGACCGGGTTCCAGGACTGACCCAGGCCCTTCAAGTAGCTAAGATGAGCCTGATTGACCTGGCTGGCTCAGAGCGGGCATCTAGTACCCATGCCAAAGGAGAGCGGCTACGGGAGGGTGCCAACATCAACCGCTCTCTGTTAGCACTCATCAATGTCCTCAATGCCTTGGCCGATGCAAAGGTAATGCAGAGTGGGCCCAGCAAATGAGCACCTGAGCTAGTGTTCCCTCCTCCAGCACAGAGCAGTCTAACCCTGCTACCCACTTACTTCCCCAGGGCCGCAAGTCTCATGTGCCCTACCGAGACAGCAAGCTGACGCGCCTGCTCAAGGACTCCATTGGGGGCAACTGCCGCACTGTGATGATCGCTGCCATCAGCCCTTCCAGCCTCACCTATGAGGATACTTATAACACCCTCAAATATGCCGACCGTGCCAAGGAGATCAGACTCACGGTGCGTACCAGGAGGGAGCCCTGCATATGGAGGGAGCCCCCACCTGAGAGGAGGTGGGGACAAGCCCTAGATAGCCTTCTTGGATTCCTCTTCATTGTTCCCAGGCACAGGACAGTTTCCTGTGCTCATGAATGGTCTTAGTGATAGAAGCAGTAACATTCTGTCCTGAGGAAGACCTCAGCTACACTGAGGCAGGATGTTCAGATTTGCTACAGGCAATAGAACCCTATTTTCCATAAAGTGCCATCAGTACCCTATACACTGACTCAGGACAAAAGCAGAGGAAGTCTGGCCTCCCCTGCCTGTCTCCGCAGTGAACCCTGCTTACCCAGAGCTACTACAGAGCAGGCTGCTCCCTGGCCCAGGGTGTTAGTCAGGGCTCAGGCCACACACAATCCTCTTCCCTTTACTGTGGTCCCAGGCACTAATATTATTACAGGAGACCCCTGCTCCGTTATCTGACTTGGGAGAGTGAGTTTAACATGAGTGAGGCTTCCCACCCAGCTTGAGGTCATGGAGATTATTGTCATTTGTTTGAATAAACGATCTCTTCTGTGTGCCCCCAACTCAGCTGAAGAGCAACGTGATCAGTCTGGACCATCACATCAGCCAGTATGCTACCATCTGCCAACAGCTCCAGGCTGAGGTGAGGAGCAATCTAGGAGCAAGACACAGAAGCTTGGGGTCCTGCCGGGGTTCTGTGCCGCTCCTGGCTTTTGTGAGTGCTTGGGGCTCTGAGAACTGGGCTGTTTGTTTCAGGTGGCTGCCCTGAGGGAGAAGCTCCAGATGTATGAGACAGGGGCCCAGGCCCTGCAACAGCGCTCTCCACAGTCCTCCAAGTTGAGCACACCACAACAGTGAGTTTGGCTGCCCTTTCCTGCATCACCCTTCAGATCAACTGCAGAGGGAATGAGCCCCATTGTGTTTTCTTTCTTTCTTTCTTTCTTTCTTTCTTTCTTTCTTTCTTTCTTTCTTTCTTGCCACTTCATGGGCTAGGAATCTTTGTCTTATGTTCTAGCACCTAAAATGAGGAGTTCCTAGCTGGGACCCACCCAGCAGCTAACAACTAATAGTTATATAGATGAAGCACTAACACCCGGCCATAAAAGCAGCTCCTCATCAGGGAAAGGTCAGCAGGGATTGAGTGTCATTGTCCTTTAACCAGAAAATCTCTGACACCTCCCACTCCCAATGGCTACCTATTTGTCACTCAAGTGTTGCAGATGGGCTTTGCTACCAGATACTAAAACATTCTGCTTCCCTCTCTTACTCCCCAGCTTAAGCCTCTCAAAATTCACTTCCTCCTTAGCCTTCCAAGCTCCCCATTACAGCCTGGGCACTCCAGCCAGTCCTGTACCCCAGAACTCCATGCAAAGTGTGGAACCCTTCAAGAGGAGAGCCTGGAGACAGAGGCTCAGAAACAGATGGTTGTGGAAGGAAATGTTTCCCATCAGGAACAGTCTCCACAGGACAAGCAGGTAGGACCTGTGGACATGAAGCCTGGGCCTTGAGAAGACAGGCGGTAGAATAGCGTAAAGGCATCTCTCCTTTCTCCACCCGAGTGTCTCGAATCTACCAGGTCCTTATGTGTTTGAAAGTGGCTGGGAGAAGGGAAAGAAGGACTATTATTCATTTTTGAACATTTACTTTGTGTGTGTGTGTGTGTGTGTGTGTGTGTGTGTGTGTGTGTGTGTGTGTGTGTGTGTGTATTCATGCCATAGTGCATAGTATAAGTCAGAGGACAATTTGTGACATTTGGTTCTCTTCCCCATCATATGGGTCCCAGGTATTGAACCCAGGTCATCAGGCTTAGTGGCAAGCTCCCTTATCTGCTGAGCCATGTCAGCAGCCCAGGGGAAGGATTTTAGGAGATCGTCCTTGCCTTACTACTAATGCTTCCTCCTTCTTCATTTCCAATACAGATGCCAGAGCCGAGCTTGCCAGAGTCCCCTAGTCTGACTTTGCAGCCGAAGCTAGTCATGAGCCAACACTCGCCACAGAAATGGGACAGGGACCATTTTAAGCAGTAGGTGTCTTATCTCCAGTGAGGTCCAAGGTGGGGAGTGACAGGTCAGCCTCCTGGGATGGGAGCCGATGTTCAGAATGTTATGGAAGTTCCAATTCTTAGGTGACAGTTAAGTCCCTTTTCCTTTCTTATTTTGGTTTTTTGAGAGCTTTTCTGTGTAGCCCTGGCTGTCCTGAAACTCACTCTGTAGACCAGGCTGACCTCAAACTCAGAGATCCTCCTGCCTCTGCCTACCTAGTTCTGAGATTAATGGCATAAGCCACCATGCCCAGCTTCAAGTCCCTTCTCATGGGTAGCATGGCTGCTTTCAAGCCCTTGCTGTGATCATGAATTCTATCTTCATCACTCTTTATTCTGCCTCAGTGGTGGCAACCTAACAGGCAAGAAAAGCAAAACACCCCTGCACACACTTATGTTGCATACATGAGTGCGAGCTTGAGCACACACACACACACACACACACACTCTCTCTCTCTCTCTCTCTCTCTCTCTCTCTCTCTCTCTCTCTCTCTCTCTCTCTCTCTCTCTCCCTCCCTCCCTCCCAGACAAACAGCAAGAACTGAGGTAGGATAGGTTAGGCTGCTGGGGGTGCTGGCAGGTAGCTTTCCAGTCTGGGCAGCACTGCTTTCCCTGTACAGCCAAGAGGAGCTGGGCCCCAGGCAGAAGAGGTGGGTAACCTTCATGAGTCAGATTTTCCTATGCACCCTCGACAACAGATTGTGGCTATTTTTTCCAGAAGTAGGTAAGATCCTCCACCCCAAGCCAAAAAGAAAAATATTTGGATCATTTCTTCTGGGCCACATAGAGGGTTTTTCTCTAGTTTTCACATGGCCCCCAGTATACAAAACCCTGCCACTTAGCCTTGCTACTGTCAGCCCCACTCTCCCCTCCCCTGCACGGTTCACACTAGGCAGTGTATTTAAAGCTTCTGGACAGAAGGGCCTGCTTAATTTTATTTCTTGTCGGGGAGTGTCTGTTCCCGACTCAGCAAAAATGCTGCAGCCTGAATAATCAAAGGCTCATTATCTGTCTCATGTTGCCAACTCCCTGGGCCCTGAGGAGTATGCAGGTGAGGTGTCCCATTGGCCTCCTAACTACTGGCTCCCATGGATGACTCGTGTCTTTCTGCTTGATGTCCCCCGTTATAAAGAGAGGCCACTTTATAGTGGTCATCATTTTTGCTCTGCCTGTGGTTTTGTGGCCTCTGACAAGTTACTTCTATCTAGGCTGATTTTTGAAAATCATAATTCTTATGCTCTCTGAGTTCTTTGAGATGAAATACTAATAAAATATGACACAGGACCCAAATATCTATTTCTGCAGAGCATAGTGGTGTACTTTGCATTTGGAAAAGCTCTGACAAACAGATAATAGTAATTTCCCTTTGAGTTGATTAGAACTCAGAGTCTTGAGCCACCAGGGCATGGAACAGATTTGAGAGGTTTTTCCCAGTTCAGTTTTTCAAGACTTTTTTTCTCTGTTGTAAAATCTTTTTTATTTTATTTATGTGTTGGGTAATTGGTTGGTTTCTTGGTGTTTTGAGTCAGGGTCTCTTTACATATCCCTGGCTGTCCTGGAACTCACTATGTAGACTAAGCTGATTTTAACTCACGAAGCTCACCTGCTTCAACCTCCATGCTGGGATTAAAGGCAGGTGCCATGGCTCCAGGTGTAAAAGCCTTTCTTAAGAAATCTTATGCTGAGGTGTAATACACAGAACAGATGAAACAGAGTTCTTCAGTCCTACAAGTGCTAGAAATAGAAACCTAAGTAGAAAGCCCAACTGTCCATGTGTCAACTGTGGAGCTGTAGCCTTTGTCCAGGGCACAGAGCAAGGACAGAGCCCAACCCAAGTCCTCTGACATCCAGGCCCATGTATTTCTCCCATTGCCCACTCATTTTTTGGGGAGGAGGGGTGTTTCGAGGTGTAGGGTTTCTCTGTGGCTTTGGAGACTGTCCTGGAACTAGCTCTTGTAGACCAGGCTGGTCTCGAACTCACAGAGATCTGCCTGCCTCTGCTTCCCCAATGCTGGGATTAAAGGCATGCACCACCACTGCCACTGCCCAGATTGCCCAGTTCAGATTGGGCTAGAGAGATGGCTCAGAGATTAAGAGCACCGACTGTTCTTCCAGAGGTCCTGAGTTCAATTCCCAGTAGCTACATGGTGGCTCACAACCATCTGTGATGAGATCTGATGCCCTCTTCTGGCGTGCAGGCATGTGTGCAGATTGAACTGTATACATAATAAATAAATACATCAGAGAGAGAGAGAGAGAGAGAGAGAGAGATATCCAGGACACTCAAGGCTACACAGAGAAACCCTGTCTTGAAAAACAAAACAAAATAAAGCTCAGATCTTCCTCATAATGGCTCAAAAAAATACAGAGTTTCCACTGTGTCCTCCTTAATTAATGTCCTGCCTGCTTTCACAAAGTAAGGCCTTAAGGCTGTTTTGCCAAATGAGTTTGTGTTTCCTGAGCACACTCTGATTGCGGCCAGTGAAGGGCTTCAGAGAGTCCAGACAGGTGGTCACCTGAGGATAGATCCTTTGCCATGACTAATCCTTACTAAGGTAATTGTGTTTATTCTTTTATCACAGGCGTGCCTTAGAGGAAGAAATTTTGCTTTATGAGAATCTAAATTTACAATATCAATAAAATCACATTACCCTCAGAATTTCCTTTAAATAGTCCCCTGGTGCATGTGATCTGTGTGTTGATTTTCTCACACTTTTTCAGGATCCCTACCATTAGCTAGAAAACCCATATCCAAATGCATTTCAAGGGTCTTCTCAAAGCCACAATCAACATAGCCTCTTATTTAATCTCTCCTTATTCCAACAAGGAAGATGCCATTTTAGAGAAATAATAAGCATTCTTAACTATTCTGCATGTGTGTAAAATAAGTCACTTAGAACAGGTATGGTGGCTCATGCCTTTAGTCCTAGAACTAAGGAGGCCAGACAGCCAGATCTCTGAGTTCCTGGCCAGTTAAGAGTTATGCAGTGAGATCCTGTTTCCAATCACAGTAACAAACCTCTAATCCCAGTCCTTTGGAGGCACAGTAGGTGAATATTTGAGTTCTAGACCAGCCTGTTCTATAAAGCAGGTTCCAGAGAAAGCCTGCCTTAAAGAACCAATAAATCAATAACTTCGTTAGTGTTCCCAGTAGCCCTGTGCTGTAGTGGTGCTTGTTACCACCCCACTTTAGAGTTGTTGAGACTGAGTTAACAAGTGCAGTGAAGACCCTGCATCTGGGGCGTGTGGAACTGATTTGAACAGGACTGATTAGATCTGGGTTCTTAGCTATTGTCTTACCCCGTCGGTAAAGATAATAGTTTTAAAGATGCCAGCACTAAGCCAGGAGTGCTGGTACACATTGTAATCCTAGCACTTGGTAGGTGGGGACTGGAGGACATGCTCAGCTACATAGCATGTTCAGGGCCACTCTGGGCTACATGAGACCAAAACGACCACAGCACTATTAAGTGGTAGAGCTGAGGAGGAACTCAGACCTCCCAAGTCCAAGGTCACTTGGCACCCTTTCCTTATTTCCCAGGTCCCTACCTTTGCCATAGGGAATAGTGATACCTCCCACCATTACCTGTGGTGGTGTTGGCCTTTGGTAAGGGTATGCCAAAGCAGGACCTGTGGCCAGGAGGAGGGTAAAGCAAGGAAGCTAGTCTGGGGCAAAGCAGGAGAGAGATGGGACAGTGCTCACCTGGTCAGACTGGGTCTAAATAAGTTATATGCAAATCCTCTGTCCTCTGTTCCAGGTTGGCCCTCCGGGTGCTGCGCCTGGCCCAGAGACAATACTCCCTGCTGCAGGCAGCCAACCTTCTGACTCCTGACATGATCTCAGAACTTGAGACCCTGCAGCAGCTGGTGCATGAGGAAAACACTGAACTCGGGACTCAGAGCCCCAGGACTCCTGGTCGGGCGAAGGGGGACCCTCTAGATCAGGAGCTGTATTTGGAGTCTAGTGAGTGTTATTTTTAATCTGTCTCCCCTATTGTTGCCATCTCTAAGGCCCACCTGTGGCCAGGGTGTGGACTGGGGCCTCAGATGCTGGGGTATGCGTTGGTGGGAGGCTGGAACCTAACATCATGGATTTCTGTGCAAACAGACCAGAGAGAACTGGGGAGTTAAGGGCTCTTAACTCCTCTGGTGTCTGCTCCCATATTCTATACACTACTCTCTGGCCAGTGCCAGGTCCCTTCTCAGTGTATTCCTTCTCTATCCAGAGTCTTCAGGGTACTGTGGTCCTGTGACCCGGACCATGGCAAAGCAACTGAATGGCCTCACACACACTCTGGGAATCCCACTTGGACCTGACTGCACCTCAGATAAGACATTCCAAAAGCCCGCCAAGGAGAAGAAGAAAAGGAAACTGAACCCAGCAGAACCCAGCAGCCCACCAGCCCCAAATCTGGAGACTAAGCGCCAGCGCCAGTCCTTCCTTCCCTGCCTGAAGAGGGGCTCTCTACCTAAGGCCCAGCCTTCCTCTGAGCCCAGAACTCCCGAAGGAGAAAGGACCTCCTCCCGAGTCTGCCCAGCTACAGTCATTAAAGGCCGGGTCCCCCTGGCCTCTTCTGCCTTACAGAACTGCTCTACTCCTCTCGTCCTACCCACTCGTGACCTCAACACCACCTTCAACATCTCCGAGGAGTCCCCCTCCAAACCCAGCTTCCATGAACTTGTTGGCTGTGAGGCAGTCTCCCAGGAGCTGACGAGCAAAGACCAGCCCTCCATCCCTAGGTGAGTACCCACGCATCTCCCATATCTTTCAGAAGGTGGAAGGCAGCTGACTCTTAGAGTGGAGACATTTGCCACCTGCCTCCCCTTGGTCACTTGTCAGCCTTGTGCCCAGGCCCAGGAAAGCAAAGCAGGCAGTCGTAAGGCTACATGAGTTATCTTAGAGTGACCTGGGCCCATGCCTTGTCCCTCCAACTATGCTGGTTCCGTGTCGTGCTCATGAGTAGCTAATGGGACGCCAGCATAGGAAAGGTCATCAGGGAACCAGGAATTAACAAGCCCAGTTCCGTCTGTTCCTAGGCTTTATTTTGGTTCCATGACCCATTCTGAGTTTGTACCCCGAAGATAAATACCTATTTCATCTACTTATACTCTAGGTGTTTGGAATAGAGAAGGAAGGCTAAGAGTGGTGCACATGCCTTTCATCCCAGCACTCAGGAGGCAGAGGCAGGCGGACTCTATGAGTTCAAAGTCAACCTGGTCTACAAAGTGAGTTCCAGGACAGCCAGGGCTCTGTAGAGAGATCCTGTCTCAAAAAAACCAAAGGGAGACTGGCACACTAGGGAAAGAAAACTTTTCTTCAGTATTTTCTAGAGCAAAGTTGAAGCTGTTACCTTTGCCCTCAAACCACATAATAGGGGAATGGCAACTAGCTCAGGACTGAGGCCGAGGCCAGCAGACTGCCCTCCCACGGCCCCATGCCTTCCATGCCCCATGGCCAGCCTTCAGTAACAAGCTCAGAGCTGGGCAGGTGGAAGGGTGAAATTGCTTGAACTCCAGCTCCCAGGACATGCCAGAAACTGACATCTGGATGTTCTCCCGGAACAGGGCTGTCAGTCAGCTGTCAGCCCAAGCTGAGAGAGGCAGGGGGAGAGACCATCTCTTAGCAGAAAGAAGCCTCAGGTCATTTGGTCCATCCTCCCTCCCTGCAAGCTCGGGGCTGGTGAGAGGAGAGTGCTCAGTGGCATCTCTGGCCCCTTCCTGATCTGCCACTGCCACCCCATAGTGCACCTGTGCTCCTGTTCACCACGATGGGCCCCAAATCTTCTCTACCTACAACCACTGCCGGCAAGAAGAGGCGCACTGTGAGGTGAGGCTGGAGGTGGGGAGAGGAAAGCCTAACCAGATTAGTGGGCACCAACTAAGCACAGACCCGAAGCTGGTTTTCTCTGGACCCCCTTGGAGAAAGCAGCCACAGTCCTGTGAGCAGGGACAGCATTTAGTTCTCTGACTGGAATCTCTCTGGCCTCTGCTTACTATTTATCAGGAGGTTTTCCCAGAGATGATATGGGCCTTAGACACCTAGCCATGCGGGAGATTGGCATTGCTCATTGGCTAATCCACCGATGGGACTATTTCTTTCACCTCTGCTTCCTTGGATGTCCCGCATCCCACAAGCCTCTCCTCCCCTCATTGTGCCTCCCATTCTCTCCTGTGGATTTGAAAACTGCTGTTCAACTTCTGCCCTTGAGGTTTGGCTTCTAGGTACCTCTCTTCCACACACACCCACAGTCCATAATATGTCTGTGACCTTCCCATCTTCTTGCCTCCCTGCCTTCCCTTCTTCAGGTCTTCAGTTTCCCGAGGCCGCAGCTGCATTGCCCGCCTTCCCAGTAGCACTTTGAAGAATCCAGACAGACCCTTCACAGCCCCTGGTAACTGGACCTAGGGACAAGTGTAGCTGAGCAGTGGTGGCTGATGAAAATGGGATGTAGGAGACCCAGGTGGAGGAGAGCCTGAATGATTTGCAAGCATTTCAAGGACCCCGACTGGGGAGGCGGGGGCCGGGGGAGAACAGGATGAGAGGCAAGGGACCTGGGACAGAGCCTCACTTTGTCCTTATGTACCGCTCTCTGTCTAACTGACCTGCAGAACCACCCTTGATTCTTCACTGCCTTGGTGACCAGAGGACTCATAAGGGACTGATTGGGGTGACAGAGTGCTGTTAACTGGGTATCCTGACCACGAGACCTCCAAGCTTGTCCTGACTCACCAACACCTTTAGGCTAACAGCCTTCTTCGGTCTGGAACTGCCAATACCATGTGCCCCTGCCCTGCCCTCTAGACCTCGGAACAATTAACACCAACGTGCCTTTCCTGTATTAACACCAACATGCCTTTCCTGTATTAACACCCTCCCCAACTATCCATCTGCCCCTTGCCTTCTTTATTACACTCTGTTACACTCATCTTCCTGGTGTATACATATTCACTTGTGAGTATTAAACATGTGGCTATATTATCTTGTCACTTTCTCATTCCTAAACCCTTCCATGCAAGCAAGGAACTCCTGTGCACTTCTCTACCCCTCAGCCTCATGTCTGCCAACAAGCTCTGTGTAGTGATGGCTTCTACACAGGAAGGGTGGATGAGGACAAAGGGGGCATTTGCTGGCACGTCCGGCTCGGCCCTTCTGGTGTTTGAGATGGGCATCTTCAGCCCTGTGCCCACAGCCCTGGGCAGGAATGCCTCGCCCCCAGATGATGTAGCTCATGACAGGTGTTGTGGTTTATAAAGCTTTATTATTTTCACTCAGTAAACACAGGGCATATGCCAGGTTATAAGAAGAGAGGGGCCGGGCGTTGGTGGCGCACACCTTTAATCCCAGCACTCGGGAGGCAGAGGCAGGCGGATCTCTGTGAGTTCCAGGCCAGCCTGGTCTACAAGAGCTAGTTCCAGGGCAGGCTCCAAAACAATACAGAGAAACCCTGTCTCGAAAAGCCAAAAAAAAAGAAGAGAGGAGAATATAGCCTTAATGTTACCACTTAGATATAGTGCTAGCTATCTATATTGGTATTTAAGTGTCCTAGATCTATATATTTGTCTACTTTAATGATTACTAAATCATCTCTATCCCTGGAGTGTGTTCTTCCTTCTATACCCTCATAGGTTAGTGCCACCTTTCCTTTTTATTAGTTAGAGGCCAACTTTTGTTGCATAACATGGAAAAAAATCTACAGGAAACTGTAGCTCAGTGGTAGGGTGCTTGCCTGGCATCTTGCAGCCCTGGGTTCAAGAAACTTAGGAGTTCAAGAAATAGTACTGCCTGGCGACCTGCAGCCTTCTGTTCTGGGTCCTAGACCTGGCTCCAGGCTCCAGTGAAGATCCTCTCTGTGGGCCTGGGAAATGACTCAGGAGGAAAAACTCTTGTTTTTTTTGCAGGCCTTCCTGACAATCTGAGTTCAGTCCCCAAACTCATCCCATAGTTGTCCTCTGACCACACACACGTGCTGTGACATGCATGTTCCCTGTACTCATACATGTACACACACACTATTTTCTTCCTCACAAGATCTTTGCTCCCAGTGGGTTTAAAAGGATCTCATTTAGATGTCTATTACACCTTAGGGGTGAATTGTTCTGCTGTCAGAAAAGGCCTTTTTGGTAGAATCCAGTTCTGAGGTGAGGCTCCAAGTGAACTCCAGCTAGAGTCCAGAGCAGCCTGCTCCTCTCCCCACTCCACCAGCTCCTGGGGGCCTTCCATTCCCCTTGCTGGGTTGTATAGCAATTCAATATGGTTATCTCTGTCCTCCCTATGAAGACATGGTTGGCTGAGTGAATTAATAATGTAAACAAAATTACAGGAGCTTGTGTTGAACTTGCCCCCCAAAACAAACACATTTTAAGGGTATTTAATACATTGTGAACAGTGTGTAAATAATGCTGCCATGTTCCCAGCATGCTTGGGCCCCTCCTGCTCAGTTCTGTTCCTTATTGGGAGAGTGAGGAAAAGCAGGGGGGTGAGCTTCCCTGTTCTGTCACTGTGTCTGAGCTCTCGATGGCCCTATGAGATGGAGAAGATCCACCCAGCTTACCCACAGTTGGACAGCAAGTGTTTTAGATCAAGCCCACATTCTGGTTTTTACATAACACAGGATTGCTGCCTTTTTGAAGTGAACAGACATCATGTCTCTTCTCAGGCATGGGGTTCCCGCCTCTCCAATTAGTCTTAATGAGTTTGTTCCCCTGTGTACCATGGCTCCCTTGAAGCAGTCAGATTCACATCTGTAGCCCCTGGTGGCTGGCACGGCGCTTTCATTTGAGATCTCACTGAGTGATAGCTGGATGCAGATGGAGTAACTTCTCCATTTCCCGGGGTCTTCACATATATTACCTCTTCTGATCATCACTATCGCCCTTCAAGTGCAAAGACAGTTGGCACAGGGCAAGGCAGCCAGTAACAAGGGCCAGGAGGGCATGCTCTGCACAGTGGGGTCTTTGCATGTGGCAGAGTTTGCCAGGCTGGGGGCAGCCTGACAGTGGGAGAGGTCACTCTTGACAAGGATGTTCGGCAGCCAGCCATTCACTCCGCAAACATTTGCAGCTCTGTGGTACAAAGTGTGCTTTCGGGTGACCCATAAAATGTACTAAGCCTCTGGGCTGATGGAGCTAAGCACGTGTGGCTCCTGCCCTCAATCACAGGAGGTCGGGCTGAGAGCTTGGCTGTGTGGTGTCCTGCATGCCACAGGCAGTCGGGCTGGCAGGAACTGCAGGGGGGCAGCAAGCTGACACCCAGCTTCCATCTGACTTGCATGGGCGATGAGACTCTGAAATTGGATTGTTCTTTCATAGAGTCATCCATGAGACATGGTAATCAATGCCTCTCCATCCACCACAGACCCAGCCTGGCCTAATGCCCCCTCTCCCTGCATCATCCCAGCCCTGCTTCTGTGAGTTGAGAAAGCAGTCACCCCACGCTCTTTGGTCACACAGAAGCTTAGATCTGAACCTGCCATTTGGGGTACACATTTCTACCCAGTTCACAAAACCAGGCTTGTGGCAAAGAGCTGAAAACCTTTGTGAAGACAAAGGGGGTGGCACCTATTCCTGGAACTGAATGAACAGCAAAATCTACCATCCATGCTGAAAACTGGCAAGGGGGAAGGGTCTAGTCTTTCTGTGTTCTCCCTATGTGCAGTCTTCAGCTTGCTCCCTCCGGGCTTCCCAACCTGGGGAATCTCCTTGGCAGCTATTTCATGAGTTCTACCCCAGTCACCTGTTTCCAGAACCTCTTCCTCCCTCCCCCCCCCATGGCCCCATGGCTCTTGACTGTGCTTGAGGGATTCTGGTTCCAGGTAGAATCTAAGTCATGGCTGCTTTCTTTTCCACAGTTCTGTGTGTGTGTGTGTGTGTGTGTGTGTGTGTGTGTGTGTGTGTGTGTGTGTGTGTGTAAAGAGGCATCCAGGACAGTTGGGGATGAATGTTGGGGGAGGAAGAGAACAGATCCATACCCAGGAGTCTGAGGTCTGTTTCAAGTAAGCCTTATGGCTCTCTGCTCAACACAG
The DNA here is from genome assembly GCF_003668045.3 of Cricetulus griseus. Taxonomy (NCBI): domain Eukaryota; kingdom Metazoa; phylum Chordata; class Mammalia; order Rodentia; family Cricetidae; genus Cricetulus; species Cricetulus griseus. The sequence continues at coordinate 115,219,871 of NC_048600.1, forward strand.
CCCTGTCCATTGGCCCATCCTATCCACTTGGAGAACTGCTAGTCTGCAAATAGTGGGTGACTATCAGCCCTCTTCTCCCACCAGGGCCACATCTAGTCCCACCCCTCACCCCCAGGGGTCCAATCAGGTGGGAGGGGGAGGGAGGATGTAGGGAGAAAGTGCAAAGCAGACTGGGAAAGCAATTAAAAAGCAGATGTCAGGGTTGGAAGCTGGGAGGTAAAGGACAGACTGAAGTGGGCCTGTCTGGGGCCCTGAGAGGCCAGGGAGAAAGGGCCTGAGCTTATTAACTCTGCCACAGCAGCCTGGCCCCAGAACCTGTGAAAATGAATGAGCTGCTGATTCCAGCAATAGGGAGAGGCAGACCCAAGGAGGAAGAAGAAGGACTCTGGGGTCCAGTCTGGGGTCATTCAGCAGCCACAGGAGCTGATTTCTGATTAGCAGAACCTGGCTGGGTATAGGCTAGAGGTGGGAGAATGAATGGCCCCTGGTCCAAGGCAGGTCCTCTCCAACTGAAGCCCCCACCTGCAGAAGCTTCAGTTGGTAAGAAGCTAGTCCTGTTCCGTGGTGCCTTAACCTGGGAGGTGTAGACCCTGTTCTGAGGGGGAAGACAGATTCTAGCATCAGGAAATCTTGACCTGGAGGTGGGGGGAAGCACAGCTCATCTTCCCACGAGGACTCAGGCAGAGGTGCACAGGAGAGCCAGGCACAAAAGGCAAACGCAGGAGTTACAGCCTCAAGTCTAAGGATGGAGGAAGGCACTTGAGAACAGAGCCCACAGGGGATAAGGGAAGCAAGAATGTGGGCTAGGGGGCAACAGCTGCTTCAAAAAAGGTACGTGTTGGGCTGGATGACTGTGGGTGTAGACAAAGTATTTGCCTAATTAACATGCATGATGTCCTGGGTTTGAATATCAGATAAACCAAGTGTGGTGGCGCACACATGTAATCCCAGCACTCAGAAGGTGGAGTCAGGAGGATCAGAAGTTCAAGGTCATCATTGGCTACATACATATCAAATTTGAGGCCAACCTGAGATATAATGAGACTGTCTCACAAAACAGTAACAGCAAAAACAAAGAATCAACAAAAACCTAATAGTGTCCTCTTGGAGGACCTGAAGCCACCAGCAGCTACAAGTCTAGGAGAATACAACCTTGACTCCCCGCTCTCTTTACTCACCGTTGTCCCTTGGTCCTATCCACTCTGCCATGTAACCTCTCTTAAAGGTTCTCACATTCTCCCAATAGAGCTGTAGGACTTGGCAGCCCTTACTCAAGTTCCTGCCCCTCCTGGCCAAGCCATCACAGAAGCTCCAGCATTTGATAACTGGAGCACATGGGATGCATTTCAAAATGGACACTATGGTTTGTCAACAGTGTCTCTCACAGACTGTTCTCACAATGTTCTTGGGAGGTGAACCCTCATTTCACAGATCTGGAGATGGAGATTCAGTGATGGTTCCTGCCTCATTCAACACTTAACAGCTCCTGAGGAGCCAAAGTGTTGCTTTCTCCTCAAGAGGGCACCGTCACAACAGAGGTGAGTGGTGAAGAAAAAAAATCAAAGCAGAATGGCCAGCTGGGCGATACAAATGTGGATGTTAGAAAAACCACCAACCTCTAGGAAAACCTATTTCCTTCCACTGGTTTTGGTGGCCAGACCTGGGCAGCTGAGCACTGCCATCTAGTGGCCATAGGGCTCAAATTCCCTTCTTCCAGGCAGCACCAGGGGATGGGGTTAGCCAGTCTTGATCTCACTGCCATTCTGTACTTGCACTGGGCAGGGGCAGGTGTGCAAGCAGAGCCAGTAGGTGACACTGAGATTGCACGGCCACTTGAATTAGAGGCTGGCATCGGTGGGAAACACCAGACACTGTGTAGATGAGTTGAGAGCAGAAGTGGGATTGTCCCAGGAGGAATTGAGGCTTTGCCGTGTAAGCAAAAGATCATCGGTCAGATTTTAATACAAGGAGAGGGACACTAGGAAGCCATCTATCCCCACTTTGACTTGAAGCAGGGCTCAGTTTGGCTGTGGACTCTGTAGTGAGGTTCCAAGCATCTGTCTCCATGGCTGGCAGCACCCTGTGGTGGAGTCTAAAAGTCGGCTGGAGTTTGGCCTGAGGCTTTTGTTTTTGGAGACTTCTGCTTGGGAAAGTTGAAAAAGAGTAACCCCCAGGGTGAGGCAGGAGCCAGGCTATGAGGATGGGAATCCCTGTGGCAACTGGGAGAGCAGCGGGCCTGTCTATTTTCCTACCAAGTGCCTATCTGGGGCAGATATGCATGAATATGGTGGGAAGTGGGCTAGGAACTTGGCTAGAGAGCTACCCAGCAATAGGGCTTAGGTAAATGAATGCATGGAGGGGAAAGCCACACAGCTGTTAAAATGATGATGTAGGCAAATGGCTATTGATTCAGAAAGATGTTCACAACATATTGTTGAAGGAAAAGCAAATTACAAAATAATTGGTGCAGTATGGGCCTGTTTTGAAAAAAACCATTTATATGTGTAGAAAAACCTGGCAGTGTTTATCTGCATGTGGCAAAACTATGGCTAATTAAATATTTAAATTGCTTATGTGTATTTTCTTTTCTTTTATTTTTAAAGATTTTATTTATTTATTATGTATACAACATTCTGCTTCCATGTACATCTGCACACCCGAAGAGAGCACCAGATCTCATAATGGATGGTTGTGAGCCACCATGTGGTTGCTGGTGCTGAACTCAGGACCTCTGGAAGAGCAGTCGGTGCTCTTAACCTCTGAGCCATCTCTCCAGCCCGCTTATGTGTATTTTCTGATTTCTCTACAGTGAGTGTATAATAAAACACCAATATGAAAGTTTGTAATCAAGTGTCTTTGTTTTGTCTCTACACACAAAGACCCTTTGAGAGAGTATAGCAAGGATCCAAAAGCCCAGTGGGGTTAGAGTGGAACTTGGTCCTACATCAGGGGTACAAGGAGGGGGTGAGGGGCAGAGACTGGAGGACTCCTTGGCTGGTACTGAAATAAACTCACATAAACAGGACGGACTCTCCAGTTTTTCTGTCAAACCTCTCCTGCTCTTGTCGTATCTTTTCCCTTCAGAACCACTTTGTTTGGACCTAGAAAGGCAGGCCACTCCTACCCTCTGAGATGTGTCCTGAGTTAAAGGCTGGTCTCTAGTAAGGCTCTTCCCTTAACATCCCCTGTTCTTTAGCGTTCCAGCTTATAAGAATATTAATAGTCACTGGGGGGCAGGAAGTGGTCATGCAAGCCTTTAATCACAAAGGGGCAATTGGATTGCTGTGAGTTCCAGACCAGCTTGATCTATATAGTGAGTTCCAGGGGACATGATGACATACTGCCTAAAGGTTGCTGGGAACTTCTCTCAAGATCTGCCTTACTATGCCGTTGTCCTCAATGGGGGAAGATATGGCTAGATCTTAAGGAGCTCCTTCCTTTCCCATGCTGGGACTCGCTAGGGGAACCTCAGCCTGTGCAAGTTCAAGTGAATGCCATGTCCCTGGTACCGAGTAAGGGATGCTGCTGTGTCAGGAGCTCAGGGGTCTGAATTGGCTTGAGCAGGGGGAGGGGGCAAGCAGCCAGGCGTTGTCTGTAAGCTGGCTGCCCCCAGGACCTCCTCTGTGTGCCCGCTGAATGACTCACCTTGGCAGAGACACAATGGTCAGGGTAGGCACACAGCCTGCTTCCCGTTGCACTCCAGGCCCCCTTCGATGCTTTCCGAGAAGTCCATTGATCTGGGAGCTTGTACAGCACCAGGGGCTGACATCCTGGCATCTTAGGATAAAAGCAGCCCAGCCCCCTTGGGGCTGCCCTTGCCGTATGGCTCCCTCACTGGCGGCAGAGAACAAGGCTCTATTCAGCAAGTGCCCTGGAGCAGGGATCAGAAGCTCAAGCATGGACAGAGGGAAGCAGGGGTGGGGGGAACTTAGCTGTCTGTTTTCCAGAAGCCCAAGGGCACAAATGGCTAAGGCGCCTGGGAGGGACCAGAGTGGAGGGGATGGATAGGCCTGAAGTCTCACGGCAACAGCCTCCTCCCCACCATTGATGATAGTGAATTCTGGCTTCCCAGACCTAGAGATTCCCCAGAGGCCTGATGTGTGGAAATTTGAAGAAGATAAATCTCCTGGGAGAATGAGGGGTGACCAGGAGGACAGGGTGTTACAAAAATGAAGATTCCAGCATGCACAACCAACTCATTCATAGCTACTCTGTAGAGCTGTCAGGGGCCAGGCTCGGGGAGGAGTAAAGGGAAGCTGGACCAGGAAGAAATGGCCCAGTAGGCTAGACACGATGCCAAAGAGGGGCTCAGGAAGGAGGTCTGCTATTGTACCCTATTAGGGTCCTCATGCATTCCTTCTGTCTTGCCCCTTAGACACACAGCTAGAGGCCCAGGCTGGCCCTGGAGTCATAGGGAGGGCCCCAAGCCCAGCCCTTCACTCCTGAACTCCAGGAATGAGAAGACAGGATGGCAGGGAGAGGACTCTGGACACCTGTTGGGAATGGGAGTCAGCAGGAAACTATCATATAGGCTGATCCTGGAGGCAGGGCATAGATTCTTCAAGTTCCTAGCATCTCACAGGCCCATGGAAAAGTGCAGAATGAGGGTAGCCCTGGCTTCTAGACGCTAAGAGCAGGGGGCAGCTCACCCAACCCAGCTCGTGCTCACCCTCTCTCTCTCTCTCTCTCTCTCTCTCTCTCTCTCTCTCTCTCTCGTGTGTGTGTGTGTGTGTGTGTGTGTGTGTGTGTGTGTGTGCGCGCGCGTGCGTGTTTGCTCACATGCTCGAGTGCACCTACACACAAATGCTTGTTCATTGCAAGATATTCCTGTGTGGGCCCATGTGCACTGAGGTTAAATGTCAGCATCAGGTATTGTTCCTCAGACACTGTTGCCTTGGTTTTCTTTGAGACATCGTTTCTCTCTGGGACCTGGAACTCACCCATTAATCAGTGAGACCCAAGGATCCTCCTGGTTTTCTTTCCCCAGCACTGGAGTTACAAGTACACATCGTCAGACCTGACCTTTTGTTTTCATTCTGTGACTAGAACTTGAGTCTTCATGCTTGACAGGCAAGCAATTTATGGGCTGTTTCCTCAGCCACTCTAGCCCTCTCTTGACCCATCTTACCAGAAAGGGGTTTTTCTTCATCACTGGTGAAGCCAAGCTGGTGTGCCCAGGGAAACCTTGACTCTAGTACAAAGACCTCAGTGGGGTGAGAGGAGCTCTCCCCGTAGCTGGGCTAGGGCCCAGCTCCACCCCCTCAGTCTATTCAGTGGGGTGCTGCCAGGAAGTCAGGGCAGAGCCAGTTCAGCCCATTCCTCCATAAAACTCTGACATCCCCAGAGCCAGCAGGGCCAGGGCAGGATGGAGCGAAGACGCATCACCTCTGCACGTCGCTCCTATGCCTCCTCCGAGACGGTGGTCAGGGGCCTGGGTCCCAGCCGCCACCTGGGTACCATCCCACGCTTCTCTTTGGCTCGAATGCCTCCTCCACTCCCTGCCAGGGTGGACTTCTCCCTGGCCGGGGCTCTCAATGCTGGCTTCAAGGAGACTCGGGCCAGTGAGCGCGCTGAGATGATGGAGCTCAACGACCGCTTTGCTAGCTACATCGAGAAGGTCCGCTTCCTGGAACAGCAAAACAAAGCACTGGCAGCTGAGCTGAACCAGCTTCGTGCCAAGGAGCCCACCAAACTGGCGGACGTCTACCAGGCAGAGCTGCGAGAGCTGCGGCTGCGGCTGGACCACCTTACTGCCAACAGTGCCCGGTTGGAGGTGGAGAGGGACAATCTGGCACAGGACCTGGGCACCCTGAGGCAGAAGTGAGGAGGGGGTCAGGGAAAATGGCTAGACAGAACCGAGAGGGATGCCTATAAGGAAGGGTACTGACTCTGGCAAGGGCTCGGCGTTTCAGCTGCTGCATTTCCCCATGCCTGGGAAAGGGAGAGCTATCTTTGCTCCCTAATATGATGGGAATAGGCAGGGAGAGGCCAGAACTTCAGCGATCTGATTCCCAAAGGTCTGCTGCCAGGGAGCCTGGCACGCGGGACATCTCCACACTGGGGAAGGCTGTGTGGGCAGCGAGGGCACCAGCCAGCAGGTGCTCTGCTTTTTCATTCATTTGGCACTGTGAATCTGACGAGTGAAGGCTTATGTCCACAAGGAGGCTCTGGTCTCTGAAATAGAGAGAATGAAAGAAAGGGCAGGCCTGGGTGCAGAACCCCGATGACTGTCTGTCACCAGTTTTTGTCATAGCTGTGAAGGAGAGGTCATGATACAATCTGTCCTAAAAGGTGGAACTCTGGGGCATGGTGCTTTGCTGAGTGGTGGACATTCGTGTGCCCATATAGTGCAGGAGGTGCACTGGTGTCTGTAAAGCGTGCACATGGTGGTGGATGCGCCTGTGCGAGCATGAGCAGGTGCACCAACCCCGATAAGGCACCTCAGTAATGAGTTAAGGCAGAAACTCTTATCTGCTGCTTACTCTCTCAGCCAGGGCCTCTGTTTAGGAAGCCTCTGCTCCTTACGTCTCCTGCCACTCTGTGGGTCCTGTGAGAGTGTTTTATGACAGTCAATTCCATAGAGGTTGGGACAGGGATCTAATAAGAGTTCTTAGGAAAGCATTAAGCCCATACTGTGTCCCATATCCCAGGCTCCAAGATGAAACCAATTTGAGGCTGGAGGCTGAGAACAACCTGGCTGCCTATAGACAGGTCAGAGAGATGGGAGGGATGGGCAGCTGGGGTGGGGGTGTGTGTGTTGGGGGTAGGGCTTGGGGGTGGGGTTAATGACTGCCCACCCAGACATAGGCCCTGAACTTAACCCTTCACTGCAGTTGCCTGCTTCCCAGACCCCCACAAGGAGGGAGAAGACAAAACTGGAGGTTGTAGTGGGGTGGGCTCTGGGGTCAAAAAAGGCCCTCTCCCCACTCCAGGAGGCAGATGAAGCTACCATGGCCCGTCTGGACCTGGAGAGGAAGATTGAGTCGCTGGAGGAGGAGATACAGTTCTTGAGGAAGGTCCATGAGGAGGTGAGGCCAGGTGGAACGAGGGAGGCCAAACAAGAATCTTCAAATGAAAGAGACAGACAGATGGACAGATAGATACTTAGAGAGGGAAACAGAGAAGCCAACTGTCAGGAAGAAAGAAAATGAAAGAGAAAGAGTGAAGACAGAGAGACCAAGGGAGGTGTTTTCCAGTGTCTCCTACCCCTGGAAAATGCACACAGGCCCTCCCCCACCACCATGTTTTGAGAAGCACAAGGCCAGGTCTTTAGTTTCTTCTCCACATCAGCTCTGTGAGCCCTTCTTGTGGTCTCCTTTCATAACAGGAAGGATGTTGAATCCTAGAGAAGTTAAAAACAAAACAAAACAAAACAACCACCCCAAAGTCACACAGCCTGTCTGGTTTCACCCTCTCCCCCACTTGTCACCAGGAAGATGGGAGACAGTCATGAAAACCCCTCTGAGGACATGCCATCTCAGCATTTGGGAGGTAGAGGTAGGAAGCTCAAAGTGTTTAAGGCCAATTTCAGCTACACAGAAGATTTGAGATCAGCCTGGTCTCCATGAGACCCTGTCTCAAATACACACACACACACACACCCCTCTGTTCTCTGACCTCAGAGCCAGGATGCAGGACATATTCATGCCTGGCTCCTGAACACACAGCCCTGGGAGGAAGACGCCCTCAGATTCTCATTCCATACCCATTAGGGTTTTTATTTCTACTTTTTAACAGGGTCTCACTGTGTAGCCTTGGCTTGCCTGGAACATTCTATGTAGAGCAGACTGGCTTCAAAATCATAGAGGACTGCCTGCTCCAGCCTCTCACATGCTAGGGTTAAAGGTTAAATGGCACATGCCCATTAGCTTAGGCTATGCACTTCCTCCAGTAAAGGCTGCCCCATTTCCCTGAGCCAGTGACATATCTGGGCAGGCAAAAGTGTGATGCTGGGAGAGCCCCAGCTGTAGCCTGGGCCTGAGATACCCCTTCTTTTACCCTATTAGGAAGTTCGAGAACTCCGGGAGCAGCTGGCCCAACAGCAGGTCCACGTGGAGATGGATGTGGCCAAGCCAGACCTCACAGCGGCCCTGAGAGAGATTCGAACTCAATACGAGGCAGTGGCCACCAGTAACATGCAAGAGACAGAGGAGTGGTATCGGTCCAAGGTACCCGTGGGCTAGCCTGCCTCTTCCAGGCAGCCCTTCCTGATCCACACTGGGGAATAGGGAAGGAGGCTTGGAAAATAACCTATCTAGGTGACCAGCTTGCTCAGAGAAGTGAGATGGCTTGCCCAGGACCACACAGGCATTACGACTTCCCAAACTACTCATTGTTATTGCTACTACTATTTTTAACCAGCAAGGTTAAAGGTTAACTAGTTTGCACAATGTCACACAGCTCCTAAGTGAACAAGGGATAAAGTTTCTAATCCTAACCCATCTCATTTGAGAGCCTGCCTTTTTGATGCCTCTGCCAGTCTGTGTCCTGTGTTCCTGAACGTCTACTGTGTGCCGGGTACTCCCCAAGATACAGAGAAACATTTATTTGGTCAAGGAGATATCAGAGTTTATACAGACTGGGAAACAGGGGCTTGTGCTAAACAGGCAGCTTAGAGACTCAAGAGAAGAGGGAAGGGCGTCTCAAGTAGAGAACAGGCGTTGTGAGGAGGCCTGAGACAGAAAAGCAGAGACTGGAGGTGTTGCTGGCCAGGGCACAGAGTCCAGTTTGAGCCGCAGAAGCCAGTGACAGCCTGAACATGTTGAAGGCCTGATAAATCCTTCGGTTACAGTTGCTGCACCTGGGAGAGACCTGAGGTCGACCCCACTTTTCTGATTTTCCAGAGACCGTGTCTATCCCCCATCCCAGGCAGCAACCTGGTTTGTGCACTGTGCCGATGGGAGGCTCCAGCCCTCCCTTCGACTTCAGTTCCTCTTTCGATTTAGTTTGCAGACCTCACAGATGCTGCTTCCCGCAACGCAGAGCTGCTCCGCCAGGCTAAGCACGAGGCTAATGACTATCGCCGCCAACTGCAGGCCTTGACCTGCGACCTGGAGTCCTTGCGCGGCACGGTGAGCACAGGCAGGGACCACTGGTCGGATGGGGGCAGCCGTCACCCAAGATGTTGCTGGAAGGGGACCGGGCGGGGGGGGGTTGGGAGGGTTGAGGGTAGATGAAGAGTGGTAAAGGGAGGAAGGAATCTGAAAAGTTGGAGGTGGGTAGGGGGCTGAGGCTGAGGGTGGGGCCTCAAAGCCCCTTGGAATCACCGGACCAAGTGATCAGTCGGTTCCATCCGGCAGAATGAGTCCCTAGAGAGGCAAATGCGTGAACAGGACGAGCGCCACGCGCGGGAGTCGGCAAGTTACCAGGAGGCGCTCGCCCGGCTGGAGGAGGAGGGCCAAAGCCTCAAAGAGGAGATGGCTCGCCACCTGCAGGAATACCAGGATCTACTCAACGTCAAGCTAGCACTGGACATCGAGATTGCCACCTACAGGAAATTGCTAGAGGGCGAGGAAAACCGGTGAGCTCATCTCCTTAGAGCTGTTTTTTCTCCTTAGAATTCCCCCTAAGGTACTCCAGTAGCCTTGTATTCCTTCCACCCCCAAAGTCCAGCCTAAGGCATAATAGGTATTCAAGAAATGACTGAAGGATAGATAGATAGATAGATAGATAGATAGATAGATAGATAGATAGATAGACAGACAGACAGACAGATAGATTCATTCAACCAGTATTAAGTTCCAGGGCTGAGGACTTGAGCTATTCCCCCAAACTAAGAGGCTGACTCCCAAGGCTAGCCAACAAAGATGGGACTTCTCCCGCCCACCTGCCAAGCCTCCATGCTCCTTCCTGGAGGTATTCTGTGGGGGCAGATAATACACAAGCTCCTTGCAGATTTTTCCAGCTGCAGGAGAGTATTAGCTTCTGGGCTGAAATTTAGGTGGAGGAGGTTGGAGGTTGCTGTGTGGTTAGGGTTAGGTTCCTAGTATCCACATGACAGCTTGCAATGTTCTGTAGTAACGCTCCGGTTCCAGGGGATCCAACACCCACTTCTGCCATATATATGTAGTTCATTACTTTAATCCCAGCACTTGAGAGGAAGAGGCAGGCAGATCTCTATGAGTGTGAGGCCAGCCAACACTGCATAGAGAGACCTTTGTCTGAAAGACCTGAGGTGAGGGGAGAGAGAGACAGAGAGACAGAGGGGGAGGGATGTAGGGAATGGAACCAGGCTGGCCTGGCAAAGGACTTTGAGATTTTCATGCTGTGATCTGGGAATGTTCTGGCCTCATCACCCCCATCCCTCACTGTCTTTCAGCATCACCATCCCTGTACAAACTTTCTCCAACCTGCAGATCCGAGGTCAGTATAGTGGGGCCTTGTGGGAAAGGGTATTGAATAGCTACCTCCTCCCCCAGGCCTGTGGACTGCTCTTGGGGACTGGGGGCAAAGGAATCCAAGTTCTCCTTGGGAGCCTTTAAGACCTTCCACTAATCCTACGTAGAGCACAGCATCCTAGGGCTTATAGCTGTCCCTGTCTCACTCTGCCCTATGCCCCCAACCCCTAGCTGTACCCTTGCAGAACTGGTGAGGTCTCGACTGATGCCAGGTCTGCTAGCCATGAACAAGCTCTGCCCTTCTCAATGTTTTACGTTTTGTTTTGTTTTGAACTGCTTGTCACTACAGGAGACAAAAGCACCAAAGAAGGGGAAGGCCACAAAGTCACAAGGCATCTCAAAAGGCTCACAGTACAAGTTATACCAATACAGGCTCACCAGATTGTAAACGCAGCCCCGCCAACTCTCGGTTAGATAGATGCCTGCTTTTCAGCTGTGTGTTATCCCAGCTAGACAGGGAGAGAGCATCATCAAGCCTATTTCCCCACTCCTCTTGGCCTCCTCTAAAGGACAGGGACCTTTCTCCAGAAGCTTCAGTCCCAAGCCCGTCCTGGCTATGTGTGATTAGGTTATACCAACAGAGCTAGCCTATGTTAAAGGGGACTTGTCCCTGGGAGTAAATGTTCCTGCTGAGCAAATGCCAGCCTCTGCCTCACCTCTTTGCTGTCACTAGGTGGTCCCCTTGGGTCTTGCAGTGCCTCTGGGCAGGCTCTGTGTTTGATTCATGGGTCCCCAAGGCTCTGTTGTTTCACTCAATGCTGACTCAGCCCAGAGGATTAGCTCCCTCTGGACTGCTGCTCTTGTAGTGAATAAAGTTTTATGTTCCCTGCTCTTCATTTTAAATATTACTGAGTGTGACATGTTCTATTTTCCTCTCTAAGGGGGATGGACCAAATTACTTTTTACTGGTATGTGGCCCTTAAGTGATTCTTAGATGCAGGGAGGAAATTTCACGTAGGAATATTGGCCATACATATTTCAAGATGTAATTCAGCATTAGAAAGTTAATTATGCTGACCAGGTAAAAGTAATAGTGCCAAATTCTAGACAGTCAAGGGCCACTAGAGTCCAGATAAGTGACAGAAAAAGGTAAGGATGGGGAAGGGTCCCACACGTATTAATCACTAATTGTGGCACATGTTAACATGTGTTAGTCACCCCATCACCATCTCCAGGGAAGTAGGCACCGTGAGCACTTTTTGTAAGAGAGGAAACTGAGGCCTCTATCTTGATGTAGCCCTTGGTTGTCAGGAAGCCAGGTGCCAGAATAGAAGGCCGCGTGGGCTACAGGACAGCAGTAAGATGTGTCTGTGCTGGGGGGCAGTTGGGAGTCTCCAGCCACTTTGGGCAAACTGAGCCTCTCCCTACCTAGTTAGATAGCCCTGTATTCATGCCCCTGGGTGCATGATGGGAAGCTGGATACAGGACAGGCTGTTTAGTGCCCCAAGAGCCCACTGAGGCCTCCTCTCCTCGCACCTGCAGAAACCAGCTTGGACACCAAGTCCGTCTCAGAAGGGCACCTCAAGAGGAACATCGTGGTGAAGACGGTGGAGATGCGGGACGGTGAGGTGAGCAAAGGCTCTGGTTGCCCCCAGGAGTTCCTGAAGCGAGACTGCAGAAAGCCTGGGACTAGCTCACAGAAGGTCCCTATTAACTAACTACCGGGGCTCCCAATGGAAATTTGGAAGAAGGGATTGACCTTGAATGCAATTCTCCTTTCCCAACCCTTCCTCAGGTGGTGTGTTAAGGGCAACCCGGGTACCAAGGCCTCCTGATGGCTCAGCTCTGACTGGGACAGTTAGGGAAAGAAAAGGCCTTCAAATCTTACTCAAAGGAGCTTTCCAGAGAGGAATGGGAACAGGAGATAGACACAGCATGCATGGCCTTCTCTATTTGTTGGGGTGGCAACAGAGATAGCTTCTCCTGTGCCATAGTGTCAGGCATGGTGTTAGATGCTTTACAAGTGGCATTTCACACCCCAATTGGACCTCAGCATGATGCAATTACAATGACAGTCAAGGGAGGACAGGTCAGGATAGTTGGGAGCTTGCCTCAGGATGCACAGCCTAGCATGGTGGGTCTGGGAGCTATGTCACCCCTAACTGTGCACTGTGCACCTTCCCTGTCCCCTGCAGGTCATTAAGGAGTCCAAGCAAGAGCACAAGGATGTGATGTGAGGTGTGCCCACCTGGTGGCCCCTGCCAGACAGTGTGAAGGGCCCAGAGCTCCCCCTCAGATAGCCCTGTTCCCTTCAACATCAGCATTCCCCTTCCCTCTGTTTTTATGCCTGTCTGCTGCCCGGGGCTCAGTCCTTACTGCTGACAGATGGTACATACTCTGTGCCTCCAACTAACAGGATACTCACCCCAAAGGGGCAGTCAGGAGGGGAGGGGCCAGCAGCTGGGTTAGAATTGGAAGGAAAGAGGAAAGTTGGGCAGAGCAGGGAGCCTTAACAAATCATTTCCTTCATCCTTGTTGTTATGGAAACTGTGGCCAGAGCTGATGGTCTCTGGGAATTGGACTTTGAGTTTCCACTAGCTGCTGAAGGAAGACAGAAAGTCGGACAGAAAGGGGAGGTCCCAAGGCAAAGTAGCTCTAGCCAGAGACTTGTTTCCAGAATAGCCCTGACTGATCTAGGAGTGGGTGGGGAGACCTGCTACCTGGAATGGCCACTAAGGCAGACCTAAGAGTCATCACCTTCAGAGTGATGACTCGTGTCTCAGCCCTACTGAGTTGCCACTCAGCTCAGCAGCCTGTGAGCATGTGGAAACTTGGTTCTCAGCCCTTGGGGGGATCTATAGCATAAGTGGAGAAGGAAGTAGTACCAGGAGGGGGTAGAGGTGGGGTACCTGGCCCCTAAGTGTGGATGCAGAGAGATCAAGTCCAGGAAGGCCCCCCTACTCAGGCTGGAGGAGCACCAGCAGAGATGATTCAGACATTGGAGTTGGAAGTTGTAGGCAACCAGTTACACTTGGCTCTGGGTCCTGGGAATCAAAGAAATGACTCATTCTCCTGAAGACACTGAAACAGGAGAGAGGGACTTCTTTCCATTGGGCAGGGTAAAGCTGTGTCTCGGTTGTCAAGGTCTATTCCTGGCTGCATGGTCTGTATCCACTCAGTTCTCTGCCCCCGTGACTGCTGCTTTGTAATCCGGATGAAACTACTACCATCCTTTTGAGGCTCTCCATCCCATAATTTATAGCTGCTGTTCTCCAAGCAAGGGGCCTGTGTCCTTTTTATGCATACTCATAATATTACCTATGTTTTTAGTCATCATCCTATTTGACAATTTGGGAAACTGAGACATGAGCCTGGTAGACTGGCTCCTGTTCCAGCTGCTTAGAGACAATTTGGGACTATGCTTCCACACCAGAGCACCTTCTCTTGGGCTGGTTGGTGGGGAATTGTGCCCAGCAATGGGGCTGAAAGTGTCCACTCCATTGTCCTTTCCTCCCCTCTAAGGTCATAAAAGGAGAGTGGGGCCCCTCCTCTTCCTAGGACATTGTACCCTCTCCTCCCACTCCTTGCTGCCTCTGCTAACCTCTGCTGTCACCTTTACTCACTAAGAAGAAATAAAGACATGTGTCATGGCCTTCCGCAGAGTGGGTCTGATTTGTTCAGAAGCTGGGGTGAAGAGCAAGGCAGGAGTCAACTGGCTCATTATTACAGGTAGTCTTGAGATCCTGACTCCATTGCAGCAGCTACCTGTCAGATCCCACCTCCTACAGAGTGCTGGCGCTGTGGCCTTTGCTCCAGACCTCTTCTCCTCCCCAGTCCCTAGCCTGGGTACCACCATTCAGAAAGTCCTGTGTTGGATCTCCATTTTCCTCACTCATCCCCATCTTCACACCTGCTGCTCTGCTATTCCCAGAACAATCGGAAGCCGAGGAAGACATAGCTCCTCCACTTTCCTTTCTCTTTCTCCATCCCACCCCATCCAGTTCAACCAGGGCCCAGCAGTAGTCCTCAAGAGCAAAACACCCTCAATGTCAGCAACGCTGACAGATGACCTGATGGGTTTATCAGTTCACTTCCTCCTGCAACCTGAGTGTCAAGTGAGAAGACTACTGTCCATTCCCTTCCTGACTTCAGTCTCTGACCTCTGACCTCCCTCAGGCGTCTCCACTTTCCAGATTAGACCCAGGCCCCTCCCATGAAACTGGAGAGCAAGTTGTAAATAAAAGACTTGTACATCACCTTGTCACGTGTCCCAGCCCAAGGTGCCCATCCAGGAGCATCTGGTACCATTTAACAAACATACTGAAAATACAACTGGCTTTCACAGTTGGAGAAGGGCATGGGTGGAGAAGTTGGGACAACAGCGGAATGAGTAGCAACAGCACCGACAGACATGAATGGTGACAAAGATTGCGGTGATGAGCAGATAGCCTATCAGGGTGAGCTCCACAGCACTGCGAGTCTCGGGGTCTGAGAGTGAGGCTGGGTAGCGTCCTCGAGATGTTACTCCCAACCGGAAGCCAGCGATTCTCAACCCTTGCCGCCAGCAGTAATAGATGCCCCGGTCACTCAACTGGGTAAAGCGGATGTGGAGATGGTTGCCGTGGTCGATGAACACGCGCATGGATCTGTTGACGCCTTTTAGGTATTGTGTGCGGTAGAGGGGCTGGCGGTCTTTGTCCCAGGCTACAGCATGCTCTGGCCGGGCCCCGGGACAGGAGATGATGAGGCCATGGCCTAGTCTCTGCTGATGGAATTGAATGGGCACCTGAGGCAGCCAGGGACGGCTGCCCATTTTGGACACATAGTTGTAGATTGTCAGCATACCCTTCCGGATCTGATTCCTCTTCTCACAGGACACTAGGCAGCTCTGAATTAGCAGCTCAGGTGTGTGGTACCTGGTCCTGATCCACAGTTTCCTTGGCACAGCCCGAGAGCCACAGGACACGACATCGGGCAGTGTCTTAAGGTACCGAGGGGAGAGGTCAGGGTTCTGCAGGTAGCAGAGTCCAAGGCGCCACTGTTCCCCATGCACCCCACAGCGGTCACAGGGTGTCCACTCCCAGAAGGTAGTAAAGACATGGAGGCTTCCAAAGTATTCATCCGGCAATGGCTCCTGGCCCCTGTCCTTGAAGGTGGCTACCATTCCCTCACTGCTTTGGATGTCCACATCATAGGCATAAAAATAGTCCCCCTTACGGGTGCCACAAAAATATAGGCCTGAGTCCTCGGGCTGGGCCCGGAAAACCAACAGACTGAACATCCGGATGCTGAAGCGAACCAGCATGCTGCTGCCTGCTCGAACATGAGCCGCCTCTGTGAGCAACCGCCCATCAAAGTCTGTAAGCACTGTAGTGTGGCTGCTTCCCAGGTGCTTTTGGTAATACCAGACCACAGCTGAAACATCCTCAGGTTTGCAGTGGCAGGGAAGCTCAAAGCTCATGTCAGCCAGATAGGCAGCATTATCAAACATCAGGAAAGCTGGGCAGGGAGTCTTCTGAAAAATGTTCTCCTTCTCCACGATTTCAAAGGCCTGGAGACTGCCCCAGGCCCACAGGAGCACAGTGGTGTGGGCCAGACTCATGCTTGTAGGAAGGAGGGTCTTAAATGGGCAGGGCAAAACCTAAGGCACCAAAGACCTATGGCTTTTTAGAAATCATGCTGAGAGGAGGCTGCTACATAAAGAAAGGGTCAAACAACCAGTAAAAGAAGCCAGAAAACTGCAGAGGAGACAGCCAGGTGCAAGGCAATTTATTCCCAGCTGATGTACAAGATGCCGTTCTAACACACCAGGACAGATCTCAAGAGTGGGGTGGGGAGTCATTCTAGAACCTAGCAGTCTCTCACCTTTCTAGAACACTGACACTCAACTAAGAATGGGTCAAGGGAAACTAGAATGAGCTGTAAGTACCCTTGGCCCTGCCTGCCCAGGAGAACATCCTTTTATTATTCTGAGAGATAACAGCAACCTCTCTTGCACAGCTGGTCATCCGGGATGCTGGCCAGACCTGGGCCAATGGACTGGGGATTTCCCAGGCTCAACCTGTGAAAGAACTAGGTCTCTGGGGGAACATTCTGCATCTCAAATGAAGGACCTTTCCTTGTTATTGATTGGCTGTTCACTCACTGGCTTTGGGTTATAAATATTCTGGTTAAGAGTTATGATCAGTGCTTGTCTTTCGCTAGAGGTCAGTGAGTTTGCCCTCCCCCCCCTCCCCACACACAGGAGGAAACTCTGTGTGGCCAGAATTTAGTTGTAAGCACACCTACCTCTCAAGGCTAGGGACATGGCAAACTCGAAAGGCAGGTAGCAAAACACTCTCAACCAGGTGGGCCCTTGGCTACCCTGGGGAAACACAAGATGAAGTTATGGGTTGGAGAAGTGGGCAAGCCCACTATGAAAAGGGAAGTGGGTGTGGGTTCCTCACCATAGTTCTTTCAATACTTCTGCAGACACCCCAAGATAACCCCACAAAATTCGTTCCAAGGGGGCTGGCGGGATGGCTCAATGGTTAAGAGAACTGGTTGCTCTTCCAGAGGCCTGGGGTAGGTTTGACTCCAGCACTATTATGGCAGCTTACAACCATCTGTAACTACACTTCCAGAGATGCCAACACTCTCTCTGGCCTCCTCAGGCACTGGGTACACACATGGTGGACATACATACATGTAGGCAAAACACTTAGACACATTAAACAAGTCTTTTTTTTTTTAAAAAAAATGCTTTCTGAGACCGCTTGGGAATGCTGAGGGCAGCCAGTCCTATCATTGGACCCCATACAGACCTAGTAGCTCCTGTAGGAGCCCCTCCTCTCCCTGTAGCCCAGCAAATGGCTCCTCCATGCTGAGTGCCCCCTGCATGGGTCTGGTGGTGCCCATAGCCTGCAACTTCTGAAACAAGAGCTGACAGCTCTCTCGCTCTGCATGGCTCAGCAGGCTCAGGTTCAAGGTGAATCGCCCAGTGTTAGCCAAGCTGTGCAGAATCCCTAGCACTGCCTCCCGGTCACTTAGCCTCACATGCTCAGCCAGTGCCACTAGCAGCTCCCCAAGAAGTCCAAAGCCCACATCCATCTGGAAGAGGTGGCCCAGCTTGGGACCCCCAAGTTGAAGCAGGGCTTGGTAGCGCTCTGACCCACTTCTTAAGTGTCTCCGCCAATCACGGTAAAACTCTGCAGAGGTCGCAGGCAGGAAGGGTGATTTCTCCTGCATAACAAAAGGAAACAGGTCCAGAGCTCATCTTGCCACTCTGCAACTGTGATGGGGAGGGAGGTTATGAATTTTCATCTTAGCGCTGCAACTGCTCTCTGAGCTCTAGGAAGGCTAGCCTCTGCGGCCTCATTTTCAGATGAGGGAGCTGGGGATGCAGGAGGGAGGGAGGGCCCAAGGAATGAATCCAGGCTATGATTTGAAGGTCTCCTTTGTACTGGGGTTTTCCTCCTGAGAAAGGAAACATAGCTCTTGGCCTTTTAGAGTAAGTCAGAACTTTCTCTGAAAAAAGTGAGGGAGTTTACTGTAAATCTCTGGTCTGACAGGCTGGGTTCTTCCCCACCCCCCATACCACCACAGGCTCACAATACTATTTACCACCAATCTGAGAAAGAATATTAAGAGGACTGCTAAGCCCAATTCAACTCAGTCTCACCATCTAATTGCTGTTCTGGGATTAGGAAAAAAAAATCTCTTTCTGTTGGCTTCCCTGAGACATAAGAATGTGGTATGTGTTGTAAAAAGATAGGGTCATAGCTTTAGCACAGAGAAATCCTGCTGGGCCAAAGAGACTGCCCCCAGCACCTACCTGGGGTATTTCAGTGGCCACATCCTCAAAAGTCCTTTCCCTAGTAGTGTGACTATTCCAGGGCACACTTCTTTTTCCTCCCATTTTGTCCTTCTGTTCCAGAGGTTTCAGGTGTGATGCAAGGACAATACCTCTGGGTCAAAGACAAAGATTGAAACTTAAATGTTTCTCTAAGCCTGGGGCAGCTATTTGGCTAGGCGTATTTACAGGAAATAGGGCAATTACTACAACAATAGTAGCATAGATACCTAAAAGTCCTCATGCACTTCAAATGGGCTACACACTGTGCTCAGAGTCTTACATGCAATAACTCAAACAACTGTAGCAGCCATTTCTCTCTCTTTACAGACAGAGCTGAGTCTCAGATAGGTTAAGGAGCTTGGGTAAGATCAAGTAACAGAGGGTAGGGGCAGGACAGAATGATCTGAATCTAGACTGCTTGCTTTTGACTTCTGTAGCCCACCAGGACAGAGGGGCCTGTTGAAAACAGCTGCAAGCCAACCTGAACTCCTCATAGGAAGGCACTCTTTGTTCAACTGCCCGTAACTTGGCATCATTCTCCCTTTTGTACTTCTCATCAGCAGCAAGTGCAGCCTGCAGCTCTTTCTCCAAAGCCTTGAAGTTGATTGCATCATTCTTTTCCATGGCAAGGCCTGGGAAGGCAAGAAGAACGCATTTCAGCAGAGGGTTTCATATCAGGGTAAAGATGATGCCTTGGGATTCTTTGCCAGAATGTGAAACAACCCAAAGCAATCCAATCTACGTCCTGGAATGCTACAGAAGTCTAGTTTCCTTCTTTAAAGATCAAACGGAATTGCACGGTGAAGACATATTGAAGGCTTCTTACAGAAAACAGAGCAGAAAGCTTCCAGTTTGAAGTCTTAATTTTGTTCTCTGCTTCTAACACTATTTTAGATGCCAAGGGCTAGCACAGCAGTGGTAGGAGCTTGCCTAGCAAGTGCAAGACCTTGGGTTTGATGTCCAGCGTGATCACAAAGCAAGTAATCTGGGCGTTTCAGCTGAGAAAGCATTTAGATCTCAGAATTCTGAAACTCCATTCTTTCACATAGGATTTCTCTACGGCATGTTGCCACAGAGGAGCGCGTGCCTACCCACGCACATACACACGGGTGCACACAGCAGAACTCTTATTAGTTACTCTTGAGCTCCAGGACAAAATTTCACACTTTGTTAACTATTTTAAATGGAGGAAAAAAGTAGTTTCACCTAAACCAAAATCAATGACCAAGCAGGGAGTGCGTCAAGGAAAAGTGGCAGAAGGGAAAAAGTTCAGCGACTTCTATTTCCCCCCCCCGAGGGGGGGGGGCTGAATAATCTACATTCCCCAAACCCCTGACAAACGGAGGGCTACAGGCACAGGTTGTGTGGTGTGTGGGCATTATAGCCAGTCCTACCACCCGAGTTCTGTGCCTCCCGGTATGAGTCTGACAGGCTGTTTTCACCGCAATCTGTGAGAACCCTCGCTACCTCAGAATCCTGGTGAGCCGGAGCTAGATACAGCACTTCACTCCTGATCAGCCCTAGGGCAGGAAAAGTGCGGGTCCACAAGCAACTCCACAACCATCCCCGACCTCAAAGTGGGATGCCATGTGGGCAGTATTAGCAAGCCAGCATCTGGACTCAAGTGTCTCAGATCGTATCCATTGTTTTTTGGGTGGGGGGTGGGAGGTGTCTTGCTACGTGGTCCAGGTTGTTCTCTCCAAAACATCTGAGCTCATGGTCTTTCCTCCAGGCTCAGCCTGGGGAGCAGCTGAGACTCCCGCCTCCCTGACAAGGTCTTAGCCTTCCCCAATCATAGAATGACTAGAACAACTCCCTTTACTCTGTCCCTCGACCCTCACCCAGCAGGCCCAGCCTTGGACCCCTTGCTTTCTTGGGGGGTTAAACCCCCGATCTGTTAGAACGCCTGCGTATCGCCCTCCCAACAGCGGCAGTCGCCTAGCAACGGCGCCACTAGCCCGCCCACGTGACCCGCCCGAAGGCCCTCCGTTTCAGGGTGTCCCAAGGCGCCTGATCAGATTCGTGAATCCTCCGGCCTTGCTTTTCTTTGGGGCAATTCACGCTTTGTTTTGAGGACCGACAACTTGGTCCTTCCCGTTTCTGTCTCCGAGGTCAGCATTCCTCGAAGCTGTTCTTCAGGCAGACGGTGTCCTCCGAGACGGAGCGGGCGGGCGGGCGGGCGGGCGGCGCGCTCGGGGTCCTTCCTGGCGCCGGGCGCCGGCGTTGTCGCGGCGTGCAGCGGAAGCGCGGGCTCAGGCTGCGGACCCGGAGTGCTCGGTTGAGCAGGCGGCGGGTGAGCTGGCCCGGGAAGGGAGCTCTGGGAGGTTGGGACACGAGAGAACATGGGCTTGGGAAGAGGCGATTTATATAGTGTTTATCCCTTTCGCTTCACACGGGTAAATTGAGGCCTGGAGTGGGAAAGGGAATGAAAGATACCCCCCCCCCCCAACACACGCTCACAGCGACGATTCCGGGCTTTCCTCGATACCCTGCGTGGTTAAAATCCTGTCCCTAGGTAGAGGTGGCGCTCTGTCGACCCAGACCCCCGCCACTCCCCCTTCTTTCGGTGACTCCTTCACCTCTAAGCCTTCTCGATCTTCAAAATATTCGGCACCGAGCAGGCTGTGGTGGCTAATGCCTGTTTCTCCCGCTCTGGAGATCGAGGCAGGAAGATTGCTGCAGGTTCAAGACCAGCCTAGGCTAAGTCGTGACAGAAAAGCTTCAGCGTTCCTTTGAGAATCTGCGTTGTAGCGGGAGGATGCAGGTTTAGTATTTAGAAACTAGCTTTGCTTAACTAAATACGTCACTAATTCACCCCCCTTCCCCAAAAAACCCAAAACCCAACAAAACTTGTTGAGGGCCTATTTTATGCTATGCATTTTTTTTTTTTGCTTCGGTTTTATTATTAACGTTTATCAGTAGCAAATGTACACACCTGTTCCCCAAGTATTGTTCAAGCTTTGTTACTTGGCAGGGGAATATAGCTAAGTGGTTGAGTGTTTGGTAGAGTGTGAGGCCCAGGATTCGATCCTAAGCACCTTAACACACAACTCAGTGTAAGGGGGGCCTGGCAGGTGTATATGGGTGAGTGTTTAGAGTGATAGATAGGTGATATTGAAGGAGAAACTTGAGTTAAATGAGTTAACGAGGTATAAACAGCCAGAGTGACAAGTACCATGATTCTGGGGCAGAAATGGGCCTGGCTTGTTGAATAAGTAACTTTCTGTAAAAGTTTGTGCCATCACTTGATGAGAGGCTTGGGAGAATGAAATGAACATGTGTGGTACATGTAATCAGTTTTCATAATGATTTACATTTAATTACCAGTGATTAGCACTCCAATTTTGCTCCTCTCCTTGAGGTATTCAGTCTACTACAAGAAATACCAGAATTTCAAACCTAAACATTCCGTTCAGTTAACATTAAAGTTACTATTTGTGCAGAGTGCTGTCTGGGGTACTGGCAGGTGAGCACAAAGGAGCTTGGGGATTCTCGTACTCAGGGATGTTCACATCTTATGCTGACCAACATTGATTGTTGTTTGGTTTGGTTTTTTCGAGACAGGGTTTCTTTGTGTAGCCCTGGTCATCCTTGAACTTGCTGTGTAGACCAGGTTGGCCTTGAACTCAGAGATCTACTTGCTTTTGCCTTCCAAGTGCTGGGATTAAAGTTGTGCACCGCCATCATCACCCAGCTGTTGTTTCTTTCTTTCTTTTTTTCTTTTTTCTTTTTGGTTTTTTTGAGACAGAGTTTCTCCGTGTAGCTTTGGAGCCTATCCTGGCACTCGATCTGGAGACCAGGCTGAGATTGAACTCAGGTTGCATAGCAAGGGCTTTTACCCACTGAGCCATCTCCTTGGTGCCTTTAAAAGGTTTTATGCCATGATTATCCACTCCATTTTTCTACTTGAAGAAATACATAGAGAGGTAAAGTAACTTCTCTGAGTTACATCATTGTTAGGGATGAGGTTAAGGGATGAATTGAGGTCTTTAACCCCTGAGGCCAGTGCTTTCCCATACTCTGGTTTTTGTTGCTTGCAAAATGCAGAGTTGTTGGTGAGAATAATAGGTAAATAGCATTTGGGATAGGAAATACTGATAAACGTGCAAAAGGTTCTAGTGTCAAGGAGAAATGAGACATTGGAGGTCTAGGGAAACTTGAAGGCTGTGAGATTTAAACTATTCTTTTGAACAGCATTTCAATAATTGATGTGAGGAAAAAACCCACAGTTTTTGTTTTTGTTTTTTTGAGACAGGGTTTCTCTGTGGCTTTGGAGGCTGCCCTGGAACTCGCTCTGTAGACCAGGCTGGTCTTGAACTCACAGAGATCTTCCTGCCTCTGCCTCCCGAGTGCTTGGACTTAAGGCGTGCACCAACAACGCCTGGCAAAACCACAGTTCTTATTCATTACAAGGAAAATGAGTAATTTTATAATGAAAAACCTGTCAGCTGTCACCTTAATTGAGGGATCAAAGTTAGCACCAATAAGAACGAGTTGAAATTATGTACCAAAAAGAGCACACCATCCCTGTGTGATATCCTTGTTCTGGATGGGTAACCTGAGTGTAATAGGCAGGCAAATGCACATGAAGGGACATTCTACAAAATCATGGGTTTGTAATCTCCAAAAGTGTCAAGTCATAAAAACCAAGACTAAAAAACTGTTGTAGATTAAAAGAATAAAGCTGCCTCAATGCAAGCATATGATCCTGGTTTGTGTCCTTGGCTATGCAGTTCAGTTTTGAAACAGTTTGTCAAACTTGGTGGGGCCTGTGTATTAGATAGAATAGCCTGTCTGAATTAATTTTCTGATTTTGATGGTTGTATTGTGATATTTTGAGAATTATCATTAAAAAAGGAAGTGAGAGGCTGGGGAAAGGCTCAGCAGTTAAAGAGCACTTGCTAGGCATTCAGGAAGACTAGAGGTCAGATTCTAGTACCCATGTGACAATCTTTGTGTTCCCCAAAGGACAGTCCTTGGTACATGTACATGTGCATGCACTCATGCATAGACACACACAGACATGCACACACGCATAAATTTAATTCATTAAATAAATTTAGATGGGGTGGTGGTGGTGGACTGGGCATGAGTTGTATACCTGTTATGTCAGCTTGGAAGGCAGAGGCAGAAGGATTTGGAGTTCAAGGCTAGCTTGGGTAACAGTGAGAGCCTGCATGCCTTTAAAATTAAAAAGAAAGCCAGGTGGGAATGGAGAGATGGTTCAGTGGTTAAGAGTACTGGCTGCCCTTTCAAAGGACCCAGGTTCGATTCTCCCTATCCACATGTTAGCTTACACCCAGTCTATAATTTCAGTTTCAAGGGAGGTGACATCCTCTCCTGGTTTACGTGGGCTTCATGTCTAGGAATGTGGTATAAAGACATGCATGCAGGCAAAACACCTACACACAGAAAATAAAAAATTTTAAATAAATAAAACAAAGCTAGGCATGGGGCATAAGTTTGTTATCGAAGCACTTTGGAGGCTAAGGCAGTAGGATCAGGAGTTCAAGACCAATGTGGGCTATAGAGTTTGAGGCCAGTTTGGGCAACAAAAGGCCTTGTCCCTAAGTAAATAAAGTGATGAGGGTGGGGTGTGTGAATATTTAAAATGAGTAGGGCAGCAAAGTGGAGAAAGTACTGGACTCTGGGGAGATTGTTCACTAGATGGGTTAGTCCCAAGGCAGCTCCTGAAGGGATGGTGTGTGAGGAGACAGGGTGTGATGCAGGCTTGCAGGACTTACAGATCCTGACTCGACTCTTCTTGAATTTTAGCATCATGGATACTGACTTGTATGATGAATTTGGGAATTATATTGGACCAGAGCTCGATTCTGATGAAGATGATGATGAACTGGGAAGAGAGACAAAAGATCTTGATGAGGTAAAACAAACATGGTGTTTTACTTTTTTTTTCACCCCTTTTTTTGGGGTGGGGGGTCATTGAGGCATATTTCTCTGTGTAACAGCCCTGGCTGTCCCGGAACTCCCTCTATAGACGAGGCTGGTCTTAAACTCATAGAGGCACCTGCCTGTGCCTCCCACAGACCAGCTAAACATTGTTTTCTTTATCCCTCTCCTTTTTAAAACAATTCTCCTGTAATAACCTGCATGTATTTCTAATGTTGCCTTTTTTGTAACATGATTTTTATTGGTATTTTATATTGGCCCCTAGAAGTTCAGAGGGAATATCAAAGCATTTCATTCATGAGGTGGTTTTAGAGTCTGAGCTCTAGTATTTGCTCTGTAATAGCGCTTCTGGTTCCCTGTAGTGTCTCCTGACAATCACAAGCAATCCCGCTTGAGGAACGGGAAGCCAGCTGTGTCAGTGCATCTGCACTTGCAACTCTCTGTGAGCTCCGACTTTAAAAGAGGCACACGAAAAATATAGTGGTGGCACACACCTTTAATCCCAGCACTCAGGAGGCAGAGGCAGGCAGATCTCTGTGAGTTCAAGGCCAGCCTGGTCTCCAGAGTGAGTTCTAGGACAGCCAGAGCTGCACAGAGAAACTGACTTGGAAATAGGGGGAGGGAGCATACAAAAGGAGGGTGTAGATTCCTATTCCAGTTTAAGAGAGGAGTTAAAAGTCCAGAAGAGTTTGAGGCTTGCAAAGGTACTTTATTATAAAGTCAGGAATGTTATGTAATCCCAACACATGGAAATGGAGGCAGTTAATAAGGAGTTCAAAGTCAGCCTCAGTTTCACAATGAGTTTGAGGCAAGCCCAGGCTTCGTTGAGATCCTGTCTCCAAAAAATAGCCCTAAAGAATTAGTAAAAAGTTTTGTGTTTGGTTTTTTGAGACAGGGTTTCTCTGTGTGGCGATGGAGCCTATCCTGGCACTCGCTTTGGAGACCTGGCTGGCCTCGATCTCACAGAGATCCGCCTGCCTCTGCCTCCCAAGTGCTGGGATTAAGGCGTGTGCCACCAACGCCTGGCTTTTTTTTTTTTTTTTTTTGGGGGGGGGTACTGTTTTAGAGTACTGTTTTATGTTTCTTGACAAATACCTGTCAAGCACCGACTAAAGGAGGAAGGACTTACGGCTCATGATTTCAGGACTTCAGTGGCTCATAGTAGAGCACACATGACAGCAGTTGGTTCTTCACATCTCAGGACACTAGGAGGAGAGAGAGGACAGAAACCAGAGCCAGACTGTAAGCCCCAAGGCTCCATCTTCCTAATGTTTCACAAGCCTAAAACAGCACCACCAACTGGGGACTAGGTGTTCAAACACCAGCAAGACAGAGACATTTTGCATCCAAATGGCAACAGGCACCCAAAGTGGCTCTAATGTTTTAGCATTATTCTGAACATGATGAGTAAAACATAGATTTAAAGAAAGTAGGGTCTTTTGGGGAAGAATGATTTCAGTGGGAATGAGAAGGGGATGGGTGAGAAGAACTAACTCCATTATGCAGATGTATAAAACTGTCAAACAGTGAAGACAGATGCAGTGGATTGATTAGTCTATTAACAAGGAGATAAGATATTCTCGGGATAGCAGAAGATGGGAACAAAGTTCTGGTTGCCATCAGCTTCTGTAAAGGACAATGTTTCTCAAGCTAGAAAAAATATTCACTAGAGAAAAGGAAGTTGAAGCTGCTTGCAGGTGTGGGGAAATGAGGGTGGCTTGCATCTTCAGTGTGTTCAAGTCTGCAGGTCCAGGTGAATTGCACCCTGGGGGTGTTAGGAAATGTTGACGAGGTAAGCTGAGAGCCGCTGGGAACATACTTCAGAGGTAGACGAACCCTGGATTCAGTCGCTAGCACTGCCAAGATGAAGGGTGGAGAGGAGAGACCATGGAAGAAAAAAATGAACTAAGCAATTCATCTTAAAATGAATTAGAGCCAGGTGTGATAATACACACCTTTATTCCTAGTAACTGAGAGACGGAGGCAGGTGGATCTCTGTGAGTTCAAGGCCAGCCTGGACTACATACTGAGTTCTAGGACAGCCAGAGCTACACAGAGAGACCCTGTCTCTAAAAACTAAGCAAAAGATGGAGGGAGAATCTTAAGCTTGGTAAGTGTAATATGTATCCATGTAGAAGTAGCGAAGGGATGTTTGTGAGGCCCGGGTTGAGGCAGTGTCTCACAGTGCAATCCCAGCCAGCCTCCAATTCTGGACAGTTTTCGAGGCTCACAAGTTTAAGCTACAGGAAAGTAATTTTAGGGGTTGGATTTTTTTGTTGTTGTTATTTTGTTTTGTTTTTGTTTTTTCGAGACAGGGTTTCTCTGTTTAGCTTAGTAGACCAGGCTGGCCTCGAATTCACAGAGATCTGCCTGCCTCTGCCTCCCATGTGCTGGGATAGAAGGCTTGTGCTTGGCTGCTCTTGCAGAGGACTGAAGTTTGAATCTCAGCACCCACATGACAGCTCACAAACCATCTGTAACTCTAGTTCTAGGGGATCCAGTACCCTTTTACTGGCCTCTGGCACCAGATGTGCACACGGTACACAGACATACATGCAGGCAAAGCACCCAAACACATTTATTTATTCATTTATTTGGTTTTTTTGTTTTGTTTTGTTTTGTTTTTCGAGTCAGGGTTTCTCTGTGTAGTCTTGAAAACCAAAAAAAAAAAAAAAAAAAAAAAAAAATTTTGTCTATTTAGTTTTTGAGGCCTAGTTTCTCTGTGTAGTTTTGGCTGACCTGGAACTCACTGTGTAGTCCAGGCTGGCCTCAAACTCAGAAATCTGCCTGCTTCTGCCTCCCAAGTGCTGAGATTAAATGTGTGTGCCACCACTGCCTGTCTCCAAGCACATAAATGTTTTTAAAAAAATTAATAATTAAAAAATCCAGTTAAGAGTTTTATGTAAATGGTCTTCTCATTTACTAGGTCAAGATATAGGTCAGGAATATGCTATGGAAATCATGTGTGTAGATTTTTTTTTTAAGATTTATTTATTGGGGCCAGGCGGTGGTAGCAGATCTCTGTGAGTTCGAGGCCAGCTCGGTCTACACAGTGAGTTCCAGGACAGCTTCTAAAGCTACAGAGAAACCCTGTCTTGAACCCCCCCGAACTCCCCCAAAAAGATTTATTTACTATGTATACAGTGTTCTGCTTACACACCAGAAGAGGGCACCAGATCTCATTTAAGGTGGTTGTGAGCCACCATGTGGTTGCTGGGAATTGAACTCAGGACCTCTGGAAGAATAGTCACTGCTCTTAACCTCTGAGCCATCTCTCCAGCGGTAGATATTTTTTAATGTGGTACAGGGTGTGGGACCCAGGACCTCTCATTTACTACTCGAATGCTTAACAAGACATTTGAATTTACTCATGCCTTATGAACCCTTTTTTTTTTTTTAAAGATTATATTTATTTTTAATGTGTGAGTATTTTGCCTGCATGTAGGTAAGTGTACCTCATGCATCCCTAGTGCCCACAGAGTAGAAGGGTCCATTGGATCCCCTGAAACTAGAGTTTCAGGCAGTTGTGAGCTGCCATGTGGGAGCTGGGAACCAAACTCAGGTCATCTGCAAGGGCAGCAAATTCTCTTCACCATTGAGCCATTTCTCCTTTATGAGCCTTTTTAATTATTTTATATGCATGTGTAGTGTGTTCAGGTGTGTGTAGGTGCACCTGTGTGCTTGTGTGGAGGCCTGGCGACACCCTCTGTGTCATTTTCAGGAATGTTGTCCACCTCCTTTGAGACAAGGGTTTTTTGTTTTGTTTTGTTTTGTTTTGTTTTTGAGACAGGGTTTCTCTGTGGCTTTGGAGCTTGTCCTGGAACTAGCTCTGTAGATCAGGCTGGTCTCAAACTCACAGAGATCCGCCTGCCTCTGTCTCCCAAATGCTGGGATTAAAGGTGTGCGTCACCAACACCCGGCTGAGACAAGGTTTTTCATTGGGGGCTCATCACTTAGTCTAGACTGGTTGGCCAGTTAACCCCGGAGATCCTCCTGTCTTGCCACACAGACATCTATCTGTGCTTTGTTCTGTCCTTTGCAGCCTTTCTGTCAATAACTTGCATGCAGGTGGAGATTGGAGCTGTTAACTTGCCCGGCCCGTCACAGCTAACACATTAGGTAATAGAATCAGAATTCCAGATGATCCCAGCAGATCTGGAGTCTGTGTTTGTAGATTCAGGATGTAGAGAGAGCAGGGCAAGCTTTGCCTTCTGGGAGCTTACTGCTTCTTGGAGGAGATGAAATGCAAAGTATGTATAATTAGAGCTGGGAGGAGATGGGGCCAGTTAGGTGATACAGATTCGGTACCATAGTAAAAGTGTGAGGAGGCACCCCGACCCTGGAGACCAGAGACACAGGTAAGAAAGCAGCTTTGATGTGGGCCCACAGTTGTAGAGACAAAGCAGTGATTAGTGGGTGTCCAGGTTGCAAGGCGAGAAATCAGGAGGACAGAGTTCCTTTCAGGGGCTAAAAATGTCTAAAATTGATTGTGGTGGTGATTGTGCAGATGTGCAGGTAGACTGAAAGCGCTGGACTGTGCATTTCAGATGGTGAGTTACATCTCAGTAACCCGCTAACAAGCACAGAGAAGACAGGTGATGGTGAAGGGGGCATGTGAGTGCTTTTACCTGCGCTCCTCAGTGTCTTATTCCCATACTGCCACCATAGTAGTCACTCTAATGATGTATGTTTTGTTGGTGTGAATTGCTAAATCTGTAGAGTCTAAACTTTGTGCATAAATTTAAACTTAAGTACATGGTATTGTGTGGTGCTGTTTTCTTTCATGCTGTCTCCCCTCTGCCTTGTGATGAGCGGAGCAGGTGGGATTCAACCCTTGCTGATTAGCATCTGATGACTGCTGCTCGCTTCTTCCTAGTGTGCAGCACAGCACTCCTCTGTGTGTGTGTGTGTGTGTGTGTGTGTGTGTGTGTGTGTGTGTGTGTGTGTGTGTGTATGTGTGTGTACGTGCCAGGATTTCAACCAGAGGCCTTGCACTTGGTATGCAGGTGCTCTTCTACTGAGGTTTACACCAGCTGTTTTAAAATATTGTCCTTCAAAGGGGCTGGGGGAGCAGGGACTAGCTATATAGGCAAGAGTACTTGAATTCAGTGCACAGCCAGGCTGCCCCTGAACTAATGATTCTCCCACCATACTCTCCCAGGTGCTGAGACTACAGGAATATACTACCGTGCCCAGACAACAAAGTTTTTGTGATTTTATTTTTACGTGTGTGTGTGTGTGTGTGTGTGTGTGTGTGTGTGTGTGTGTGTGTGTGTGTGTGTGTGTTTGGTAGAGACAGGGTCTCACAAGAAGTCCAAGCTGGCTTGGAAGTCATTAAGTAGCCCAGGATGACAGTGAACTCATGATTCTTGTGCCTTGGCTCCCAAGGTCTGGGTTTATAGGTTTGTCTCTTAAGTTCTATGTTGAAGTATGTAGCAGTGAAGGGAAACGTGATTTTGCTAATGGAGATGTACATAGGATTTTGGAGCTTGTTGGCCATGGTAGCACATGTCTGTAATCCTAGCAGTTGAAAAGCAGAAGTGGAAAGATCACAATTTCAAGGCCAGCTTGAACTGCAGAGTTCTTTTTTTTTAGATTTATTATGTGTATTCTGCTTGCATGTGTCCCTGCAGGCCAAAAGAGGACACCAGATCTCCTAACAGATGGTTGTGAGCCACCATGTGGTGACTGGGAATTGAACTCAGCCAGTGCTCTTAACCTCTGAGCCATATCTCCAGCCCTGAAACTCTATCTTAAACAAAAAGAGCTGGGCCTACACCTTTAATCCCAGCACTTGGAAGCAGCGACAGGCAGATCCCTGTGAGTTCAAGGACAGCTTGTTCAACAGAGCAAGTTCCAGGACAGCCAGGGCTACAGAGAAACCCTGTCTCAAAAAAACCAAACCAAAACAAGCTGTTTGGAGCTGTAATGCATAAGAGTTTGTAAGAATGGTCTGCATGTAGCTGCTAACCGGCAAACCATTCTTCTACAGATAACCAAAGTCTAGTCCTTAGAGGACCACTGTGGGTGTAAAGCACAGGAGGTGGCCAGAAAGTTAAAGGCCTTGCATAGAAAACTAGGAATAAGAGCCAGATGAGGTGGCACACACCTTTAATTCCAGCAGAGGCCAAGGCTGGCAGATTTCTATGAGTTCAAGGCCATCTTGGTTCATATAGTGAGTTCCAAGACAGCCAGGGCTACACAGTGAGACCCTTTTTCTCAAAAGAAAAAACTGAGAGCAAGGGATGACATGGCCAAAGCAAAATGCTGGCATTCTTCCTTCAGTGAGAGGAGGGTTGGAGGCCTGACACCTAGTCAGCGGTTCATCACAGAGCTACCAGCATGCCTGTGAAGATGTGGGGTTGGGCCTCTGCTTGAGTGAGAGGGAAGCCGAGGTACTTAGAGGAGTGCTGCTTGTTAACAGACAGAAGGAATGCTGGAAGCTCCTTAGCTGTAGTTTAGGCTTGTTTGAGCTCCTTCGTGATGCTGTGGTGGACAGTCCCAGCTATAACACAAAAGCCCACAGTTACATCCCAAATGCGTTCAGGTGTGTGGGGCAGAAGACCAGCTTGGTAGCTATTTTGAAGCCATCACCAGTAGGATATGTTTGGCTGCTGAAAGAGCTGATGTAATCTCAGCCTGCTTTAGTAGAAGTAGAACATGCAGATGGCGGGAGGTAGCCAGGCAGCCCACCACTGGAGGGACTTGAATGCTTTTTTAAAAAATGGGCTGACATTTTAGAATTTGTGTGAAGGAAAACAAACGCCCACCACTGTCTCTACCCACCTCACACACAGGATGCCTTCCGCTCTGTTCTTGTGGATGAATTGTTTTCAGTCAACTAAACCCTTCCCCCATCCCTCCTCGCCAAGACCTTCACCAGCACTTCTCCCCTCCCTGTCCTGCACCATCAGTTTTCCCTCTCTGGTGGCTCATCCCAGTCTACGTACGGTAAACCCATCCATCTGGGTATGGCGGTACACGCTGTTAATCCCAGCATGGGGGGTGGGCAGAGGCATAGGATCTCTATGAGTTTGAGGCCAGCCTAATCTGTGGCCAGAACTACATAATAGAGAGATCATGACTCAAAAACACAAAACAAACTTCACAAATAAAAGCCCTTTGCTTGTAATTCAGCTGCTCGGGAAACTAAGGAAGGAAGTTCAGTGCCAGCCTGGGCAGTTTAGTGAGACCCTGTCTCAGTAAAATAAGGTAGCATTTGTCTAGTGCGTATGACGGCCTGGGTTCCATTTCTAGTATCACCCCAGCCTCTTTAGACTCCATGCCCTCTTCAGGTACCCTCCATTTCCTTGCTTCCCTAATGCATGTTTCCAAATCTCCCATTTGCTCTCAAACTTACTCCTCTATCCTACTCCCTGGACACTGTTTTGTCAGAGTCACCAGTGTGCCAACCCCAAAGGCTCGCTTGACCTGCCAGCAGCATCAGGTGAGCTGATGATTCCCTCACATGCTCTCTTCCCTTGTTTTCCAGAGAGGCCCCTGGCTTTTACACTAGTGACCCTTCTTTCTTAGTCTTTACTGATAGCTTCTCATCTCCCAGGCCTCCAGTGCCAGCATGCTGAGAGTTCCATGTTTGTTTCTTCTTTCTTAGTCTTTACTGATAGCTTCTCATCTCCCAGGCTTCCAGTGCCAGCATGCTGAGAGTTCCATGTTTGTTTTTCACAACAGGGTTTCTCTGTGTAGCCTTAGCTGTCCTGGAACTCGCTGTGTAGACCAGGCTGGCTTCGAACTCTCAGAGATCAGCTTGCCTCTGCCTCCCCAGTGCTGGGATTAAAGACATGTGCTACCACTGCCTGGCCTAGAGTTGCATCTTTCCACCTCTGCTCCATCTCCATACACTGTACTGGTCATTGGATCCAGTCTGTCAGATGACTTCTGTGCCAAAGACTCTTGGATTTCTCTCTTCAAAGACCTTTCTCTTGAGCTTTGGCTTTATGTGTCCTGCAACTGACTTGGCTTCTGTCCTTGATATGCCTGATGGAGGGTCTCAAATGTAGCAAGCCTGCCAAACTCTGAGTCCCTCCTCATACTGCTCTTAAATTCTTCCTCATCCCAGTAAAACAACAACAACAACAAAACTGAACAGTACCGTGCTCCAGTTGCGCATGTCAGAGGCCCCCTCTCCCTCCTGTTTATTAGTGAGCACTTGGTTCTACACAATACTTCTAGGATACAGCTTTTTCTCACCACCTTCACAGCTGCCACTGTGCAAGTCACGGTCTCTTTAGTGAATTCCTGCAGTAGGTTTCTAACCAGCCAGCCTTTTAGGGTGTTCTCAGGGTGAGAAACGGACCAGGTTGTCCCTGTCCTCCTCCAACAGACAGTGCTGAGGTTTGAACCCAAGGCCCTGAGCTATAACTGCCGATGCAGATTGCCCTAGTTGAAAAACATTATTCTAGAAAAAAGTGAAGTCAGGACCCAGGAAAATGGCTCAGTTGCTGTACAAACATAAGGGCATAAATTCAGTCCCTAGAACCCACAAAAATTCCAGGTGTGATAGTGTAGAGTCAGCCACTGCTGGGGAGGCAGACACAGGTGGGTCCCTGGAGCCGGAGCCGGAGCCGGAGCCGGGGCTGGGGCTGGGGCTGGGGCGCCAGCCAGTTTTGACTAATCCACAAGCCCCAGGTCACAGTGCGAGACTGACTCAAAAGATAGCACTTTGCTAGCGCCCCCTCCCCAAACACACGCAAAACAAGAGGGTGGGGTCAGATTACTTAAATAGTCAGGAAGGTCTTCTGTGGTCCCTCCTATGGGACTTCAGTTAACTCTCCCATTGTTCTCCCTACTCCTAAACATGTTGGCTTCCTGGCTAACCCTCACAGTCTGTGTACAGTGCTTGACCGGAGTCTTTTATTTGCTGTTTCAACTAAGTGGAATGTTCTCCTCACCCACCTCCCAAGACCCTTTTTAGCTGATGAAGAAAATTGTTCAAAGTCACTCATAACCAGGAGCTGATACATAAGGACTTACATTTGGGGCCAATTAATTGTTAACCACTTAATGTCGTTGTTTTTAGGACATTCACAAAGTTATACAACTATCATCACTATCAACTTTAGAACATTTTCATCATCCCAGGAAGAAAAAGCTACACCTGCTGACCTTTGTCTTCCCTGAGCCCTGTTTTCTTTCCCTTTGTATTTGCATGTAAATGAGATGATACACAATGAAGCCTTTTATGCCTTGTTACCTTCACTCTGTTGTGTTTAGAGTTTACCTATGTTGTAGCATTGTGCACACAGGTGATGTGTGTATTTCATTTCTTTTTATTGCCAAATATTGTTTTGTATGAAAGCAGTGTACTTCACTAACCAGTCATAAAGTGATCTACTTTGGGCTTCTAGTTTTGTTTTTGCTATTATGAATAGTACTACCAAGAATAATTATTTAGAAGTCTTTGTGCATCTGTGATTTTGTGTATTTGAGGTTACCAGCTAGTTTTATGTCAACTTGGCACAAGCCAGAGTCCTCTTAAAAGAGGAAACCTCAATTGAGAAGATGCCCCCACCATACTGTCCTGTGGGTTAGGCTGTGGTGCATTTTCTTGATTGATGAGGGAGGGCCCAGCTCACTGTGTGCAGTGCCACCCCTGGGCTGGTGGTCCTAAGTGCTATAAGAAATTGAGCTGAACAAACCAATAAACAGCATTCAGTCCCTCCATGGGTTCTTTTCAGCTCCTGTCTCCAGGTTCCTGCCTTGACTTCCTGCAGTAATGGACTGTGATGTGGAAGTGTGAGCAGAAATAAACCCTTTCCTCCCTAAGATGGTCATGATGTTTTATCACAGCAATAGAACACCTTTAATCCAAGCACTTCGGAGGCAGAGGCAGGTGGATTTCTGTGAGTTCCAGGACAGCCTGGGCTATACAGAGAAACCCTGTCTTAAAAAACCAAATAAGCAAACAAACAAAATAGAAGCCCTGCATTGTTTAGGACTGGAATTGCTTGGTTGTGTTTCATATTATGTTGAATGTTTTGAAAAGCTTCCCAAAGTGGCATCACCTTTCCCCACTCACAGCAGCGAGGACCTCATTGTTTTGCGTTCTCGATGGCATCTGTTACTGTCTGTAACCAAGTGAATTTTCCAAAATTAGTTTTGTCAATCTGAGTGAGTCATTTAAAGATATGGGCTTGTTTCTAATTTCTACCTCTGGCTCTTGATTTTTGCCCTTGGATCAAGTGGGGTTTTTGTTTGATTTTTCTTAATTGGCTGTGTTGAATTAGCTGTTGGTTTTCTTCAGCCTCAATCCACTGTGGCCAGTGATCCCGTGATCCCATTAAGACAGGGGCAAGTTTGGTGCAACAGAGCTGCCATAGCCAACGCCCCCAGTGTCTCTTGAGTGGAGGGTCTTCCAAGTCAGCTCTTCCACAGAGGTGGCAGTTAGCTGTCAGCGGGAAAAGGTCCCCTTCTGTCCTCCCTCTCTGTTGCGTTTAGATGGATGACGATGAGGACGAGGATGACGTGGGAGAGCACGAGGATGACCACCCTGGGATGGAGGTGGTGCTGCATGAGGACAAAAAGTACTACCCCACAGCCGAGGAGGTGTACGGCCCTGAGGTGGAGACCATAGTTCAGGAGGAAGACACTCAGCCTCTCACAGGTATGGCTGGAGGAAACCTTGCCTAGCTGTCAGCAAATCTTCAAAGTTCAGTGGATGAACTGGGCGTTTTTTTTCTTTAATTTCTCGTGTTAAACAACACGAGAGTGCACCACCACACAGCAAAAGCAAAAGCAAAAGCAAAAAAAAGTGTTAAGTACTTTTGATCTGTGGCTCAGGTCAGTTAAGAGCACTGCTTGGCCAGGCATTGGTGGCGCACACCTTTAATCCCAGCACTTGGGAGGCAGAGGCAGGCGGATCTGTGTGAGTTCAAGGCCAGCCTGGTCTACAAAGCAAGTTCCAGGGTAAACTCCAAAGCAATGCAGAGAAACCTTGTCTCAAAACCAAAAAAACAAAAAAAAGAGCACTTCTTGCAGAGGACACAGGCTCAATTCCAAGCACCCACATGACAGCTCATAACCCCCTGTAACTCACAGAAGACGATCCAATGCCTTCTTCTGACTTCTGAGGGCACCAGACATACACATGGTGTACAAATATATACACACAGGCAAAACACCCAGACACATGAAATAAAATAAATAAATTATACACACACACACACACACACACACACACACACACACACACACACACACGAGTTAGTGCTTTTTTATCTACTTCTTGGTGCTTAAAAACCAAAATTCTCTTTTGTCTGATGTTTTCCGTGCAAATTCCCGCCCTTCTCCGAAGTCCTCAGGTGCTTGTTGTCTAGCTCTTAATAGTGGTTCTGGAAATCGATTCCATTTTAAAATGTAAAGAGACCTGGAGTTTTTGTGTTCGTTGTTTCACTATACCACACCAAATAAGCTTTGTGCTCTTGAGTGAGCAGTTCAAGGATGAAATAGCATTCCCCGGCTGTCAACATGAGTGACAGATCCGTGACAATAAAACAAATTGATGTTATATATCATGCGCTCTGAATCCCAGTCCAGCTGAATCAAGCTCTGTATTTTTGGCTTATACCTAACTACATGTCACTACTTTTCTTTTTTCCTCCTAGAGCCCATTATAAAGCCAGTGAAAACCAAGAAATTCACTCTGATGGAGCAGACATTACCTGTCACGGTATATGAGATGGAGTAAGTTATAAGGCCTCTCAGTTCTCTGAAGAAATAGTGCAGCCATCTTTTTTTTTTTTTTTTTTTTTTTTTTTTAAGGCAGGAAAAGGTGGTTTATGATTGAAGGAGCCAGAGAATTATGACAACGGTTTTTTATGATCCAGCAGAACTATGGCTGCTGGGATATTTAAGTTCAGTCTTCTGTTGCAGCTCTCATCCTTGTCAGCTGTTTCTGCTTCCTCTGTCTCAGCAGTGCTTCCAACCCGGGTAGTCCTGGGAGCCAGCCTTTGAGATGAATGGGGTGTTAAAATTTTCAGTGTTTAGATCACCAGAGCTGTGGTCAGCAGCTGAAAATGGCTCCCTGAAGCTCCTTCTGACAACTTATTGTTGTCTGTCTGTCTCTCTCTCTTTGTTCTTCTCTATATTTTGATGGTAGGTTTTTCTGTTTTATTTGGGGTTTTGTTTGTTTGCTTATTTTTGGGTTTTTGAGATAGAGATTCTCTGAATAGCCTTGGCTGTTGCAGAACTCACTCTGTAGACCAGGCTGGCCTTAAACTCAGAGATCCACCTGCCTGTGCCTCTTGAGTGCTGGGATTAAATGTGTGTACCGCCACAACCCAGCCTGATTTTTGTTTGTTTGCATTTTAAGACAAAATTTCACTAGGTAGGCAAGGATAACATTAAATTCTTGCTCCCCCTACCTCCACCTACTAGGTGTTGCGATTATAAAACTGTACCACCATGCCCAGCTGTTCTTTGCATCCTTCTCATCCCTCCCGGTCCCCGGGTCTCATGCATCCCAGGCTGGTCTTGATTCTGCTGTCTCTACCACCTAAGCCCTGAGACTAAAGATGTGATGCACCATGCTTGCCTCTTCTTAATTCAACTTTTGTTTTTCAATCATTTTACTGTTGAAATCCCTGTAAGGGTGAGTGTGATGGCCCAGTGGGAGAGTCAGGTCTTACAACCTAAGTTTATTCCTGAGACCCACGTGGCAGGAGAGAACCAGGTCCCAAACCTGTCCTCAGTCCTCCACACGCACTCTGATGCACGCTGTGCCCTGTCACCTGGAAGGCACTGATCGTTTCTGGGTTGTGTCGTCTCAAGAGCACCCCAACCAGGGTTGTGTAGATGCAGTTGTTCTGCCTCTGGGTGATCTGCAATTGGACTGAAAGTTCTTCCTGGCTGAAAATAGCTGAACACCTTTGTGCTACCCTCTTTGGGGAACTTTTGTCATAGTCCTTTTCTTTTCCTTTCTCCATCCAGTTTCTTAGCTGATCTGATGGACAACTCAGAGCTCATCCGAAACGTGACCCTTTGTGGCCATCTCCACCACGGCAAGGTGAGAGACTGTTCTGCCTCTTGGAACAGGATTGCTCTTTGAACCTGCTCATATTCTGAATTTTTAGAGTCACGGAGATGGAAGCTTGAAGTCCTAAGGCAGCTTGGTGGCTGGGGGGACAGTTACACTCCCTGCATGCTCTTATGGGACTGTTGTGAAAGTCCAGCGTTTCTGCCCCTGTTCCTAAGCCGCTTACATGTCTGAGCAGTGTGCTTGCATCTGGACAGAGAAGGGGAAATTGAGCCTTACTCTGGTTTTTATAACCTTTTATTTCCTGAGGGAGGTCTTCCCAAGAAAGGTTTCATCTTTCATTGAAAAATAATCTTGTGGCTTCTGTGTTAATCCTTTGCTGTCCCATAATCCTCTTTGTTTTCCTCTTCTTCCCTTCATGCCTGAATTACATGGTGTGTTGGGGGCTTTGGAAAGGGGGCATAGATTTTCCTCTGTAATTGGCAGGTCTCACCCATCTCTTCTCTTTCAGACGTGTTTTGTAGATTGCTTGATAGAACAGACTCATCCGGAAATCAGAAAACGCTATGACCAAGATGTGAGTGGAACTTGGGCCGAGCTGTTTGGGGTGGAGGGGATGCCTCACTCCTTCCCTTCCTTCACCCTGCACTCATAACCAGTGTGTGCAGACTGCTGCTGTGTGATTATACTTTATTAATAGGTGTAAGCACATCATTTCGACTTTCTCAGGAGCACAGAGAATATTAACCTGCAGTTATTTTAGATGAACTGTTTCGCATTTGGGATCCCGCCTCAGTGATGTATCCTGACTTTTATAGTCTCTTCTTTCCTGTCGTTTTATTAATAGCCTGTTCTATAAATATCATACAATTGGACCTTGTTGTTTTCATGGTAAATTTAAATGCCTGTGAACAAGGCCAACAGTGGCGGCTAGTCTCAGTGCAATAAATGTTCAGACTCTGTCAGATTGACTGTTGTGACATGTGAGACTTGACTGTTGGAACGAATCTCCCTTTTCCACTCTTTCAGATCCAGTGCAGTGCGTCTAGCTTATGTCTCCAGCCATGCATGGTCTTTAGTGACCGCTCACCCTACTCCCACCCCTGCACACATGCAAGAACATTTTCTGTCTTGAGGGGCACTGGCCTCACTGTCAGGAATTACTGTGGGAACAGCCTGCTGTCTTCAGTAGGGTTTCCCCTTGGGAAGCCCCTTGAGTTGGGAGGAGGTGAGGGAAGGTGATTGATGGAAGTCTGAATTCGGGTTGTAACAGCACTGAATTTTTTTCAGCTGTGCTATACTGACATCCTCTTCACAGAGCAAGAGGTAAGGTGCCTTGGGAAATTAGATTTTGCTTACAAAGGCCCACCACCATAGTTTTGTAGAGAATGTGGGGGGAGGACTCCCATAGCACTCCCATTTAGCCTTGCCCAACAGTTCTGCAGCTCTCAGTCACCCCATAACGAGAACTGGGAGGGCCAGCTGGAGCACAGGTGGGGAGCCTTCCAGTCCTTGAGTAGATTTAATTTTGCCTAATAAGACATACTGAGAGATGGTGTCCAAATTTGCAAAACTCTACATGATCTTTACAACATCCTGACAATCCCTAAGATGCCTACTGTGTGCATCTCCTTCCTGGAGAGGCTTCTCTGTGGACAGCTTGTGGGACCATTGTGATTCTTTCCTTCTGGGTTTCCCTTCCTCCTCATCACCTCTTCTCTTCCCCTCCTTTTTTTTTTTTTTTTTTTTTTTTTTTTTTTTTTTTTTATCTATCCTCTTTTCCCTCTTCAAAGCAAGTTCCAGGACAGCCAGGGCTATTCGTTACACAGAGAAACCCTGTCTAGAACCACCCCCCACCCCACCCCCCCAAAAAAGGAATTAAACTTGTTACAAGGAGAGACATCATTGTAGTTAACCAGCAATTGGCAAACCCCAAGAGCTGGGTGAATTCTTCTGTACGGGAAGAAGCCTTGACCAGTGTCTACCTTTCAGAGAGGTGTTGGCATCAAGAGCACTCCGGTGACGGTGGTGCTGCCGGATACCAAAGGGAAGTCTTACCTCTTCAACATCATGGACACACCAGGTGGGACAGCCAGGGCCCTTCGCTGTCACATCCTGTCTCATTTCCTGTTGTGTTCCTTTCCCAAAGCAATACAGAGTGGGACATCTTGACTTTGTACTCTCTTCACCTTTGTTGAGTTTTCTTTTCAAGGATTCCCACTTTGACAAATTACCAAGCATGATCCCTATCCTTTGATTTCACTTCTGTTTTTACTTTTCTATGGAATTTTCAATTTTAGGGATCCTGTGTGTTGATTGATTTTAGTTTATGTCAGACCCCATCTGACATAAATCAACCTCATCGCAGGCCTTCAGCATGCTCAGTCTTCTAGAAAGCGGGCAGTGAGCACCAGGGTGCAGTGAGCCTTGCTGCTGGCTCGCTCTTTTATGGAAAGGGCTGACTTAACACAAAGTTGTTTTATTTAACATGTGGGCAATTTGGAGTTTAGCAGATTTGCCTTCAGGACACCGTCTTGTGCCAGGGCCTGATACTCTCAAGCCCCTGCTCACCCTGTCCCCCAATAGCACCATGCTCTGGGCCTTTCCCTGCCTCCAGAGAGTCATAGCTCTTGCAGAACTCTGTTGATTGCTGATCAAACTAAGTTGGTGTGTCAGCTGCTTTACCTTCTCTGTGTGGAGACCTGTGTGTGAAACCTTAATCCCAGGTTGAGACTCTAATGGGAGAAATGGATACGCTGCAAGGTGCTGTGGACTGAGGAGGAATATTTGGGTTCACAGACTTTGCAGTGCTCCTCAGGTCATCCTGCAGGTTAACTGCCTCATACCCCTAAGTGATGACTGGATATTTGCTTTTCAGGACACGTGAATTTTTCTGATGAGGTCACAGCTGGCTTGCGAATCTCAGATGGGGTGGTCCTTTTCATTGATGCTGCTGAGGGGGTAAGTTAGTCCCCTGTTACTATGCCCCTACATATCACTCAAATTGCCATGTGAGCTAGGAGGCAGCAAACATGAAGGTCTGTGTGATAAATCTCAGGTTTGCTCTAAATTTAGGGAAGCAAGTGATGCTCAAAATTAGAGATGGGAGTTGAAATTCTTTTATATTTCTAAACTGAAAAAATTGGGTAATGCCACTAACTTTATATAGTCACCAGTGTCACCAGCAGAGGGAGTCAGAGGCACCTTTTTAAAAACCTCAAGCTCAGTTAAACACAGGTACAATCTGCTCACTGTTAACTGTTCATGATGTTTCTCTGTACCCAGAGATGTGCTCTCCTATGTATAAAAGTATTCACAGACCTTTGCTTTCTTTCTGTTGTGTTTTGTAATGAGATGAGATCTTACTCGGCCTGGCTCTGTTTGTTAAGGCACTTGGTGCCAGCCTGGTGACAGGAGTTCAGTCTTGAACCCACACATGATAGAAGCAGAGAACCGGCTTCCAAAAGTTGTCCTCTGACCTCCACACCACCACATTATGTAAACACTTCCACATACATAAAAATAAGTAAATAAATGTGATTTTTAAAGTTAAAAAGAGGCAGGGGTGGCACATGCCTTTAATCCTCGCACTCAGGAAGCAGAGGCAGGTGGATCTCTGAGTTCCAGGCTAGCCTGGTCTACAGAAGTTCCAGGACAGCAGGAACTACACAGAGAAACTCTTGTCTTGAGGGAAAAAATAAAAAGAAGAAGAAATCTCATTATGTAGCCCAGGTTGACCTGGAACTCAGAGATCTGCCTGCCTCTGCCTCCCAAATGCTAGGATTAGAGGTGTGCACCACACACAGCGTATTCTCATATATCTTGATGGTCTAGTTGACTCATCTCTGACTATCAAGAGTTCTTTGTAACTGGCTCTTTCGTCCTTTTGACCTACCTCATCATGTTTTGAGTTCTTGCTTATTTTCTTACACACTTGCCCTACCCTAGTCGTAAAACCAGCCATTTCTTCAACAAGCTCTGGCTTCCTATATAGTGGAGACCACTATCTGGGGGTGTTCATTGCTGCTTTGATGCTTTGCCTCCAGGCCCATTCACTGAGCACAGCTAGGTAATACCCACCCACACGTCTGTCACTCTTCTGCACACAGGTGTTGAAAATGTCACTTGTTCAAACTGAGTGTCGCTTTGTCTGTCTGAAATCACGACACACGGGAAGTAAGGGGATTGCTAAAAGTTTGAGGCAGGCTAGGGCTACAACCCAAGACCTTACCTCAAAAAAATAAAACAACAATAACAAATAAGAAAATGGCTTGTTCGGCCAGGCATGGTGGCATATACCCTATCATCCTAACTACTGTGGAGGCCAAGGCAGAAAAACAGCAAATTTGAGACTAGCTTGAGCAAGGTAGTGACACCCTGGTTCAGAAGAGACTAAAACAGGGAAGGGATTTAGCTCAGGGGCAGCATTCCTCAAATGTCCAAGGCTCTGGGTTTATTCCTTAGGATCACTGACAAGGGGCTGGAGGTGGGTCACAGCATTCATTTTAATACTTCCTCATCAGTAAGTTCTTCCTAGCGTTCTCAGTGCTGAGAAGCTTTGGTCCCAGCATGGCCGTTGTGTTTATTTGCTTTTTAGTCTTGCTGTGTAGGTGCCCCCTTCAAAAGAAATTAAGGTGTAGGTGCCCCCTTCAAAAGAAATTAAGGTGCCTTATTCAATAACAAATAAGAAAACAAGCCATTTTCTTATTTGTTATTGTTGTTTTATTTTTTTGAGGTAAGGTCTTGGGTTGTAGCCCTAGCCTGCCTCAAACTTTTAGCAATCCCCTTACTTCCCGTGTGTCGTGATTTCAGACAGACAAAGCGACACTCAGTTTGAACAAGTGACATTTTCAACACCTGTGTGCAGAAGAGTGACAGACGTGTGGGTGGGTATTACCTAGCTGTGCTCAGCTTCACAGCCCCGAGTCTGCCTTGCGGATGATGCTTCCAGCTGACACTTCACGCCCAGGCCATTTCCCCTTTGTACAGAAAGTGTTGCGAATGTCGCCTTCCCCCCTACTATAGATGTGCTCTCTACTCTTAGTACCCACTTCCCGCTTCAGAGCCCTGTGTTTCTCAGGTGATGCTGAACACAGAGCGGCTGATTAAGCATGCAGTGCAGGAGAGGTTAGCAGTCACCGTGTGCATCAACAAAATCGACCGGCTGATCTTGGAGCTGAAGCTGCCTCCAACAGATGCTTATTACAAACTTCGACACATTGTGGATGAGGTCAATGGATTAATAAGGTATAAGACCCCTGGGAGTGGACTTCCTGTCCTTAGGAGAGTCTGGCTTTTATAAATCTTAATTTTACCCTTGAAGACTTCTGGGAGTCCCTCACTTTGTGGCATGTGGGTGATCCTGTCAGTTCTAACAGCACATGTCGGGTCTCTGCAGGACTGCCTGCAAGCCTCTCCTCAGCAGTTCAGTGTCTGAACCAGCCACGCGGTTTAGCACATCCCTGGTTCTGTAGTCAGTAGACTCTAAAGCAGTCTCACCTTTACCACCTGCCAGCCATGTGAAGTTGGCGATTACCAAAGCTCATTATTTACTTACCTGTTTATTTAGATATCTGGATGTTTAGCTGCACATATGTTTGTACACCGTGTACATGTCTGGTACCTACACTAGTCGGAAGAAAACAGTAGATTCCTTAAAGCTAAAGTTAAGGAGAGCTGTGAGTCTCCATGTGGGTGCTGGGAACTGAGCCCAGGTCCTGTGCAAGAGCAATGTGCTGCTCTACCTGCTGAGCCTTCTCTTCAGCCCCCAAAGGTCATTTTTGCTTCTATTAAACAAACAAACAAACAAACAAACAACCCCGGATACAGTGTGGTGGCATATGCCGATGGTCCCAGCACTTAGGAGGTCAAGGCAGGAGGATTAGAAGTTTGAAGCTAGTTTGGAGTACATAGCAAGTTCTAGGTTGGCATGAGGACCATGGAGGGGCCCTATCTCAACAACTCACATTAGGGCTGAGTAGATGGCTTGGTGAGTAAAGTGATTGCTTCATGAAGACCTGAGTTCAGGTCCCTAAAATCCATAGAACAAGCTAGGATGGTACCTCCCATCTGTGATCCAGCACAGTGTGGTGGAGACAGGGAAACCACGTGGCTAGGCAGTCTGGCCAATTGATGAGCTCCAGGTTCAGTGAAAGAACCTGACTCAAAGATCAAAGTGGAGAATAATAATAAAAAATGACACTCGGTGTCAACCTCTGGTCTCTGTGGGTGTGTGTACCCACATACACAAAAATAATTAAATTTAATTAAAAAAAAATAAGATGGGCATAATGGTCCACCCCAATAATCCTGACACTCAGGAGCTGAGGCAGGAGAGTTACTATGAGTTTGAGGTCAACATGGGCTACAGAGTGAGGCACTATCTCATAAAACAAAGAGGGCCAACGTGATGGCTGAGCAGATGAAGGACTTGCACAAGCCTAACTGCCTGTATTCAATCCCCAGAACCTACATAAAGATGGAAGGACGGAACGGACCCCACACTCTGACCTCTATAGACACCCCACACATACATGCCATACACACATACAATCAATAAATGAGTCAGCAGAACTTTTTTTTTAACTAAGCAAATGAATTGCCTATTGGGATGTTAAAAGAAATTAAGTAGCTAGTTGGTACAGCTCCCTTGCCATATGGCACCTGCTGCTGAGTGATGTTGGCTGCTCTGTCTTACTGATAACACAGGGTGTGTAAATGAAGAAACTTTACTGTGTGTTCTGCAAGCATCTGCTTCATAAGAAGATGGAAGATTTAGTTAGAATTACACATGTAAGTTGCTTTGAGGCCTATGTTAGCACAGTTGCTGTAGGATATGGTATTCTGTGAGTCTGGAGAACCCAGCACAGGCCATCTAACTCCTTAAGCCCCTGGGCCTCCTGCCTCAGCCTTCCAAATGCTGGGATTACAGGCCAGTGCCTCCACTCCTGGCCTTCCGAATGACTCAAGTTGTTTGCAAAGTTTAGGTCTGGGGTGTAGCTCCATCCGAGAGCACTTGCTACTATATGCAGGGTCTGGGTTATGCACTCTGCAAAATAGTGAAATGAAAGTTTCAGAATTTTTGAAACAAGAAGCCAAACAGAGTAAAGAGAGTGACAGCGAAGAGGAGCAAATCTGCCGTTTCTCTTTTTTCTCAGTGTTGTTTATCTGTCCTGTCCTTACCTGCATGTCCCCCACCCCTAGACAGGGTCTGCTATAGCTCAGGCTAGCCTGGAACTTCTACAGAGCCAAGGATGACCTGGAACTTCTGATCTTCCTGCCCTAAGCTGTCATATCTAGTTCATGTGGTACTGGGGTTCAAACCCAGGGCCTCGTGAGTGCTGGGCAAGCTGGCCCAGCCCTTTATATGCCCATTTGTATTGGGGCAGTGATGTCTCCTAAATGTGTCCCTCTCTGGTCACATTAGATTCATTTATGTTCCCAAGTCTTTATCTCTGTCCTTCTGGTTTCCCCTTGTCTGTCCTGTGTAGTTAGCTTTTTCAAGACTGCAGAGGGTCCCAGCTCTGGGACATCAGCTTGTTACTGGGAGTGAGGGAACAACTTTATCATGTCACATTCTTGACCAGGCTTTTGGCAAATCTAAGAATCTTAAGCCAACACCTCCTGAGGCTGGAGAATGAAGATGCGATGGGGAGTTGCTGCCCATCCTCTTGGCAGTGTGTTAATGATGCGGCAGAGTCTGGCATCAGGGCTGCCTCACACCCTGGCCCGGTCTCACCGCCATCTCTGTTTCAGCATGTATTCCACCGATGAGAACCTGATCCTTTCGCCGCTCCTGGGCAACGTCTGCTT
Source organism: Cricetulus griseus (assembly GCF_003668045.3). Lineage (NCBI taxonomy): Eukaryota > Metazoa > Chordata > Mammalia > Rodentia > Cricetidae > Cricetulus > Cricetulus griseus. Next base: position 115,264,755 of record NC_048600.1, read on the forward strand.
CTCCAGCTCCCAGTACAGCATTTGCTTCACACTGGGCTCCTTTGCCAAGATCTATGCTGACACCTTTGGTAAGCTCTGCCTGCTGCTGTCTCGCCAGCTTTCCCAGTCATGTGTCCTCTGTCCTGCAGAATGCCTCAGGAATTGGCTTTCTGTCATGTCCCTGTGCTGGAGAGTGGGGGATACTTCATCACTTATTATTATCACATTTGGGGCTCCTTTTTGCCTCAGATTCTTTCTTTAGGCTCAGTTGTTTCTAGACAATATTTTTTTTTAAGATAAACAAACTTATTTTTTTCTGTGTGTTTGTGCCCCTAAGTGTTTGTATGTATAACATGTGTGTACACACAGAGGCCTTTGTTGGGATTCCCCCCGAACTGGAGTTACAGATAGTTGCAATGTGGGTGCTGGGAACCAACCTGGGCCGCTGGGCCGTCTTTCAAGCCTCCAAGGCGGGGGGGGGGGGGGGGGGTAGGTTAGAGAACAGGACTGGGACCCCTGGAACTGGAATACAGGTGGATGTGAGCTGTTTTATGCTGGTGTTGGTAACTCAGCCTAGGTCCTTTTTAAGACCAGTGATCTCTGTGCAACTGAGCCATCTTTCTACCCCCTCTAAGTAACAAATTTGAGTAATTAGGAAGAAGCCAGATGTGATGGTGCATGCCTTTAATCCCAGCAAGCAGTTCTCTGAGTTTGAGGCCATCCAGGGCTGCATGGGATAGCCTGTCTAAAAAGAGCTCGTTTTAAAAGTAAGCATCCGTGCTAGCGTGAGGCCTCCTGGAGACTGTGGAGGAGGACCTGCCCATACTGCCCATGCCCACAGAGCATTCTCAGTCCTTTTCCAGGGTGTACAGGCTTGCGCTGTCAGCGCAGCTCGCCATCTCTCCACCATCTCAAGGCACATAGAAACATAATAGGCCTCATTGAGAACTCATGCTGGCTTTGCAGTTAGCCTTTACAAGCCTCTCTGGCAGGCATGGGTAAGTAAGTTTATGGATTCCTAGAGCTCTGATGCCATATCCCCGTGACCAGTTTCCCTACCCATTGGGCTCCATGGCTTCCATCTCTGCTTTGCTGATTAACTGTCGTTCCCATAAGATCTTGCAGTGAGAGTCCCGTGTGTCATGTGAGATTTTTATAGAGGGTTATTGTACACTGATTTTAGACCTGAGGAGATGGACCATGTGAAAGGTCTCAAAACTGAACAACAGGGCTGGAGAGATGGCTTAGCAGTTAAGAGCACTAACTGCTCTTCCAGCAACCGCATGGTGTCTGACAGGCAACTCTAGTGGGATCTGATGCCCTCTTCTGGCATAAAGGCATACATGCAGATAGAGCACTCATCCATAAAGTAAATAAACCTTAAAAAAAAAAATTAAAAACCCACAAAAACGCCTGTGTTGGTGGCCCACACTTTAATCCCAGCATTGGGGAGGCAGAGGTAGGTGGATCTCTGTGAGTTCGAGACCAGCCTGGTCTACAAGAGCTAGTTCCAGGACAGTCTCCAAAGCCACAGAGAAACCCTGTCATAAAAACTAGATTTAAAAAAAAGATACAAAAAGCAAAAAACTGATAAGACAGTTGTACACCACCGCAGTTCTTCTCCCCTGCCTGTAATGGGGGGCGGGGTGCCTTTGCTCTTGGTGCTTTTTCTTTCTTTTGTTTTTAATCTTACACTGTTTTGGTTGGCTTATTTGCTTGTTTTTTGTTTTGTTTGTTTTTGCAGTGCCTAGAATTGAATTCAAAAGCTAGGCAAACATTCAACTCTACCCTGAAGATAGATTAGATAGGTAGATGATAGATTCAGTAGACAGATATTTTTGTGTGGTGATATTTTGTTTATGATCTAACAAATAAAGGTTGACAGAAGATCAGAGTGCAAAGCTAGCCACACTAGTCAGCCATATAGTCTGGGCAGTGGTGGTGCACACCTTTAATCCCAGCACTAGAGAGGAATATAAGGCAGGTGGAGACAGGAGTGCAATGTATTCAGTCAGGCTGAGAACAGGATCTCCCCTTTTGGTAGAGGTAAGAACTCTCTAGTGGTTGGCTGCTTTGCTTTTCTGATTTTTTTTTTTTTTTTTTTTGCTATAACCATTGTAATAGCAAAAATAGCTTTGCTATTTACCATTGTACATGAATGAGATATTATATATAGGGCTGGGCAGTTAAGAGCACTGTTGGGACCTGGGTTAAGCTGTTAGACATTTAAGAACACTGGCCAGGGGCTGGAGAGATGGCTCAGCAGTTAAGAGCACTGACTGTTGTTCCAGAGGTCCTGAGTTCAATTCCCAGCAACCCAATGGTGGCTCACAATCACCTTGAATGAGATCTGATGTCCTCTGCTGGCATGCAGGCAAAAGACTGTATACATAATAAATAAATAAATAAAATCTTAAAAAAAAAAAAAAAAAAACACTGGCTGGGACCTGGGTTCAATTCATATTACCCAGTTGATATCTATAACTCTATGACCACTTCATACACATATATACTTGCAGACAAACACTCATACACTTAAATAAAAATAAATCTGTTTTTTAAAAAGATATTACACCTAGACATCATCTGCATTTTCACTCATCATTGGAACAGTGACCACATTCTTGCCGTGAGACCCTGATTTTTGTTGATGTGCAGTTGTAAACTGGGTGGATGGGACTTTGAAAGGAGCCTGAGGCAGCGTGTGCTAAGGGTGCAGGAGGCCCTAGGCTTTATCCCTAGCACCTAAATGAATACTGGGTAGATGACTGATTGGGCAGAGGAACAGTGAACAAAACCGAAGTGAGCAGAGTTCAAGAGAAATCTGTGTGTTTCAGTGTCCTTTGTGTCAGCATGAAAAGCAGAGTCAGCTTTCCTGAATCATAAGCAGACATGCTTCAGTTTCTTTAAGTTCTTGTTTTTTTAAGTTTCACTGTGTATCCTAGGTTGACCTAGAACTCAGCACATTTCCCAGGCTGGCCTCAAACTTCTACCTCACCATAGCTGGCTGAGATGGTGTGATTTCTTATTTACAGAAGGCCCTGCTCCTTGAAAGACATGATTATTCATTGTTTGGCCCCACCATCAGTCTGTGGAGGAGCTAGCCATGGGCTCTAGTGTAATCTCAACATAGTCATAAAAAGCCACACAGGAGCACTTCGGAAGGCTGCACTGAAGGGATATTCAAGATCATGTGGTCCTAGGGCCTTACTTTTCCTTTTATTTCACGTAATTACTTTTGTGTGATCACAGAACATTCTGCTGGAGTTGGGCCCCTGGAATCTGTTCCCACTATATTGTCAGATCAGTATTTCCTCTTGTTGGCAGTGAAATGCAGTGAGTTCAAGGTCAGTCTAAGCGACACAAGACCCTTTCTCAAAAACCCACAGAAGTCTGGGGGTTGGAGAGATGGCTCAGAGGTTATGAGCACTGGTTGCTCCTCCAGAGTTCAGTTTCCAGCAACCGAATAGTGGCTCACAATCATCTATAATGAGATCTGGTGCCCTCTTCTGTCATGCAGGCATACACACAGGCAGAACACTATACATAATAAATAAAAAATCACAACAAAATCACAAAATTCGAGTGTATATGCCATTGGTAGAGTGCTTACATAGCGAAAACTGACAGCTAATACTGGAGCCTGATGGAGGAGGGCTTGAGAATCTAGGTACTTGCTTGCGTTGGCATTTGGGAGCTGTTAAAATTGTGGTGTCTGCAGAGCTGACGAAAGACAGGGCATTCAGGAAGCACTGCTTGTTTGATATTTTGTCAATACTCAGGCAGGATTGTGAATGTGGATTATTGTTCTCTGAGGTTGGGAAGGAGAGGGGTGGGAGGGACATCTGCTCACTCTTTAATTGAACATTCGTTAACTCTTGAGATGGTAGGCCCTTTACTGTAGGTGTTGAGGGTTGGGAGACTTGGTCTTTTTGTTTTGTTTTATTTTGTTTTTTGAGACAGGGTTTCTCTGTGGCTTTGGAGGCTGTCCTGGAACTAGCTTTTGTAGACCAGGCTGGTCTGGAACTCACAGAGATCTGCCTGCCTCTGCTTCTTGGGTGCTTGCACACTAAAGGTGTGCGCCACAACTGCCTGGCTTTTTTTTTTTTTTTGGTTTGTTTACTTAATATGTGACAGTGTTCTGCCTGGATGTATATCTGCACACCAGAAGAGGGCACAAGATCTCATTATATAGATGTCAGTGAACCACCATGTGGTTGCTGGGAATTGAACTCAGGACCTCTGGAAGAGCAAGCAGTGCTCTTAACTTCTGAGCAATCTTTCCAGCCCTACATGAGACTCTTAAAAAACAAAAAGTTAAAATGAAAAAATAACAGTGTGAAGAGTAAAAAGGAGAACTTGTTTTTTATTATCAGTTTTTAAATTTATTTTACATACCAACCACAGTTTCCCCTCACTCAGAAGAAGAACGTAATAATTGACAGAAGGAAAAATGGGTTTGGCCCTTGTTTGACATGCAGAAGTAGCTGCAATGAGAAAGTCTGGAGAGAGAGTGTGGCCTTTGGGAAAGGAGGGTGCATTGCTTTTGTAGTCTGAGGTAAGAGGGGCAGGAGCCTGACATCAGGATAGGACTGTCTGGGAGTCAGTTGGCGTTCTCAGTTCTCTCAGTGAATACTTCAGGAGCTATGTGCTCAGAGAAGGATTTTGTTGTTTTGTAAACTGGAGATTGAACCCTAATTAGGGGCTCAGACATGCTAGGTAAGCACTCTGTCACCCCATACTCAAGAGCATGATTTTTTGTTTTTTTTTTTTTGTTTTTTGTTTTTCAAGGCAGGGTTTCTCTGTGGCTTTGGAGACTGTCCTGGAACTAGCTCTTGTAGACCAGGCTGGTCTCAAACTCACAGAGATCCCTCTGCCTCTGCCTCCCGAGTGCTGGAACTAAAGGCATGTGCCACCACTACCCAGCAAGAGCATGAATTTTAAAAGCCATGGCTGCTTGGTTCAGTCTGATCAAATTTCACATTGAAGCTAAACTGAAAAAACTAATTAGTAAAAGATGAGACAGGTAGTTGTGGTGTTGTATGCCAGTAGGGTATGCTGAAGAGGTAAGGGAAGACAGATCTCTGAGTTTGGGGACAGCTGGGTCTACCTGTGAGTTCCAGGCCAGACAGGACGACATAGTGAAACTCTTCTTAAAAAAAAAAAAAAAAAAATTAAAGAATGGCTCCAGCATGTACTCTCCAGGCTGGGTGTCCACTCTGTGGCACCTCACAATGACACTGCAGCTAGAAGATGGCCCACATGGGTTGCAGAAAGGATGGTGTCATTGCAGACAGGGGATGTAGATGCACCTCAGGAGGTGACATGGGCCATGCTCCTGTGCATAGCTTGGTCCTTAGCCTAGGCCCAGGGCTAAGGGGAGACACCTGGGTTCTCCTTTCGTCTCTACTATGTCCTTGTCCTTGGGCCAGTCCTGCCCTCCTGTGCCTCGGTGTCTGCCGCCTGACCAGAAGGAAGAACGTGCTTTAACAGCTGGCAGTACCTAAAACAGTTCTGAGCTGCACTGTCCCGGGAAAATTGTGACTGTGTGGCTTCTTCCATAGGTGACATCAATTACCAGGAGTTTGCTAAAAGACTCTGGGGTGATATCTACTTCAATCCCAAAACGTAAGTATCATGTGGGGCACCACTGCTGATGATCTGTTTCCCTGGTAACAGCACATGGGTTCTGATGCTAAAACCTACTTTTATCTTATGCATGAAGTCACCATCTCTCTGCAGAGTGTTGGCACCATGAGCTTAGTGGAAAGAGAGCGGCTGGCTCCCCACACCCCCAGGTCTTCAAGGCTGGGTCAGATATGCAGGACAGCCATAGCCAAGAGTCCTCCCAGGAATCCATTTGGAAACTGATCACACAGAGTCTTCCCTCTGCTTGGCTTCTCTCAGATTCATATTTTAGACACTGTACCCTTGAGTCAAGTCACATTCTCCCTCATTGGTTGCTCACAGCACTTCTTTTTCTCTTTAGGAGAAAGTTCACAAAAAAGGCTCCAACCAGCAGCTCCCAGAGGAGCTTTGTGGAGTTTATCTTGGAGCCCCTTTATAAGATCCTTGCTCAGGTGAGTGGTGGGTCACCTGCTTCGGGTCTGCTTTAAATCTGCTAGGTCATCACTTTTTGTTTTTTTGTGTGTGTTTCGGGGGGCCTTGGAGGTCTTTGTGTGGGGTGCATGTTCGTGTGCAGCCCCATAAGCTTATGTGTGCACGTGTGTAAGCCGGAGGTTGGTGTCAGGTGTCTTCCTCTTTAGCACCTGACCTAGTTATTTTGAGACAGGGTCATTCACCAAATCTGGAGCTTGCCGGTTGACTGACTGCTTGGCCAGTGAGCCTCTACATTCCCTGTCTCCATTCTCAGTGCTGGGATTAGATACGTCTGCAGGCATGCTCAGCTTTGTATGTGGGTTCTGACCCTCAAGTCAAGTCCTCGTGCCTGCACAGCGTGGACTTTACCCATCTTCCCGCCCCGTCATCAACTGTTTATTAAAAATCTTTGAGCCAGGCAGTGTGCAGCAATGGCACACACCTTTAATTCCAGCACTCAGGAGGCAGAGGCAGGCGGATCTTTGTGAGTTCCAGGACAGCCAGGGCTACACAGAGAAACCCTGTCTCAAAACACAAACTTTTTGTCAGATGGTGGTGGTACATGCCTTTAATCCCAGCATTAGGGAAGCAGAGACAGGAAGCTCTCTTGAGTTCCAGGCCAGCCTGGTCTACAAAGCTACACAGAGAAACCCTGACTCAAAAAATTCAACAACAAAAACCAACCTTTTGAGAAGTGTCCCACCTTTAATCCTAGAACCCGGGAGGCCAAGGCAGGCAGATCTCTGAGTTCAAGGCCAGCCTTATCCATGTAGGAAGTTTCAGGACAACTAGGGCTACACAGAGAACCCCTGTCTCCAAAACCTTCAAAACCTCTTGGAAAGCTGGAAAAATGACTTAGTGCTTAAGTGTACTTGTTGACCTTGTAGAGAACCTTAGTTCACTTTCCAGCACCCATGTTGGGCAGCTCACAAACACCTGTAATTTAGTTCCAGGGCATGTGGTGCTCTCTTCCGGGACTCCATGGGCATCTGCATGCATCATACACATACATCACACTCAATGCATTTTATATACATGTAAAATTAAATACAATTTTTAAAAGGTTTTGGAGTCTTGGAATTTAGCTCAGTGCAATAAAGCGCATGTCTGTCATACACAAAGCCCAGGGTTCAATTCTTAACACTGCAGAAAACTAGGTATGGTGGCATAGGCCTGCAATCCCAGCACTTGGGAAGTAGACACACGAGGATCAGATGTTCGTGGTTATCTTAACCACATAGTGAGTTAGAGGCTAGCCTTGACTACTTGAGACCCTGCCCCTAAAAAACAAGGGTCCTGGAGGGGGCTGGTCTAGCAGTTAAGAATACTTAATTGTTTAACCCTGCCTCAAAACAGAAGGTAAGAACAGGTCTTGGAAGTCAATTAAATGTCTCTGTCACTGGAAACCTGCGTAGGTCAATCATGGTGTAACTGTGACGCATTTGCCTCACCTGTGTGGTTGATCCTCAGGACCACACGAGGAAGGAGGAAGGGGGAGGGCTAGTTGGACTTTAGAATGAAACATGTTTATGTGAGTTTGTGCTGAAGTACCGAGCTGGAAAGGTGAAAATATCATAGGAATTTTTATGCAGACTTTTCTTCCAAGACAATAATAAAATATGCAGGTGTTTAATTAGAGCTGCGTCCAGTGGACACACATATACACGATCTCATGCACACAATGTGTGTGGCCGTTCCTACCCACAAAAGAGGAAAACACAGCAGTAGAATAAAATAATGACTAAAATTTACCAGTGCTAAAAAAAAACCCACTTAGTATCTCTTGTCAGGCTGGAATGGATTAATAAAAGAAATTTACAGAATCTGCCTCTGTAGAGAGACCTTGAGTCTGCCGAGGATGATTTAGCATGGCTCTGTCCTGACAGGTGGCCTTTTTTGGTTCCTTCCAGTGTGGGCCTCTAAATCTGGGCAGACTTTAAGTAGGGAGGGGTAAGGGTGATTTCTTGAGTGGGCGCAATGCTGCTTGTCAGACACTAGGGGGCAGCACTGACAGTAATCAAGCTGAATGCTTACTTTATGGGGCATTCGGAGACTTAACCAGGTCAGCTTCACTCCTGAAAACTAGGTAGTGTCTACTCACTCCTCCCTGTAGAAGCCTGCTTGGCCTCCCCTCACTCTGTGTGTAATGTCTCACTAGGGCTGTCACTACAGAGCTGACCCAGTGCCTTCTTCTCTCACAGGTGGTGGGTGATGTGGATACCAGCCTGCCAAGGACCCTGGACGAGCTTGGCATCCACCTGACCAAGGAGGAGCTGAAGCTGAACATCCGCCCTCTGCTCAGGCTGGTCTGCAAAAAGTTCTTTGGCGAGTTCACAGGTAATAAATATCTCAAAGCCCTGGACATTACTCTCCTCATCCGGGCATCGTGGTTCACACCGGCAGTCCTCTAACTCAGTGGTTAGATCAGTTGTTTACAGGACACTTTGGGCTACATGATGTCTCAGAAAATAAACAAGAACAGCCTCAGGTGTCCTCCCATGGCTTACCTGGGAAGCTCCCTTCCCTGCAGGGCAGAGGAGTTGTGAGGGCATGTGAACCAACTGAGGTGGCTTTTCCAGCTGTTTTCTTTAGGTGTTTCTTGTGTTAGAAAAAGGAATTAGGTTTCTCCCGTCAGGAGGGTCCTGCAGGTGACGGAGATAAGTGGCAGGCTCTAGGCTCTGAAGTATTTACTGGGGTCAGGCAGGAAGGTGGATGGCCAGGGATGTGGAGTAGCAGGGAAGGCACAGGTGAGGAGCACTCAGGAGATGATTGGTTTTCTTCATCGCTATGACAACACCTGGCAGAAACAGTTGATTGCGACTTGTGCTTTAGGAGGGTGCATCGTCGTGGAGGGAAAGGCACGTAGGGCTCACAATGAGAGTGGGTAGCCAGGCCTCCTTCTTCACAGACCAGGAGACAGCCTGGGCTAGCAGCGGAGCCAGCTGTAACTGACTCTGCTGCTAGGCCCACATTCTCACAGTTCTGCAGCCTCCCCAGACGGTACTCCTGCCTGGAGCCAGTGGGGGACATTTCATATTGTCCTCACAGGGGCTTGGATTCATTTGAAGACGGGGTCTTGCTATCCAGGTCTGACTGTCTTGGAACTCACTATATAAACCAGGCTGGCCTTGAACTCACAGATCCTCCTGCCTCTGCTGCCTAAGTATTGGGATCAAAGACGTGCACCACCACACCTGGCAAAACCTGAGTTTTGCTTCTGGCCTGCAGCTTTTAGGGGGAACCAGGCCAGACTAATTTTTTCTGTGACTGATTTTTGTCTGTAAATAAGAACAAGTGCCTGTAATCGCAGCACTCAACAGACTGATGTAAGATTGTCATGAATTTAAGACCAGCATGTGTTATATAGCACTGTTCAGGCAGCCTGACTTACAGGGCAAGGTGCTGTCTTAAAAAATAGCTGTGAAACAGGGCATGATGGTGCATGTCTAAGCCCAGTATTCAGGAGGCAGAGGCAGGCAGATCTCATGAATTCAAGGTCCATCAAGTCTACATGGGAAATTCCAGTGCAGCCTGGGTTGTATAGTGACGCCCTATCTCAGAAAGTTTGAGTGGTGGAGGGACAAGGGAAGGGTCCTTAGCAACCATGGGTTCTTCGTCTAATGGCAATTAAAGGTGTCTGGACCTTTAAAGATTATACTAACTCTGGACTGGCCATCAGCCCAAAGATACTGGGCACCCATCAAGCAGATACACTTGGAACTGGGACTGTGGTTCATTTGTAGACCTCTAGGTTCAGTCTTGAGACTGAAGAAGAAAAAAATTTTAGTCTTCCCAGGGTGCTAATGAGCAGTCTGTCTCGTGGCTTATTAACCTGTTAGGGAAACGGTAACTTACTGCATAGAAACGTGTAGTGTTTCTCCAAGGGCAGGCTGGTCAGCTGAGGTCTGTCCTAAGTAAACAGAAAGGGATGAGGGAAACGTATCTGGCTCAGTAAATACTTGGGTTCAGTAAGAACATGGGTCTCTGTGGCCATGGGTTGGTTGTTTTAGAGTACTTAAGCTTTTTTGTCAGGTGGATTTTAAGGAATTGTGCCCCACCAAAACCTACTTCTTAAATTTCTCTGGCACGGTGACTCCAAAAAAGTGTTTTCTCCTTCTAGAAAATGGGCTTCCCTGGAAGTGTTATCTATCTCCTGGTTAGCCCATGCTTCCCTGGAAGTGTTATCTCCTGGTTAGCCCATGCTTCCCTGGAAGTGTCATCTCCTGATTAGCCCATGCTTCCCTGGAAGTGTCATCTCCTGGTTAGCCCATGCTTCCCTGGCAGTGTTATCTATCTCCTGGTTAGCCCATGCTCCCCCTCCAATTCCTTGGTGAGAATGTGTAGCAGCAGCAGTGTAGCAATGTAGTGACGGTGTCCTCTTCTCCCGCCACAGGCTTTGTGGACATGTGTGTGCAGCACATTCCATCTCCAAAGGTGGGCGCCAAACCCAAGATCGAGCACACCTACACTGGCGGCGTGGACTCCGACCTTGGCGAGGCCATGAGTGACTGTGACCCCGATGTAAGGGAACGTTTTATGGCATAGGTCTTCACTCTACCTCAGGCTGGTGTCACACTCCCAGGAGTCCTCCTGCCTCAGCCTCCCTTATGCTGGGATTGCTAGCCTGTACCACCTGCTTGGCTTGGTTTTCTCATTTGTATTTTTGTTGTGTCTGAGTCTCCTGTTAGCCCCTCATAGAGGGAGGGGTAATGCACGGTTTGGAATTTCTCCAGGAGTCCACGTCTTCCTTAGTCTGGCCTTTCTCCTCCCAGCTCCTGTCATTGTTGTCAGGATGTGGTGTTACCTTCGGGCTGTCTGTGGTTAAAGCTGTCCTCTGTCCCCTCTGCCAGGGTCCCTTGATGTGTCACACTACTAAGATGTACAGCACAGATGACGGAGTTCAGTTTCATGCCTTTGGCCGGGTACTGAGTGGCACCATCCATGCTGGGCAGCCTGTGAAGGTGCTGGGGGAGAACTATACTCTGGAAGACGAGGAAGATTCCCAGATATGTACCGTGGGCCGCCTTTGGATCTCGGTCGCCAGGTACTATACTCCTGACCAGAGTCTACAAGGACACGTGCGGGTGTCTATCCTGGGACTGTCGCCGTGTTAATGGGGTCCTAGGAAACACAGCGACCTGGTACAGCTGGTACAGTGTAGAGTGAGATGACCCCCTTCCTGACATCTAGTTCTTAAGGTTGCCGGGGCTGAAGGGCAACTCCTGTTAGAATGTCAGGAGCTTTCCCTTTGACTTTTGGGTATCTGGAGTGAAGTGTTTTCTTTTAGTAGAATTTCTGTTGTTACTCTTTTTATTCCCTTTTTAATGTGTATGAGTGTTTTGCCTGCATGTATGCGTGTGCATCATGTGCGTGGTTGGTGCCCCAAAAGGCCCTTAAGAGTGCTTTGGATCCCTGAACAGTGTTGCTTCCATGTGGCTGCTGGGAGTCACACTGAGGTCCTTTGGAAGAGCAGCTGGTGCTCTCGACTACAGGGTCACCTCTCTTATCCACTTTGCTGTGTCCCTTAGCTTACTGCTTCTGGTTTCTTCCCAGAAGCAGTTGTACCCAAACATGCTCGAATCTCTGGAGCTTCCCAGGCTGCTGGATTGCACTTAGATTGGGCCTCTGGGCTGTTTGTCATCAGGTGACAAGCAGAACCAGAGCAATCCTGTTGGTAACGTGGCTGCCATGCCTCAGTGATGGCCCCTTCCCCTCCTCTAAATCCATCCTTACTCTAGAAGACAGAAGAAAACTGAAGAGCTCAGGGGTGTGTGTGTGTGTGTTTTAGCAGCCCCTTAGGTTAGATAACTCCTAGGCAATGGCTATTTTGTTTTTTGTTTTATGATATAGGGTCTCACTGTATAGCCCTGGCTGTGCTGGAACTCACTGTGTAGACCAGGCTGCTGGCCTCTAACGTACAGAGGTCCACATCACATCCTCATACATGACACTCTGGCATAGCTCTTTCTTGTCCCATGTGCTCGCATCGATGATCCCCTCCCCACAAGAGTGGATCTGGGTTACTCACCTCTGCTCCTGGTCTGGGCCTGGCGTTAGCAGGTGCTTGGTGCTTGTGTGTGTGTGTGTGTGTGTGTGTGTGTGTGTGTGTGTGTGTGTGTGTAGTGAATGCTCTGACTAAGTCCTATGCTTGTTTATTGGCTGTTACTTCAGGTACCACATTGAAGTGAATCGTGTTCCTGCTGGCAACTGGGTTCTGATTGAAGGCGTTGATCAGCCGATTGTGAAGACAGCAACCATAACTGAACCCCGAGGCAATGAGGAGGTAGTGTTTCTGAAGGGGAGCAGGGAGCACTTTGAGCTAGAAGGGCACAGAAACCATGGTCATGTGAGCAAACAAACTTTGGAACTCAGAAGATCCTAATCCAGAGTCGATGCTACTTCTTGGCTCTGCCCTCGCCCTGCCACATTCTAGAAATTAGGACTAGTGAGCTTCTTGTTCATCCCAGGGCTGTGCCAAATGCCTGGAGCAAATGGTCCTTTAAATTGGGCCCCAGCTGTACCATGGTTCTCGGTTGGGGAGTCGAGACTTTAGCTTCTCCCTTAGGCCTGTGCCTTCTTGCCTGCCCCTGAGGCCCTCGCTCCTCTGTGTTTTGGATCTCAGGCTCAGATTTTCCGGCCCTTGAAATTCAATACCACATCTGTTATCAAGATTGCCGTGGAGCCAGTCAACCCCTCAGAGCTGCCCAAAATGCTTGATGGCCTGCGCAAGGTCAACAAGAGCTATCCATCTCTCACCACCAAGGTATGTTCGAGGCCTGCAGTAGCTGCGAAGCCATATCCGCCCCAGCTAACTGCTCTGTGCTGTCACTGTGTGACATTCAGCAGCTATTCCTGATCTGTTGCTTCCCACAGCCTGGTTCATGGACCAGCTCACCTGATATCATTTAAGGGCTAGACAAGACTGGACTGTGTGTATGTTTCCTCAGATGACTTTAGATAGACTTTTTCCTTAAGGGGCACACAATTTGAACTGAATCAGGTATGGTGGTGGACACCGTTAATCCCAGCATCTGCAAGGTGGCGTCAGGAGAATGCAGAAAGCTCAGGTCAGCCTCAGCTTCATAGGGAGTTGGAGGCCATTGTGGGCTACAAATAGGGCTAGAGAGATGGCTCAGCAGTTGAGAACATTGGCTGCTCTTCCAGAGGACCTGGGTTCAATTCCCCACACCCAGGTGGCTGCTCATCACCATCTGTAACTCCAGTTCCGAGGGATCTGAATCGCTTTTCTGGTCTCACAGGTGCCAGGCATGCAGTGCATACGTGTAAATGCAGGCAAGACACCCATACACATAAAATAACAACAGAAAGTTAAAACAAACAAAAGTGACTGATCTTGTTACACTCTTGAGCCTGCCACCAAACTATTTCTAAGAGGCAGGAAGGCAGAGTTACAGGGCGAGCTTATTTTGGTGGATATAAGGATGGGCTTTAACCTGCATGGCCAAGGGAGTAATCAAGTCAGTGATGCCGTACTCAGCAGCACTGTGCTAAATGGTCCTGGTGTCTTAGGGGCCTACTCATTAGGGAAGTATTGTCCTCTGGATTCTTATTTTGGGGACAGACACTTACTGTACAGTATTGGTTGACCTAGAACTAGCTATACAAATCAAATTGACCTCAAGGTCAGGGTGAATCTTCTGCCTCTGCCACCTAGATGCTGGGGTTACAGGCATATCACCACACCCAGCTTTTTTCTTTCCTTTTTTGGGGGAGTGTGGAGTGGGATGTAGAGGTGCTAAGGGCTGAACTCAAGTTCTCAGTCGTGCAGGAAAAAGATGCTTGACCACTGAACTAGCCCTAGCTCTCCACTGAACTTCTTGAGAAGCTGAAACAGGCTGAGGGTGGTGGCGCAGGCCTTTATTCCCAGCACTTGGGAGGCAGAGGCAGGCAGCTCTCTGTGAGTTCCAAGACAGCCTGGTCTACACAAAGAAACCCTGTCTTAAAAAAAAAAAAAAAAAGAAGCTGAAACAGTCACTGCTTTTGCTAATGGGTTGTGGTACCTTCATCTCCGGTGCATCAATTTTTGTTTACATCTGTTGTGACCTAGACAAGAGAGTGAGGGCCGTGACTGCTGGGGCCCCTGTATTTCAGGTAGAAGAGTCTGGCGAGCATGTGATCCTGGGCACTGGAGAGCTCTACCTGGACTGTGTGATGCATGATCTTCGGAAGATGTACTCAGAGATCGACATCAAGGTGCCGCTTCCCTTAGCCTCACTTCCGGTTCCGGAGGGATGTGCTCGGTAGCCAGACCCTCAGCGATCCTGGATGCCCACCGACCCTTTTGTAGAGAGCACTTCCTGCTGCTCTTTGTCAGGGAAGATTCTAGAGGATGGGTTTACCATGTTCACCCAATCGTTTTCAGTGTCATGCATTTAAAGTCAAGGCTCTCAAGCCAGAGTTGTCCTTGTCCCTTCATTAGAAAAAACTACCCAGTCTCTGGTGATTGGCTCAGGGTTGGTGGAGTCATGGTGAGTGGGAGCTAACTCTCCAGGTTTGTCACCATGCATGGCATGACATTGTCTCCCAGTCAAAACATATTCTCTCCAGGGTCCTTTGTTACTGGGCAGGTGCCCTCTTGGATGCCTCTACTCCTGGGGTTGTGGCTTGAGGATGGAGCAGGTGCTCACAGTGGGCCTAGCACTGTTATTTGTCTTGCCCCCAGAGTTATGCAGAGGATGGTAGTTAGTGGAAGCTTCTTGGACCATAATTAAAACTCTAGCTTTAGAGCCTAGTTTGAGTCCCTGTTTACTCCTGACTCAGAAGTAGAATTTCTCTACTCAGCTCTTTGGTCATAGTATGGACAGTTCTTTAGCCTGCTGTTGCAGAGCCACTTAGGGAGCTCATACAGAGGGAGAGGGATGCTTTAGAATTCCCTAGGTCCTTCCAGCAAAACTCAGTTTCACCTCAATTTTTTTCTCGTTGCGAAGGTGGCTGACCCAGTTGTGACGTTCTGTGAGACAGTGGTCGAAACATCCTCCCTCAAATGCTTTGCTGAAACGCCCAATAAGAAGTAAGTGGGGGGGGGTGGAGGTGGCAAGGGAGAGCAATAGGGAGCAGATAGAACAAATAGAACCATGTGTAGATGGGAAAATGCCACAAAGAAACCATTATTTGGATTTTCTTGGGTTTTTGTTTTGTTTTGTTTTGTTTTTTTCTGAAAAGGAGTCTCACACTGAAACTCAGGCTGGCCTGGTCTATCTCAAAAAAAGAAAAAGAAAATAGGTGGCTGGGAGTATACGGGAAGGAAGACACCCGACATCAGCCTGCATACACATATACATGTAAACACACACAAATGAGCAAAGGAAGAATCCAGGTGTGGTGCTAAATGCCTGCAATCCCATCACGTGGGAGATAGAGGCGGGAGGATCAGGTGTTCTAGGCCAGCCTCAACCACATAACAAATTTTGAGGCCAGCCTAGGCCATGTGAGATTCTTTATTTAACAACAACAACAACAAAACCCCACATGGTGGTATACACACCCTTAATCTCATCACTCAGGAAACAGATGTGGGTAGATCTTTACATAGAACTCCAGGTCAGCACTACATAGTGAGCCCCTGTCTCAAAACAAACAACAGCAAAAAACCAGGCATGGTGGTTTAAATCTGTAATTCCAGTACTTGGAAAGCAAAGGCAGGAGGACTGATGTAAATTCAAGGCCAGCTCCATCTATATAACAAGTTGGAAGCCATCTGGGGCTATACATATGACCTTGTCTTAGGGGAAAGAAAATGGTGGAAGCTGGGAACGCTGTGCCTTGTGCCTAGAACTGACAGTCTCGTGCTCTCCCACACTCACTTCAGTGCTACCCAACCACAGCTTTGCAGCAGTTAACACTTCCTGAGATGGGGTGGGGACTGCTTAGATACTTGACTTTACTTGACTTGAGACTTTAGCCCTTCCTGCTCTGGCATTCCCTCCTGAGAATTTCATAGCTGCCACATCAGCTTTGGTAAATTTGCCCTATGTATTATCTAGTTTTTGTTTATTTGTTCAAAGTTTGGGGTGTTTGTTTTGTTTTGCTTTGGTTTTTGAGACAGGGTTTCTCTGTGTAGCCCTAGCTGTCCTAGAACTCACTCTATAGACCAGGCTGCACTCATAGAGATCTGCCTGCCTCTGTCTCCCGAGTGCTGGAATTAAAAGTGAACCACCACCACCACCACCTGTTTTTTTTGTTTGTTTGTTTTTTAATGGGTGCTGGAAGTGGAATCCAGCTCCTCATATATGCTGAGCACATGCTGTATTGCCAAGCTACACTCTCCAGCCACAGCCTTACTTTTTAAGAAAGAGCAGATAGAGGGGCTGGAGACATAGTTGAATGGTTAAGAGTACTTGTTGATCTTGCAGAGGGACCAAAGTTTTATTTCCAGCACATGTGTGGTGGCTCAAAGTCCCAGTCCAGGGTATCTAACAGCCTTGTCTGGCTTCTTTGAATGCTGCACACATGTGGTCCAAGTACATAAATACAAGCAAAATAACTCATACACATTTAAAAAAAGCAAATGAAGGAAGACAGGGTGCCCTTTACTGCCCCATGCCTCTTCCATTTCTGTTACTGTCTCAGAGGTCTGTGTAGTCACCCCTGCGCACGGTGACCCCGTCTTACTGCTC
Source organism: Cricetulus griseus (assembly GCF_003668045.3). Taxonomy (NCBI): domain Eukaryota; kingdom Metazoa; phylum Chordata; class Mammalia; order Rodentia; family Cricetidae; genus Cricetulus; species Cricetulus griseus. The sequence goes on from NC_048600.1 coordinate 115,281,470, forward strand.
CTGTCCTTTCTGACCAGGAACAAGATCACCATGATTGCTGAGCCTCTCGAGAAAGGCCTGGCTGAGGACATCGAGAACGAAGTGGTCCAGATCACCTGGAACAGGTTAGAAGGGCTCCGCTTGCAGCGCTCACACTGCGGCTTCTTCGCCTGCTTCCGTGACGCCATCCATCCTCCTTTGTTGTCCTGATATGATATGGGCAGACTGGCTCACTGTCTTCCAGAAAGGAAGGAAGCCACTGTCTCCTCTTTCTTCCAGGAAGAAGCTGGGAGAGTTCTTCCAAACAAAGTATGACTGGGATCTGCTGGCTGCCCGTTCCATCTGGGCCTTCGGTCCTGACGCTACAGGACCAAACATCCTAGTGGATGACACGTTGCCCTCGGAGGTAGGGTAAAGAGTACTGCTGGGAGGCCTGTGGCGAGGCATTTGCCCTGGAGCGAGGAAACTGCAGTGCCTTCTTCCCTGTTGAAAGCAGCCTCACACAGCCATACTTACCTCCTCCATCTAACTCAGTGGCTGTTGTCAGCGTATTGCTAAGAACCCTAATGTCTGTGTGTAGGTGGACAAGGCACTTCTTGGCTCAGTGAAGGACAGCATTGTTCAAGGTTTCCAGTGGGGAACACGTGAGGGACCTCTCTGCGATGAATGTAAGTCCACCAGCAATTTCCTGACCTAATCCCCAGGACACTTGCTCCTAGCTGCATGAGGTGACGGAATAGGGATGGGTTTCCCATCTTTGGGACTCATCAGGAAAAACAACTTGGGGTACACTGAGCTATCCCAAGTCTTTAGTCAGCCTCTTCCCTGCTCCCTTCCTATCTCGGTGCCATCACTTGGCACAACCCTAAATGAAGGAATTTCTAGACTTTGTTTGTTCTTAACTCCCGAGTAGAACTTGTCTTTGGTGTACTGAAGAGAGATACACGAGGGTAATCAGGTTGGAGTGATTTATTGATACAAACTAGGCTGTGTAGACCAAATGCAATTTGTAGAATATGGTCTAGACAACTGTTCAGAACCAGCATGTAGACTTGTAAGAAAGTTCCATTGTCATAGCATGGCCTGAATCAGATGCTGAGTCCATGTTCAACTGCTGACTTGTTTGCTGCTGGCCTTGCTAATCTGATGTGGTAAATTTGTATCTTATCTTCGACTAGCTGCACTATGGTCTCTGTAGCATGTTACCATCTCCTTTTCAGTGATCCGGAATGTCAAGTTTAAGATCCTAGATGCAGTGGTTGCCCAGGAACCCCTCCATCGGGGTGGAGGCCAGATCATTCCTACAGCCAGGAGGGTGGTCTACTCTGCCTTCCTCATGGTGAGTGGAGCTGCAGGGAGCTGTCAGCTTCCCTGGATAGAGAATTAAGTGGAGGACCAGGCAGAAGCCAAGGACCCAGAAGGTCCAGGAGACCCTTTATAGTCCTCACACTGTCTTCCTCGGCCTGAGCCCCGTCTTGCTCTGTTGCAGGCCACTCCTCGTCTGATGGAGCCTTACTACTTTGTAGAGGTCCAGGCCCCTGCAGACTGTGTATCTGCTGTTTACACAGTCCTGGCCAGGCGCAGGTGAGCGACCTGTTGGCAGGGAGGGTACTTGACAGCAAGAAGCCTTTGGCTGCTGGGGGGCGGGGGGAGGTGGCCCCAGCTATTGCTGTCTTGCCCTTTCCACTCCAGAAGCCCACCAAGCTTGTTTTCCACAAGGAAAGAATTGGCAGAGTGAAGTAGTGATGGGCTTGTCCATAGGGCCCCTCTCTTCTGTATCCCTGCTCTTGCCTCCTCCCGAGAGGACCCCCAAGCCCATTCCCTCTGCAGAGCATATTCCATTAGGTCTTTATTGGATGGTGCTTTATAGGATACACATTGCCCTTGTCTTGGGGCCTGTGTACATCTAGGGCCTTGGCCTTTGTTTTTCTCTCTCAGGGGGCATGTGACTCAGGATGCACCTATACCAGGCTCCCCTCTGTACACCATCAAAGCTTTCATCCCAGCCATCGACTCTTTCGGCTTTGAGACTGACCTCCGCACGCATACCCAGGGCCAGGCCTTTTCCCTGTCTGTCTTCCACCACTGGCAGGTGAGGAAACCTGGCCAACTTGGCCTCCCAGTTCAGCACATTGCCCTCCTGGCCAGTTCCTCTTCTGTCCAGATGTCCTCTAGGACATTCTATAGCCCTGGAGAAGGTTCCTCCTTCTGGGCCTGGATCCTCTGGGAAGCTGCCTCGGCTACCTGAAATCTCTGTGTTCCAGATCGTGCCTGGTGATCCTCTGGACAAGAGCATTGTCATCCGCCCGTTGGAGCCACAGCCAGCCCCTCACCTGGCCCGGGAGTTCATGATCAAAACCCGTCGTAGGAAGGTGTGTGTTCTTCAAATCATTGCCATCCCTCACCCCCAGGGTCTCCACAGGACTTGTATGTGGAATTTCTTCCTCTTGGAGGGTAGTGTACTACTGTTTGGAAAGAACAGTCCCTTTATTGCTCGGCTAAGCAGACCTAGGGCCCAAAGGGAACAGAGGAGCTATAACCGTACCTTAAAGGCACAAATCATCAGACAATGTAGACCAGCCTTTCCCCCTCAAGCACAGGACTGGATGCCCCTGTATTCAGTTACCCCTCCTGTGGACTTCACTCTAGTGTCTGACTCTGTTCTCCTCAGGGCCTGAGTGAAGATGTGAGCATCAGCAAGTTCTTTGATGATCCTATGTTGCTGGAGCTCGCCAAACAGGACGTTGTGCTCAATTATCCCATGTGAGTGCTGGGGCTGGCAGCTCCTGCTCCCTGCCATGCCTGCAGCCCTGGACTCAAGCTGAGACCTGTGTAACTGGGTCTCCGTGCTCTGAGCATCTGGGAACTGCTAAGGGCCCCTCTGAACAACCCAGAAACCTCCATGCCAGTGTCCCAGGGAGGAAGGGGCATCTGGCCTTCCAGATCCTTCTGTGGCCTCTGTGGCCTGGCTCCATTCCCAAGGAACAGAGAGGAGCTTGGGCCCAGGAAAGAAGAACGAACGAGAACAGGATGAAAGCGTTTAACCCCAAGGGGCCTGTCTTCAGGATTTACATGGAATTTTATTTCTTACAAGTTCAACCCTAGCCATGGTTTGTAAATGAACAGAACATTCTGCCCTCTGCCTTGGTCACTGCTTTCGTCCCTCACCCCACCCTCTGCCTGTCTAATCTGAGCACTTACATTCTGGGTATGTGATTTCCCATGAGGCATTACTGCCTCTGCTCCCAGCTGCAGCTGCCTTCCTGACAGGGTCCCTAGGGGAGCAGCCCGTGGTGGAAGGAATGCCTGTGTCTGATTCAGTATTCCCATGAGCCTCAGGGCCCCTCCCCAGCCCCCGCCTTCCCATTCCCATTCCCATTCCAGAATGCTTCTGGCTGGACATGACTTGGTACAAGAGTTGCTGGGACCCTGGGAACTGTGCTCGGAGACTGCTGCTCCTTGAGTCTCTCTCCCTTGAGTTGGGGCCAGAGCCCTTTGGTTCCCACCCATTGTACTGGGCCCACCCTCCAGCCACCGCAGTTCCTCTCCTCTCCTCTGCTGGGCTCTGCTCTGCTCATGAGTAAGACACTTAACTTTCTTCAACATCGCTTTATTAGGTGCTTACAGAGACGGCTGGGGAATTGGGCCATCCTGCCGCCTCAGGAGTCTGACTTCTCGGGGTCCTCTGACGCCCTCTTGATGTAATCTCTGTACATTGTGTACATGGCACCTGCATGAAGAAGGAAGGGAGGTGACCTCTGGTGCCTGAGCCCTAGATCCTTTTGCCCATCCTTCAAGGTGTGGGTCCTGGTGGCTCTACTCTAGCTTTTCCCTTGAGACCCACCCAGCTTTCTCATCTTTCTGCCCCAGGCCCCAACAGCTGCCCCAGACATCCATACTCGGGGAGCAACTCCTCACAACAGTTCATACACTTTGATGTGATGAGTGGGCTAGCCACGGGTGGTTCTTATGCATGGGGAAACTGAGGCCCAGTGAAAGGAACTAGCCCACAGCTCACAAGTAGCTGCTGCTGCTTCCTAGTTCTCACCTTTGGGGAAAATTCATGAAGCAGGCTGTCTTCATGTCCTATTACTCAGCAACAGTGACCAGTGGGGAGCCCTGCAAAGGCCTCAGTGCAGGGATTGATCAAGGAATTGGTGTGGATTCTAGTGTGGGCAGCAGGGACTTGAACTTTGGACCAGTTAACTGAGGACACTCTGCTTTGTCCCTCTTCTCCCTCTGACCCCCACCACGTTGCTTACCGAGCATGATCGCGCCCACAGCGCATGCCTGTGCTGCCACTCGGGTGTGAATCAGATGTATGGACAACTTGGTGGAACCTCGAGCCTTCAGCCGGTAAATCCTGTACGCTGCTACCACCAGGCAGCCTCCTACACCTGTGGGCAGAGAACAGAATCACTGGTCTTGTGTCCAAGTCTCCTCTGGGCTTGCAGGGTGGGCACTGGGTACTAAGCAGATTCTTTCATGCATCTAAATTTGGAATATTGAGTTTTCTCACAATGGCATTTTTCAAGTGCCTGTGACCTTCATGAAGTCCCTTCCCCCTGTGCAGCAAGTTCATTGTCATGACTATGCATAACCCCACCTGAGCTTTTCCACCCACTCCTGGCTCCCACCTCTTTGTTCAGGTTTTCATATTCTAGAGCCTGGAAGGGAAACCTTGAGACAACCCTAGACTGCAATAGAGACCCCTATCCTGAGGCTGCTGTTAGTACACTGTGTCCCAGTGTACTTTGCATTCAGTCAGGTGCCACCTCCAGCCATGCAGGCTCACTGTATTCCAAGTTTGTTCCTTGTGCAGTGGGTGGGCCACTTGAGTTCTCTGACCTTCTCATTCTTTAAAAGGACCAAGTCATGAAGTCCCAGAGAGGAGGTATCCACCCCAACCCTGTTCTTCCCCCACTCACCTATAGGCACCAATGGAGACTCCCTGGTTTTCCTTAGGAACTTCTCAGTCAGGTTGTCCTCACCCTCAGGTGGCACCCACCAGCCCTTGTTAGCAGACATGATCCCCGGTCCAGATGTTAGCTTCTGTGTGCCTAGGCTTCAGCCTAGCCCTAGAGGGAGGTCGTCTGCAGTGACTCTGATTCTTGGTCTTCAGGGGAAAGGGAGATTACCTGCTAAGACCTTCCCATGCCCAGCACAGCCTGCACTTGAAAAGACGCCCTGTTCTCTCTCAGGTGTTTGGCCACTGGTGGCTACTTTCTTCATGTCCCTAACATCTGCCTCCTCTCCAGTTCATCTGACTTTCCTGTTCTCTCGCTTCCTGCTCCATCTCTGCATCCCTATGGGTGGGATCCTCTGGCCAAGAAAAACAGCTGGAAAAACCCAGAGGAGACTGGAACACTCTGAATCTTGGGGCTCCTTTGGTCTTGGATCTTTTGACAGTTGCTCCTAAGGGAGCTACAGAGGAAGATCTGACTCTAGGGAGCCAGAGCTGTTCTGGATAGACGCAACAATGGTTAACTAAACCACTGGAGCAGATGTCAATGAGACATTGATATATTTTGCACCTCAAGACTAAAGGAACAAATTCTGGTCCTCAAGCTGCTCACCAGCCTACTACCTCCATCCTGAGCTTGTAGACCCCTAAAAATGTTTGCTCTGGTCATAGCTAAAGTCCTCTGAGGAGGGGTTCAGCCAGTAGGATGCCCTCTGACTACAACCACAAGACAAGGTCTCTGCTTGAGCCAGCTCTTCCTGGTAGCCCCTGAGTCTCCAGCATTCCCGTGCTTACCTAAGAGATAGATGGCCAGAAAGTGGAGCATGAACAGCCAAACCAGTGCTCAGTATCTGCTGCTTTGCATCAGCCGAAAGCTGATGCCAGAGTTGTCACTATGGGGTCAGGGAAGCAGTGTCTTTGAAGTCATGTAAGCAGAGAGCAGAGGGCAGGGCATCATCAGGCTTACCCCACCCTACCCCACCCCCATCTGCTGAGCTCCAGATGCAGCAAAGTGAGGTTAGACCTGAAGGAGCAGAGAGACCTTAGCTGATGTTTGTGCACACATGTGAGTGCCCTGTGGAGAACTAGAGAAGCGTGTTGTGGGGCTTTTCTGGTCTTAGCCTTGGTCTCTTTTTGAACCAAGCCTGTAACCCCAGCTAGTTAGGAGACTAAGGAAAGAGAATTACACACTCAAAGCCAGCCTGGGCTACAGAGTGAGTTCATAACCAGCCTGGACAACTTAGTGAGACCCTGTCTCTGGAAAAGAAATAGGTGTGTTGGTGTACACCTTAATACCAGCAGGTGAACCGCTGTGAGTTCCAGGTCAGCCAGGGTAATGTAGACCCTGTCTCAAAAATGTAAAACATCATGGCAGTGGTGGCACATGGCTTTAATCCCAGCACTCGGGAGGTAGAGGCAGGCAGATCTCTTGAGTTCAAGGCCAGCCTGGTCTGCAGAGTGAATTCCAGGGTTCTTGGAGGAGCCCTGTCTTGAAAAACCAATAAATAAATAAATAAAAATAAAAAAGAGAGTTGAGGACTTAGAGTGTAGCTCAATGGTAAACACTTTTTTTTGCAAGTGGGAAGTTCTAGGTTCTTCTCCAGTTGTGAGGGACTGGGGTTTCAAGGAGTCTTTTTGTTGTTGTCTGAGACAGGGTCTCATTTAGCTTTGGCTGGCTTGGAACTCAATGTAGACCAGGCTGGTCTCCAACTCACCAAGATTCACCTGCCTCTGCCTCCCAAGTGCTGGGATCAGTGAAACGTGCCACCACACCCAGCCACAACCAAGGACTTTTCTCAGGAGTGTGAAACAGCTGGAATGATGCTCACTGCTGTCTCATGGCAGTCCCTGACTTTGCATGAGTGGAATTCTCTCTATACCAGGTATTTGTCTTTCAGACCTGACCTGTCAGAGGGAGGGGCTGAGCTTCTAAGACACCAAATTACTTGTCCAAAGATACACAGCTACTAAATAATGTTGTCGTAATCTGTCCCGTGTCTGTCTACTCTGAAACCCTTTCACACTGGACCATCCTGGCATCCCTGACTAAGAAGCAGCTGTTGCTAAGCCAGTGGGAACAGGTCAGGATGCACTGTGGAGGGTCCCCCTCCCTTCAAGGCCTTTGTTCCCTCCATACATCACTTAGTCTCTGTGTGCGTGCGTGCTTGCCCATGTTCCCCAGAGGAGCCTTTTTGGTACTGGAAATGTGTCCAGCAGCTGATGTCTCTCATTCTCCCTAACACTCACTGCTCCACGAACAAGCTCAAGGTCACAGCAAATCCCCAGGGCCATCGCATATCCCCAGTGTCCATGAGAACTCGCCTCTCGGTCATTCACACACACACACTCCTGTGCTGCCTCTCCATGGCCCCATACTGGCCCGAGTTCTCAAGAGATGCATGGTATACGCTCCTCTCATGTAGGCTACCGGAAATGCCGGGATGAGACAAGACAGGGGTGGTGATCAAATTCAAATCTTTTAAAAACTGGGACAAAGGGCTAGACATGGCTAAGTGGTAAAAAGAACTTGTTCTTGCAGAAAATCCTCATGGCGGCTCACAACTGCCTGTAAGTACAGTTTCAGGGGCCCCTGTGCCTTCTGGCCTCCACAGACACAAGACATGTATGTTGGGCACAAGCATACATGCAGCTCCTCACACATATACCTAAATATAAATCATTATTGGGCTGGAGTGGTCAAGATTTTGAATTTGGATCCCAGCAAACATGTCTGATAACTGAAGACTGCCTGAAACTCCAACTCTCAGAGATCTGTCGCCCTGGCACATACCCATTCATGTAAATGTGCACACACATGCACACATACAACAAAAATGTTTGAGACAGTCTCACCAGGTGTTGGTGGCGCACGCCTTTAATCCCAGCACTCGGGAGGCAGAGGCAGGCAGATCTCTGTGAGTTTGAGACCAGCCTGGTCTCCAGAGCGAGTGCCAGGATAGGCTCCAAAGCTACACAGAGAAACCCTGTCTCAAAAAACAACAAAAACAGTCTCACTATGGTGCCCTGGCTAGCCTGGAATTTGCTGTGTAAACAGGCTGCCCTTGAACTCAGAATGCTCCAACTGCTTCTGGTGAATTAAAGTGCTGGAATTAAAGGCATGTACCATCACACTCTGCTAAAACCTTACAATTATTACTATTACATGAATGAATATATGATGCATGTGTGGAGCATGTACATGCCATGGCGCATGTGTGGTGGTCAGAGAGTTGATTCTTTCCTTCCAACTTTTACATGGGTTCTGGCCGGGCGTTGGTGGCGCATGCCTTTAATCCCAGCACTCGGGAGGCAGAAGCAGGCGGATCTCTGTAAGTTTGAGACCAGCCTGGTCTACAAGAGCTTGTTCCAGGACAGCCTCCAAAGCCACAGAGAAACCCTGACTCCAAAAACAAAAACAAAGAAACAAAAAAAAAATTGCATGGGTTCTGGGGACTCAAACTCTGACAGGCTTGGTGGCAAGCACTTTTACTCAGAGTCATATCTTAAAAAAGAGTTTCTGGGTTTTGAGACAGGGTCTCACTGTGTAGCCCAGGCTAGCCTGGAATTTGTCATGTAGATTAGGTTGGCTTTGAACTCAGAGCTCTTTCTCTGATTTCTGAGTCCCTGGATTAAAGTGTGAACTACAAAACCAGCTAATGAAAGGAGATATTTAGTGCAGAGTTCAGCTCCACAAGTACCTGAGATCCCTGACATCAACCTCTGGCCTCTGCATAGACACCTGTGCACAATGGCGTGTGCACATCCACACACACTAACACATACATGTGCACAGGGGCATGTGCACATCCACACACACTCTAACACATACATGTGCACAGGGGCATGTGTGCACACACACACACACTCTAACACATACATGTGCACAGGGGCATGTGTGCACACACACACATCTAACACATGTGCACAGGGGCATGTGCACACACACATCTAACACATACATGTGCACAGGGGCATGTGTGCACACACACACACACTAACACATACATGTGCACAGGGGCATGTGCACACACACATCTAACACATACATGTGCACAGGGGCATGTGTGCACACACACACACTCTAACACATACATGTGCACAGGGGCATGTGCACACACACATCTAACACATGTGCACAGGGGCATGTGTGCACACACACACACTCTAACACATACATGTGCACAGGGGCATGTGTGCACACACACACATCTAACACATACATGTGCAGAGGAGGAACTCATCTGTAGAAGAAATTTTATCCAGTTCTGACAACCTATCTGACCACCTTGCAGGACAGACCTGAGGTAAACACGGACAGGTAAATGACACGCTGGACCACCACACCCTCACCAGGACCGCTTAATGATGTAGACTTCTTCCCCTCCATCGAAACTGAAGCTTCATTTCAGTGCACAAGGATGGCTGTCGGGGTCACTGGACCCCTTTATATTCCCTTTTCTCAGCAGGACCACACTGAGTGAATTTCCTTTCTCATCTTTTGTTAGATAGGGTCTCACTGGCCTGGAGCTTGCTGTTAGACCAGGCTGGCCTCAGATCCCAGATTTCCCTGCCTCTGCCTCTGCCTCTCCAGTGCTGGTGTTAAAGGCGTGACCACCATGCCTAGCCGTTATTCATCTATTAAAGGCGTGACCACCATGCCTGGCCGTTATTCATCTCTTTAGTAGGCATGGGAGAACATAGGCTGAACCTAGCTTGTTGGGGCTTCAGGAGCCCAGGCTATTACCAAAAAAACAAAACCAACAAAACAAAAGACTCTGTAACAGAGACTATTATTATTCCCATTTCACAGATGTAAAACTGAGGCTCTGAGCCAGGGGTGGTGATACACACCTTTAATCCCAGCATTCGGGAGGCAGAGGCAGGCAGATTTTTAAGTTTGAGGCCAGCTTGGTCTACAGAATGAATTCCAGGACAGCCAAGGCTACACAGAGAAACCCTGTCTTAAAAAACAAACAAACAAACAAAAAACTGAGGCTCCATTGAAGTACTTACGTAAAATCACTGTATGCAATAGAGAAAACCAAACATCTAACCATCCTTAAATTTCACTGCCCAGGACTAACTTATGAGGATATACTGCAGGAGAAGTCTTGAGATAGAAGAAATAAAGTTGCTTTTTTATTCTAAAAATTTGTGAGGGCTGTGGCTTGTCCTGGCATCCAAGGCCCTGAGTTTGGTCCCCAGCACTAAAAGGGGAGGGGCCCTGAAGATATACAGTAAAACTTCAAGTAACAAGTTTCTGTAGCGTCCTGTTTTGTAAACAGATAAGATAAAATTATGACAGCATCATTTTTGTTAATATGCCAAGTGTTTAATAATTGTTTCCATGTAAGCACTTCTATGTTAGCAATTTGCTTATGAACCTTCTTTTTCTTCCAAATCAGGTCACATTAATAAAATCTGGCTTAGAGGGGCCCAAATTAAATGCACAGATAGACTAAGTGTACGGGCCAGCATCTATAGGCCGGTGTCGGATGCAGAATTAATCTGTCCATACACTGCTACATGGGTCACTAAATATTTTGCTAAGCTACTTGATCTCTGAGTCCCCATCCTCTGCTGTGGAAACAGCCTCTCTCCAGAGGTTAGCACTCCTCAGGCCACTGCCTGCTCCTCTTCCTCCTGAATGAGCAAGTGGCAGGAAATGGGGCCGACTGAAAAGTCCCTGACAACTTCACTGTTGGGTGACCTCTCCCTAACTGGAAGCTCCCTGGATGTTGTCCCTGTCGTGCTGAAGTGGAATGGGTTGGGGGAGGGGATGACGTCTTGAAGCTCTCTGCACATAATCTAAGGCACAGCTGTGCTATATATAGCCCAAGGGAGCTGAGTGGCCACACAGGACAAGGGAGTGACATGGAACTTCTGCCTTGAGCTAATGAGAGCTGTGAGTGAGGGCCAGATGAGCATGAACTAGACAAGGAACCGGGATGGAGTGCAAAGGAACAGAATGGAAGGATTGAGGAGCGTCTCAGGAGACAGAAGACCAACATTTCCGTCAGAGAGAAGTACTGGGATTTGAGAAGCAACAAGCAGAGATAAGGACTGGGGATGGTGGCACACCCTTGTTCCCAACACTTGGGAAGCAGAGGCAGGGGGATCTCTGTGATTTGAAGGCCAGCCCCGTCTATATAATGAGACCCTGTCTCAAACTAACTGAAACAAAACAAAAACCAAGTTCTTAGCTCAGGACAACAGAGTGAGACCCTGCCTTAAAAAAAAAAAAAAAAAAAGGAGGGAGGGAGGGAAGGAAGGAAGGAAGCAAGCAAGCAAGGAAGGACAAAGAGTAACAGAAAGGTCATTGAAGTCTCCAGATGAGGGGTATAGGTGCAGGTGGCCCCCAGAAATGGTTGGGCCTGGGAATCTGTGATATCCCATCTCCTTTTAGAAACTGGAACAAGGTTCTAAGAACCTTGCAACATCTGTGAAGGACATCCCCAAGAGCCACAGGCATGGAGCCAGCAAAGTGCCTTTGATATGTTCCAGAGAGACTGTTCCCATTTCAAACAGACTTTAAGGGGACATGGGTAGAGCCGGGCAGGGTGGTGTGTGCCTGTAGTCCTAACTCAGGAACTGACACAAGATTGTTTGAGTTCAGGAATTCAAAAGCAGGCAACATAGTGACATACAGGGTGTGCATAACTGTAACTGGAAGACTGACTCTGCCTGCGGTAATGCGACCGTTAAAGAATCCTGTTTGTGAAGGGACAGTTCTGGCCTGTAGAACATACTGGCAGAGATTCCGGACTCAGACAGGAAATGGGTGCGCCAGAAATTGAAATCTTTTGTGTTGGCTGTTTTTGGAATTGCCATATCTATCTCCAAGCTTCCTCTAAAATACTCTGTAGGTTGGATGATACCTAAAATCTTCAAAAGCCTAAAACTTTGGGCACCTTACATATTGTATTTAATCCTTCATACTTCTCTAGCAGGTATGAGTCACAACTGTTTTCAAAAACAAGAAATAGGCTGGAGAGATGCTTAGCGGTTAAGAGCACGGGTTGCTCTTCCAGAGGACCTGGGACTCAAATCCACTTGATGGCTCACAAATGTTGCAACTCCAGTCCAGGGCATCTGATGCCCTCTTTGGGCCTCCTCGGGCAATACACACATGTGGCTTGCAGACACACATGCAGGCAAAACATTTACACACATAAAATACAAATAAGTCTTTTGGGGGGGGCGGTCGAGACAGGGCTTCTCTGTGGTTTTAGAGGCTGAACTAGCTCTCATAGACCAGGCTGGTCTGGAACTCACAGAGATCCACCTCTGCCTCCCGAGTGCTGGGATTAAAGGTGTGTGCCACCAACACCCGGCTAAAGCCTTTTTTTTTTTTTTAAGTAAAAAACAACAACAACAAAACAACCAGGCAGGGGTGATGCTACCCTTTAATCCCAGCGTTCAAGGAGGCAGAGGCAGGTGGATCTCTGCGAGTTTGAGGGCAGCCTGATCTACAGCATGAGTTCCAGTACAGCCAGGACTACACAGAGAAACCCTGTCTCAAAAAGCAAAATCAAGCAAACAAACAAAAAGTTTAGAAAAAAAAAAACAGGAAGAAGAAATATGGCTCAGCAGGTAAAATTCCTTGCTATGTAAGCCTGATGAACTGAGCCTGGATCCCTAGAACCCTAAGGGCACAAGTCTGCAATTTCGACACTCCTGTGAAGCCATGAGACAGAATAACCCTGGAAAGCACAGCAGCAGATGAGAGGGACCCTGTCTAAACCACATGGAAAATGAGGGCAGATACATGAGTATTCTGTCTCTGTCTCTGCCTGCCTGCCTGTCTGTCCCAGCAGAGGAGATGGCACTTTCCCGAAATCCCAGAGTATAGGAGGTGGAAGCCGGAGAATCAGAAATTCAAGGTCTTCATTAGCTTCAAGTTGAGTTCAAGGCCAGAGTGAGCTACATGAGAACTTTTCTTCTGTGTGTATGAGTGATTGCATGTATGTGTACCATGTGCATGCCAGGTGCCCTTGGAGACCAGAAGAGGACATTGGCTCTCTTCTGGAACTATAATGAGCTGCCATGTGTGTGTTGGGAACTAAACTGGGGTACTCTGCAAGAGCAGCAAGGGCTTTCAATGGATGAGCTGTCTTCACAGCCCCTGAGAACTCCCCCCCCCCAAGACAGGGTTTCTTTGTGTAGCTGTGGAGCCTGTCCTGGAACTCACTCTGTAGATCAGGCTGGCCTTGAATACTGCCTCCCAAGTGCTGGGATTAAAGGTGTGCGCCACCCATCGAGATTTTATTTTTTTATGAAAAATATTTTTAATTGTTATTAAGTGCTGGAGAGATGGTTTGGCAGTTAAGAGAAAAATTTTCAAATTATTTTATTATGTGTATGGGTGGGTGTTTTGCTTGTATTATGTCTGTGTGCTGAGTATCTGCCTGATGCCATGGAGGCCAGAAGACAGCATTGGATCCTCTGGGACTAGAGTTACAGACAGCTATGAGACACCAAGTGTGTGCCGGGAATAAGCCTGGGATAGCTGGAAGAGCAGCTAGTGCTCTCAGGCCCTGAGCCATCCCTCCATCCCTGAGAATCTATTTTTAAAAAGCCAAAGGTGGTGGATTGGAAACAAGAGTGCAGACAGCTAACAGGGTAGACTTCTGGACCCAGGCCTTCCAGGCATTTCAGGGACTTTCCCAAGGTCAGGGCAAACCTGGGCCAGAGCCTTGTGTTCTGTGCCTGTCCAGAGTCTGTCTGGCCAGTGGTACCAGGACAGGTGTCTTTAGGTCTGACTATATTGCATGTAGCCCTCACTCCCCCAAGGAAACTGATCTTCATTTAAAATCCAATACTCAAGAAACTACAGTCATGGCACTGGGACACAGCTGGTGGGAGTCGCCTTACCCTTCCTGCTATATTACCTGACTTGTGTTACCTACTCAAAAAGTTTCCCACAGCCAAGGTCGGACTCAGCTAACATCCTTGTAGGCAAATCCAGGAAAAAATGGTACAATATATCCCATAGATTAACCGAAACTGCCCGGATTAGCAGAGAGGGAGGGAGGTTTGTGTCACTAATACCCATCTCCTGGGGACGGAGGAATCCTGAGCGGTCCACCTTCCCATCAAGGCTGGGCCAGGCAGGACTCAGGCATTTACTGCCAACAGTGAGTATCCTTCACATGCCACCTCTCCAGGCCCCTGCACCACCCCCAAAGACACAGGAATCTGCTCAGAGTTTACCAGCCAAGTGGGGACCCTGCAAAGTACGTAATGGAAATAGTGACACAATGCAGCCTTCAAGCTGACCTAACTGTTCCCAAACCACAGAGCCCCAGGGTGACTCTCAAGTTCTCAAATCGGGTTTTGATCTTTTCCTGCCTGAGCCCCATGTGAATAAAATGCAATGTGGTTCTCACAGCACAGGGCCCCAGCCACTCCCTGCCACAGCCTGGAAACCAGACCTGTTTCCCTGTTTGAAACTTGGGGTTTTGCTGTTGTTGTTTTGTTTTGCTTACTTGCTTTTTTTCTCTTCAGGAGGCTATCCTTTTGTTCTAAGAATGGTAAGTTTTTATTAACAAATTTAGCACTTCCCAACATTCAGTAACAATAAGTCTTTACTCCAAAGCCATCCATCCACCCATCCATCCATCCATCCATTCATTCTTCTCTGTGACAGGTCTCTATATGAAGCTCTGGCTGTCCTGGACATCACTATGTAGACCAGGCCAGTCTGCAACTGAGAGATCCACCTGCCTCTGCCTTTCAAGTGTTGACATTAAAAGTGTGCACAAAGTCTGTCTGGCTTTCTTTAGTTCTTCCTTCCTTCCTTCCTTCCTTCCTTCCTTCCTTCCTTCCTTTCCTGCTTTCCTTCCTTTTCCTTCCTTCCTTCTTTCTTTCTTTCTTTCTTTCTTTCGTTTTCTTTCTTTCTTTCTTTCTTTTGTTGTTATTGTGTGTTTGTTTGTTTTTTGAGATAGGGTTTCTCTGTGTGTAGCCCTGGCTGTCTGGGAATGTGCTTTGTAGACCAGGCTGACCTCAAATTCAGAGATCCTCCTGCCTATGCCTCCCCATTGCTGGGATTAAAGGTGTGTGCCACCATGTCCTGCCTAGTTTATATATATATATATATATATATATATATATATATATATATGGTTTTTCGAGACAGGGTTTCTCTGTGTAGCTTTGGAGCCTATCCTGGCACTTACTCTGGAGACCAGGCTGGCCTCGAACTCACAGAGATCTGCCTGCCTCTGCCTCCTGAGTGCTAGGATCAAAGGCGTGCACCACCTAGCTTAATATTTTTAAAGCCACTGACTTTCAGGGTTTATTTTTAAATTTTGTTTATGTGTATGAGTGTTTGCCTTATTTTAGGTTATAAGTCTGGTTTATAAAACTATCCACTGGAAAACAAGATACCTTATTTGAGTCTCATTTTTAGGGTCTTTACAAGGTAGCTCTGAGCTAGGCATGATACTCCTGAAATTCCAGTACTTAGGAGTCTGAGGCAGGAGGATTACAATTTCAAGGCTAGCCTGAGCTACATAGTGAGGCCTTTTATCAAAAACAAGGTCTGGGCTGGAGATGTAGATGAGTTAGTAGCCTATGTGCCTAGAATGCACAAGCCTTGGTTTGATGCTCAGTCATAAACCTGAGTTGGAGGCAAGAGAATCAGAATTCAAGGTTAACCTTAGCTACATAGTGATGCTAATCTTCCACACATGAAGCCCTGTTTAAACACACCAGGGGGGCAATAAAATGGTTCAGCTGGTAAAGGTATTTGCTGGGTGGTGGGGGAGCTGATTGCCTAAGTTTGATCCCTGGAAACCACTTGATTGGAGAGAACCAACTCCCAAAAGTTGTCCTCTGACTTTCACATTCATGTGTATACAAACAAAGACACATTCAGGGATGGAGAAATGGCTCAGCAGTTAAGAGCACTGACTGCTCCTCCAGAGGACCCAGGTTCAATTCCCAGAACCCACATAGCAGCTCAAGACTGTCTGTAACTCCAGTGCCAGGGCATCTAACACCCTTACACAGACATACATGCAGGCAAAACACTAATGCACATAAAAATACATAAATTAAGAAAATACATAAATTAAGAAAAGAAAACCTCAGACACAGATACACAGCAAATAAATAGATAAATAAATGTAATAATGAAAAGAGAATAAAGAACAACATTAAAACCCAATGCTGTAGACCTGGTGGTGCTGCTTGCCTACCAAGTGCAGGGCTCTAGGTTCAAGTCCTCAGCTCAAGCTCGCTCGTGTACACACACACACACACACACACACACACACACACACACACACACACTGTATCTTGTATTAGTTTGCTCTTTATGTTGCTGTGATAAATACCATGACCAAAAGCAACTCTGGTAGAAAAAGGTTTATTTTATCTTACAGCTGACAATCCATAATGAAGGGAAGTCGGGACAGGAACTCAAGGCAGAGTTTGGATTGAAAACCACAGAGGAGGGGCTGGAGAGATGGCTCAGCAGTTAGGAGCACTTGCTGCTCTTGAAGAAGACTCAGGTTCAGCTCCCAGCACCCATGTGGTGATTTACAACCATCCTAACTCCATTTTCAGGAGATCTGTTCCCTTTCTGACCTCTACAGGCACCATGCACACATGTGGTACACATATGTACATGTACGCAAGACAAATAAAATGAATACATCGAATAAAATGTTTTTGGTTTTTGAGACAGGGCTTCTCAGTATAACAGTCCTGGCTGTCCTGGAACTTGCTTTGTAGACCAGGCTGGTCTTGAACTCACAGAGATCCACTTGCCTCTGCTTCCCAAGTGCTGGGATTAAAGGTGTGTGGTAACACTTGTTCAGCTTAAATTTTTTAAATGATATAATCAATAATTAAAAAAAAACACAGAGGGCTGGGCGTTGGTGATGCATGCTTTTAATTGATAAGCACACTCTAGCTGTATTTCATGGACTAAAAAGAAACTCACCAATACACATCTAAAGAGAGATAATGATTGGTAACACGGTAACAGTTTAGAAGGAGCTATCCCAGGTCTCCATACGAAATAGACAAAGATAAAGGATGGCTTCCCTGGCAGGCTTATCAATTTATAGGAGGATGATCCTAATGAGTATTTGATTTTACATGCATATAATTGTATATCTTTAATTATGTAAAATGTATAATTCCATGCAACCAACCTTTTGGAATAGGATGTAAGATTTATTAGTTATAATGATGGGGGTAGCACAGAGGAAGCTCTGTGGGGTGTGGTACCCACTACTTATCCGAGGGACCATAATTGGGAATATATTTGACACTACATCCATCCACCATGAGCAGCCAATCAGCCACCATGTCTTTACAATCATCTGCATCTGTGTGTGTGGTGCACACCTTTAATCCCAGCACTCAGGAGGCAAAGGGAAGCAGATCTCTCTGAGTTTTGAGGCTAGCCTGGTCTATATGTCAAGTTACAGGACAGCCAGAGTTACACAGAGACCTTGTCACAAGAAAGGAAGTAAGTAAGAAAGCAAGCAAGCATTAAGCCAAGCTGCCTGTGGTGGCTTATGTCTAGGATCCTGTCACTATGGAAAACAGAGGAAGGAGGATCACGACAAGTTCAAGGCTAGCCTGGGACACAGTGTAAATCTCTGTCCCAAAACAACAAAAACCTTAGTGAGAAAAACACTTCTATTTTTCTTTCCTTCTGCACCTGTGTGCATGACATCCAGGATATGTGGAGATCAGAACCCAACTTGAATGAGTCAGTTCTCTCCTATCATGTGGGTCAAACTCCATTAGGCGAGGTAACAAGTGCTTTTTTCTCACTTTGTCTCAAGCAACCCAAACCCAGGGTCTTGCACATTAAGCAAATGCTCTACCATTGAGCTGTGTTCCTAGACCTCAAAGTTTTGTTGTATTTATCTCAATTTTATTTTTATTTTACTTGCTTCTATGAACACTCTGCTACAAGCATTTTGGTGAACATCTGTAGCCATTTCTGTAGAATTCTTGTGAATTTCTAAAGTGTATGTGTGGTTTGTCTGCATAAATGTCTGTGTACCATATACATGCCTGTTGCTGGAGGAAGCCAGAAGAAGGCTTCAGATCTTATGGAACTGGAGTTAGAGATGGTTGTGAGCTGCTAATGTGGGCACTGAGAATTGAACCTGGGTCCTCTGGAACAGCATCCAGTGCTCTCAACTATTGAGCCATCTCTCCAGTCCACAGTAAAGTAGCATACTATTAAAATTATACAGGTCAGTAAAGTGCTTGTTACAAAAGCAAGAGAACCTGAGTTTGGATCTCCAGCACCTACATAAAAAGTGGGATGTGACACACACGCGTGCACACACACACACACAGGGTCCCTCCATGGAGTCCTCGATGTCCTGAAGCTCACTATGTAGACCAGACTGACCTCAAACTCACAGAGCTCCACCCAGGAGGTCCAGAAAAGATCCCTGAAGATTCTTTTGGCTGGCCAGTCTAGGTGAATCAATGAGCTCCAGATTAAGTGAGAAATTCTGTCTCAAAAATAAAACAGAGCCTGGCGTTGGTGGTGCATGCTTTTAATCCCAGCACTCATGAGGCAGAGGCAGGTTGATCTCTGTGAGTTCGAGGTCAGCCTGGTTTCCAGAGCGAGTGCCAGGATAGGCTCCAAAGCTACACAGAGAAACCCTGTCTCGAAAAAACCAATAAATAAATAAATAAATTTAAGATCACTGATTGACCTCTACACACACAACAACACACCACACACACACACACACACACACACACACACACACACACACACACACACACACACACTCAGAGTCTGGGGTATAGTTCAGTGGTAGAGAGTTGTCTAGCATGCAGGAGGCCCTGAGTTTGATTCTCACCACCAAGAAAGAAAGGAAAAAAAAAAAAACCTGTCTACAGCTCACTATACCAACTAAACACACCTGTGTATTCAGCATCCAGATCAAGCACAGAATTAGCCCTCCAAAGTCCCATCATGCTCTTTTCCAGGCACTGTCCTGCACACCAGGTAAGTTCAAGTCTCACTTAGAGCACCAAGTGAGCACATTCCTTTTGCCTGTTTTCAAACTATATATAAATGGAAACTTAGTAAGAGATTATATAACTCAGTTGCTTATTCTCATTGATGCACATTGTACCAATGTATGGTTATAGTAGCATTTATCTATTCTGTGGTTGATGGGCATTTTGAGTGGTTTCCTATCTTTTGTTTGTGCTTCTATGACCACTCTGCCGTGAGAATTTTGGTGAACATCAGTAGGCGTTTCTGTAGAATTCCCATGAAATTTTCAAAATTCTAGTGTGCTCATCTGATGACACTGGAGTGGACATGTGCTCTCCAGAGTGATCTGTACCGATTTTCTTGTGTGTCCAGGCTGTGGCTTTAACATTTTAGTCAACATGTTTAGATGCTCTCTGTGTTTAATATCCTTTTCCTCCTGGGGAGTGGGGGGCTTCGATTAAACCCAAAGCCATATGCATCCTAGGTAAGAGCTCTAGTGTTGAGCTACACCTCAGCCTCAACATTTTTTTATTATTATTATTTACATGTATTTAAAGTCTCTTTATGTTTACCACTTGATATTTATCTCTAGAGAGGTAATATGGTGGCGAAGGTTGACTGGGGAGAACTTTGCTACTAAGGCCAAGCCAGTTAAGGAATTAAAAAAATACTCAAGCAGCCAAGTGGGACAGCGTTGGCTCTCAGTAAACCAAACGTGGATCAGAAGTAACTATCACATAAAAATAGAGGCTCAGAGCCGGGCGGGGTGACCCTCACTGTTAATCTGGCAGAGGCTGGAGGGTCTCTGTGATTTGAAGACCAGCCTGGTCTACATGGCAAGCTCCAGAACAACTAAAACTACATAGAGAGACCCCATCTCAAAAACAAACAAAAATAGAGGTTCAAAGCACTGGTGTGGCATCACCACACCTCAAATCCCACCTCTCAAGAAATGGAAGCAGTTGTCACCAGTTCAAGGCCAGATACCAGCCATATACTGAGTTTGAGACCAGCCTGGCTTCAGGTGAAATTTGACCTGCAAGTCATCTCACTTGTTATAGCTTAATTTCTTCCCTGGCCAGGGGCAAAACTAAAAGCCTGCACACTTGTAATTCTAGAGTTCAGGAATGGTCTGCACTTGACTGTACAAAGCTACCTCCTCTCCTTTGGCTTTGCTAAACTGTCTTTGGTCACCCAGTCTCACTCTATGTAAAGTATTTAGGGGAATTTTCCATTTCTTTCTTTTTTTCGTTGTTAGATTTTTATTATTTCTAATTATTTGTCTCTGTGTCTGTATGCAAGTATGTGGACATCAGTACAGGAGCTCACAGAGGAGTCAGATCCCGCAGGGCCTGGAGTTACAGGTGGTTGTGAACCGTCCAATGTGGGTGTTGGGGTTCCTCTGCAACAGCAATACAAAAACTTAACCTCCCAGCCTGTTTTCCTTAACTGGCAGCTTCGACCAGAGGAATTCCAGTCCGTGCACATTTAAAAAAAAAAAAAAAAAAAAAAAAAAAAAAAGTCTTGTAATTGGGATCTTGCTGGGATGCAAGGAGTTAAGAGGAAATGGCCTGTTAGGGTTTTGCTAATCGGAGAAACCCACGACCTCAAAACTCTGTAGAACGACCGTAAAAGCCACGCTTCCACCAGGCGGGGATGGCTGGCCGAGAGGCCCCGGCGGTTCTTCTTCGAGTTAACTGCAGAGCAGAACCTGGAACGGCCATGAGCATCCCGAGACCCGCTGGACTCAGGCCCTGACCTAGCGCACGAGGTAACGGCGGGCGAGCTCCTTAGCCTGACCCGGGAAACTCAGGTGAGGCGTGTCTCCATCACGCCGTTAGTGGCCCGCTGCTCCGAGAATCACCGCGAAGGAAACGAGCCCGCAGCGCGCCGAGTCGGCAGCCCACCGGGCTCCACGCACGGGGTCCTCCCGCCACCGCGCGCCCACCGCGTACGGGACCGCCCGGGAGGGAGCGCGCGCAGCCGGTCACGGAAAGTTGGCGCCGGCGCGGGACCGCGCGCTCCGGGCGCGCCCCCCCCACCCGAGGCGCACGTGCCGCCGCGCCCCCGCTCCCAGGCCCAGACGGGACGCCCCCACCCCCACCGCGGCACGCAGTGCGCAGGCGCCTCCCCGCGGGTCCCGGCGGCGGGAGCGGGAGCGAGAGAGAGAGAGAGAGAGAGAGAGAGAGAGAGGGAGGCGGCGGGCACGGCGGGAGCGGCTTCAGCCTCGGCTGAGGGCTGAGGCGAGGAAGGCGGTGGCGGCAGCGGAGGCAGGCGAGGCGGCGAAGGTGATGGCGACGCGGGGCCCATGAGGCGGCGGCCGGCGGGACGGGCCGAGGCCCGGCGGAGGAGGCGGCTTCGGGGGCGCCCACCGCCGGTGAGCGGCGGCTTGAGGGGGACCCGAGCCGGGCGCGGCCGGGCGAACTCTGAGGCGCCTCGAAAGCGGCGGAGGCGGCGGCGGCGCGGCGGCGGCGGCGCGCGGCCGGGCTCCCGGGAGTGGCGGGGCGGGAAGGGACGCCGCCGAAGGCTTCCCGCCGAGCCCCGAGGGGCGTCGCCACTCGCGTCCCGCCGCCGCCCCCGGCGCGCCCGCCCTCTTTGTCCCTAGGCGCGCGGTTCCCAAATTGGGAGGGAAACGGCTCGGGCGGGCCGGGGGCGGCGGCGGCGCTCCCGCAACTCCTCGGGCGGTTGGGGGGCCCGGCCCGGCCGAGCCGGCGCTGGGCGGGCTGGTCTTTGTCTGGCGACCGCGGCCGCTCCTCGGTGGCGTGCTGCGGGGACGGGCCGGCGGGTCCTCCGTCTCCCTCGGAGGTTTTTTACAGGAGGTTCGGTTCGAGCGCTGCGGAGCGGGAGAGGGACTGGCGGGAGGACCCGGCTCGTCGCCTCTTGCTGGACGCCTTTTCTTTACTTGAGTGACTTTATCCTCACTTCGTGAAACTTTGGAGCTCTGCTGTGTGTGTGTGTGTGTGTTTGTGTGTGTGTGTTTAATTGTTCTTCGTTGAGTCTCCAGATTGAAAATAAGAGAGGAGGCGCTAATGCTGTGATTGGGCTGGCTGCTGCTTTTGGAGTTTTTGAGTTGAAACGATTCATGTGACTTGTATTTTGAATCTGGGGTCTCCCGCATCCCCCACTCTTTTGCGATTATTTGGGATTGTTTTTCTTTGGCGAAGTGAGTTCGGTTTTTCTCATTTGAGGACATTTTCGGCCCTCGAGAATTGACGGTGCTACAGATTTCATTGTGCTCATGCTTTATTTTGTTCTCACCAACACAAGGTGAAATCGAGGAAATCAAGGTAGACAAAGTTCTGGATAAGATATCTTGTGTGTGTGTCTTAAGTCTAAAAGTTATTGTGTTTGTTATGCGCCCCTACAAGTGGATATATGTAAAAAAAAAAAAAGCGCTGTACAAAGCTATGCAAGCGAAAGATTTTAATTTTCTGTTAAGCAGAAATCAGTGTGTCTGTAGTACATGACTGTGTGTAAGAAGAGGATTAATAATGTAATTTTGGAATCAAATCCTTCCCCCCTGTAGACAACTTTGTAGGTATTTTTCAGAGCAAGAATGAAAAGCAAAGAGAAACAAAAAGGCCCCACAAATTTCATTGCTTAGCTCCTAACTAAATTAATTGTGAATTTTTGTTAAATTTGCAGGTTTCTTTTGGTATGATCAGGGATTTATTTTCAGTTACTTTGAGTTTCTGAAGGTCTGTGTAATGAATGACAGAATGCTCTAGTAACTGGAACAGGCTCTTCTGGGGAAAGGGTGAAAAGCTTTGTTAAGCCAATCCGTTACACCAGATCTTCGGTGCAGTGTACTGTAGCAAAGGGCATTTTGGAGAGAAAACAGGCGTAAGTTTTATAAATGTGTCTTGATTTGTCATGGCCCCAAACCATTGGTTTCATTCTCTCAATTCTGTTCCTTTGGAGAGCTCTGACTGGACAACTGAAGAATAGATGACAAGGTATTCAGCACTGGCTCACATACCGCAGTAAATTCTTGTTACGAAGTCTGGAGTTGGCTGTCAGCACACGTTGGCAAGGTTTGTCTTTCAGACCCGTGGAATGTGTTTACCCAAAAGGGTTTTTCTAGGTACGAGGATGAGATGATCTCACTAAAGATGACATTTTACTTTTTATTCTGTTTTTTGAAGCAGGGTATCATTTTGTGGTATTGGGGCTGGTATGCAGTTCCAGTCAATCTGGAACTTGGTATACACCCCAGACTGGCTTTGAACTCTAGTTTGGGGTTGCAGGTGTGTACCACCACAGGTGGCTCATTCAACAGACTTTTTTTTGTAATGCTGGAGACTGTAGCTGGGCCTGACATTCGCTAAGCATGTGCTCTGACACTGAGCCATACCCTCAGCCCCAGCAGACTTTCCCCCCATTAAGTATTTGTGTGGCACAAAGCTTGAGTAAAAAGATGAGCACTATCCTTTTTTTCTCTCGATGTGTTTTATTGTGTTTTGTTTTTCGAGACTTGGTTTCTCTGTGTAGCCCTGGCTGTCCTAGAACTCACTGTGTAGAACACTAGGCTGACCTCAAACTCGGCGATCCACCACCTACCTGTGCCTCCAAAGTGCTGGGATTAAAGGCATTTGACACCACTCCCCAGATCCTCTCTGTGTTTTTAACATGGAAAAAATAGCAATCTGGAAATTATCTAAAGTCCTTGAGAATATGTACAAACTTTTGGAGTAACTTTGTTTTTCCCATATGAGAATAAATTTCACATACCTTTTTTATCATCTAACCTCTAAACAATGTTTAACTCTCATAGTTATATGGCTTGTTTTATCCACATTTTTGTGGGACCTAACTGGTTTTGACTGAATTAATTGTAACTTCATGTTGATTATAACATACCTTTTGAGGATGTTTGGCGTTAAGTGGAGTTCGACTCTATTTTTAGGGAATTCCTTTTGACTCATTCTTGGAACTGGGATTCCTAATTGCCCATCTAGAGTAGGTATTTATGTGGACTTAGATTCCATCCTGAAATACTGTCTCCTCTATGGTTCTGATTCTGTTCCAGCTCTTCTTCATGATGTTGGCCATGTCTTTGCCTGATAATCTTGGTCCTTCTCACTCTAAACCTACCCATTCTTGGTCTTCAGTTACCAGGTATATTTTGAATTTTGTTGTGTTTTGAGACAGGGTCTCATTTTAGCCCATACTATGAACCCACGGCAGTTCTGCCTCAGTCTCCCCATGTGCTTGTACAATTAGAATTACTGGTGTGTGCCACTGTGTTCCATTGGTGTATACAGAGCTGGGGATTGAGCGTACAGTGTTTTGCATGCTAGGAAAGCACTCTGCCAACTAAGCTACACCTCTAGCTTGCTTTATAGTTCTCTTCTTTTCCTTCCTTTCTATACCAGGGATTGAACTACCGCATGGTAGACAAACACTCTGTCATTTAACTACATCCCTAGCCCTGTTTATATATTTTTTCTTATTCTGTGTATCCTTGTCATGTTTATGTCTTTTTCCTACTTCTCCAAAATTCAAAGCCCACCCCCAAGAGTCTTTGCACACACTCCATCTGTTTCATTTACCCCAGAGGCAACTCTGTATCCTTACTCCTGTCAAGGAACCTTTCAGGAGTAGAGAAATGGCTCAGCGGTTAAGAGCACTTGCTCTTACAGAGGACATGGTTCTATTCCCAGCACTAACATGGCGGGCAACCATCTATAACTCCAGTTCCAAGGTATCTTAATACTGTCTTCTGACCTTTCGAGTACCAAATCACATAAGTGGTGCACAGAAACGCATATGAGCAAAATACTCATACATATAAAATTAAAAAGAAAGAAATAAAACTATCTCCTCTTTGTACTTTAGCCTAGGGACCTCTAAAACACAGTACTTATGCTTCTTTTTATGATGTTTATGTCACCATTAGACTGCATAGTGTGTTCTGTAATGTTTAGAGTAATGTCTTATCTTCGATATTCAGTACCCCCAGAACCTAGTTTATAATTAGTTCATTTATGTACCCAGTAATTTGATACCTGCTAATTTTTTCTTTGTAATTGTTTGGTGTAGTAAAGTATTTCTGATAAAGCCTTAGGGCTTCTATCTGGAAGCCTTGCCATTACATATTGTATGTTCTTTTCCTCTGTGTGTGGTTTTTTTTTTTTTTTTTTTGAGATAAGAGTCTTCCCCTATACAGCCCCTCAACTGGTCTCTGTGCCTTAATTTCAAGTACTAGGATTATAGGTGTGTGTACCTGGTTTAAATATTGTATTTATATATTAATGGTTTTATATATGGATATAGTATTGTTTTGTTGTGCTTCATTTGCTTAAAGATTTATTTTAATTGGACATGTGGCCCATGCCTTTAATTCCAGCATGTAGAAGGCAGAGGCAAGTGGATCTCCGTCAGTTTGAGGACAGCCAGGGCTATATAGTGAGACTCTGTCTCAAACAAAACAGAACTAGAGAGATGGCTCAGGGGTTAACACCATCTACTCTTGCAGAGGATCTTAATTTGGTTCTTAGTACCCAGATGGAGGCTCCTAACCTTCTTAACTCCAGCCCAGGGGATCCAATGTCCTCCTCTGGCCTCTGAAGGCACTTCATGAATGTGGCACACATACATACATACATACATGCAAATACCCATACATGTAAAATAAGTTTAAACAAGCAAAAAGAATTATTTGTATTTTGTGTTTGTATGTGTGTGCCAGGTACCCAGAGAGACCAGAAGAAGACATTACATCCTCTAGGTGATTGTGAGCCACCCATTGTGCGTCCTGGTGATCAAACCTAGGTCCTCTGAAAGAGCAGCCAGTGAGTGCTCTTAACTGTTGACCATCTCTAGCCCCTGATACTTTGTTTTTAAAGTTAGAAGAAATAAAGAATAAAGTTTGTGACTGTTTTTCTAACTTTTGTTAAACTTGAGTGATGATGTCTCAGCCATCCATGTGCTGATGTTGGTGTGTAGTTATGGTGTATCCTAGTGTTAGAACACTCAGTAATGATCCTCAAGGCCCCAGATTGATTCCAGCACCAAAAGCAAAACAAAACATACCATGCTCCACCCCTCCCCCCAACAGCTAGTTCACATAAACAAAGGTACTATCGTTGGTTTTTCCAGACAGGGTTTCTCTGTGTAGCTTTGGAGCCTATCCTGGAGTTCCAGCCCTTGTAGAACAGGCTGGCCTCGAACTCACAGAGATCCGACTGCCTCTGCCTCCCTGAGTGCTGGGATTAAAGGCGTGCGCCACCAACACCCGGCTACAAAGGTGCTATCTTACTGTAGCAATATGCATAACATTGAGGAATCTTATTTTCAGAAGGATCTTTGCTAAGCTTGAGCAGACTGTCAAGTGAAATAAAGATAATTTTTTTTCCTTTTGATACATTGCATTTCGTTTTTAAATCTTGCTTTGTTTTGGTGTCTGTTTTGAGACAGAATAACTTAAACTCTACAGTCCAGGCTGGCCTCAAACTCATGATCCCCTACCTCAGCTTTCCAGTACAGGCCCATACATTACTGATTAGTAACCCATATTAACCTCAAACTTAGACTATTCCTGTCTCAGATTCCTAGTACTGGGATTACAGGTGTGAACCATAGTTCTGACCTAGGACATCTTATTTTAACTTTGGAAAAATGGCTAGGAATTGTGGTGGCTTGAATAAGCGTGGCCCCCCTAGGCTCATATATTTGAATGCTTGCTCATCAAGGAATGGCACTACTTGAGAAGATTAGGAGGTGTGTTGTTGGAGGAAATGTGTTACTGAGGTTGGGCTTTGAGGTTTCAAAAGCTCAAGCTAGGCCCAGTGTCTTTCTCCTGACTGTGTGCCAGATGTAGAACCCTCAGTTATTCTAGGAAAATGTCTGTCTGTATGCCACCGTGCTGTATGCCACCATAATGACAATGGACTAAACCTCTGAAACTGTAAGCAAGCCCCAGTTAAGTGTTTTCTCTTGTAAGAGTTGCTGTGGTCATGGTGTCTCTTAATTTAGAAAAAAATCAATTGTGTATCTGAAGCCATTACATCCTATTTACTTAAACCTAGAATATAAAACTGGAAATCTGTCTATGATATGTGATATTATCTAAGGAAGTTATATATGTATGATTTATGGTTTGCATCTTAGGTGTTCCCCTGAAGCGTGTGTTGAAGGCTCTGGTCTCTAGGTGATGATGCTGTTGGGAAGTGTGGAAGCGTTAAGAGATGACAGTGTGCCTTTGGAGGGTGTATTTTGACCCTCTCTCTTTGGACTTCCTGGCTGCTATGTGAGCAGTCCTGTTCTTCCCCACACTCCCTCCCATGAATCTGAATGCCCAAAGTAATAGTGCCGGATGACCCTGGACTGAGACAGACGCCACAAGCCAAGTCCATCTTTCCTTCTTTTTTGGTTTATCGTACTACTCTTTGTCAATGGAAGCTGATGGATGCACAGAGGTTACAGAGCCTTTCTCTCTTTGTTGTGGGTGTTTGTGGTAGGGTTTCATGTAGCTGAACATAGCCCTGCATTCCTGATCCTCCAGTATCCACCCCCAAGTGCTGGGGCTCCATGTGTGCACCACATCCTGTTAGAATAAGTAGCTTCATTATTTGAACCACAACAGAACTCTCAATAACTAGAAGCTTTGTTTCTAGCTGCTTTTTATGTTTTTCATGGGGTAACTGTCCTCTCACTCTAGAGGTTTGAAATTGCATGTATATGAGCATAATTTCTTAAGATAGGAAAAAGAAAAAAGTCTGTGCTCAAAACCGTGTTCTTGAATTCCAATAGCTAATCTAAAAGCCTTAGAGTAACACTGATGTTTTTAAAAAGTGTTTCTAGGACTATATATTAATACTACAAGATGGGTCCATTGAGCTTGTACTCAATCTCCTGGCATGTTGTTATTCCAACAAAAGGACCCTTGATATGGAGGAAAGTGATTAGAAGATGAAAATTGTATACCATTCACATTGCAAATAAACATTTAATGAAACTTGTAATTGAAGCTGATTTTTTTTTCTACTGTATATGTTCAGGGGATTAAGCCCTGAACCTCCTTTGTTAAGCAAGTGCTCTACTCTTGATCTAAATCCGAAACCTCTGGTGGCTGTTTTAATCAGTTTTTCAAATAAAAGTAAATTCCTTCCAAATACTCAATACTAGATGAAAATCAACAAAGAATAATGGCAGCAACTGTAGGTTTTCAGGGACTGTTGGGCTGAGTGTGGTACCTCAGACTTATGATATCAGCACAAGGGGCAGAGGCAAGGGGATGAGTTCAGCCATATTTGGTGCAGAGGAAGTTTGATTCTAGCCTGGACTACGTGAAACACTGTCTACAAAACCCAGCAATTTAAAAACAGGAAGCCGCATGCCTTTAATTCCAGCACTCTAGAAGCAGAGGCAGTAAGTTCAAGGCCACCATGGTCTATAGAGCAAGTTCCAGGACAGACAAGGCTACACATAAAAACCCATCTCAAAAAACCATTTTTAAAAAAGGGGGGGGAGGATATTAGGTGTGATAATTTCCATTTTTTAAATTAAAAAATTAAATTGTGTATTTGTGTACAGGTAGGTAGGTCCATGCTATGATACACAGATGTTGGGGAACATTTTATTTTTGAGATTTATTTATTATTTATACAGGGTTTGGCCTGCATGCATGCCTGCAGGGGGCACCAGATCTCATTATAGATGGTTGTGAGCCACCATGTGGTTGCTGGGAATTGAACTCAGGACCTCTGGAAGAACAAGCAGTGTTCTTAACTGCTGAGCCATCTCTCCTTGCCCATATAGGGCAATTTTTGGGAGTTGGTCCTTTCTTAACCCTGCTCTACTTGCTGTGCTACGTATCCTAGACTCACTGCCTTTGACCTTCCAGATTCTTCTTTCCACCTCCCTCTCGGTCTCCCCTCACTCCTACCCTTCAGAGTCAGCATATATTATGTTATTACAGAGGCTTATAACATTATATAAACTAATCTTTTTTTTTTTTTTGAGACAGGGTTTCTCTGGGTTAACAGCTCTGGCTGTCCTGGTACTCACTCTGTAGACCAGGCTGGCCTCACAGAGATCAACCTGCCTCTGCCTCCCTAGTGCTGGTAGTGGCACACTATGTGTGCCACCATCACCCGGCTATATAAAATATTCTTTTTTTGGGGGGGGGTCGAGACAGGGTTTCTCTGTGGCTTTGGAGACTGTCCTGGAACTGGAACTAGCTCTTGTAGACCAGGGTGGTCTCGAACTCGACTGCTTCCGCCTCCTGAGTGCTGGGATTAAAGGCGTGCGCCACCAACGCCCGGCTATAAAATATTCTTATAGCAAGTATTCTGCATTTACTTAGGAATAACTACAATTGTAGTATTACTGATCAAAAGACAGTATTTTAGAGTTTTTTCTTGGTGAAGAGTGGCATTTTGAGAGAAGGTCTGTGTTTAGACCAAGTGTCCTTGACTGAACTGTGGCTGTCCATCTGCCTCTGCCTTGAATGTGCCACTGTGTCCAACAATATTTCAGTTCTTAATAAATATTGCTTAGATGTCTTCGAGAAGTATGCCAGATCACACTTGTCATTGCTCTATGATGACATTCAAACTTCCACAGATCTAGTAATACTGGAAACACATTTATTTGACATGTTTACTTTCCACGACTGAATATTGTTTAGAATTCTCGATTTGATCCAGGCTTAGGCTGTTTTAGACATGGATGCCAGTACTGTCCTTTTTGAATGGAGACAGCCCCACTCACTGTGGATGAATGTGGTATCCCATACTTTCCCAGCTGGTTCCTGAACGTTCTTGAATTCAAGCAGAATGGCTCTTTGCCAGTGTAAATTGGCACTTCAGTCCACAATGGTGTGTTTTATTTCCTTGTTGGTTGATGGAGCCAACATTTCAGATGCCTCTCTTTTCAGTTGGTTTTTTATAATTTGATTCATGATAAATTACATTTTGTGTCTCTCAAATGTTGTTCATAGCCAGAAGCTCTTTTGAAAACAAGTTGTTTTCATGTTTATGCCACATAGATTACTGTTTGCCAGTTAGCTGCCATAATTCTTTTTCTTAGAAATTGTCACCAGCTAGTTATTAAGCATCTATTATCACTGATGTGGAATTAACTTCCACTTAAAACGTTCCAGTTAAACAAAACTTCATTGTAAACCTCTTAATTGATTCCTTGTCTGCACAATAAAGCATACTCATTCATGGATGTGAGTCACTAGCGCATTTCTTAATGGATTGCTCAGCTCTTGATCTGGGATACCCAGATAGTTCATAACTTGGTGAGCCTGTCTTGATTTTTTTTTTTTTTGTTTACTTCAGATTTTCTGGGATGGCTGTTTGGGAAATACTTTTTTGGGGGAGGTCGGGGGTTGGGGGGAAGACAGGGTTTCTCTGTGTAACAGTCTTAGCTGTTCTGGAACTCAATCTGTAAACCAGGCTGGTCTCGAACTCACAAAGATCTGCCTGCCTCTGCCCCCAAGTGCTGGGATTAGAGGTGGTGCTACCATCGCCCAGCTGGGAAATATCTTTATGAAAATTTGACATTTGTTATTGTTAATGTCACCACTGTTACTTTGCTTTCTTCCTTATCTTGCAGTGCTGAATTTTCTGTAACTTTTCAGTTTTATGAATTTATTGTGCCAGTGATAGTACTGTGAACCTTAGAAATCAACTAATTTGATATTCTCCATTTATGTCACAGTTGGAGACATAGAAAGGGGCTGGAGAGATGGCTCAATGATGAAGAGCATGCATTGTTCTTGCAGAGGACCCCAGCTCCGTTTCTAGACACCTGTAACTCCAGCTCCTGGGGACCTGATTCCTGAAGTTTGAGAATCTCACTCTGAAATCGCTGTCCTTAACTCCTAATCCATTCTGCTTAGTTTCACAAAATTAAGGTTAAGAATCAATCACTTAGTTCATCTATAGATTTTTGTTTGTTTTTTTGAGACAGGATTTCTCGGGATAGCCTTGGCTGTCTTGGCTTCTTTTAAATTTTTAAAATTTATTTATTTTTATTTTATGTGCATTGGCATTTTGCTTGCATTTTGTCTGTGTGAAGGTGTCAGATCTTGGAGTTATAGATAGTTGTGAGCTGCCATGTAGGTACCTGGAATTGAACCTGGGTCTTTTGGAAGAGTAGCCAATGCTTTTATCCACTGAGCCATCTCTCCACCTCCTCTTTTTAAATATTTTAAAGCTTTGTTCTGAGTTCATTTGAGTTCTGAAAACAGTTTGGTTCTAGCTTGCTTGTAGTCTTGTGTCCGATCATGGTCAGAGCTCTAAGTCTAAATCCAGCTTGGCCTCTGTCTGAACACTCTGATATTAGGATCTTGTCCACTTTGGTTGGTAGGAATACAAAGCATTGTTTGTCCTGTATCATGTCCAAATTGCCCCACTTGGGGTAGCTTCTTCACACTAATCAGTGCTGAAGACAGAGAGGCTCTCTAGATGTCCAGGGCCTGTTTCTATGTAGTGTGCTGCCCTATGAGTTCTGCCTGCTTCCTCCTGTCTGGGCTGTCTCCTCAACTCAATGAGTCTACTATGCTTTGTGTATTTCTTCTCCCTTGCTCTGGAAAACCTCCAGTTAGCTTAGATAATTAGAGGTCTCATGTTGTTGTTTCTCTCTTCTCAGGCATTTCTGTAATGTATTGCCTATTATTTAGAGAGTGAATAACTACTGCTTTATAGATTTTTTTCCTCCTAGTGTTAATTAAGATATACTTCAGGATCCTGTTATATCCCAAGATGGCCTCAAACTAATGATCTCTTGCTTCGGCATCCTGAGTGCTGTGATTATAAACTTGACACCATGCCTAGTCTGTCTGATGTTTTGAAAAGGATTTATTTTTTATTCTGTGTATATATGGATATCTGTGTGCGAAGTCTGGAGGTGGAGTTATAGGTGGTAATGAGATGTTTGATATGAGTGCTGAGAACTGAACTCAGGTCCTCTACCAGAACAGTGTGTGCTGTAAACAGCTCAGCCATCTTTCAGGTCTCCATTTGGCTTTTATTTTATTTTCAAATTGACTTTATTTATTTATTTATTTTATGTGTATGAGTGTCTTGCCTATATGTATGTCTGTGTACCACATGCATGTCTGCCTTCGGAGGTCAGAAGAATGCATTGGAGCTCCCAGAACTGGAGTAGCAGTTGGTTATGCCAACCATGTGGCTATTGAGGATTGAATCCAGGTCCTCAGGAAGAGCAGCTAGTTCTCTTAACTGTAAAGCTGTGTACACACACACACACACACACACACACACACACACACACACACACACACACACACACACACACACACACACACACACACGGAGCAGGATGTAGTGGTTCACATTTGTGATCTCAGCACTCGGGATACTGAGGAGTAGGATTCCTGAGCGCTTGAGCGCTCAAGGCAAGACTGCAAAGTAAGACCCTTTCTTTTTTCTTTTCTTTTCTTTTTTTTTTTATTTATTAGTTCTAGTTAGGGAACATGCCTGTTTCACATGTAAGTCCCTTCTCCCTCTCCCTCCCCTCACCCCCATCTCTCCTCCCCCATCCCCAGCCTACCCTCCACCCCATCCACCCACCACTCCCCAGGCAAGGTAGGGTCCTCAACGGAGGCTCTGCAAAGTCCACCAAATCTTCCTGTGCTGGTCTTGGGCCCTTCCCCATGTGTCCAGGGCCAGAGTGTAACCATTCACGTGGGATGGGTTCTCAAAGTCCCTTCTTGCACCAGGGAAAAATACTAATCCACCACCAGAGGCTCCCTGGAGTGCAGAGGCCTCCTTATTGACATCCATGTTCAGGGGTCTGGATCAGTCTTGTACTGGCCTCCCCGACAGCATCTGGGGTCGATGTGCTCTCCCTTGTTCAGGCCAATTGTTCCTGTGGGTTTCTCCAATCTGGTACAGACCCCTTCGCTTTTCATTCCTCCCTCCAACTAAATTCCCAATTTCAGCTCAGTGTATATCTGTGGATGTCTGTCTCTGCTTCCATCAGTCACTGGATGAGGGTTCTCGTTGTGATCAGTCGGCCAACCCTTTCTTTCTTTTTCTTTTTTCTTTTTTTTGGTTTTTTGAGACAGAGTTTCTCTGTGTAGCTTTGGAGCTTATCCTGGCACTTGCTCTGTAGACCTGGCTGGCCTCGAACTCCCAGAGATCCACCTGCCTTTGCCTCCCGAGTACTGGGATTAAAGGCATGCGCCACCAACGCCTGGCCAGTAAGACCCTTTCTTACAAAAAGAAAAAGAAAAGCTGCTCAGCCCACTGTTCCTTGCACTGTTCCCAGTTAGATTTTTTTTTATTTTAGGAGTAGGAAGAGGAAGCTAAGCTTGGTGGTACTTACCTATGTAGTCTTAGCACTCAGGAGGCAGAGGCAGGAGGATTGCCACTAGTAAGTTCTAGTACAGCTTGATCTAAATAGTAAGTTCTAGGCTAGCCAGGGCCAACTCAGAGATGCTGTCTTGAAAACCCAAACATCAAATATGTAGACAGACAGACAGACAGACAGACAGTCAGGTAGGTTAGATAGATGAGGTTGATCATATTCTATGTGTTGGCTTTTTTCCCTCTGAAAATCTGGGATTGGGCTGGGATCAAATGACTTAAGGTACAAGTTTTTAGAAGCCATAGTCAAAATGAAATATCTCCAGGGAAACAAGCAAATTGATTTCTGAAAAATGTTGAACAAAGATTAGAAACTGAAACTTGAAAGTAAAAATGGTTAACTTCTAGCCCAGCATTTGCCCTGATGCTATATTCTGTTCAACATCCTGTCTTCTGCTTACGTCATCCACAGTCAGAGGTCACTGCCTCATGAGGCTGCTTACTCTTACTGAGACAGACTGATGAATGGAAATCAAGAAGAAAAGTACGAAGGGTTCTAAAAAGGCTGTAAAATAGCAGGTACTAGAGAAATACATCTGTCCATTTGTTGATCAAACGTTTATTTAGCACTTAAAATGTATCTTCCCCTAGTTTAGATGCTGAAGTAAGGGTGTGGCATTTGTCTTTTAGGGGCTCCCAGTGAAGTTGAGGTGACAAGATAAAAAGTTGAGGCACTCGTAATAATCATGATAATGTCTTTGGTTTGCCTTGAGTTCAGACACAGCTCTCAGGACTTGGTATGTACACAGTCTGCACATCTCCCCCCTTTAACAGTTGTTTCAGGCTTGCTGTTCCCAAACTGAATATACTGTTAGTCGTCAGCATCTGTACTGGCCTATCCTTGGGGTTCTGACAGGATACGCCCTCAGCTGCAGCCACTAAGAGCACCACCTGTGCACTTTCACTGCATTCCCTTTTAAAAGGGCCCTGCACCTCCCTCCTCCCTTCCCCCTCATATCATTGACCCCCATCCTGCTCCTCTCCCCAGAGGCCCATCTCACCCTTCCCCTTTCCCCCTTTTACAAACCTCTTCCCCTAATAAAAAACCCATCCGCTTGAACTCAGTATTGCTTGGCGTCTTTTTCTCTCACACTGCTCTTTTAAAATTACACTAACTTCCCAATGTCCAAACATTACCCCATTCAGTGACACCCCTTCTGGTTTTTTTTTTTTTTGGTTGTTTTCGAGACAGGGTTTCTCTGTATAGCTTTGGAGCCTGTCCTGGAACTCTCTCTGTAGACCAGACTGGCCTCGAACTTACAGAGATCCGCCTGCCTCTGCCTCCCTAGTGCTGGGATTAAAGGCATGTACTACCAATGCCCGGCAACATTTGAGATCTTAAACTATGAAATTTCCTGGTCTTACCAAGTGTTTTTGTATGTTTGTTTGCTTTTAAGGGAAGCCAGTATTCCTTTTTCCCCTCATATTTATTTTTATTGTATTTGTATTAGTGTTATGCCTGCATATCTGTGTACCACTTGCATACCTGGTGTCCAAGGAGGTCAAAAGTTGTCAGACCCCCTGGAACTGGAGTTAAGGATGGTTGTAAACTACTATGTGGTACAGGGAATTGAATCTGGGTCCTCTGGAAGAGCAGTCAGTGCTCTTAACCACTGAGCCATCTCTCCAGCCCCAAGAGTTTCATTTATAAGTCAGCTCCCAGGGAGTGGGATAAAGTCCTCTCCACGTGAACCCTGTGTGTAGTCCCATTTGCAATAGGTATGTGAGTGATGCTTGGAATCCAACACAGGCCCTTAAGCATACTAAGAGAGCACTTTACCATAAGCTATAACCCAGCTGTAATAGCAGGATTTCACACTAGTGAAACTCTAGGGCAAGACTGGCTGACTTCAAATCTGGTTTTACAGTACTTAGTAATTAGATGATCTTAGACAAATTACAAACGTTATCTAATTAGATGATCTTAGACAAATTACAAACGTTATCTGACTCTCACTTTCTCATGTTTATGATGATCCCAGTAATAGACTCTACCACCCACGATAATACAAATAATGTGATTTATACTTAATTTTCTAAAATCCTATGAGCTTCACTTAACAGAAAATTGTAGTTTTTTACTTGATCCTAATAGTGTATAACTAATAGAAAATTGCTACGAATTTTGGATCTAATGTAACTCGGTGGTAGAATACTTTTAGTGTAAGACAAGGTAGATTTATATCTTAAGTTACTTGGAAAATAGACTAAAAATAGCATATTTGATTTCTGTCCAATAACTGTTATATAAGCAAACATGATTTTCTTTAGTATGTGTGTGGGTGTGTGAATCGTTTTGAATTATGGACCACCATGAGCTATAGTATTCTTTTTTTTTTTTTTAATAAGTGTTAGTTCTGCTGTTCCTTTGGAAGCCCATGCTTCTTTATTTTAGAAAGAAAATTGCCCATCACCCATTTTAGGAGACGTTAGAATTAGTTAGTAAAACACATTATTTATATAGAAAGAGATACAGTAAAATACTGAAACAGGTTGACTTTTAAAATCAGGTTTACAAGCAGGTCAGTGGTGGTGCACACCTTTAGTCCCAGCACTTGGGAGGCAGAGGCAGGTGGATCTTTGTGAGTTCGAGCCCAACCTTGTCTACAGTGTGAGTTCCAGGACAGCTAGGGTTGTTATACAGAGAAACCCTGTCTCAAAAAAAAAATAAAACAAACAAATCCCAAAACAAAACAAGTCTGTAGGCTGTTGGGTTGGTGATCTCAGAAGGGAATGCTAGTCTCTTGCACTGAATTTTGGGGAGAGGGAGCTATAAAAGTCGGATCATGAGCCCTGAGTCCCTGCTGCCTGGGTGCCACCTACAATCAGATGTTCGCCAGAACCAATCAGAAGCTAGCACCGTGTCCTTGAAGTTCTAAACTCTGCTAAATAAGCCTCAAACTCATAGATCTTCCTTCCTCTGCCTCCCAAGTGCTGGGATCAAAGGTGAGCACCATCACCACCTGGCTTGGACATTCTAAGGAATAAGACTACCAACATTTCGAGGTTTAGGTGGGGAGACGTTCAAACCATAGCAAAGAGAAAACAAAAACAAAACAAACTTATTTATTCCTAAGCTCCTTTGTATGATAATGTCATTTTTAATGTAGAAAGGTAATTTACCTTTTATAAATATGAGTGTTTTGCCTGTATGGATACATGTGTATAGTATGTGTGCCTGGTACACCCAGAGGTCTGAAGAGGGCCTTGGACCCCTTGAGATTGGGGTTAACAGCTAGTTGGGAGCCACCATGTGAGT
The DNA here is from genome assembly GCF_003668045.3 of Cricetulus griseus. Lineage (NCBI taxonomy): Eukaryota > Metazoa > Chordata > Mammalia > Rodentia > Cricetidae > Cricetulus > Cricetulus griseus. The sequence continues at coordinate 115,318,012 of NC_048600.1, forward strand.
GCTGGGGATTAAAACTGGAGATGTTCTTCACCTGAGCCGTTTCTCCAGACCACTGTGTGATAGTTTCTCTTAATGTTGATTTATCTTGCCTCCACAGAATTAAGAAGAAGGATGAAATAATTTGTGTGCGTTCTGTCTATAGAGGACCAAGTACCAAGATTTCTTCTCTCAGGCATTTTGTAGTCAAGAACATAGATTATAGGGAGACCTGCACCAAAGACTCCAGGATGTGATACAGGATGCTGTGGTGCTCTCAAAAGCCCATGGAGAGTAAGGCTGGGATGGTTTATCACTCTTTTCTCACCTTCCTTCCCAGGGTCTCGTGCATCCCAGGCTGGCCTTGAACTTGAACTTACTCCTTATTCTCTTGCCTCCACATCCTAAATGCTGAGTTGTAGCTGTGTGCCATCATGCCCCATTTATGTGGGACTGGGGATCATATCAGGGCTTTGTGTGTACTAGGCCAGCATTCTACCTACCTGAGCCACAGCCTCAAACTTAGCTGGTTCAGCATTTCATTTCTTTTCTGCTGAGCCATCTCTGCAGCCCCTTGTCTCATTTTTTACTTAGGTATACTCTGGTTCTCTTTCTCCAAGGCTTACATTCTTTTTTTTTTCAAAGATTTTATTTATTTATTATGTATACACATTTCTGCTTCCATGTATATCTGCACACCAGAAGAGGGCACCAGGTCTCATAATGGATGGTTTTGAGCCACCATGTGGTTGCTGGGTATTGAACTCAGGACCTCTGGAAGAGCAGTGAGTGCTCTTAACCTCTGAGCCATCTTTCCAGCCCTGGTTCAGCATTTCTAAGCTTTCAGTTTAACTAGTTCCCAAGACTCAATTCTGGATGTGTTAAAGTGGCTGCTTTGTACCTTACAGTTTCTTCCACCAAAGAAAGTTGGGTTATTTTTTAAAATTCTTTAATTACTACTCATATTTACATATCCATTCCCCCATTCCCTTGCCCTCCCATCCTCCCATGTTTTCCCCCAACCCCCCCCAACTCCTCCCCAGGGATAGTGAGGCCCTCCATGGGAGGACCTTCAAAGTCCAGAAAGTGGGGTTATTATTACAGAACTTGTAGGAAATTGTTGACAGCTGTAAACCCTTGAGGCTATTTGTTAGGCTGCAGAGATGGCTCATGTGGTAAAAGCCCTTGTCACAAACATGAAGACGTGAGTACCCATATAAAGAGCTGGGTGAGGGGGCTGGAGAATTGCTCAGCAGTTAACAGGGTGCTGTTCTTTCAGGTTCCCAGCCCCTCTGTCACTCCCGCTCTAGGGAGGTCGGACTGTGTTTGTCTTCAACGGGCACCACACATGCTTGTGCTAACACACACATAGTTAAAAATAAGAAAAACAAATGTTTTAAAATAACCTGAAATTTTGCTGGGCAGTGTTGGCACACACTTTTAGTCCCAGCACTGGGGAGGCAGAGGCAGAGGCAGAGGCAGAGGCAGGCAGATCTCTGTGAGTTTGAGGCCAGCCTGGTCTGCAGAGCAAGTGCCAGGACAGCCAAAACTACACAAAAGAAACCCTGTCTTGGGAAGGAAAAAGAAAAATTAAAAAAAAAAATAAATTTGGTCAAGCAATGGTGGCTCACACTTTAATTTCCAAAGTTGTATAGTAAGACCCTGTCTCAAAAAACAAGCAAAAAAGAGTCTGTAAGTAATTAGCAACATTTCTTCACTTTGGCTTATTGGGAACAAATTGAATTTTAGGTTTTGGGGAAATGCTTTAAATGTGATGTTTTGGGAAAATCTAAAGAATTTATGGGTGTACACCATTGTGAAGATTGTATATTGTTGTGTGTGGGATTACGTTTTTGTTTTGGAGGCAGGGTCTGTGTAGCCTAGGCCAGCCTTGAATACCTGACCTGCCTGCTTCTGCTTCCTAAGTGCTGGGGCTCTAGGCTTGAGCCACCATATCCAGCCCTTTATGTGGTTTTATGACTCGTGTGTTCAGTGACAGAAGAAATGATGAGCTGAGTCAACTCGAAGATGTGTGGTGACATCTTTTTGTGTCACATTCTCTCTCTCTCTTTTTTTAAAACTGTTTATTGAGTGAGATGCAAGGAGGCAGGCAGCAGGCTGGCTCATAACTTTAGTACCATGTGCCTGTTGGTTCTTCGAGGGTTTCCTGTATAGCCCAGGCTAGTCCTAATCACCCCTGCACGTTCTTTTTCAGGCAGGGTCCCTCTATGCAGCCCAGGCTGTCCTGGAACTCATCGTGAAGAATTTATAGATCCCACCTACTTCTGCCTCCCAAGTGCTGGGATTAAAAGCATGCGGGGTTCTAGTTCTGGACTATTTTTGTGTGTTGTTTGTTTTATATGGATAAGTGTTTTGTGTGCTTATATGTGTGTGCACAGCATGTATGCATGGTGGGGGGAGGGGAGGCCAGAAGAGGGTGTTGATTTCCCTTGGAACTGAAGTTGCAGATGATTGTGAGCCACTATATAGAGACTGCAAAATTAAACCTGAGCCCTCTGTGGAAGCAGCGCCTGTCTAAACCACTGCACCATCTCTCCATCCCCCCAGTCCTGAACTCTTTATCATCCTGCCCGGTCTCCTGAGTTCAGAGATAATAGGCCATTCCACTAGTTTGGCTTTGTGTGTCAGCTCTTCATGTACAAATTTTGACAAATAATTTTAGCTTTTTTTCTTTTAAGTTTTTCCCCTATATCTTTTTTTGTTATGTTTTTCGAAATAGGGTTTCTCTGTGTAGCAGTCCTGGCTGTCCTAGAACTCACTATGCAGATCAGGCTGGTCTGCCTCTGCCTCCTGAGTGCCGGGATCAAAAGGCATGTGCCACCACCACTCAACTTTTTCCTTTATCTTTAAACAACAAAACCCTTAGTTCTGGTTAAATTACCATGAACATTCAGGGATTTTTGTTTTTGAGACCGTGTCTCACTTTGCAGGCCTGACTACACTACATAAACCAGGCTGACCTCAAACTCTGGGAGATCTGCCTGCCTCTGCCTCCTGGGTGCTGAGATTAAAGGTTATGGGCCAATAGGCCCACCCTCAGCAATTGTCTTAAATTTATTTGTTAAAATGATAGTAATGAACAAAGTTGGTGCCATATGTGACATTTGAGAGTTACAGAGCTTGACAGTGGACACTAAATTCTCCTACATTGGTTTGCTCTGTTGTTGATTATTTTGTTGTCTACACAGTCTTACTATGTAGCCAGCTAACCTGGAGCTTGCTGTGGAAACCTGTCTGGACCCTGGACCGACCGGCCTTAAATTCACATAGTTTTGTTTTCCAAGCTCACTTTGTTTTGGTTTTAATCACAGTCCAGGTGTTTTCTTTCTCTGACTTTGTGAGCCATTGGATCTGTAAATCACTTCCTGTGGAGACTGGTGTTCCAGTGACTGAGCCAGCTGTTGGGTGTTTCAGCTGAACAGCTTGCTCCTACTTGGCTGCTCCAATCCTAGTGAGAAGTGTTGGCTGCAACAGAGACAGGGATGTTGGTAGCCTGCTTTAACCTTGCTATGCTGCTTTTTTTTTTTTTTTTTTCTGCTGTAGTTGTCAAAGTTCATTGGTGGTGTGTTTTTGTTTGTTTTTAGCCAGTTTCACTTTTAACCCTGGTTGGCCTGGAATTCTAAGGGATCTGCCTGCCTCTACCTCCCTCTTCCAAATGCTGGGATTAAAGTTATAAGCCACCATGCCCAGCATTTTTTAATTTTCACAAATTACTCATTTTCCCATTAGGTTTTCTTAGTTTTGAATTAATTTTATTCATTTTGCCTTAGGTGTATATGTGTACTATACACACTCCTGGTACCTGCAGAGGCCAAAAGTGGACATTGCATTGGATCCCCTGGAACTAGAGTTACAGACAGTTGTGAGCTGCCATGTTGGGTGCTAAGAATTGAACCCAGGTCCTCTGAAAGAACAGCCAGTGCTCTTAACCACTGAGTCATTATCTCTCCAGCCCCCATCAGGTTTTCATAGAGCCTCATGAGTTAAAAACTTTGAGGTCACTGTTAATTTCTCCTGTCACTTATTTTGAGAGGAGACAAGAGTGGTGTTCACAGTCAAGCCTGTTTCCATCTCATTCTGAGTGACTCCTGTAGCACACAGAAAACTTTGTTTCTTCCTGAAAATGACACATTAGTGATTCATTGTTTTCTGTGGGAGGAAGCTGATGACCTGCCCTTTTCTTTTTCCCTTCCAGAGAGAATTTGGGAAAGTAGCAAACAAAATACCATTTCTGAAAGAAGGTTTTGGTTGACAGAAGTTCTGGATAACAGGTAAGTTTGGTGATGATTACCATACTCTTCAAGTGCAGTGGGAGAGGAAAGAAGGGTTGAAAATGCAGGTGGGCTTTTCGTCAAATGCTATATTAGGGGTTCAGCATGTGACAGATTCTAGGCATAGATGTGACTATCTTGGAATAAAATTTTCCTTTAAAATGCTGTTTTTAAAGATGGGTATGGTGGCAAACACCTGTAATCCCAGCATTCTAAGGCTGAGGTGGGAAGATCTTGAGTTCAAAGGTTAGCCTAGGCAACATTTGATCCTCTGAAGAACAAAACAAATCAAAAATAAGAGCCCAGAATGGTGGTGCATGCCTTCAATTCCAGCACTGGGAAGGTGAGTTTGAGGCCAGCCTGGTCTACATGCTGAGTTCCAGGACAGCCAGAGCTACATAATGAGACCTTGTCTCAAAAAACTGAAAATATGCTGCTTTTTCCTGGGTCTGCCTACCAGTTGGATTTGCTGCTCTCATAGATCAGTTTAGCATACTTTTTTTTTTATATCTATCATTGTCCTGAGTTCATTTCCTAGCACCCACCTGGTGGCTCACAACCATCCGTAATGAGATCTGGTGCTCTCTTCTGGCCTGGAGGCATACACGAATACTGAATACTATATACATAATAAATATATCTTTTTTTTAAAGATGATATTTGTTATAAGGGCTTCAGTTGTGGGCTTTTTAAAGTAAAACCAGGGTTTGCTCTGTTGTGTGGCCTAGCAGAAATTATTCCTTGATTCCTTTCTCTGTTAGTGTTCATCATTGCCAGTTATTGACAGCTATAATTCTGTAATTACTTTGGAAAAATTTTTTTGAGACAGGGAGGGTCTCACTATGTATCTCTGGCTGTCATAGAACAAATTTTGTAGACCAGGCTAGCTATGAATTCACAGAGATCCACCTGCCTCTGCCTCTCAAGTATTGGGATTAAAGGCATGTGCCACCACTCCTGACTTCTTTAATTACTTTAACATTTTTGTTAACTGGTCTAAAATTTAAGCTTTCTAATAAATTGCCTCTTCACAATGGAGTCCAGCCCAAGGGTCCCTTTTATGTTCTCAGTGGCAACTCTGTGGCTGAACCAGAAGTGTATAATGTCTAGATGTCCCATAACACACTGATATATGTAAAAAAACACAATACTGCATCTGAGAAATAAATCTCAATAAAATATGAAATCAAAAAGACCTATGTCCAGACATGGAGTCAGGTGTATTGTCTCTCCTAAAGCTGTTAGGGTGAGGTGTGATTATATTCTAACATTTGTTCTACTGCGAGTCCCTAGAAATACTATGAATTAAAATTTACAGTGTTAAGGTTTGATTATTTGTTGGGGTCAGGCACCAAAATAGGAAACTATTTTTAGCATTTGTTGATTTCCCCCTACTTGGTACTTTTCCATATACCAGGGCAAACCAATTCCATCACCATGAGTTGGAGCTTCCTGACTCGCCTGCTAGAGGAGATCCACAACCATTCAACATTTGTAGGGAAGATCTGGCTCACTGTGCTGATTGTCTTTCGAATTGTCCTGACTGCTGTGGGAGGAGAGTCTATCTACTATGATGAACAAAGCAAATTTGTGTGCAACACAGAGCAGCCGGGATGTGAGAACGTCTGCTATGATGCCTTCGCACCGCTCTCCCACGTGCGCTTCTGGGTGTTCCAGATCATCCTGGTTGCAACTCCCTCTGTGATGTACCTGGGATATGCTATTCATAAGATTGCCAAAATGGAGCATGGTGAAGCAGACAAGAAGGCAGCTCGGAGCAAACCCTATGCCATGCGTTGGAAGCAGCACCGGGCTCTGGAAGAAACGGAAGAGGACCATGAAGAGGATCCTATGATGTATCCAGAAATGGAGTTAGAGAGTGAGAAAGAAAATAAAGAGCAGAGCCAACCAAAACCTAAGCATGATGGCAGAAGGCGAATTCGGGAGGATGGGCTCATGAAAATCTATGTGTTGCAGCTGCTGGCCAGGACTGTGTTTGAGGTGGGCTTTCTGATAGGACAGTATTTCCTGTATGGTTTTCAAGTCCACCCATTTTATGTGTGCAGCAGACTTCCTTGTCCTCACAAGATAGACTGCTTTATTTCTAGACCCACTGAAAAGACCATCTTCCTCCTGATAATGTATGGTGTTACAGGCCTCTGCCTACTGCTTAACATTTGGGAGATGCTTCATTTAGGGTTTGGGACCATTCGAGACTCACTGAACAGTAAAAGGAGGGAGCTTGACGATCCGGGTGCTTATAATTATCCTTTCACTTGGAATACACCATCTGCTCCCCCTGGCTATAACATTGCTGTCAAACCAGATCAAATCCAGTACACCGAGTTGTCCAACGCTAAGATTGCCTACAAGCAAAACAAAGCCAATATCGCCCAGGAACAGCAGTACGGCAGCCATGAGGAGCATCTCCCGGCTGATCTGGAGACTCTGCAACGGGAGATCAGGATGGCTCAGGAACGCTTGGATCTAGCAATCCAGGCCTACCATCACCAAAATAACCCCCATGGTCCTCGGGAAAAGAAGGCCAAAGTGGGGTCCAAATCGGGGTCCAACAAAAGCAGTATTAGTAGCAAATCAGGGGATGGGAAGACCTCCGTCTGGATTTAATCTTGGTTGGGCTTAAACCTTGGGTTTTCATAGTTTATGGTAAGCAGCGACTCGCTGAATAATGACTTCCATTGAGTAAACATTTGGCTCTGGTTATCTTCAGGGATGCTGTTGGCTCGTGATCCAAACTCAGGGGACTCTGAAGGTGGAGCTGTGATGAGTGGGGAGAGGGAAACACAGTGTTCCAGGCACATGTTCTCAGCAATAATACAGTTGCAGAACTTTACGTTGTGTCTTCCAGATCCAGAGAAGAACAGATATATTTAAATCATTCTGTTGAACAGTTTTTGTATGTACAGTATTATGGTACATTTTTTTTTTAGTATGATAACTTTTTTTGTATTTGTACATTGGACTGCTGTAGTTATGCTTTTTTATATTAAAGGGGAAAATCCTTGTAAATAATGCCTGTTAAAAGCTAGTGTTATTACTTTGTTTAGCAAATGTTACCTTGTGATTAGAGTTGTAGATGCTACACTTAATAAAAGTGCCTCTCGTGTTTTGGGAAACATTTAAGATACATAGGAAAACTGAGGGAAAAATACCAGTTTTCAAGTCTTTGGAAGAAGATCCCTATTAGAAAGAGGTTGAGATCTTTCTTCCACCCGAGAGAGCTTGGAATCTCCTTCCTGTGACCAGAGTTGTTGTCATTCTTGGAAAATGTTTCCAAAGTAAGTAAATTAGTCACTAAGGTTTCCTTTAAACACCCAGCATGACTGCTATGTGCTTTGATGATGTGTCTGACTTAAGTTCTTCTCAAAGACTGATAAGCAGAGATGTTCCTGGTCAGGTAGCAGTGTGGGGCACTGACAGATGAGACAGTGGTATGATGTAAGCAAAGCATGCCTGGAGAATGAGCCCTGATAGTAAGTTAAGTGTAAAGCTGGTCCACTTGCCCGGAGTCTCTGTCCAGAAACGAGACTCTTTGGTTTCTGAAGAAACTGTCGTGAATATTTTCTATATTTGTTAACATTAGAAATAGAAGCTGCCAGGATAGGCTCCAAAGCTACACAGAGAAACCCTGTCTCGAAAAAACAAAACAAAACAAAAAAAAGAAATAGAAGCAAAAATTCTCTCTTTGATTAAGAATACTCAAAGCTACTTGTACTGAAAATGGCAAAAAGCCTAAATCCATATGCTTTATTTTAATAGTTTGGTGTGAAATGTGAATGGTTCACCCATGTTTGCCAATGTGGTTTTCTGTATGAGTGGCCATTCTTCAGGATGAGTTTGGTATTTATTCCCTGTTAGTATATGTTAATGCTAAGGATTGCCATTGTTAATGGCAAGGATTAATGTTCATAAAACTAGTAATTTGCAGTGTTTTGCCACCACATTGGAGAGCTTTGTCCCTCCTGTCACACTCATGGTTTGTCTAAGTGCCAAGTTTCTGCACACAGCCTAGTAAAGTAAGCAGAGCTTTTGGTCCAGCAGTGAGCATTTTATGTGGGTGTCTTGCTCTTTCTAATAGAAAGTTTCTGCAAACCACCTCTCATTTTGAAATTCTGCTTCTTGGTTTGAAATGTCGATCCTCTGTTATTTAGAACACTGGACAGTACCCTGTGTGTGCTCACTTGACTTTGCTGCTGCCTGTCTCTTCCCCAAGCCCACCTTATCTCTTAGGTATTTATTTATTTACATTTGCCTTTTAAAAGATCTTTAAGTTTTACCCTGGAGTAGATCCTCATCATCTCTAACCTTTTAGAAAGCTAAAGGGGACTTTTCAAAAACTAATGTATTTTTGTGTATCATGAGCAATTAATAGACATACAGTCCTTTCAAACCCATTTATAAGGAAATGCATATAATTCTAATAAGACAGGCAAGGTTTTAACCATCGAAGTCTAGCTGAGATAACCCAGTTCTTGAATTGCTAGCTCATTCAGCAGATTCTTAACTGAAGGACAGAAAACGAGCACACACACTCCCAGCATCTGCCCAGAGCCTAAAGGACAACAGAGTGGGCTGCCAGCGCAAAGGTTGGGAATCAGATCGATGAGGGAAGGAGTCAAGCAGAAATGCCAAAAAGAACTAGGCAAAGACACTTGGTGCCAGGAGCGTCCACTGGTTCCTACCAGTGCCCCTGGTGTTTCGTCTTGACCCATTATATTCTTGTCTCGCTAATTCTTCAGCTTGTCAAAGTCTACAGGAAGCTACTCTGGGTCACCACCTTGTGCATACACTGTAAAGTTTATTTTTACCCTCTTGGTAGAGTTTTGATCATGACAAGGGTTTCCCAACTCCCAATGCCTTTGTAGCATATTTCAGCTTTTGAATACAGACTTTTCCTCATATTTTATGGGCCTACATTAAGAAAAATGATCCTGGGGCTGGAGGGATGGCTGCTCTTCCAGAGGATGCATTCAAAGCCCAGTGTCCACATGGCGGTTCACAACTAGTAACTTCAGGTCCAGGGGATCTGACGCCGCCTTTTAGCTTCTGCAGATACTGCATGCATGTGGTACACGGACGCGCAGGTAGGCAAAATACTCATACACATAAAATAATAATAAATGTACCTTTAAAAAGAAAGAAGTCACACTTTCAAAAAAGAAAGAATGAAACAATTGTGTTGGTGTCTGGCTGAATCTGTTGAGAATCTATAAAAAGTGTCTTTAGCAAATGGCAGTCAAGTGTTGGGTCCTTCACACACTAGCATCAGGGTGGAGTCCTGATGAGCTTGTTTCCCAGACTGCTGCAGCACTGATTCAGAGGTGTGCCTACACCTGGTTCTGCCAAAAGCTTGTAGTCAGAAGGGATGTGTAGAAGAGCAGGCTCTGCCGGGCAGTAGTGGTGCACTGCACGCCTTCAGTCCCAGCACTTGGGAGGCAGAAGCAGGCAGATCTCTTGAGTTCCAGGACAGCCAGGGTTACAACCAGAGAAAACCCTCTTGAAAAACAAACAAAACTAAAAGCAGGCTTACTTTTCTTAGTACAGGTAGGAGGATGGATGAGGCATGCCCCTAAAGTAACGTTACTGTCTTTGCCCACTTTGTCTTTGCTTATGATTTACCTTTGCCTATTTTCTTTTCTTCTGTCGTTCTCTTCCTGTTACCTCCCCCGACCCCCAGTTTTGGTTTTTGAGACAGGGTCTTGTTGTATAGTCCTGGCTGGCCTCAAATGCAGCAGGAGTCATCATGCCTTGGCCTCTCAAGTGCTTGGATTGCAGGTGTACACCATCATGACTGCTGCACTTGTTAATTTAAAACCACAGGTATTTATTTCAACTGAAATATTCTTTTAGTGATTTTTTTTAACCTATAAGATTATTTACTCTCGATAAGAATGAACTTTGGAGCTTGAGGGTGTGTTAGGTTGGTGGCAGCACCTGTTTAGTATGCCTGGGTTTGATCCCAGGGCCAGAATACCAACATGGCCTTCTAAAACAGTGCCTACATGTCAAGGTTTGGACATAACCATCTTTTAGAGGATTGGGATTAAAGGCCTTTGGCACCACATATAGCTGTGTCTTCCTGTTTAAATGGAGGGAATCCCAGGATTAAGCATCTTAACTGTTACTCAGCAGGAAATTGGGAAAGATCAAAGGTGATTTCAAAAAACAAAAACAACTGTTGGGTCTGGAGTTCCAGCTTGGGTGAAATGTTTGTCTGCCATGCATGAGACCCTGGATTCAACCACCAGGTTTGGGGAGCAGGACTGCAAACAAAAATAACCATTATTAATTGGATATGTCTGATCTTGGACCTTCAAAACCATGGTCAAACTGTTTGTGATGCTGAGGTGCTGAGGTGCTTTGGAGCTCTTCATGTCGTGGCCATCTACAAGGGCTTGGAAGATTCATTTAAAGCAAGAATGATTTACTCCTGTTGGACCTCTGATTTGCATGTCCAATTTCTATGTGTGCATGTTTTATGCTTCTGTCTTTTGAGAGGTGGTCTACTTCTAAAAATAACATGTATGGAAGCTGATATATTTTATACCAGCCAGCTTCAGTAAAAGGCAAATATGTTACATCCTTTAATTCCTGTTTGTAAATCAAAGGTCTTTTCCAGTTATGAAGAAAAACATTTTTCTAAGATTTATTTTATGTATTCAGGTACTGTCTGCATGTACGCCTGCCTGCATACTAGAAGAGGGTATCTGATCCCACTAAAGATGGTTGTGAGCCACTCTCAGGTCCTCTGGAAGAGCAGCCAGTGCCCTTAACTTCTGAGCCATCTCTCCAGCCCCAAAGGACTTTGTTTTTAAGATAACTTAAATTTAGAGTCAGCTGTTTGTGAGCAGTCTAATGTCATGTGGTGTGAAGCTGGGATGTTGCATATACAGCTAAGGAGTAACCTGTGTTAGTGCCAATAATCACCCATTGCCAGTTTGTTCTGTGTAATCTGTAAACTTTCCTTGTCAGAGATAAGCAATGTGCCTTCGGGTCTTGGTCTCTGGGGGTGGTTTAGTTAGTTCCAAATACAACATAGACGATTCCTCTGTGACCTGCTCATCCTCCCAGAAAGCTAAGCGGTTGACAGCCAGGGTGTCAGGAGATGCCACCCAGTTGTTTACCCTCATGATTTGTAGAGAATTGTACCCAAAGAGCTTAATGGCTAACACAGAAAACTGATGTAAGAAAAGGATCTCATCCTCATTCTGCAAGTGTGGGAATAGATGAGTAGAAAGGTTTCTTACTACACAGTTGGACTCCAAGGAGGCCCTTTTTCATGGCAGGGCTGGAGCTCCTCTAGGTCTCTTAAGTGGATTGGTATATTTGTGCCACACACTGGGAGGAATAGGTCACCTTGGGCAAAATAAGGCAAGGCTGTGAGGAACTGAGAACGGACTCCCATCTTTGGGTCCCTTTGATTCATAGACATTTTGTAAGAGGCGGCGGCGGCAGAGGGCTAATCCTCCTTAGAAAGAGGAGGGTGAGAGAGTGGAGATCAGTCTCCAGCAATACTCTTGGTTCCCTGAGAGCAGACACAGGAGAGTTGACTGGTTGCACACAGAGCCCCACCCTCGGCAGCAGACTGTAAACTAGTCAGCCAGCCATATTTGGTAATAAACTTGTGAGCCATTTAAAGCTGTTGGCAGTTAAGTCATTGACTCTGCTTTAAAAATGGGTCTTTGGTAGATTTGCTGTCCGACGAGACATACCTAGAGAAGATAGTGATATCACAATCCATGAGCCTGAGTTGTTTAAAACCATCTTCAAGATATTAAAAGGTTTGCTTAATGATCGTGTACTTTGTATCTGAGTGTACTGTGTTCCTATGCTTATATGTGATCTTACATGTAGAGACCATAGGACAATGTCAAGTGTCCTTTTCTATTATGTTATTTTTTGTGACAAGGTCTCTTATTGAACCTGGATTTTGAGTTTTGACTAGGCAGGAGGCCAGTAAGTCCCCAGGATCTGTCTCTCTCTGTCCCCCAACACTGAGGTTACAGATACGCAGCTGCACCCAGCCTTTTTGGGGTGTGTTAGGGATCTGTAGGCAAGTCTGCATGCTTGCCCAGCAAGCCCTTCACCCACTGAGCCATCTCCCTTGTCCCTGTGTTTTTCATGCCTATGGCCCTTAGCTATCGGAGGTGGAAATGGTTACATGGGTGCAGGAGGAAGGTGGGACTGGACATTGATAATCTATTATATACAGGTGTCTTAGGCCTATTTCAGTCTCCTGTAATCAGAATAATCAGTTTTCTGGGTGATTGGTTTTGCTTTAAAATGAGTGGTTCATTTTTAGTGCTGAGGCTAGAACTCGGGGTCATAGTCTTGCCAGGAATGCATTTTGTCACAGGTTTATCCCTAATCCTCCCCCTAGAGTTTCTAAAAAAGGTTTGAACCCATGTTAAGCAAGGTTTTCACCACTGACTTTCACACCTGTCCCCCTATATTTATTTCATGTTGAGACACATTCTTACTGAGTTGCCCACAGTGAGAAGCTGGGGTTATAGGTGCATGCCACCATGCTTCGTCTAAAGCTTTTTAGTTCTAGTATAATTTACATGCAATAAGTATGTTAAGTCCCTACCACCGCCAAAGTTCTCTCTAGCAGATTGTTACTTTATGACTCGAGAAGTATAAGTGATAGGAAAAAAGACTTGGCAGTGTGGAAGAAAGACTTGGCAGTGTGGGCCATAGTGAAAGAGAGAGAGGGATGTTCAAAAATCCCCATTGCGGCGGTTTGGACCTGCCATGCTGAGTTTCATCTGAGCTGAGAGTGACCCGTGAGTGCCTTAAGGGGAGGACTCTGTACAGAGCTCAGACTTGTCTGGGTGCAAGCAAATAAACTCAAAGTGACTTTGGAAATCGGGCAGAGGGCACACAAAAGAGTGCCATCTCAAATTAGTTACTTAAGCCTAGATTTTCATAGCTTTCATAGTGTAGATTCAGGACTTCCTGATTTGTGACCACGGATAGACTCATGAGAAAAATCATCCCACCCTTTGGTAAATCATTGTTATTACCTAGAAATTTCTCTAACCTGGATTGAGACAAAGGAGAAGATGCTGGGAAGCATTCACTGCAGTGGATTTCTCTGGTCCCTAAGTCCTAAGGAAATGGGACAGCATTTCCTTGCCCTGTCCTTGACACACTATGCCAACTTTAAACTGGATTAAGGAGCTGTGAAAGAAAACCTCAGGAAGCCAGCCCACTGCTAGTGTCTGGAGGAAAAACTGACTGGATTCTGTCATTGAACCTCTGGCAAACAAGTGTCTTTATCTGCTCTGCTCTCCCTGGGGGCCCAGGGAGGCTGGCAGTCCTGAACCCCAGGCAAGGCAGAGCCAAGCAACTGTTGATAACACTCAGTGCATGGCCATTGACCTGAATGAGACCTGACCATGGGGGGAAATGATACAGAACTGGATAGCTTTTAAAATTTGTTATTTTTAGTATGTGAAGTCTTGTGAAAGTGAGATGTTATCTTTGTGCCAGGAACACTAAAAAACACTGACAGGGAGCAGTTCTGGCCTGGCCCATCTTTCTAAAGGCATGTTACAGCTGTGGCCTCTATCCAGCAGGCAGTGGCCACCTTAGATCCTCCGCAGGTGCTGTTTAGACTAGTAACAGGTCTTGGCCTCTGTGGAGAGGTCAGCATCAGGACTGGGGTGCCTGCAGTCACTTCGCCTCGGAGGGCCTGGACACCACAAGTGCAGGCTGTCCAGACTGTCTGCACATTCCTGCTAGGAAGTGAAAGTAAGCAAGACTCCTGAAATAGACCCAGATTTACAGCATCTGGGCCAGTTAGAACCTTTGGTTCTAGTGCTGTGCTTAGGGGTGGGTGTCGTGTTTGATTTTTGGTTTTAATTTTTCTGTGTGTAGTGTGTGTGCGTGCGTGCGTGCGTGCGTGCGTGCGTGCACATTCACAAAGGTATATGCACACCTATGTGAACATGTGTGCTTGCATGCACAAGTGAAGGCCAGAAGTGGATGCCTGATGCTTTACTCAGTTGCTCAGATCTGATATATTAAGGTAGGTTCTCTCACTTGAATCTAGAGCTCACCAATTCTAGCTAGGTAGTTTCAGAGATCTTGCCTGCCTCCAGAGCACTGGGATTTACAGTTGGGCTGCCATGGGTGTCTTCTGGTGTTTATATGGGTGCTGAGGGTCTGCACTCTGGACCTCATGTTGCATGGCCAGCTCTCCATCCAATGAAGCATCTCCAGCCTGCCTTTCCTTTTTATATTTATTAAATTTATTTTATTTTATTTTTTTAGGGTTCTGGGTGTGCACAGCACATTTGAAGATCGAGTTGGTTCTCTCACTTTTATGGACCAGGGAACAAAATAGTTCATAAGGCTCAGATATAAGTGTCTTTACCTGCTAAGCCAACACAGGCCTGGTTTTTTTGTTTTGTTTTGTTTTTAATTTTTTTGTTTGTTTTCAAAGCAGGGTTTCTCTTTCTAGCCTTGGGTGTTATGGAACTTGCCCCATAGACCAGACTGGCTTCAAACCCAGCCTGTTTTTTAATTTAAAAAATTTTAAAGATTTATGTGTATGTCCAGGCAGTGGTGGTGCATGTCTTTAATACCAGCACTCAGGAATCAGAGACAGGCAGATTTCTGTGAGTTCTAGGCCAGTCTGGTCTACAGAGCTAGATCCAGGACAGCCAGGGTAGTTACAGAAAAACCCTGTCTCAAAAAGCAAACAAAAGATTGATGTATATGAGTGTTTTGCCCACATGTATGTATATGCATGCGCTACTCTCATGCCTCGTGCCCATGGAGATCTGAAGAGGTCACGGGATCCATTGGAACTAGTGTTATGGATAATGTATCCCATGTAGATGTTAAGAACTAAGCCAAGGTCCCCAACAAGAGCAGCAAGTGTTCTTAACTGCTGAGCCATCCCTCTAGCCCCTGTTTTGTTGAGTCAGGATCTCACTTTAGTCCAGGCTTGCCTTGAACTTCTGCTTCAGCTTCCTAAGTGCTGGGATAACTTCCTATCATGCCCACACTGGGGACATTACAGCAAGGACAGACATGGTACTGGATGTGTACTTTAATTTATTGCCTTTGAAGCAGCAAGTGGCCACTTGAAGCTGGGTCTTCTGAG